>NC_083109.1:38454509-39130457 GCF_949774975.1 Lagenorhynchus albirostris | reverse complement strand
TTTAAAGTATACAGGAGGATATGCCTAGCTTATATGCAAGTATTACCCCACTTTATATAAAGGACTTGAGTGTCTGTGGATTTTGGTATCTGAGGGGAGTCCTGGAACCAATCCTCTGCATATACTTAGGGACCACTGTACCAGTTTTTCCCTGCTACCTGAGAGTAGAGTGTTCCTATGACACCCTTCTTAAGCCAAAATGGCATAAAGTGAAGAAGCAATTACCTTAGGATACATCTTGTTAATGGATGCAAAACATAAATCAGGATAAAGCACAGATGCTCACAGACACAGTTCAAAGCTATGGCAGCCTGACGCTGAGATGCTGAGTGTAGGTCCTGGGGAAAGAGCTTGGTGGTGCCCCTCTCGCTGCTCAGGGCACCTCTTATACCAGCTCACTGCAAAACAAACTTACTGAAAACAAATAATGGCACTTTGGCAAGAAATATTAGGGCCCTGGGTACCTGAAGAATAATCTAGACAAAAAGCCTTGGTCTCTAGAACACAGCCAGCATCGGGCCCTCCAAAGCGCATGGCTTAGAGCAGGGGCCCCTCCTGGCTGGGTCTAAAGTGGGCTGAGGATTGGCCAGTTAAGGGATGATGTTAACCCAAATGTGACAAAGAGATGGGCTGGAATGCCAAGGCCCAATCAAGATGCTAGTCCCCAGGAACACCAAAAATAACTCTTCAATTTTTCAGTTTATTTTATTTGCAGATCAGAACTTCAGTGATTTTCAGCAAATGAAAAGTAGTTGTCCTTGGATGGAAATATACAGAGATGGACTTATCACAAAGCTAATGAAACTGAAGCTCCAAGACCCTCCCTTGCACTAGTTCTGAAAGAAGCTTTGGCAATACGCTCGCAGGATGACGGTGCCACCAACTTATGTCTAAGAGGGAAGACATCACCTCATCCTGAAGGTAGCAGAATATTTTTTTGTATGTGTAAACGTAAGACTTTTTAAAAATTCTTGACTTTAAAAGGGCCCCCAGAAAGTAAAATGGTTTATAGTTTGGCAGTTCCTTAAGCAGTAAAATATACTGATAGAATTTCCATGTGATCCAGCAATCCCATTCCTAGATATATACCCAAGAGAATGGAAAACAGGGACTTGAACAGATACATATACACCAATGTCCATAGCAGGCTATTCATAATAGTCAAAAGGTAGAAGCAACCCAAGTGTCCATCTACAAATGAATGGATAAACAAAATGAGGTCTAAACATACAATGGAATGATATTCAGCCTTTATAACGAATGACATTCAGATACAAGCTTCAACATGGATGAACCTTGAAAACATTATGCTAAGTTAAATAAGCCAGACACAAAAGGAAAAATATCGCATGATTGCACTTATATGTGTTACCTAAATCAGGCAAATTCAGAGACAGAAAGTAGATTAGAGGTGACCAAGTGTTGGGGAAGCTGAGGCTGAAGAGTTACACTTTAATGGTTACAGAGTTTCTACCTGAGGTGATGAAAGTGTTCTGGAAATAGTGTATTAGTCAGAGTTCTCCAGAGAAACAGAACAAATATAGATATATATATATAAGAGGAGATTTATTATAGGAATTGGCTCACAGAGTTCTGAAGGCCAAGTCCCACAATCTGACGTCTGGAGGACAAAGAAAGCTGGTGGTACAATTCAGTCCAAGTCTGAAGGCCTGAGAACCAGGGTCCACTGGTGGAAATCCCAGACTTTTAGTTGCTGGTGCTGCTGGAGTGGGGTCCACACTTGAAGAAGGGTGGTCCAGCAGCCTGGGCATCACCTGGGGACTTGTTGGAAATGCAGTACCTCAGGCTTCCGTCGGACTCACTGACTCAGAATCTCTGTGGGGTGGG
Organism: Lagenorhynchus albirostris; assembly: GCF_949774975.1. Taxonomy (NCBI): domain Eukaryota; kingdom Metazoa; phylum Chordata; class Mammalia; order Artiodactyla; family Delphinidae; genus Lagenorhynchus; species Lagenorhynchus albirostris. The sequence continues at coordinate 39,128,609 of NC_083109.1, read as the reverse complement.
AGCCTGTGATCTTGTTTGAAGGCCCTCCCAGTCCCTAAGCGCATGAGAATACTGGTCCAGAACTTGAGCTTCACATGTGTATATTAGATACAGCTTTGTTTCCCCCTTGTCTGCTATGAAAGATTGAGGGATGGAAGACACTATATGATAAATCAGATCAGCATCAGTGAACACAAAGAACAGGACCATTTAAGGGACCCTGGGGATTCTCTGTGATCATGTCAGATGCGTGAGTTTATGCATGCCAGGGGGAAGGGGAGGAAGACAGGGACCCATCCTAGAGCCTTTCAAACCCTTGTAGCCTGCAGACTGTGCTCCCTGGGCCCAGAGGACACCGATGACAATCTGAGATGAAAAAAGGACCTCATGATTGGGGAACCAGGAGCGCTCACTCATCACGGAAGGAAAAGAATTGTCCTGGAGATGCCCAAGACATGCAGAAAGGCCTCTCTATTTTCCCTTTTAATGACTTTTCTATGATTGCAAAAGCAAAACTTTATCATCATAGAATATTGAGAAAATATAGAAAGATACAAAGAAAGTAAAAGTGATCAACAATCCTGCTCTCCAGATAGAGCCACTTTATCCATTTGATATTTTGATGTATATTCTATATCCTATCCAGCTATATACACATACACACTGCTGTATATGTAAGAAACATTTTTAAAATGTAAATACACATTTATATACATATTTATACATATTTTATATACAGAAATGTAAATATGCCTACATATTTATGGTATGTATTATATATGCATATATACAGATACTATATATGACACTCACACATGTAATATATATACATATATTTAAAAACTTTAAAAACTATAGATATACAAATATGTACATATATAACATTAATATGTGTATATGTTATATATAATGTACTTTACTTGAAATATGCATATGTATAAATATGTACATAAATATATAAATATTAGGCATATAAATACATAATATAGATAATATAATTTTTCTGTAAATGTAAATATACATACACAACTTTGTAACCTACTTTTTTACACTTAGTAATATATTGTACTTCACTCATTTAAACAGGACAGTTACAAAGTGCAAATATTAAATTGCCCAGGTGTCCACCACTGACCACTCCTCCCTTCCCCCAAACCCCCAGCCTCCAACTAGAGGCTATAAAACTTTACAGATTACATGAAGACTTCGTGGAAAGAGAAGAGGTAAAAATCACCTCTCCCTTCCCATGAGAACCAGTGAACCAGGTAATTCCTGGGACAGCCAGCCCCCATCCTAAGGTGCTGGGTCACCACCTCCCACACTGATGCCCTTCCCACCGCAGCCCACATGCTCAGCACCAAATCAGGGGACAGAGCCATCCCAGCCCCTCTGATGATTCCCTGTGTTTCAGTTCAGCCACCCCAACTCTTCAGTATCACACAGAGTCTAAAAATTCAAAGTGAACTGAAAGTAATTATGTTTTGAGATCTGTGTGTTGGGGGGTAGGATTCCAGATCATCTCTTGTGCTAACAGGGATTGATCCACTGCAGGGTCCTAAACAGGGTTCAAAATCATGGTCATAAAGCTACACACGGGCAGACCTACAGGACGGTCCCAGCCCTACCCCCCAAACCTGAGGCTCTCTTTTTTCCTTTGTCTTTATCAAGAAGTCTACCCAGGCAGAGTCTAAAAAATTTTAAACAAAATGATGCAGGCTCTCATTTAAATCTTTTAAAAATAAATGATTTCACAGAGCTTATTTCCATGTTTATTCTATTGATTCAATTTAAAACAAATTGTAACATGGAGCTCATAATAAGCCCAAACAGTCTAGGGATCATTTTCATTTTTGGAATAGTAACTCTTCCTTTTTTCTCCCTCTACTGCTGCAATTAGGATAGAAGAGAAAATTGGATTTTAATTAATCAGCAAGTGCTCTTCTCTTCCAATCACTGGGAATTTCAAGGCTGTAAAACTACAGTGTAGGGAGGTCACATTGGCTCCAAAAATAGCTGGAAAAAAACAAAAACAATGACTCCTCGTCCTGGTGCTTTTTTTCAGAATTCAAAGGCAGTTCATTGTAAGATTGGAAAACTCATGCAGGGGCCGACCAGGGTCTCTCTGAGCAGGAATGTTTTGCTAAGGGTGGAAGCTAGTTGCAGCACCCATGTCCCTTCCTAAGACCTCAGAGGGGCAGTTTAGCTGCTTTCCTCATCAGAAGAGCTTGAGCCAGCAGAAATACTACCCAGAGACACCTTCTTCTGTCACCAGGAGCCAGCTTGGTATGTGGTACACCTCTCTCCTATCCCTCCCCAGCCGCCCAATGATCTCTTTTGTCTCAGACACTGGCATTATAAGCCATATTAATTATAGATCAATCTCTAATTTGAAGGTATGAGGCAAGACTCTAGGGGGTCTCATTAACATAAGATTCAAAGCTGACTCAGAGCCTAATTATATTGTAACCAAAAAAAAAAAAAAAATCAGGCTGGATTTAAGTTTGCGCAAAGCAGTTTCTCAACAACGAGCACATCTGTAAAGGTATTTTAAGATACACGTGCCATTTTGGAGTCTTTCTGTGACTCACCTTTGTTTAATTTTTTTCCTTGCTGATGGTTACATGTGCATATGTGTGCTTATATGGACACGTGTGTCAGGACCCAGCAGGCGAGAACAGTTTATGAACAGATCAAAGGAGCGTCTACAGGAAGGTGTTGACTAAACTTAGAGGCCTGCTGTGAGCCAGAAAGATAGAGTCAAGTTCAAACATACTTATGAAGTGCTAAATGAGCTTCATTTACTAAAGTTTACTGATATAAGCCAAACAGAGGCTCCTGAATAAATAAATATTTTTTTCCCTGATCTACAACTCATTAAGGGAATAATGTCCTGTCGAATCTACTAGCTGCTACTAAATGTTGGTCTGAAGATGTCTGCAGATCTCAGACAACCAGACTTAATTACTTCTTTAAATTCCTTACTTTCAAATATGATTATACTCTGAAGTTCTGGAGATTAGAACTTCAACATATGAATTATGGGGGAAGTCAATTCATCCCATAACAGGAGATACGGGTGAAGTCTGAAGTTCTGCATTTCTAACAAGCTCCCAGGAGACGGCCATGCTATTGATTGACCAATGGACCGTCCTTTGAATGATCCTGGTCTAGGAGATTGCAGCTGCCACCCCCATAACGCTGCTCTTACGAACCACTGTTACTAAGGGAAGGTGGGGGGGGGGGGCGGGTGTCACATTCCTCTGGTGTATTCAAGCAAAATAAATGTTTATTGTTCTAGGGAAGAGATTCTCCAGCTTTAATGTGCATCAGTGTCCCCTGGGTGATTTATCAAAAAATGTAAATTCCTGAGTCCCACCCCCAAAGATTCCAATTAAGGAGGTCTGTGAAGGGGCCAAATGTATCCTGTCTTTTCCCAAGTGTTGAAGGCCACTCAAATACAGCTGGGCCTCCAGACCACACTTGGAGAAACACTGATCTACCAAGTTCAACCAGATTACTCGGTGAGCTCTTCAAGGTAGTGGCCGTGTCTACATCATGTGTCTCAAAACTTAAGATGCATGCGCTTCACCTACAGACCCTGTGAAAATGTAGATTCAGATTCACTAGATCTGGGATGGAGTCAGAGATGCTCCATTTCTAACCAGCTCCCAGGTGATGTCAATGCTGCTGGTCTGTGGAGCACACTTTGAGGGACAGCGGCAAGATTCCAAATCTCACATGATGTCTGGACAAGGACTGATCCTACCATCTCGCTTAAGGAACTCTTTGTATAATTCATGCACTAACCATTTATCTTTTATACATCTTTTCACTTTAATGCAGCCCATAATAACCCTTCCATTATCTGATCTTCTCCAAATTGATTCTTCCTGGAGTTCATATAATTCTTAATTCAATTGTCCTGGGGACTCTCCTTTAGTACTAGGAATTAGAATGTTGGAGTGCAGGATCAGAATTCTAAGTAGCTTTGACAAATTGGAGAAACGTTACATTATAAATGAACAGGATAAAGTCCAACAGGGAAAGGTGCTAGACAGTGCCCTTAGGCATGAAAAATAAAGAGTACACCAGGAGGCGACCTGTAAAGCACATGTGAAGTGGAAATCCAGAATCTCATCACTCAAGGTGAAAAATTACGCTAAAAATAAGTATCCAGGCAAGGAACTGCGGAGGAGCAAGACGGCAAATGCCTCTCTTACAATACAGAGCCGTAAGTTAAGAAGAAATATATTACTAGGCATTAAAATTACTCAGCACGTGACTAAGTTTTAAATATTAGACTTGTGATAATTAGGTTTGCGTGGCTCCTAAACTCATTTTGACTTTGTTTTCTACTTGGGTTATACCTGCTATACATTTAAGTTGTTTAATAGTTACAAAAATCAATAAATGCATCCTGGCACATGAGAATCACCTGGGCCACTTTAAAAACTATCGATATCCAAGCCTGTTTGTATTAATTTCCTAGGGCTGCTATAAAAATATCACAAACTGGTTGGCTGAGAATAACAGAAATTTATTGTCTTACAGTTCCAGAGACTAGAAGTCTGAAATCTAGGTTCCCTCTCTGAAACCTGTAGGGAAAGGATCCCTCCTTACCTCTCCCAGCTTCTGGTAGCCCCAGATGTTCCTTGTGGCTGCATAACTCCAATCGAATCTTACCATGGTGATCTCTTTATGTCTCTTCACATAATCTTCCCTCCTGCATGTCTCCTCTGTATTCAAATTTCTCCTTTTTATAAAGACACTAATCATATTAAATTAGGGCCCACCCTGAAGACCTTAGTTTAACTTGATTACCTCTTTAAAGATGCCATTTCCAAATAAGGTCACCTTCAGAGGTACTACGGATTAGGACTTCAACATATCTGCTTGGGGAGACAAAACTCAACCCATAAACCAACCCAGATCAATTACATCAAAGTCTCTGGAGTGAGGCCCAGGCACCACTATATTGTGAGTAGCCTAGGAGATTCTACCATGCAGCTTGGATTGAGAATCACTGCGCCGAGGGAAGGTCTGCAATGGCCTCTATTGTCATGGGAACCGCTGGTACTGAGGGTGATAAATGTTGAGCGGGACTTTGTTGACTAAAACACCAAAGCTGAGGGAATAGGAGATAAATAACTAACATTCTAAAGCAGTGGTGGTTCTCAATCTTGAACATACATGGAATAACCTAGGAACTTTAAAACATATTGAAGCCTGGGTACATCCCATAGATTCTGATGTAACTGTCTGTGTGAGATTTGGGCGTGGAGCATTTTAAAAGCTCCCACAGGTCATCCTACTGTGCAATCAAGATGAGAACCACTGTTTACAAAGAAAGATTTGTTATGAAGTGGCCAAACTGGCCCTCAAGACTAGAAACACTGGAATAAGGGCCCCAGGCTCGTGATCCCAGGACTTTGCTCTTTCCACTCAACATCTTACCTTTTTAACAGATTAGTTTACAACATCAAGTTGAAGGATCTTTAAATGTTATCTTTCCATTCTTCATATAAATATGGGCAACTCTTTCTCATCTTAAAAAATGCAATCTTCCCCAACCCTACTTCCCAATCAATTACCCCTTTTTCCCCCTCATTATTACACAAAGCTTCTGGAAACATTATTCTAAACTCACCTTTGTCAAGTTCTCACTTCCCACATGCTTCATAAGCCTCTGAAACATGACCTGCCCTGATCATTTCCCTATAGCTGAACTCACCAACGTCACCAACGGCCTCCTAATTACCAAATGCACCTCCTCAGGTGGCCAACAGATACACTAAAAGATGCTCAACATTGCTAACAGGGAAATGCAATCAAAACCACAATGAGATATCACCTCACACCTGTCAGAATCACCATGCTCAAGGAGAACACAAATAACAGGCGAGGATGTGGAGAAAAGGGAACACTTGTACATAGTGGGAACATAAATGGGTGCAGCTGCTGTGGAAAACAGTATAGTGGTTTCTCAAAAAACTAAAAATGGAACTACCCTATGACCCAGCAGTTCCACTTGGGTATATATCCAAAAAAACCAACACTAATTCAAAAAGATACATGCACCCCCAATGTTCATAGCAGCATTATTTACAAATGCCAAGGTATAAAAGCAACCTAAGTGCCCATTAACAGATGAATGGATAAAAAAGGTGTGGCATACTCACACACACACAATGGAATACTATTAAGCCATAAAAAAGAATGAAATTTTGCCATCTGCAGCAACATGGATGAACTTGGAGGGCATTATGCTAAGTGAAATAAGTCAGAGAAAGATAAATACTGTATCGTATCACTTATATGTGGAATCTAAAAAGTACAACAAACTAGTAAATAAAACAAAAAGAAGCAGGCTCACAGATATAGAGAACAAACTAGTGGTTACCAGTGGGGAGAGGGAAGAGGGGAGAGGCAATGTAGGGTAGGGGAAAAAGAAAAAGGGTTATTATGGGATTATATGAAATCATATAATGTGTGTGAAACTTCTGAAAACTGTAAAGCACTCTAGAATTTAAAGAGTGTTTCATTCAATAAAAAGAAAAAATAATTTAAAAAATAAAAATAATTTTAAATAAATACACACATTCTTCTCTCACCTGAACTTTACTACATAGTCTTCAAGACTTTTACCCCTTCTCTCCCTCTCCTGTGCTCCTCCTTTGGCTTCCACAGAGTCACTCTTTTCGATTTCCTTTGGGGGCTCAACTGCCTGTTAATTAAATTTTTGGGTCCACTTTAGACCTAGTTTTGTCTCATTTTGGATTAGGTTGACATACAAAATTATGTTCTTTGTAACCAGAAGTGGATAAATATAGGTCAATCATACAGGTTAACCTTATGCCCTATCCCAATGCAATGTTAACCACACTGTCCCTGGCTTCAGCTGTCGTTTGTATACAGGGTCTGTCATTTGTATACTCAGACCAGTTACCGAAGTATTGCAATATTTCCTGCCAATTGGTAAATAGTCGGTGCCTCGTGCCCTCCCACTACCCTGACTGTCCTGCTTCCTCTCCTGGTACTCCTGACACCTCCCAATGATCCAATAACTAAAGGGAAAATGCCTGGCGTAACAGGTGACCCCTGACACCCTGCTTCAAGCCTATAGCCAGAATCTGTTCTGACTGGTTGATGTCCATGTTGTACTGATTGTGGAATATTTTCATATACCCCTATGTATTCATGATTTCCAAATGTCTCTATCCATTAATAAGAAATTATCTTTTCTTAGCCTCAGACCCATATTGTCACCTGACTCTCCCTACTTTGACATCACATAGACACATCAGAGCCAACACACCCAAGATGGGGCATCAAACCTCCCCACAGTGACAGACTTTAACTTTGGTGGCCCCAACAAACTACATCTCCAGGCACCCATGCCCTAGTGTAGACCCCTCTCACACTGACCCTGGGTTTGGCCATTGGACTTTCTTTGGCCAATGGGACGTTATCAAACATGGTGGAAACAGAGCCTTAAGAAGAACTTGTCCTCTTAGAATGCTCACTCCTGGGAGGCATCTTCCAAATTCTAAAGTAGCTCAGACTAGACTTCTTTGTTATGAGAGCAGGTAGAGGGAGAGGTCAGGGGGAGAAGGCTAGAGGCCCCAGATGTCACCCAGCATCCCCACTCCATCCTGTCCAAATGTCTCACCTACAGAATCCTGAGAAGTAAAATGGTTGTTGTTTTAAGCTTCTGCATTGTTAGACAGGGTTCTCCAGACAAGAAGAACCACCAACAGGATATGCATGTATGTATAAAATATTTATTTATTTGATTACTAATTTATTTATTTATCATAAGAAATTAGCTCATGCAGTTATGGAAACTGACAAGTCCCAAGATTTACAAGGTGAGTCGGCCAGCTGCAGACCCAGGAGGGATGATGGGGTAGTTCCATTCTGGGTCCAATGGCCTGAAAACCAGGAGTACTGACAGTGTAGTTCCAGTCCAAAGGCCAGGAAACTCAAGACCCAGAAAGATCAATGTTTCCATTTGAGTCCAAAGGCAAGAAAAAGCCAATGTCACAGTTCCCCGGCAGTTAAGCAGAAGGAATTCCCTGTGACTCAGGGAAAGTCAGCCTTTTTGTTCTATTCAGGTTTTCAACTGATGGGATGAGGCCCACACACATCAGGGAGGGCAATTTGCTTTACTCAGTCTGCTAATAAAAACAAAACATCCTCACAGAAACACTCAGAATAACATTTGACCAAATACCTAGGCACCCCATGACCCAGTCGAGCTGACACATAAAATTAACCATCACGACTTCGAAGCTTTTGGCTGGTTTGTTGTACACCAACAGGTGACAAAAAAATATGTGCTCCTTAGACGATAGGGTACAGGACTGACCTATACAATACTGAATCAAGTCTACTCCTTGTATACTATGACCCACTTCAAGAAATGACATTATCATTCAATAGGACCTGAATCCAAAAGTTAGGATTATCCTAGAATAATAGTTTTCCTCCTTTACACTTGATCATTAATACATTATAATTCTACCTCCTTGTTAATTTCATAAGGCTCTTTAACCTCACTGCCACTGCCCTTGATAGGACAAAAATGGCAAATACCTGGGATTGTGCTGTCACTCCCCCCTTCAATGACCATGGCCAATCCATCAGGCCTCGGTTTTCTGTTCACCAGGAAAGTGGCCACATAATTCTCCTCAACTCCTCACTGAAGGCATTTATGACAAATGGGTCACACGGTGTGCAGCCTGATTGCTATCCCTGTTCTAGACCCTACTGTATTAAAGCAAAGCCATTTGCTGGTTACACCAACCTCCCCTCCCATTACCCAAATCAGTTTATCTACCACCTTCTAGAAGGATTACCAAATTAATCTTTCTAACATGCATTTGAAGTTGTCTGGGTTGCCAACCTGTGCTCACCCAAGACTCAGAGGTTTTCAGATGTGTTAGATTGTTTGCAAAGATGGCTCCAATTCTCTGCCCTTCCCAAATCCATATCCCTTGTGATGTGACTTTTCAGCTCCTCCCATCAAGAAGATAAAGTCTGTTTCCCCATCCTTGAATCCTAGGGGCTTGGTGACTTGCTTTGAACAGGAGAGGTAACATGGTGGAGACTCTGAGCCTCAGCTTCATGAGGCTGTGAGCATGTGCCCTCTCTTGGAGCCCTGCCACTGGCATAAGAACAAACCTGAGCTCGCCTGCTGTGGAGGAAATGACATGGAGTGGGGCCACATCCCTCAATCTAAGCTCCCCCCCCCAGATATGTTAAAGGGCATGACCAAGCTCAACAAAGCCACCTGACTACCCACAGCGGAGCACAGGTAGATTATCATCATACACCAAGCCATAGCCACTCAGGTGACCCAAAGCTGAGGTTTTGTGGTTGGTTGTTACATAGAATCTCACGGCCATAGGTAATTGATACAAGGTTTATATGAAGGACCTGTGAGCAGGTCCATCACAGCTCTATTTGCATGAGAAACGAAACAAATACTACAGGAGAACTCATCTAACTGAGTCAAGGAACCAAATAAACCAAATATAAGAATCAGCAAATCTATAGGTGGCTATTGTAGGAAGCGCTTTATTAAGAACACAAGGGGGCACCTGCCAACCCAACGATGCTGATGCTAGCACTTTCATTACAGGTGGGAGACAAAGCCTGCATCAGCACCGGAGTATACTCAGAATCTTCAAAGGCCGTTTGGCAGCATCAGAGGCCTCGGCAGCTGACATCCCTGCAGGGAACTGAAGCAGGGAATATGGCAGACACCACATGGTCACTAAGAGGATTGTGATTGTGAGAACATTGGAGACGCCTCTGAGAAACTGTCAGAAATAAAACAAGGCACCCTGAAAGGTCCTGCCGAAGAAAGAATGCTTCGTGATAATCTTTTTGACTCTATCTTACTCCACCACCTGGTGTGGATTAGGAAAAAGGACTTATAAAAGTCTGAAATTGTTCAGTAATTCTCCTTTGCTCTCCAAAAAACAAAGAACAAAAAAAAACTGGTTAACACCGAAAGACAGGTTTATTCATCTCTCACCCCACATGGATGTAAAACAACCTTCTCACACACACAATGTTCACCTGTGTCTTTTCTATCTCTCCTTACTCTCCCACACCTCTTAGATCATGTGGTTTCCCATTCCCTGCCACAGCGACTAGAGAAGTGAATTCCTCTGTTTCTAAAAGAGCATCTCACAAGCCCCACAGTTGAACTCCTTCTAGGACATAGGATTTTATGCAGAGAGTAGAAGCTATAGTTCTTTTCTTCAAGCTACAGTATAAACAAGGGTATGGCGGTCCCTTCCCTTCATCGGCAGCAATAAACTTGCATTGTAGAATGCAAAAAAATGGCCATAAATTCATTGCAGGTCCTACCCTTAAAAGAGAAGTCTATTTCTCCACCCCTTGAATCTGGGCTTGGTCATGTGACTTGTTTTGGCCAATGGGACCTAAGCAAATATAATGCAAAGAGAGGCTTGAAAAGAGCTTGCATATTGAGGCCTGCTCTTTCTCTGCTGTTCTTGGAACTCAGAGAGAGCAGTTTGAATGAGCTCAAGCTAGCTTCCTGGAGAGGCCAAATGAGAGAAAAACATAGCACCTGAGCCTTCGGCCCACCAACCTCCAGATATGTGAGTGAGGTCATCCTGCCCAACCAGCAGCCAGGGGCAGCTGCTGCATGAGTGGGAACTTAGGCAAGACAGGCTGAAGAATGGCCCAGTCTAGCCCAGCCCAAATTGCCAACCCACAAAATTGTGAGCAAATAAATGTTGGTGTAAGCTGCTAAGTTTTGGAACAGCTTATTTACGCAGCAAAGGCTAATGGGCACATCACTAAAAATAAGGTATAGGACGTCAGAGGTGAATGTGCAGTGGGGAACCATAACATCTCCTCGTATGAGATGAGCCTCCCAAACCACAGCAAATTGTAAAGGGGATAGGATGGAAGAATTTATTTCTGTCTCTATCATCAGAATCTGATGTTAAAAGCCCATGGAGAAAGTAAAACAAAACAACAAAAAAATACAAAGTAAAATCAAAACAACAGCTCCTCTCAAGTCTTAGAAAATGAACCAGGTATATTTTTCTGAAAAGAGTAGTTCTGCTTATGTAAACTAGGTAGCTGGCCATGTGTTTTTCTTCTCTTTGGTTTAAAAAAAATCAGATCCAAGTTTAAGTCCTACCTCTAACAAATGACTAGGACTTCTCAGAATTCAACATACTGTTCATTTACTTATTTGGGAGGGGGGCATATTTTCCACAGTGTATTTTTCCACAGAGTATACAAACTGTTACTTCTATTCCACTTCATTTTCACCTTTTTTCTAATATATTTGTCTTAAAACATTCCAAATGCCTTTTGAATGAAGACTTGACACACGTAACATTTACTTATTGATTTGTTCTATTTTGACTCAAAGGCACACCTTAAATTGAGGGGACCACAATGTCCATTCTTCCTTGTTTTCTGCTTCTACTTTTTCCCCCGTGGCCATGGATAGAGTCACAGGAAGGGAGGAGGAAGTGGGAAATAGAGGTGGTAAAACATTTTGCAATTTTCCGAGAACTAGATATAATCTAGGAGATGTGCATTTTCTATTGAAATAATTTTCTCCATAACAATACACACTCTTATTAGAACTGTATTTTTACTGACAGAGCCCAGAGTTGCCTCACTCAGCCTCCTGCACATAGAAGGAAAAACAAAAAAAAAAAAAACAAAAGAAAAAGCACAAAATACACTCATCACTGTGATATAAATATGCTTTGATTTGCTCAGTCTCTTATTTATTTTTCTTTTGAGATCCACAGCCTTCCTGGACACTTCCAAACGATTCTGGGACTAACTGCATTTGCATGAAGTTCTTTGAATTTTGATCTATGTCTTTAATCAGGCACATTGCTTTGAATACATTAGTTTGAATGGTAGAGTCAAATGGCTACTGTTTTTTCTGTAATGTGAGTAAATAAATTAATAGGATTTAGGGATTAGCTTGAATGTCTTCTTCTGTGTGACCTAGACAATAGAGTGTCTTATCATAACTGCATTCCTGACAATAAAGCATATAGTGTTTCCCAGTGAGTCAAAAACAATAGCGATATAAATACAAAACATATTACTCATGTCTGCTGTGTACTTAGTTGTCCATTATTAATATTAATCATCTTTGCTTTCTTCCAGGGAGCTTAAAGCCCCATATATTTTACAATCAAAACTGTCAAGAGCCTCAGCGCCATTTTGTGGCAGCGAGACCCGCAAATAAATGGGAGAGCCGGGGCTGTTGCGGGAGGAGGAGCGCGGGCGCCGGCGGCAGCGGGGCCAGGCGGCCTGGGCAGCGAGCGGGTAGTGCGGGGTCAGCCTACGTGACTGGGAGGCACCGGCGCGGCCTCCGTCAGGAGAGGATTCAAGATGACCAACGAGGAACCTCTTCCTAAAAAGGTTCGACTGAGTGAAACAGACTTCAAAGTTATGGCACGAGATGAATTCATTCTCAGGTGGAAACAATATGAAGCGTATGTACAAGCTTTGGAGGGCAAGTACACAGATCTTAACTCTAATGATGTAACTGGCTTAAGGGAATCTGAAGAAAAACTAAAGCAACAACAGCAAGAGTCTGCACGCAGGGAAAACATTGTAATGCAACTAGCGACCAAGGAGCAAGAGATGCAAGAGTGTACTACTCAAATCCAGTACCTCAAGCAAGTCCAGCAGCCTAGCATTGCCCAGCTGAGATCAGCAATGGTAGACCCAGCAATCAACTTGTTTTTCCTAAAAATGAAAGGTGAACTGGAACAGACTAAAGACAAACTGGAACAAGCCCCAAATGAACTGAGTGCCTGGAAGTTTACGCCTGATAGGTAAACAAGTCATACTCCCCAGTCCAGTCAAGACTTCCCTGACAGTCCCACTGCGAGAAAGCTGTGGTGGGACAGCCAAGTACTCGTTTCCACACCAAGACTCAGACTTTTTGAGCCAAAGGGCCACATTCTTATACTATCCAGCTTGTAATGGTTAATGTAAAACTTACCAGATGAACCTTGTGTTTCAGCTTTTTTCTCTTCCCCCTCCCCTTGCTTCAGAGGCCTGATGGCGTTGGACTATTCCGAAGAAGTGGCCACCTCCGAAAAATTCCCCTTCTGGGACATGGAGACACTTGAGAAGTGTTTCTGTTTGAAGAAAATAGAGGGAGAAACAGAAGTCTTAAGTCTGTGGCACACTGTGTCTTCAGACAGTCTGGAGGAATGAAAACCTAGAGATTTAAAATCATGAACTGAACATGTAAAATTCCAGTAAATGTAAAGATGGAATATGCATCGCTCTTAACCTTGAGCATAGTGACTTAGAGACACTGTATATCAGTTTTGCCAATAAGACTGTGGACTTCGTGATTGTTGTTGAACTTCTGGGTCAAACTCAAATGAGGTGAATTTTGCCTTTAAAGGGTTTATTTTCTAAGAACCAACTTAATAGTCATGAGAGAATCAAATAATAGATGTCAGTACAAGAAGTTCATATATTTAACCATTTAGTTTGGGGCTCCACATTACTTGATTGAGCCTTAAATCAATGTGGTTTTACTCAATGGTTTGTTCTTTGAATGGTTGCTAATACTGTAGATAATCTTATTGAGGACTGTACAAATAATGAAGGTGTGGTATCAAACTTCAGGTCTAAACTGTTTGAAGCATTATAAACATTCATTTCACAACTAGATTGTATAAGGATATTAGCTGTGATGAGACTCACTGCGTTATTTTTTTCAGTAGTGAAATTTATTAAATCCCCATTCCATTCAACAGGCACATGTTGAAAGAGCATTGTCATTGGTGTTAATGGGGGAATGTGTTCCTTCATTGTATTTGGGCCTTTTGTATTGCACTCTTGATATTAAATTAAATGTGCCTTGAAAAAAAAAAAACACTCTCAAGAATTATAACACTACTCTATGTGATCTCTATAAAAGGAGACATAAATGCCAATCAAAAGGGCCATTGGTTGCTTCATTTATATGCAAAGTGCTCCTGTCCATAAATTACATTAATAGTTTATATTCTCCATACCTTGTCACAGAAGGAGCTCAAAGCATGTTTGATCCTTTCATTCTTGTGACCTCTGCTTTAGGAGGAAGCAACCCTGGCAGGTCCGGGGATGCCCTTTGCCTCATACACTCCCAAACAAAGAGAACAGGCCACCCTCTGCCTTTTTCCTAGATAGTCCCAGATTCAGGGTCCTGATGCACGAGGGAGTGACAGGGACCCTGTGTGATTCAGGTGACACATCTAGGTCACTGTCACCATCCTGTCCACCAAGTTGGAGCTCTTTGGGGCCACGGTTCTTGCTTCTCTTTACTTTGTCAGGGAAAGAAAAATGCCAAATGCAACATCCATTGAAATGTCATCATCGGCACATCTCAGAGCAGCCTTCTTTTGAACTTCAGGAATAATACACCTGATGATGGGGTGCAGGGCATTCCAGCCTGATACCAACTTGTATTCTTTAGTGAATAATATTTCAGCAAAATTCAAGAGTATATCCAATTTAGAGCATCCTTTATTAATCCATTTTGAAATGCCACTATTTTATTCCAAACACCTCTGGAGAATGTGTCAACAAGCACAAGGCAGTGAAACAAGAGAGGTCGTTCCTCGCGGACAGCAAAAGTGCCCAGTCAAGTGCCCAGTCGACTACCTGATAACATGTGAAGTAACTGTCTTCCTGCTTTCTTCCCATTTTCTAAGATATCTATTATCTGAATTGTGAACACTGAACCACATTGGGGGAAAGCCACCTTCCTCCCGACTTGACCTACAGGTCAACCCCTTCAGATAACAAACAAGAGAGGAACGATCAGGCAGGTACCCAGAGGTTCACTGTCAGAGCCGTGTCTGTTCTCTTGGGCATCCCCCACGATTTCTCCTTTTTCTGTTCTGATAACTCCCCGGCTCTCATTGGAGGCAGAAGCAGCACTGTTAGAGCAGAATTTAATATCCATACTGGGTGGCACCGTTACTTTATAGATGAGAAGGGGGAATAAGGGACTGTGTTTGGAGGCTGCTGGTTTATTGTTGATTTTTTCAAATCAAGAAACAGTTTTAAACCATTATGTTTATTTAACTTGTTCACTAATTAAATTATCATAAAGGGTCTATATTCTTGGCACTGCCCTTGAGACCTAAGGACCAAAGGAAATAAGAATAATCACTGCCATGTCTTATGTTTTATAAGGGGAGTTGCTCATTAATTTACTCAAATATTTATTGAGTCTATACTATGTGCTGGGCACTCTTTCAGTTTTGGAAAAAAAGCAATGAATAAAACAGACAGAAATCCTTCCCTTAATGGAAGCTTACAATTTAAGGACAGGAATAGTAAAAAACAGAATAAATAAGTAAAACATACAGTATGTAAATGGTGTCAAGTTCTATTGAGAAAAAGGAAGCAGGGAAGGGATTAGGGTATGGGTTTTCATTTTGCAGAAGAAAATATTTGGGTCAAGAACCCAAGGTGTTGAGGAAGTGAGACACATGCATAACCAAGGGAAGAGCATTACAAACAGAACGTGAACGCCAAGCCCTGAGAGGGAACATGCCCGGTGTGATACAGAAACAGCCCAGCTTTTATATTCCAAAGATGGCCACCACAATATTCCCCTCCCCCACGACCTTCCAGAGCCTTGCCATCCCTGCCCTCTATCAAGAGTCTATGTCTCCTCCCCTTGAGCCTAAGCAGGACCTTGTGGTTGCCCTGACTTGTAGTGTATGGCAAGTATGACAGAAGAGATGCTAGGTGACCTCCAGCCTTGGTCATAAAAGGCAGAACAGCTTCTTCTCCGCTCTCTTTCTTGGGATGTTTACCTTTGGGACCAGCCGCCATGCTGTGAGGAAGCCCAGGCCACACAGAGGCCCGCAAGGAGAGGGACAGAGGCTGAGCTTCCAGCTGACTGCACAGCCACATGAGAAGCAGAAGCACGTGCTCCAGCCCCCAGGGTTGAGCCCAGTCAACTGACACCGTGTACAGCAGCACTGAGCCTTCTCACATAACCCCAGGGTTATGAGCAAAATGAATGATTTTTGTCACCTTCAACCACTCAGTTTTGGGGTAGTCAGAAGGCTAAGTGACCAAAACAAGTGAGGAAGGCCTTGGATTAGGAGACAGTTAAGGGGTGGGGCCGGTCCTTGAGGGTTTTACACACCATTGCAAATTCTTTGCCTTTAACACTAATGGGAAAGCCACCTGCAACAAGTAAATGCTGGTCACTGTCTGGGACCGGGGTGTCATCAAGAAGACAGCCTCCAGCAAGCACATGTCTCCTGCCGTCAGGCAGAGATTCTTTCGAAGACAGGGAGCCTTCCTTCCACTTTCCACAGGCAACATTTTGCGCTCACGGTGACAAACTCACTCAGAGACTGATCTGACCAGCCCATTTCCTGTCACAAAATTGTAATAGTCGCCTGTATGGTAAGCACACACCCTTGGGATGCTGGCCGGCACTGCCCCGTGTCACTGGGAGAATTCAACTTCCATGCACGTTTAGGTTTCAGCCAACTTAGACCCATAGATGCCCCAAAGGGGTGAGATACAGTGTGCTTTCCATGGAGGCTTTTGGACATTGTTTTCCCTCTGGCTCAACAGGCCTCTTGTTGGCTGACTTTGGGGGACTGCAGCGTGGCCCACCTGGCACGGAGACATTTGCTGCATCGTCGCGGAAGACAGGCAAGCGCGGTCCATGCAGGAAAGTGTTTTTCAATGCTGAGAGGCTCAGAAAGATGAGCATTGAAGGAATCCATCCCTTATTTAAAAACTGAAGCATAGTTGATTTACAATACTGTGTTAGTTTCATAAAAGAATCCATCCTTGTTGACATTTTAAATAGGTTAATGCACCAATGTGAAGTGCAGTATCTGCTCCCTTTGGGGCTGAGATTATAGAAGTGCTCAGTCTGGAAGTTTGTAAAACTGGACAGCCTTCCAAACACGGGGCAGATAAAGCCCCATGATGATGGTGGCCACGGTGAGTCTGGAGGGAGACAGGTCACCACTCCTGAGTCACACAGGGGCTAGAATCCTGTCCAACCCCTCTGGGGACAACGCTGAGGACTCCACACTGAGGTCCGGGAAGAGCCAGTACCAACACTCTTCTACTGAGTTGTTGAGTTTGTTGAGGCAACTGCTAACAGTGATCAATTTCCACACATTACATCCTGTTCCTAGGCAGGTTCAAAGGGAATTTGGGTAGGTGGATGAGAAACAGAATTCAACAAAATACCCTTTAGATTAGGCCCAGTCAGGAAGAAATAGCTTCTGTTCTTGCTGTGTTGTTTCGTGTTAACCAATTCAGGATGGTAGGATGTGAGATGCTGAACAGCATTTTGGGTAAATGTCTTAGGAGAGTTGCCTTGAGAACCTTAATATTCTCAACCACACTGGCGTGAAGGCAGCTTGTGCTGGCACTGAAAGGCCTGCCAGACAATTAAAAGAAAGATGACACACGTTTCAGTTTGGCATTTGTCCTCATAAATTTGAAATCATGTCATTTCATCAGAAGGATATTAAGCCTTTCTTAAGACAATCCAGTCAAAGAAAGTGAGAACTAGAGGGTGCCTTTCTGATGTTCTCCTCATTTCATAGGTTGAGAACCCTGAGTCCCAGAACAGATAAATGGCTTGTTCAAGGCCCTCAGCTGTTTGGAAGTCAACAGTCATACAGTTCAAGTCCTAGGGTTTGGGCCCTTTAACATCATTGCAGTTGCTGATAACACAAGCCAGTAACTGCGATACCACCTGGTATACAAAAGGCACTCAATAACGGTGGCCTCCCCCCATCAGGCTGTGAGATCTTCGATGGCACAGTGAGGTCTCATTTATGCTTAACTCCCCAATGCCTTCCCTATAATAAGGGCTCATTTTTAATAGATAAATGTACAAACACTGGATTCCTACCACACTCAAGATGTTCATTGTTTCTTATTGCTGAAACACCAATTTATTATTTATTGATTGCCTGCTCTTCTTCATTCATTCAATAGATGTGGTTGTGCATCTTCTATGTGCTCAGTGTGGTTGGATACAGGAATGAGCAAAGCAGAGGGACTCCCAGGCCTAGTGGAGCTGACACTCCTGTGACTGTGTCCAGCTATAGCTAAGCAGCCAAAACAGTCAACTTGCCTTGACACACCTGACTCACAGGCCAATCAGATGAGGCCAGCGTACATACCTAGAAAAGCCAGACAGCTGTTCAAGACAGAACAGTGTCAGTGGGTTCAGATAATAAGTTATATGGCTGTTCAAAGGACGGAAGGTTTGGTGTGGCCAAAACAGTCTTAGGAGACCCCACGGACAGTTTGGAGCAGTTTCTTGAGAACATAGTAGGATTTGAAAGAGCAGAGAGATGAGGAAGGGGATGACACGCCAGGGAGGTGGAGGAAGAGGCAGGAACAACATGAGTGAGATTAATGGGCCAGGAATGACTCTAGTCAAGCCAGATCCTAGGCCAGAGAAGGTGAAGCTAAGTAGAAAAGGCAGGGCCAGATGGTGAAGGCACCAGTCATGGAAAAACCCAAAGAGAAAACAATATCTTTCATCTGCACTTTGAAAAATCTGCTGGGAAGTGAATGACAGGTCATTTGCAGGTGTATAAGTATTTCAACGTGTTTCTGTCCAGATTGAAGGTACACGGGAAACTTACTCCTCCATTATCTTTCCACCAACTTCAGATCGACACTTCTTCAGGTAAGGAAACCCACAAAAATATAGTAAGAAGAATTAGAGTGGATTGTCAAAATGTGAGAGAGTAAACGCTCACTTTCTTAGAACATACCCCAGCTGTTCATATTTCACAATTAATGTTCCATTGCTAATACTTTAGAAAATGGATTTCAAGTATGTGCTTTCACTTGTCCATCTACTTGTGGATCTCTCTAAGTTGAGTCCAGAGCACAAACAAAACAAAAGTGAACTAGACGTTTAAAAGTAGAGATAGATATGTATTTTATTGTACATATGTCTGTGCCATGGCTACAGGCCAAACTTCAGATTAAGAGCTGTGAATGAGGTTGGGGGAAGGGGCCAATGAACAGGTCTGTAGATGAAATATCTAAGTCTTAAATTAACCACTTTGACAAATCAGTTGTCCTACCATAAAGTTAGGGGTTCTGTCTAATTAGTAGATCAAATGCACTATTGGCCTCAATTATTGGCCTCCCTCTATCAACACACGTGGCCCTCGAACTTTGGGGTCTCTTCCTGCTCTGACACCAGGCCAGCTTTGTGACTTGCTTTGGCCAACAGAATGTGGCAGAATGAAGCCCTACTAGTTCTAAGCCTAGAACTCAAGAGCCTTTGTGTGTTTCTTCTCTGTTTCTTGGAGCTCTGCCAAGTCTCGATCTGAACATACTGTAGGAGGAGAGACCCCACGGAGCAGAGCCCAATTGTCCAGGCTTGGCCCCCTTAGGTCAGTCAACAGCCAGGTGACCCCCGGCCATGTGAGAACCTGGCCAAGATTAGCAGAACCACCTCCCCAAGGCACAGCTGAGCCCCAGAGGCATGAGTAAGCCCAGCCTATACCAGAAGTACTGTCCAGCTGACCCTCAGACTCAAGAGGGTCCAGTAATAAAGGCTTGCTGTTTTAATGCACTGAGCTTTAGTGGATTGTTGAATAGTAATAGCTCTCTGATAGAGACTAGTTCCTGGCTATACATTAGAGTCTTCTGAGAGTTTTAAAATATACCAATCCTTGCACCCCTTGTCTCTATGCTGTGATTCTGTTTAATCCACCTAGATATTACTTTATTTTGTTCTGTTTAATTTTCTCAGGTTTCTAACATGCAGCCAGAGTCAAAACTTCCTGGCTAGAAATAAATACACCTCTTCCTGCCCTGATTTCTCCAAATATTAAAATTCTAGGTGAGTGGGCCTTTGTTGTCTTAGGTCTGGATAACACTAAAGTGTGTGTGCTTTTGCACATGTATCACTGAGAACAATACAAATCTGTCTTCCTACATGAAAAATGGTCCTCTATATGTCCATCAGTTTGTTCAGGCAAGAAGACAGTGATTTCTGTCCCAGTAGCCAATATCCAGAACTATCACTTATGGGATGGTTGAGAGAATTTATCCCCCGAAGGCCCTCCTACCTTTCCTCTGGAAGCTGGCTGAAACAGATACAAAGCCTTTTGCTACTTAATATTTAGGTTAGGCTATGAATCTGGCAAAACCAGGAACAAAGGGGAGGTGACATCTGTAGATCGCTGGGGAGTGAGGGAGGGACTTTCAGAAACGGTAGGACTGTTATTACGTTCTAATTAAGGATGCATCAGAGAGTTGGCTTGTGACAGTATGCGACCAACTTGGAGGAGGGAACTTGATAAAGAGCATTTTATTTAAGAGTAAGAAGATCTACCTGGTAGATTCATTGGGTCCCCATCCCAATCCCCTTTCCTGGGCAGGTGTACCACCTCTCCCAACTGTGTCAGTGTTGGCTGCCAGTGACTCATACCTTCCCCCTTTGCCAGAGAATGGCCTTCAGCAGACAGAAGCCATGTGACTGGAAATGCCTGGGAGGTTATGCCCTCCCTCTTCTGACCTGGAGGCAACCTGCAGCTGGCTAACGACTGATGGACACAGGCTACAGAAGCTTCCTCAGACAGAACAGCCCTCTGGTGCCATTCACATTCTAGAACTCCTATGGGATCAGCTGAGGCTCAATTTTAGTGGAAAGCCTGTATTGATGACTTCTTCCCTTGCCCTATCCTGTTTTTTTCCTATTGCTCTTTCTCTCCCTCAATAAATCACCAGTCCCAGAATCATTGTCTCAGGCTCAGCTTCTAAGGATCCCAGCTGAAGAACATCTGCTTTCCTGAAAAGTCTCCAGCTGCCCATCAGAAGTGCTGTCAACAGCCTTCTATCCCTTCTTCCCTCCCACTGGCTCTGAGGAAGCAGCACTCTTCTCTTCTGGTATTCAGAGTGTAGATCAGTTATCTACACTCTAAATACCAGCTTCTCAAATCACAGGGATGGTTGCTACACAGCCATTTTCCTCAGCATCCTTAAAGGTCTCTTTTTTCTACTAACCCTTCCTCTCACTTCATGTATCCCAGGTAACCTCCATCTTGGGCAGGACTCTGGTGAACCATCTCTGCCTCATTGCTTCACTTTTTTCTAGAGAACACTTAAGGTCAAAATTGAGCCCTGTTTCCTCCAGGAGAACTTCTTCCCAACTCCAGCCCACACTGATCTCTTTTATCTCCTTATTCACTTAACATCTACCCATGCGATTTTGCTCCTGAAAGAACTCTGTATGTGCTGGCTTTATGCACAAGACGTGCCTTCACCATAGGTTTTATTCATTTGTCTTGCCTTTCTAGCAAAATAGCAGGTCCTCATAGATAGGGAATGTATCTTTCTTATAATTTCATATGCCATAGTACCTTGTTTTGCAGATACATATTAACCGATTAGCTAAAAAGGAAAAGTCTACAGTTACACTTAGGTTTCATAGTGCAAGGGGTGCATCTAACCTTACTGTGAGAACGTAGAAAAGGTTAACTAAGTTTTTGGGGGCTGCCATTTCAGGATATCACATCTTTAACAGTTATATTCTGTATAATAAGGACCCAATAGCCAGAAATACCAAAATGCCAATTTCCTAGTTAATTGTGAGGACAGATACATTTTTTCTCCTTTGCAAAATTTGTTGCTGTTTCACATATGACTTTAACTGTAATGGAAATGAGGCTGGACAAATCAATTTTTAGCCCTTAGCAAGTTAAGTTTGTCAATATAGAATGTAACTAGCAATAGAGATTGGTAGTTAACACTACAGTTTTAATCCAATATAATACCTCTCCTTCCTCTTTCCCAATTAACTCCAAAATCTCCTGTAATTAACACGATTTATGCCACTAGAGTAAAGGCCATTTCTAGACCGTGTACTCTAAGTCCTCATTATGCAAAATGATTTAAAATTTCAACTTACATTTTGCAAAAAACAAAATATGCAAATGGGGCCAGTGTATCAAATGGGAGCTTTAAATAAGCGTATTTCTCAGAAATGAAGACACATTACATTCGTGAAAGAGTGAAAACGTAACTGAGTTGTACTCATCTGAAGGTCAGTCTTCCACCAGAGAACACAGCTATGTAGAAAACAGAGACATAGCTGAGCAATGCAAAGTCGTTTACAAAAAGAAAGAGAGATTTAGAGAGAGGGAGGGAGGAAAGGGGGGGGGAAGGGAAGGAAGGAAGGAAGGAAGGAAGGAAGGAAGGAAGGAAGGAAGGAAGGAAGGAAGGAGAGAGCCAGGGAAGAGGGAAAAGGAAGTAAAGACAGAGTCACTCTGGGTTGTTGAAATGACTGTGATAAAGTACAAATGCTGAAAATCATGGTTTAGCAGATGGGTCCTCAGTTCGCCCTGAGCCTATTGACATATATTGCGTATGGTTGTTACATTCTTGGTTATCTAACTTGCCAGACTCTGCCAATTAAAATCAGCACTTTGTTAAGGCAGAGAGCTGCAGGCTAGCTACATTTAAAGCCACAACCGGAAACTGGAGAAAAGACAGAAAAACACATCATGACACAGAAAGTGGTATTTGCTATGGCAGTTGTGAATCATCAAGAAAAGACAAGTTTAGTTCTGAATTTTTGTTTCAGAAAGCACAGAAATGGGTAATATGTTTTCGAAAAGCTTTCAACAAATGTTTCAAAAATCTGTCATGCTCTAAAAGGAAAAGCTGTGGAAATCTGAAATATTCATGAATGTTTAGAGCTACCTTTATTCTATTGGTCAGTTTCCAGTTCAGGTACTCTGACCTAGGTTTCTCATAAACTGAAAAAGTGTCCCCCAAATAGACTTCCTATTAGACCTAAAGATTTTTACTTGGAAGATAGAATGACACTAATTATTATGAAGAGCTTATTACTCAAGGGGAGGGGGAGGGGCAGCAAGAGGTACAATATAAGGCAAACTAAGGTCACCAAGTAGGATGTCAGTCAATGTGGGTGACATGGACCTCAGAGGCAGTTGGGTGGAGCTGAGAAAAACAGAGGAAGAAACAGATCCTTACTCCAACTTACCCCCAAGAATGTTCTATCTAAATTGAACTAGGTTGTTTTAGGAATCTCTAGTCTAAATTACCCTAGTCTCTAAAATAATAGAACCCTGCTCTCCATCCATCCATGACCCATCAGTTGTAGCCACGTAATAGGTAAAAAAGAAGGAAACAGTTGCTACAGGCTGAGGAGACAGCACTTTTAAAGACACAAAGCCATTTGAGCGCTTGGTATGGTTGTAGCTAAATTGGGGAGCACAAGTGGAGCTCGTGGCTGTGAGGGTCGCTAATTAGGTGGGCTCTGCTGGATTTGGCACCAAATGACAAAAGCCAAAAGATGAGAGATATGAGCAAGTGGACTTTGAGGCCTCAAGCTTGGCTACCTGGGATAAAAGAGGTGCTATTAGTAGACACAGGAAGGTAAGAAGATGAGGTGGCAATGCTGAGGGCAGTCTACACAGGAGACTCTGGTGGGTGTATCCAGGAGAGCCCTGCAGAAGGCAGTTTGAAAAATCAGTGTCAAGCTCTTGAGAAAGGCCTAGAACTTGGTATCATTACCTAGATGTGACCATCTGAGTTGCAGAGCAGGACCACTTCAAGCATGGTCAACAGACCAACAGCATCATCTGGAAGAATATAAGAAATGCACTTTCCTTTTCACTATTTTTCTTAAATTGAGGTATAGTTAATTTACAATGTTGTGTTAGTTTCAGGTGTACAGCAAAGTGATTCTGTTATATATATATATATATATACACACACACACACACATATATATATGTATACATATATATACACATATATATATATATCCTTTTTCAGATTATTTTCCATTTTAGGTTAATTTATAAGGTACTGAGTACAGTTACCTGTACTATACAGTAGGTCCCTGTTGTTTACCTATTTTACATACAGTAGTGTATATATGTTAAACCCCAAACTCCTAACTTATCTCTCCCCCACCAAGAAATACACTTTCTTGAGCTCCACCTCAGACCTACTGAGTCAGAATTTCTGTATTTTAGCAAACTCTCCAGATGATTTTATGTCCACTAAAGTTTGAAAAGTACTGGGCAAGAGAGTGGATGAGATCATGGAATGAGAAGGTATATACTGAAAGGAAAGAAAGTTTGCACTTTCTTTGGAGAATTGGAGAATTCCTTTAGGGGCTGAAAAGCAGAAAAAACAAACAAACAAAAGACCCCTTCCCCACCCAAAATAAAAATACCATAGAAAGACTCTCAAAGGAACATGAGAAAAATTATGGTGCATTTCAATGTGAAAATCAAGAAAAGATAAAATGACGTGTGCATTTATTTTTGGCTCCCTGATAAACTGTTAAACTCTTTGAGTGATGGGACAAGTTAAGGACAAGGTAAGAGTTAAAGTCAGTAGCTCCAAGAATGATCTCTTATTTATTGTTGACAAATCAAGACTGTCCTATACAAAACAGGGCTGTGGTCACCTTTGGATAAAACACACACGCTAACGGTAGCACTATGAATGGTGATATTCTAGCAGAGTAGATCTTTCAGCTGCATTTGGCTTTCATGTCAAGAACATGTGTCTTTAATCCCACACTCAAATAGACAAATCATTCATCTAAGAAGCTGTAACACAGTAAACACAAGAAATTTGCAGTGGGTCCCAGAAAGAAGAAACAAAAGAGCTCACTGACCTTGCTCACCTGTAATTTGTCAATTATATGATTTCTCACACAAATATTGAATTAGAGTATTTTAATAACTTTCCTTGAGCGAATGAATTTCTCTCTGATGTAGACTTATAACAGGCACAGAACAAGTTCTCTGTGGTCCCTGATGCTGAGAAAAAATTACTTCCAGTCGTTATAGCTCAGTAATGACAGCATTTAGTGTCTATGCCATCATCCAAGCAATCACAAATCATCCAGAAAGTACCTATTTTCACAGAGCACTGAGCTAGACTCAGCTCATAATTCTGGAGTGAAGGTGTCTGGCTTTCACACAAGTCTGTGGTTGGCATCCTTGAGGCCAACTATTTGCTTCCCTAAATTGATGTGGGTACAGGACATGTCATTAGGGTGGGCAGCCAAGCCCAGTTTAGTTTTACTCCACCACAGAAAATTTTAATTTCCATTCAAGGGCTGAAGAGGTCTTTGTTCAGTGAACAAGTCTTTCCTAGCAGCCCCTGTGCTCACTGGCTTAATATCATAGTTAGACTTATTGTGGTTGGTAAAATCCTCATTTAAGTAGATAGCATGCTGATGCTAATACCTAAGGACATAAAGGACTGGCATACGTTTTTTAAACATATACAAAAAACGATATACCGATAGACAAATTCAAATCCAACACTCATGGTGTGACCTTGGCTAAGTCACTTATCTAGAGAAGCCTCAGTTTCTTGATCTGAAAAATGGGAATAAAAATTCCATCTCCCAACAGGAGTGTTTTATGGATTAAATGAGATGATGTATACACAATGTTTCATATTCAGATAAAGGATAGGCTCTTATATTATCTAGCATAGAGTCCATACGTTACTATGCAAATGGCATAGTGGAAAATATGGCTCTGCATTCAAATTCTGCCTCTACCACTTATGAGCCAGGATTTCTTAAGTTACTTGACTCTCTGGTCCCTATCTTTTTCACTGGCAAAATGAAAGGGATGAGTTATAATATTTTAAAATTCCATTTATCTCACAAATTTTATATACCCAGCCACCTTTACCAATTGCCCTGGGATATTCCTGGGTTTGAAATTAATAATAAAATGAGCTTTAATGTGTAAACTATATAAAAATGATTTTATAGATGTGCCTCCATTTTTCTGAATTTCCAAAGTAAGCTATTTGAGGTAAATAATACATCCAAACAGAAAAATGACAGATTAAAGTGTTCACAAAATGTAACCTGTGTAATCACGGTCCAAATCAAGGATTAGAACTTGACCTGTGCCCCAGAGCCTCAGACCATTATATTCTGTTAAAGAATATCTGTTAACTACATACAAGGAACTGTTAACATAGAGGCTAGGCTTCTAATTCAAACAATAACAATGACAACCACCATCCAAATTAAGAAAAGAGCCAGTTGGATATAAGGTGTTCTGGATGGGAATAATTAAACGATGAATCAAGATAAATAATCTCAACATTAAAATCTAACACTAATTTCTAGGATCCTAATTATGTCCATACTAATTTCGTCACCAGAAAAAAATAAAAACGGAATATACTATTCAGAAGAAGCCCAATCTCTTTAAATGACCATTTCCAGCGCTGGCTTCCCAAGGTCTCTCCCCTGAGCCTTCCAGTGCTCTAGCAACTGCTTGCATTTTTACAGTTTGCTTCTCAGATTTGCAGTGCTTTTCCCTGGCTGTCTGTGGAAAGATTTTCAATTCAGGCAGATTTGCGTGCATTTGGAAATGGCCGTCAGCACGCTGAAACGGAGCTTCCCTCTGACTGCATAATTATCTTTTCAACATACCTATCTGCTGAGTTCCAGAGAATATTCTCAATGTACGCACACTTTTCCTACTAACATATACTAGCTTTAAACATCAGTAGGCTCCACTGAGGTCACAGTAATATTCCCCCAAGCTTGACATCTAAAGCCATGTATAAGAGAAATTATTTCATAGGAAATGCAAACTCCGCTGCCTTTCACTTTTGCTTTAGCTTAAAAAAATTAAAAGGAAAAAAAGAGAGAAACTTTTAGATGCTGCTGACAATTTGAAAAAGATTATGTGTTCTCTGAGAACGCTATTTCTTTGCATTTTGCACAGGAAAGGTAAAGTATCTTTGACTTTATCTTGCTCAATCACATTGGTCCTGCTGCCAGAGCCATAATAACTCAGGGAACCCAGAATAGAGGAAGAGAGGAAGGAAGAGGAAAAAGGGGAGTAAAAGAAGGAGAAAAGCAAATAAGGATGTTTGCAGGGACCAGAGCAGGAGCTGCAGGGCTTCACGGGCCCCGAGAGTGCTCTGGCGCCATCATTTGAAATATTATCCAAAATATTTTCATTCCCAGTGATTCTCACCACCCGCTCCCGCCAACTTCCCTCCCACTGATGCTGAGGCCTTCATTGCTTGGGGTGGAGCCGAGTCCAGGGAAGAATAAAAGGACTCAATTCTCAGGTTTTGATTCCAAAGTTGCCTCTGGAAGCCCATTTCAGGGAGGGAAAAGACTAGTTAAAAACAAAGCTTTCGGGTTTCCCTGGTGGCGCGGTGGTTGAGAGTCCGCCTGCCGATGCAGGCGACAAGGCTTCGTGCCCCAGTCCAGGAAGATACCACATGCCGCGGAGCAGCTGGGCCCGTGAGCCACGGCCGCTGAGCCTGCGCGTTCGGAGCCTGTGCTCCACAACAAGAGAGGCCACAACAGTGAGAGGCCTGCGAGTCAAGAAATCCTGAGGCTGTGGACAGCCATTTTCTACCTCGGATGCAGAGAAAGTCAGTTTTCAGGGAAAGCGAGAAATGAACGAAGCAGAAATATAAAGAGGGCTCAAGGAAGATGGAGGAAGAGTAAGACGCGGAGATCACCTTCCTCCCCACAGATACACCAGAAATACATCTACACGTGGAACAACTCCTACAGAACACCTACTGAACGCTGGCAGAAGACCTCAGAGCTCCCAAAAGGCAAGAAACCCCCCACGTACCTGGTTAGGGCAAAGGAAAAAATAAACAGAGACAAAAGGATAGGGACGGGTCCTGCACCAGCAGGAGGGAGCTGTGAATGAGGAAAAGTGTCCACACACTAGGAAGCCCCTTCGCGGGCGGAGACTGCGGGTGGCGGAGTGGGGGAGGTTCGGAGCCGCGGAGGAGAGCACAGCAACTGGGGTGCGGAGGGCAAAGCGGGGAGATTCCCGCACAGAGGATCAGGGCCGACCGCCACTCACCAGCCGAGAGGCTTGTCTGCTCACCTGCCGGGGCGGGCGGGGCTGGGAGCTGAGGCTCGGGCTTCGGTCGCAGCGCCGGGAGAGGACTGGGGTTGGCGGCGTGAACACAGCCTGCAGGGCGTTAGTGCACCGCGGCTAGCCGGGAGGGAGTCCGGGGAAAAGTCTGGACCTGCCGAAGAGGCAAAAGACTTTTTCTTACCTCTTTGTTTCCTGGTGCGCGAGGAGAGGGGATTAAGAATGCTGCTTAAAGGAGCTCCAGAGACGGGCGCGAGCCGCGGCTAAAAGTGCGGACCCCAGAGACGGGCATGAGACGCTAAGGCCGCTGCTGCCGCCACCAAGAAGCCTGTGTGCGAGCACAGGTCACTAGCCACACCCCCCTTCCGGGGAGCCTGTGCAGCCGCCACTGCCAGGGTCCCGGGATCCAAGGACCACCTCCGCGGAAGAACACACGGCGCGCCTCAAGCTGGTGCAACGTCACGCCGGCCCCTGCCGCCGAAGGCCCGCCCCGCACGCCGTGCCCCTCCCCTCGCCGCCCACCCCCCCCCCCCCCCCCCCCCCCCCGGCCTGAGTGAGCCAGAGCCCCGTCCTGTCTGAGCAAAGAACACACGCCCTCCGGCAACCTACACACACAGGCGGGGCCAAATCCAAAGCTGAGCCCCTGGGAGCTGTGAGAACAAAGAAGAGAAAGGGAGATCTCTCCCAGCAGCCTCAGAAGCAGTGGATTAAAGCTCCACAATCAACTTGATGAAACCTGCATCTGTGGAATACATGAATAGACAACGAATCATCCCAAATTAAGGAGCCGTGTGGATGAAAGGCTCTTGGTGCTGCAGCCAGGAGTTAGTGCTGTGCCTCTGAGGTGGGAGAGCCAACTTCAGGACACTGGTCCACGAGAGGCCTCCCAGCTGCACATAATATCAAACGGCAAAAATCTCCCAGAGATCTCCATCTCAACGCCAGCACCCAGCTTCACTCAACGACCAGCAAGCTACAGTGCTGGACATCCTATGCCAAACAACTAGCAAGACAGGAACACAACCCCACCCATTAGCAGAGAGGCTGCCCAAAATCATAATAAGTCTACAGACACCCCAAAACACACCACCAGACGTGGACCTGCCCACCAGAAAGACAAGATCCAGCCTCATCCACCAGAACACAGGCACTAGTACCCTCCACCAGGAAGCCTACACAACCCACTGAACCAACCTTAGCTACTGGGGACAGACACTAAAAACAACAGGAACTACGAACCTTCAGCCTGCAAAAAGGAGACCCCAAACACAGTAAGATAAGCAAAATGAAAAGACAGAAAAACACACAGCAGATGAAGGAGCAAGATAAAAACCCACCAGACCTAACAAATGAAGAGGAAATAGGCAGTCTGCCTGAAAAAGAATTCAGAATAATGATAGTAAAGATGATCCAAAATCTTGGTAATAGAATAGACAAAATGCAAGAAACATTTAACAAGGACCTAGAAGAACTAAAGATGAAACAAACAATGATGAACAACACAATAAATGAAATGAAAAATACTCTAGATGGGATCAATAGCAGAATAACTGAGGCAGAAGAACAGATAAGTGACCTGGAAGATAAAATAGTGGAAATAACTAATGCAGAGCAGAGTAAAAAAAAAAGAATGAAAAAAACTGAGGACAGTCTCAGAGACCTCTGGGACAACATTAAATGCACCAACATTCGAATTATAGGGGTTCCAGAAGAAGAAGAGAAAAAGAAAGGGATGGAGAAAATATTTGAAGAGATTGTAGTTGAAAACTTCCCTAATATGGGAAAGGAAATAGTTAATCAAGTCCAGGAAGCACAGAGAGTTGCATACAGGATAAATCCAAGGAGAAATACGCCAAGACACATATTCATCAAACTGTCAAATATTAAATACAAAGAAAGCATATTAAAAGCAGCAAGGGAAAAACAACAAATAACACACAAGGGAATCCCCATAAGGTTAACAGCTGAGCTTTCAGCAGAAACTCTGCAAGCCAGAAGAGAGTGGCAGGACATATTGAAAGTGATGAAGGAGAAAAACCTGCAACCAAGATTACTCTACCCAGCAAGGATCTCATTCAGATTTGATGGAGAAATTAAAACCTTTACAGACAAGCAAAAGCTGAGAGAGTTCAACACCACCAAAACAGCTCTACAACAACTGCTAAAGGAACTTCTCTAGGCAAGAAACACAAAAGAAGGAAAAGGCCTACAATAACGAACCCAAAACAATTAAGAAAATGGGAACATACATATCGATAATTACCTTAAATGTAAATGGACTAAATGCTCCCACCAAAAGACACAGATTGGCTGAATGGATACAAAAACAAGACACATATATTTGCTGTCTACAAGAGACCCACTTTAGACCTAGAGACACATACAGACTGAAAGTAAGGGGATGGAAAAAGGTATTTTATGCAAATGGAAACCAAAAGAAAGCTGGAGTAGCAATTCTCATATCAGACAAAATAGACTTTAAAATAAAGACTATTAGAAGAGACAAAGAAGGACACTACATAATGATCAAGGTATCGATCCAAGAAGAAGATATAACAATTGTAAATATTTATGCACCCAACATAGGAGCACCTCAATACATAAGGCAAATACTAACAGCCATAAAAGGGGAAATCGACAGTAACACATTCATAGTAGGGGACTTTAACACCCCACTTTCACAAATGGACAAATCACCCAAAATGAAAATAAATAAGGAAACACAAGCTTTAAATGATACATTAAACAAGATGGACTTAATTGATATTTATAGGACATTCCATCCAAAAACAACAGAATACACTTTCTTCTCAAGTGCTCATGGAACATTCTCCAGGATAGATCATATCTTGGGTCACAAATCAAGCCTTGGTAAATTTAAGAAAATTGAAATTGTATCAAGTATCTTTTCTGACCACAACGCTATGAGACTAGATATCAACTGCAGGAAAAGATCTATAAAAAATACAAACACATGGAGGCTAAACAATACACTACTTAATAACGAAGCGATCACTGAAGAAATCAAAGAGGAAATCAAAAAATATCTAGAAACAAATGACAATGGAGACACGACGACTCAAAATCTATGGGATGCAACAAAAGCAGTTCTAAGAGGGAAGTTTATAGCAATACAATCCTACCTTAAGAAACAGGAAACATCTCGAATAAACAACCTAACCTTGCACCTAAAGCAATGAGAGAAAGAAGAACAAAAAAACCCCAAAGGTAGCAGAAGGCAAGAAATCATAAAAATCACATCAGAAATAAATGAAAAAGAAATGAAGGAAATGATAGCAAAGATCAATAAAACTAAAAGCTGGTTCTTTGAAAGGATAAACAAAATTGATAAACCATTAGCCAGACTCATCAAGAAAAAAAGGGAGAAGACTCCAATCAATAGAATTAGAAATGAAAAAGGAGAAGTAACAACTGACACTGCAGAAATACAAAAGATCATGAGAGATCACTACAAGCAACTCTATGCCAATAAAATGGACAATCTGGAAGAAATGGACAAATTCTTAGAAAGGCACAAGCTGCCAAGACTGAATCAGGAAGAAATAGAAAATATGAACAGACCAATCACAAACACTGAGATTGAAACTGTGCTTAAAAATCTTCCAACGAACAAAAGCCCAGGACCAGATGGCTTCACGGGCGAATTCTATCAAACATTTAGAGAAGAGCTATCACCTATCCTTCTCAAACTCTTCCAAAATATAGCAGAGGGAGGAACACTCCCAAACTCCTTCTACGAGGCCACTATCACCCTGATACCAAAACCAGACAAGGATCTCACCAAGAAAGAAAACTACAGGCCAATATCACTGATGAACATAGATGCAAAAATCCTCATCAAAATACTAGCAAACAGAATCCAACAGCACATTAAACGGATCATACACCATGATTAAGTGGGGTTTATTCCAGGAATGCAAGGATTCTTCAATATAAGCAAATCAATCAACGTAATACACCATATTAACAAATTGAAGGAGAAAAACCATATGGGCATCTCAATAGATGCAGAGAAAGCTTTTGACAAAATTCAACACCGATTTATGATAAAAACACTGCAGAAAGTAGGAAAAGAGGGAACTTTCCTCAACATAATAAAGGCCATATATGACAAGCCCACAGCCAACGTCGTCCTCAATGGTGAAAAACTGAAAGCATTTCCACTAATATCAGGAACAAGACAAGCTTGCCCACTCTCACCACTCTTATTCAACATAGTTTTGGAAGTTTTAGCCACAGCAATCAGAGAAGAAAAGGAAATAAAAGGAATCCAAATCAGAAAAGAAGAAGTAAAGCTGTCACTCTTTGCAGATGACATGATCCTATACATAGAGCACCCTAAAGATGCTACCAGAAAACTACTAGAGCTAATCAATGAATTTGGAAAAGTAGCAGCATACAAAATTAATGCACAGAAATCTCTGGCATTCCTATACACTAAGGATGAAAAATCTGAAAGTGAAATCAAGAACATACTCCCATTTACCACTGCAACAAAAAGAATAAAATATCTAGGAATAAACCTACCTAAGGAGAAAAAAGACCTGTATGCAGAAAATTATAAGACACTGATGAAAGAAATTAAAGATGATACAAATAGATGGAGAGATATACCATGTTCTTGGATTGGAAGAATCAACATTGTGAAAATGACTATACTACCCAAAGCAATCTACAGATTCAATGCAATCCCTGTCAAACTACCACTGGCATTTTTCACAGAACTAGAACAAAAAATTTCACAATTTGTATGGAAACAAAAAAGACCCTGAATAGCCAAAGCAATCTTGAGAACGAAAAACGGAGCTGGAGGAATCAGGCTTCCTGACTTCAGACTATACTACAAAGCTACAGTAATCAAGACAGCATGGTACTGGCACAAAAACAGAAATATAGATCAATGGAACAGGGTAGAAAGCCGAGAGATAAACCCACGCACATATGGTTACCTTATCTTTGATAAAGGAGGCAGGAATGTACAGTGGAGAAAGGACAGCCTCTTCAATAAGTGGTGCTGGGAAAACTGGACAGGTACATGTAAAAGTATGAAATTAGATCACTCCCTAACACCATACACAAAAATAAGCTCAGAATGGATTAAAGACCTAAATGTAAGGCCAGAAACTATCAAACTCTTAGAGGAAAACATAGGCAGGACACTCTATGACATAAATCAAAGCAAGGTCCTTTTTGACCCACCTCCTAGAGTAATGGAAATAAAAACAAAAATAAACAAATGGGACCTAATGAAACTTAAAAGCTTTTGTGCAGCAAAGGAAACCATAAACAAGACCAAAAGACAACCCTCAGACTGGGAGAAAATATTTGCAAATGAAGCAACTGACAAAGGATTAATCTCCAAAATTTATAAGCAGCTCATGCAGCTTAATAACAAAAAAACAACAACCCAATCCAAAAATGGGCAGAAGACCTAAATAGACATTTCTCCAATGAAGATATACAGACTGCCAATAAACACATGAAAGAATGCTCAACATCACTAATCATTAGAGAAATGCAAATCAAAACTACAATGAGATATCATCTCACACCAGTCAGAATGGCCATCATCAAAAAATCTAGAAACAATAAATGCTGGAGAGGGTGTGGAGAAAAGGGAACCCTCTTGCACTGTTGGTGGGAATGTAAATTGATACAGCCACTGTGGAGAACAGTATGGAGGTTCCTTAAAAAACTACAAATAGAACTACCATATGACCCAGCAATCCCACTACTGGGCATATACCCTGAGAAAACCATAATTCAAAAAGAGTCATGTACCAAAATGTTCATTGCAGCTCTATTTACAATAGCCCAGAGATGGAAACAACCTAAGCGTCCATCATCGGATGAATGGATAAAGAAGATGTGGCACATATATACAATGGAATATTACTCAGCCATAAAAAGAAACGAAATTGAGCTATTTGTAATGAGGTGGATAGACCTAGAGTCTGTCATACAGAGTGAAGTAAGTCAGAAAGAAAAAGACAAATACCGTATGCTAACACATATATATGGAATTTAAGAAAAAAAAATGTCATGATAAACCTAGGGGTGAAACAGGAATAAAAACACAGACTTACTAGAGAATGGACTTGAGGCTATGGGCAGGGGGAAGGGTAAACTGTGACAAAGCGAGAGAGAGGCATGGATATATATACGCTACCAAACGTAAGGTAGATAGCTAGTGGGAAGCAGCCGCATAGCACAGGGAGATCAGCTCAGTGCTTTGTGACCACCTAGAGGGGTGGGATAGGGAGGGTGGGAGGGAGGGAGACGCAAGCGGGAAGAGATATGGGAACATATGTATATATATAACTGATTCATTTTGTTGTGAAGCTGAAACTAACATACCATTGTAAAGCAATTATACTCCAATAAAGATGTAAAAAAAAAAAAGGAAATAAACAAAGCTTTCATTTGCAAAACCAGAAAAAAAAAAGCTTGCAGGGTTCAAAGGAGAAAAAGGAGTATTTTTACTTTTGTTTGTTTTGCTGAGGGAAAGCCAGAGAGTAGGGAAGATTCAGAATCCGGTGTGACTTTGGGCATTTCCTGAACCACAAGTACTGAAATGAGCCTTCCTGGGCTGGGGCTGGTGGAGGGATCCGGAGGCAGCCTGTCAGCAGAGGACAGGTGCCTGGGTTCCCATTGGCAAGTTTGGGAGGAGGATCTCCTAGGAGACCCCACAGTTTGTAAGGCAGCCTCAGGGGTGGCAGGCAAGCCCTGTTCAGGCAAAAAGGTCAAGAGTTCCCACCTCAACCTACCTCCTCTCCCCCACACATGCTACAGGGAGATCCAGAAAGCTCTGAGAGGATGGACTAGGACCCCGACCCCCAACCAAGCAAGGAAAGCAGGCGTTCGCCTGGAAGCAGTGCCCAGGACAGACATGAGCAGTAGACCCCGGAGCACATCCAACGTCCAGGGCTGATGGGGACAGAGGTGGGGGCCGCCCCCAGCCTCCCCCCGCAGGAGAAGACAGTGGGGACTCAAAGATAAGCATGTACTAGATCCCTTCCTCTCATTCCAGATGTGCAGCCTCTGGACTGAGCCGTCCTCCTCGGAAACGAAGAGAAGAAGGAACCCGGAAGAGGCAGAGAACCACCTTGCTTAGAAAGGAGCGCTCCGGGTCTGAATCCCCTGCGTATTTGCCTCACAGAGGTTACATTTTAAACCAGAGGGACTGAGTTGTCTTAAATGGGGGTGGGGGTGGGGCACTGGTGAGCAAGCTGAGTTCAATTACAAATAAAATAAAAAGTTGTGCTTCTGCATATCTGCCCCCTAATGTGTCCACCTCACAGCAGCTTCCAGAGCCTCTTTGGTTCCAGGGGAAACTGCTGCTTCTTCATATCCCCGCCTTCCTGGTACAGGCACCACTGGGAGGCAAGAAGGATCCCTGTTGGTAACTAAGCAGCGGGTAGTCTAATCAGCCCTCCAGCAAGAGTTCGGGGGACAGTCCTGACATAAACAGGAGAGCACCCTTGCACCCTGGAAACCAGCTGTCCTGTCACCCACCATCCTCTTTCTAACGGCTGAAGATGTTCAGGAAGACCCCCTCCTCACTCACCTGCACCCCAATATCCTGTAGTGTCACCCTGAATTCTGCTCTCCATTTCACCTCTGGAGGCTGAATGGGGAAAAAATGATGCCTCCCTCACCATGGCTGGTCCATCCTTGCACCTTCTCCCAGAAGATCTCTGGCTCAGAGAAATAACCTAGGAGAACTTTTGCTCTGAAGCCATCTATGTGGTCTGTGGAGAAGCTCCCAGTCAAGGGTTCCTTTGCTGGCTTTTCAAAGAGTTCTTCCCAAAGTGTGGCCAAGACCAGCAGCATCACTTGGAAGCTTGTTAGGATGCAAATTCTTGAGACCCCACCCAAACCTATTGACTAGAGAACTCTGGGGTAGGAATCTGAACAACTGCCCACTCCTACCCCCAATCTATGCAAGTTAAGTCTGAATGCACTGTCTTTATAGACCTAAGTGGTCCCTCTGTGTTGAACTTCACTGAAGAGTGAAGGTATCTCCCTGATATAAACCTGAAGGTCCTCTGGTGCCCGAGTCTCCAGCAGCATCTCAGCAGGCCAACATCAGCCCTCCAGCAAGAATCTCAGTTCATCCAACAGATACTGAAGATCTACCATGCTTGGAACTCTAAATTCTCTCTCTGTGGCCCCAGACCTCATTGCTATGGCTTTATGATGTGAAGACATAGAGGAGGCGAAATCTGTGGGCCATTTCAATGGAGTCCACTTGCCTAAACATTTATTCCAGATAAGAGGTAGCCTACCAGGGCTTGGGAACATTGTCTAGCTGCCCCAGACTTATTGCAAATAATACTTCTGTCCATAAGGTAATCTTATCCTCAAGCTCCTCTTGCTTCTTGGTCCAGTTGTGGTCCAGACCATTTGTTAGAATCACCTGGGAATGTATTACAAAAGCACTAGTGTGCCACAAAGATCCTTATTTAACTGGTCTGGGGTGAGTCCTGGGCTCAGTATTTTTTTTAATTCACCCAGTGATTCTAATATGTAGCTTGAGCTGCAACCTAGGCCCTGGCTAAACCAACAGACCCAGAAATGTCAGGTCTCCCTGTTTGAGAATTTGCAGGTGGCTTAAATGTATAAAGAAGGAGGAGAGGTAGATGGATGTGCCAGGTACATTACAAATATTAGCTCATTTGACTTTACGAATAACACTGAGAATGTGCTGTCAGTAAACTCTTAAGCAATGATGGAAACTAAGAAAGTGTGGAGCCAGGATTTAAAGGTCTTCATTGAAAACCTGTGTCTTATTTGCTAACTGCAGAAACTAAGTGATACAAAATGAAAAAACTATAAAAATATGTAGTGGAACATCAGTGAGCTAAACCAAGATTTAACACATGGGACATCACAGTACACAGGATTCCAAGTTGGTTCACACTGTAATCAAATATACACAAAATGCTAGACTAAAGAGGGTTCCCTTGGGCTCTTCTTAGAACCTTTGCAAGATCTGCATTTTCTCTCCAACCCACCTTCTCGGTGTAGCTCTGGGGAGGGTGCCCTAACCAGAGATGGATGTGTAGACTATCAGGTCACAGTACCACTGTGTAGAAAACTTGCTGTGAAAAGAAAACTGAGCAGTAAGATAGAGCACTTCTGTATGCAACCAAATGATATGATTCTCATGTCATCTTCTTGAAGCCTCGGTGTCTCCCTGGGACAATGAGAAGGCAGTATCATTCTCACAAAGAACATACGCTCCCCCTCAAACCTGCCTGGGGTCCCACACCAACTTCTCCACTTACTATGCGACTTTGGACAGGGCACTTAACCTCCCCACGCCTCAGAAAACTCAACTGTAAAATGGAAGAAAGCGCCTTGAGATGACACCCTCCCTTCCTGGCTGTTGTCAGGATTGTGATGATGTACACAAAGCATGGAACACAATGTTGATGGTGGAATTTATTATTATTTCATGACTTAGAATGGTCTTCTGCCCTCTTCCTCCTTCACTAACATTGAAACCTATACCCATCAACATGGACACTTCCTGACAACCTCTCATCCATGCAGAGCTACAGGCCACATGCTCCCCGCTAGCACACCGTGAAACAGCTTACTGAAACAGCCCCATAAACTGAACCGAGTTGTCACATGGCTGCCTTGGTCACTTTGACCAGGAGCTCCCTGAGGACAAGGCCTATCTTGTTACCCATTAAATCCCCAGCATCTAGCCCAATGTCTGCTCACAATAGGTTCTCAATGAATATTTGTAGAATAAACAAAATATGAATATTCAGGGCTGGCCCGTCCAGAAATGGCTGGTGTTTTTCTCAAATTCCGAAAATCTCCCTGTTGGGACTCTGGGTGGAATAGAGGGATCACCACTCATCATTTTCTCTGTAGCTCCTTATCCATCCCAGGCCCATCAATTTGGACCCCCAGATGGATGTTTCCTATGCATAACTAAGGTAAGACAAAGTCTCAGGCTCCCATAACCCCCCAAACCCTCCTGCAAAGGCATTAGGACAAGGTGATTCCCACCCACCTGGTGCAATGGAAGAACATCTGGATGGCATTCTCTGCTGTGTAAATCAATTTATGCCCCATGAATCACAGGTTGAATACACATAACCTCACTCCCTGAGAAACATTCCTTTGGGTTTCCTTAAAATGATCTATTATTGATAACCATATATATGCCACATGCCTCATTTCATCTCCATACTACCCCATCAAGATAAGTACTTTACATGATTTAGAGATGGTACAAATGCCTGTGGGAGCCTTCCCAATTTTCCTTGTCTTATTCCTCAAAAAGGAGGCTAAAATATCCTTATTTTATTCTAAATAATAAATATTTATATACTTTCCCAATCCTTTCTTGAAACTAAGACATGGGACAATGTCATGACTTTGGCCAATAGGACCTGAGAGAAAGTCTGCTGGGAGAGGGGTAAGAAATAATGAAAACTTTTTCACCTCAATAAAAAGAGATACAAGGAAGAAACACTATTCTTCTTCAGCTGGATATGGTCATGGCTACGTGTGATGCCTGGAACAGTAGCAGCCATCTTGCAACCCTGAGGAGAGAGAGCTAAAGGACCAATTCAATATGGTGAAGGTAGGAAGCAGAAAGAGGGATCCTTGATGACACCATTGAGCACTGTCCCAATCCTTGAACCCCCAATTGCTATGCTTGTTGCTATGTGATATGATAAATATTCTCATAGTTTAAACTACTTTTAGGTGGGTGTTATGTTACATGTCTGAAATGTCCTACCTGACACAATAGGAAAGAAGACAGGAGAAGCTAATTACCAAAAATATCGCACTGCAATTAGCAAAAGAAAGGAACTAACATTATAGTAGAGGAACGGAAGTAACATTATTAACCCATCATGAGCAACACATTCTATCAAGAGCAATATATGAAATACACCACTTAATCCTCATCAAAACCCTAAGAGGATATTACGGATAGTCTATTTCATAAAAGAAAACTCAAGAGAGGTTAAGTAATTTACCCAAGGTCAAGTAGGAAGTGGCAATTTTGGAATTTCAACCCAAGCTGGTATGACTCCAGTGACAGGAGGGATCTGCTATGCCATACGCATGAAGAATTAGTATCCCTTAGCTCATCCTTTTGTATGGCTGTGTTCCTCAGATCTTTTCCTATGAAATGATTTTGATAGGGAGAATATAAAGCATAAGGGGATGCAATGGTGCTCTCAGGAAGATACAGGGGGTGTGGGGTAAAGGGACAATAGTAGACCACTGAAGACCACCTGGGAAGACTTCAAATTTTACACAGAGCAGACCCAGACAAACACTGCTCTTTGATTGAAAAAAATACACATATGTATGTACACATTATCAATATTTTGCAGTCTTTATTAAATATAAATTAATATATTTATGGCATAATTAAGGAAAACTTTCACAAATGAATTGGATCTGTTTTCGGCTGGATAACAATCTATTCACTTTCGTTAGACCTTGGAAATTTCAATACACTGTAATTGTATTTCTAATGACAGAAGATTCATCTCAGCTCACAGTGTATACATTTCATTATTCACCACACATTTATATTCTAGTAAATGAACTTGCTCATTATACACTGTAATCTTTTTGTTGCACAATGTTTACATTTTTTAAGTGATTAAAGCCATGTAATCACTTCATTGTGATGTTGGCAATTGTCGTTATATAATATATACAATTTCAAAAAGATGCAATTTAAGGATTTTGATCTTGCAGCATAAATATATGCATGACACGTAGTACAAATAAACTTACTCCAGATGGTTGCTTAAAACAGATAAATCAAATTTCCCAGTAGTCACAAACTAAATTTTCGACCAAATATAGTTTTTTCACTGATTAAAATGGCTAAACATTCAAGTCACTCTAAACATAATAAATGTGACAAAATTGGGTAGGTTGTGATAGAACAGAATTAGATTTTCTGGCTAGTTTAAGAGTTCTTTTGGGTCTACTCAAGATGAAGACCCACCCACCTGAAAAGGTCCAGGTTTTAAGTTCAGTTCTGCCATAATTCGAAAGACATACAAGGTCAGCACGTTTGGGTTTCATGGGAAAAGAAGTGGATGCAGTGAATTTAATCCACCAGGATGAAGTTGGCAATACCTTGTCCTTCCAGAGCACCTTCAAGCTGTATTTACAAGCTTTTTAAACTGAGGCAACAACAGAACACTACAGAAAATGCTAGCTAGAAAGAAAACATATTGGTGCAGTAAAACAAATTACCCTCAAAGCCAGAGAACTGCAGGTTGATGGACTCCCCCGCTGAGCCATTAGCCTTGCCTTGCATTGTTACAATATTGCCCCAGTGCATTAACAAACTGCCTAGCTCTTTCTGCTCTGTTGCTAGCGACCTTCCTGCTTTCAGCAGCTAGTAAAATTAAACTTCTTCTAAATAATTCTCATGTGCACAGACTGTAAAGTGAATGTAAATTAAAGTAATACATTACCCCAAATTTCAACTTTTTTAGACAGCTGTCCACTAGCCCCACTTGCAAATATTCTTCTTTTGCTCTGCATGCAAACACCTAGGTGGCGTTCACAGAACCCACCTTTTTGTCCCATCACCCATTGCATAACCAACTTATCTGGCCCAACAGCTGAAGCACACTCCTAAGTGCCCTCAATACCCATGCTTACCAACATGGTTCAAGGCTCAACAGCCTTTATATTTAAAATCTTTCTAATCAATGAGAAAGAATGACAAAAATACCAATGGAAAAAAAAAAAGTTAATGTTCATGAATAGACCAGAAAGAGAAAGAAGTGAGTACCCAATAAATGTAAGAAAAAAACATATTTCAGTAGTGATCAAATAAATGTAAATAAAAACAAATAGGTATGATTTTTAAGAGGTGTGCGACAAACCAGGGTTTTTTGTTTGTTTAATAATACTGTTCCATCTTAGAAATGATAAAGAAAGATGGATGGACATCTTCAACTATGGCTGCTTATGGTCATGTAAATTGCTATTATAATCAAAAGTAAGAGGCACTCACCAACTGACCCAAGAGCTCCTCGTTCACAACTAAATCCTCCCCTTGGAGTTACCGCCATGAACACCCACCCTTAAGTCACAGCCCCATTAGTGCAGAAGCCCTGGCTAAATTTTATCATCAATCAATTAGTCCAAACCAGAAACACTGGGGCCCATTAAAAATTCTCAGTTTACCAATAACTTTAGTCAATGCTAAATTATACCGTCTGGTACCTAATATATTCGTTAATCCTCATATAGGATTCTAGTACAAGGAGCATATTCAATCAATTTCTCACATCATATATAATAGGTATTCTAATAGCATGAATATTCTGCAGAAGAGGGGTCTATTCCCCCACTGATGCTTGACAAATGTTTGCCCATGACTTTCATTCATGCCTAACAAGGTCACCTTTCATCTCCAGCACACAGTGAAAGAAGACTCTAATCCTCTGGCTTTTTATGCAGAGATAGCTAAAGCAAATTCACAGTGCACCCATCACTAAGGTAGGATATAAATACGCATTAGGCGATCTTCACTAACAATCCCAGAAGTAAATATGATTACTGTATCACATCCAAAACATCTGCAGAGGTCCACCAGTGGCCAACCTATGTCCAGGTACACTAAGGAAACACCATCATTTGCAAGCCATTATTGTCTCTCACCGGCATCTCTGCCTAGGTGAGTTCTTTAAACTGAATAGAAGCAAGATGTGTGAGTTGCTTGGTTACAGGAAATCAGACTGCACAGAGTCCCACCTGATGTCTGGCTGGGACTCATCACCACCTTTTAAGAAAACTTGTCATTTTTTAAGAAAAGGGAGCCTCGATTGCTGGGCAGCCATGACTGTTTTCTGCACTGCAGGTCGCTGGCTGAACCGCGTTTTCTGCTAATTAAATTCACTGTGGGAGATTCCTAACATGCATCTCCATGGGAAATGGATCTGCAAATCTGGATGATGCCCCTAATTGCTTCTGGTAACAAGGTTATGAGACTCAGGCTGTCATAGCGAGAGAAAGCAGAGCTC
Organism: Lagenorhynchus albirostris; assembly: GCF_949774975.1. NCBI lineage: Eukaryota > Metazoa > Chordata > Mammalia > Artiodactyla > Delphinidae > Lagenorhynchus > Lagenorhynchus albirostris. The sequence continues at coordinate 39,086,623 of NC_083109.1, read as the reverse complement.
AGAGAAGTGGGGCTCCTCTCACAGACCATATGGGCCTCTTCAACCTACAGCTCGAAAAGCAAAAATCTGGCTCAGCTGTGACCGGGCACTTCCTGAACAAGGCCTGTCACTTTGCACTTTTCAATTACTTACCTGGAAATGCAGCAAGAAGGCAATTGCGAAAAGGCACCATGGGAAAGGAGCAGTTGCTGTTTGCCAACCCTGTGCGGGGAGAGATACCAGCTCTGGCCTGGTCTAAGGCAGGGCTACTGAAAGTGCCGTGCGGATCGGTAGCATCCATGTTACGTGGGAGCTTGTTAGAAATTCAGGCTCAGCCGTACTGAATCAGAACAGCTGAGGGTGGAGCCCAGGAATCAAAGCCTTAGCACCCTCCCTAAACTACCATTCACGAAGCCCTGCTTTCAGATACACATGATTGCGAATCAGTCGAGGAACGTGGCCCTCCTCCTGCCTCTGTCACAAACAGTGCTTGCCCTTGGGGAGCTCGTGTAGCCCCTGGGATCCCAGTTTCCTCGTTGTTCTGATCATTACGGCAGTGTGATACACCACTCCAAAACCTAGAGGCTCGAGGCAACAATGGTTCTGTGAGCTGACTGGACTCAGCTGGCAAGTTTTCACGCGGGGTCTCTCGTGTGGTTGACGTCAGGTGGCGGCGGGGTGAGAGTCACCTGAATGATGGACCTGGCTGGGGCTGCTTCACTCACATACCTGGCATCTGAACTGGGATGGCTAACGGCCAGCTGGCATCTCTCCCTCCATATGGCCTCCCCACATGGCTAGCTTGGGCTTCCTCACAGCATGCACCTCACAGTGCTTTACCCACTGACATGGTGGCAGGCTTCCCCCAGAGTATGCATTCTTAGCAAACCAAGGCAGAAGCTGCCAGGCTTAGCCCTGCAACTGGCCCAGTGTGACATCTGCCACATTCTCTGGGTAAAAAGCAACTCAGGGGGCTAGCCCAGACTCAAGGAGAGGGTCTTACATAAGAGTGGGATTATAATTCTATAAGATCTGGAAAGGGGGGCATCTTTAGAGAAGAGTTGCTACACTCAGCTATTAAGTGAAGGAGGTGGCCTATATCCCTAAAGGCCATCATGGTTTTCATAGTCCACGATGCTCTGACACAGGCAATACCCATATTTATTAGAGTCTATTATATCCATCTTGAGGAAGCCCAATTCTCCAAAATATCAGTGCCACTCATTTAGCACTAAGCACATACAATCTTGCAGTATGATTTACCTTATAAATGTAGTTAGTCTGACTTCTCAACTCAATTATAAGATCCTCAAGGCCTTTATGCCTCCTTGAAACTCCATTACCTAGTGCAGTGACCTATCCATCATATTAGCTTTCAATGAAGATGTGATAATGATGAGGATGATGATGGTGGTGCTGATAGAGTCACTGCTGTTAAATGATCCTGTCCACTTGAATGAGTACAAAGCAACCATTTCCACAGTTGAAAAATAATGCCACATGCCTTTTGTAATTTTTTACAGGTCTTTTTAGGGTAGACTTAGAGCTGTGAATATTATTTCCATTGAACTATAATTTGTTTTAAATGCATACTCTCTCTCTTTTTTTAATTTTCTAGTGCAGAAGGAACAGTGTACTATGGTTATGAAACCACATCATTTTCCTCCTAGCCATAAAGGAAGGCCACATTTCTTAGCCCCCTTGAACTTCAGTAGGGCCACAAAACTGAGTTCTAGGCTATAATCCTAGTCAGCCACACACACACACCCCAAAGGAGGACAGAGAGTAAAGGTCCTGTGGAACTGTCCTGCTCTCTTGCTTATGCCTGCTGCCAGCAGGCAGCTACAAGGTGGTACAGTCACAAGATAGAAACAATTTGGTCCCTAATTCACTGCTTGGAGCACAGCCACCCAACCAAATATCTTCCCTGCAATAAGTGTGAGCAACAATTAAGCTTTTATTGGGTCAAGACATTGGATTCGAGGGGTGTTTGTTATAACAGCTAAACTACACTGATGCATACATCTAGTTCATTCCCAGAATCAATCCTGTGAGACTTTGTCCTACATCAGTACTTTAAATTGATGTTGAAATTGAACATTTCTAGCAACAAATACATTTCTATAACATCATTTTCAATGGGAACCCATTAATACATTTGTTTAGATAGTTCACACTTTCTTCAAATTCACAATATTGTACATTTAGAGCAATTTTACTACATTTTACTACAAAAATAAAGCTGACTTCTTCAATCTATGTCTGCAATGTATTTTCCACCACACCTGCAACAAGCTCTCACAAGAAAGCTGTGTATATTTGACTCTCTGGGTTTGTTACTTTTGCTCATTCCATCCCTCGCCTCATTCAGTCATTTATTCAAAAACTCTTTATGAGCACCTGCTATGGGCCAGACATTACGCATATCCTGGGGATGCCAAGATAAACAGAAAGTGGTCAGGGGAGACAATCACAGCAACACAGTGAGCTCTACAAGAGCGGGTATACAAAGTGCATCAAGAACACCAGAGCTGCTTCTCTAACAGCGAGAGGACGGAGACATTTTTACAAACGTGGTGACATCCATACTGAATTTTAACAGGTGAGCAGCAGTTCACAGGTAGAGAAGGAGAAAAAGGGCAGGTCAGACATAGGGAGCGTGCAAAGGCCCAAAGCTGGGGACCATGGTGTCTTGCAGCATGATCCCTATGGCTGGTCTAAGGACTGATGAGCACGACCCCAGAGGTGACTGGACAGCCAACCCAAGTTCAGGAACGATTTTGAGCCAGGCAGCATTAACCTAATCCAAGAGTGATGCATGAGGCTTGTGTTCATGCCTGATTGTTTTACAAGCTACATAGTTTAACCCCAAGATTTATGTGGGGCACCTGGCCCAGGCGAGATGATTCCTGACATATTTCCATCTAAACTTAGAGGAAGAAATTGCTCAGTCTTCTGTAAGTAACGGTGGGCCTGGAAGAAGTAGTTAGGCCTCCTGAAGGTCTACCATGAGGTTCCCTTATTCATACCTGACTATCCTCTGCTGGGCACCCCCTTGGTGAGGATCTTGTAGCCCATAAGATGCACCTCCATCCATCTTGGAGAAGATGGCTAGTGTCTCTGCCTTGAGTGCTGACCGTGCTTGACTTCTCTTTGTATCCTAGATTTACCCAAAGATTACTGGTGCCTGGTCTTTCTGCCCATCTAAGCCAACAAAAATCATTTGCCAATTCAGCAGTTGTGAATAGAACACAGTGTGTTTGGGAAACTACAATTAGCTTGATACAGCTGGGAGTACATTGGTGATTTGTGAAAGATAATGCAAGAAAAGGAATTCAGGGGCCAGACCATGAATAGTGTTATATACCACGCTAAGGGATTTGCATGTAACCTTGTTAGTCAAAAGGGAACCCAAGATATGGGTGTGATATGATAAAAATAGATCTGAAAAAAAAATCTTTCTGTCAGTAAAGGCAAATGTTGTAAGGGAAACCAGCTAGAACTCTTGCAAAAATCTGCAGAGATATTTGACCAAGGCCAGGGGTATAACATTCCAAGATATTGAGGGAGTGGAAAAATTTTTTTGATTATTTTAAGTTCAAAGAGTGAGGAATCGGGGATGAATTCAGGGTTTATTCCTTGATGTGGACAATACAGTGTGCCAAAATTAGGAATAAAACCTGGAAGAAAGGAAAGAGGTGGGGGCGGGGAAGGTGATGAGTTTAAGTTTAGTATATTAAGTGTGAGAAGCCTCTAAGACTTAAAAGGTGAAAATTGGTGCCAGTCGTAAATGTGGGCTAGAATTCAAAACTGACATCTTGGTAGGAGAAATGGATTTGGGAATCATTTGCATATGGAGGTGGTAATCAAAAACTCTGGGTGTTGATTGAACCAAGAGCTAGAGAGCATGATGGGAAGTCATCCAAGCACAGAATCCTGAGGAGAAGGAGCATTAAAGGATCAATGGAGAGAGAAGACACCCAGCAGAGACCAAGTGGTCTCAGGGAGGTGGACTAGAAGGAGGAACAGATGCTCACATGAGGACCTTCTCTGGCTCTCCAAATCCTCTTCACCCTTCAAGGCCTGGCTGAAACGCAAAATCTTCCATAATATGAAGCCTTCACAGACACCCCTCACTCACAGGAATGTTTGCCAGCCCCCATTTGCCTCCATCGCCCCATATATCAAACCTGACCTGGTACTTTTATCTCCCCACACCAGCTCTTGCAGGAGAGGAATATGTCTCATTCAGTGGCAAATGACAAAAGATTCAACTCAAACTGGCTTAAAGAAAAAGGAAGAAAAGGCTAAGGGTGGATTCTGCCTTAAGGTGTGGCAGTCCAAGGATTCAAAGCGGGCCTCTTTCTCTATTTCTTGACTGATTTTCCCTGAGGTAGTTTATTCTCAGGCAGGCTATACCCAAAGATGGACACTGACAGTTACAGGCTTGCAATTTCTTTTTTCAGCAACCGAAGTGGGAAAAGAGGTTCTTATTCATGGTCATTCTCAGTTCTGGTTGGCTTTCATCAGGTCACCTGCTGATCTTTAACCAATCACAGAGACCAGGGGATGTTAGGCTCCAATTGGCCAGACTGGATCACATGACAAGGAAGTGCGAGCAGAATCAGTTTCACCCTGGGAGAACACTGACATGAACCAAATGACGTGCACCAAGAAAAAAGAAGGATTACTAGAAAAAAAATGGAAATTGATACTGGGTCAGCAAATAAGAATTGTGTGTAGACAGGACGGTGCGTGCAATGCCATTCAACAAATAAGTCTTGATTGATTGGTCACAAGCCAAAATTTCCCACTTTGCTCGCATCATTAAAAGACAGGATATTGTGTGATTATCAAGAGAAGTGACTTTTGTTGATGTGTTTTGTTGTATTAAGGAGGAATCAGAAAGAAAACCAAGCAGCTGATATTTGTACCTACTCGCATCCTGACTGGTGGAGTTCGAAATCAGAGCAGGTAAAAAAGAGGCAGGAGCCGAAATGCTAAGAGGGAAGAAGGCACATGTCTCCCTGGGAGGCTGTGGGCATTTGAGGCCAGTGGTGAAACTTGGCTTGAAAGCTGCCCAAGTTCTGAGGCTTCTAGGTAATGAGAATAAAAAGCTTGGCTGTATAAATCAAACCTACATTATTAAAAAAGTTTGACATTTGCTAAATTACCCATGAAAACTTACCCTGGTTGTTAAGAAGAACCCCCCCCCCCAAAAAAAAGTGTATTCATTTCCAAGCTAAATGTCAAGCTCCCTTAAAGATCTCCTAACACCTACAGATGGGGAAGGGGGAGGGAAGGAAACGCCATCAAATTAAGGGCAATAAACTTTCCAGACGTCTTTATCTCCATAACTGCTCAGAGATGTCTTCTGGCATTTCTAACTGGGTAATTCTGTCTTTGTATTATATCTATCTATTGGCAACCCATTTCTTAAACGTACACTCACAGAGCAGCATCTGAACACTAAATTGAAACCCTGGAAGACAGACACAGCAAAAGTGAGTCAGAGTCATTTTATTTACAGACATAGACCAGAGGTGTGTTAACAGGGAAGGCCACCAAACTCATGATTCCGGAATATTAAACTAGCAGTTCTCGAACTGGGAGCCTTGGGCAAACAGCCAAAACAACTCTTTACAAAACTAGAATTAAGAAGCCCCCCGCCCCTATAGGCTTCAATAAATCAAGTATTCATTACTAAACTATACCATTTATCAGAAAGAAAGTGGGGAAAGTAAATGTACTCGAAATATGTTGCTGGAATGGATCAGGTAAAAATATTTCCAAGTTTAATTTATAAGAAAATTTTGCCTGCTAAAGTACTTCAAATCAAAGTATACCAGTTTTAGCTAAGGATGGTTATTCTTGAACATTTACAGAAGACAGCTATACTACGTCTTAGTTATATTTATCTAAAACCCCAAAATACATACATTTGTAATGATGTACGTGTACATACACATACATATGAGTCTGTTTTATGTGAACACATGAAAAGGTGCCTCAAAGTACAACAAACTTTGGCACCAACCTTAGACTTACCTGGCGGCCTCCATTTATTCCCTGATGTATGAAGCTAAGGTAGTAAGAACCTTAGTTTTACTAGGGAGTGAGTGGAGACTTCAATTGCTCAGAAAAGCTGCAGGAAAGGGACGGGGAGCCTGAGTGCCTCCAAGAAGTGATCTAGTGCCTCCAAATACACCTTCTAAACTATGTGTGTGACTGGATACTTAATGGTTCTTGGGCATTGTTTAAAACTTTATCTTTTAAATATTCATAATTTAGATACCATTTGTGTACACATCCATAGCCACACATACTTACATCTCCTTTACAATCATGTTCCTCCTTTTTCTTGAAAACCATTATCTTCCAGCTGAAAAAAATCCTTCTTAACCACCCATAGGACTTCTATAATCTAGACGCAGATGACTAAAATTCTTTAGTGACTGCCTTCCATGGGGAGAAGGTGTGGGTTTCTAAACCAGTGCCATAGAGGTATATGCATAGAGACCCTGGAAAAGGGCAGCATAGGAACCCCCGGAGGCCAGGCCTCACCCACTATGGGGGCATCCAGAGTGATCATGGGAGTTCCTAAATCTCTATTTGGATTAACCTGCCCACTGAGATTGTCTTTATTAAGATGGCAATTCTTAACCACAGAGTGGGTGTGCCTGCCATCCCCTCCCAACCTCTTCCAAAAAGGTCCTTGGTTAAAGGAGAGAAAGAAAATGACACTGAGGTTCAGGGCAGGGTGTTCTGTCCATGTGATGATGTGGTGCCAGAGGCTTCCACTGGGAGCACAGGGACTTCCTGCCCCCATTGTCCATCTGCCCACACTCTTGGGCATATACTTGCTAGCTTCCTGGCATTTGAAGGGTGTTAAGAGTCCGAATGCCATTACATAAATGACCATCCCGGTCCCAAGGAGCAACGGTCTCTGATAAAGAACACAGACTCTATGAAAGTCTTGATTGTGTCAACCCAGTTAACAAAGGGCCAAAGAAGCTTGGAGAATGGCCCACCTTTCCTAGCCATTGTCTCTCTGGCTTTTACTTCCTAAGGCCACCTTCTTTGGGGGAATTCCAAGTATAGCTGGATGGTCACTGAAAGTAATGATCTTTTCTTTGGGGGCATTGTGTGGAGAGCTAGAAAGGGCTGGGGAAAGAAATGCACTTTATTTTTCTACATACTTTTATGATTTATGAAAAATTGATCTACTCCCTTCAGTTAGATCACCATGAGTCAGAGAAATACGGTGACAATAAAGTGGCTGTGTCACTTCCAAAGTAGACTACGCTCCAGTTCACGAATGATGGCCAATTAAAATAAGTTATTCGTGTCTGGTGGGACTGTGTGAGATGAACTATCACCCAAGACGAATTAAAGCCTGGGTTTGGAAGACTTCCTATTGACTAGCCTGCAGTATAACTTATTTCTGTTTACGCACAAGGTGGGGAAGAGATGCCAGGAAGAAAACTGGCCTGGAGCTCACCTGGATGTATAAGAGCAAAGAAAAGAGCACCTGCTTATTAATGTTTTGATCCATAAATATTTTTTTGGTCACCATAGTGTCAGGCTATAGTCTACTCCTATATCTGTACCCATCTGTACATGGGTACAGATATAGGAGGGAATCTCAGGAAAGAGCTCATAACCAAAATACCCAGCACAGTGGCTTGCCAGTAAGGCCTATCACCTGCACCCAGCCCACATCCTGGGGAACTGGGATCCATCTTGGTGCATTTTCTGCGTTTCTGAACTTAAATAATTTCATTATTTCATAGTGACAGAATTCTCTTTTTTGAAGAATACCTTTTCTCTATTTTGAGGATGATTTTCTTCTTTTTTAATCTTAACTTCTCTAAACTTTCTATGATCTAACAGAAAGAGACCTCTAGAGTTTTCATTATTGATAAGAACCACTCCATTCTCAGTCATGCCAATTATCGTGAATAATGGGGGAGTGGGGGAGAAATTCCAGTAGACCTATCTCTGACTCTTTCTATACCTTTGTCTCTCTTGTTCTCTTTCTGCATCTGTTATCTCTGTATCTATCTCACTCTCTCTCCATATTTCTGTTTATCTCCAGGTGTGACTGTTTCTCTGATGTCTCCTTCCATGTACTGCACCTTAAATTCTCTCATAAATGTACACACACACACACACACACACACACACACCCCACTTAAGATTTGGAGGCACAAACTTCTACACCAACTCTCCTTTCCTGCCTGCACCCTTAAACATGGCGCTGAAATGTGAGTTTTCCCAGAGCCAGCTGAATCAAGGAAAAGTGGCTTCTATACCTTCCAGATCTGTTTAGCTGAGACCTTTCACACCTGCCCTACACAATCCTCCAAACCAGGCCCAGATCACAGCCCTGTGTCTGCCCAGCAAGAATGTAAAGGCCATGGGCCTGAAGATAGGCCATTCAATATCAAACCATCCTTGCATTTTCTTATTATTGTCGTTGTAAGAAAACTTAACAAGAGATCTACCCTCTTAACAAATGTTTAAGTGTACAGTACAGTATTATTAAACTGCAGGTACAATGGTGTATAGCAGGTCTCCAGAACTTACTCATCTTTTATAACTGAAACTTTACACCCGTTGAACAGCAACTTCCCATTCGCCACCCCAGCCCCTGGCAACCACTGTTCTACTCTGTTTCTATCCATTTGACTATTTTGGGTTCCTCATGTAAGTGGGATCATACAGTATTTGTTTTTCTGTGTTTGGCTTATCTCATTTAGCATAACGTCCTCCAGGTTCATCCATGTTGTGGCATATGGCAGGATTTCCTTTTTTAAGGCTGAATAATATCCCATTGTAGGTATATACCACACTTTCTTGACCCATTCAACTGCTGATGGACATCTAGGTTGTTTCCACATCTTGGCTATTGTAAATTATGCTTCAGTGAACATGGAGTGCAGATATCTCTTTAAGATCCTGATTTCAATTCTTCTGGATAAATACCCAGAATCTAAGCCCATTAGATTAGAACTCATGCCTGCTTCCAAAAAGACCTCCTTGCCTGTGCCTGGGACCAGATGTAATACAATGTCCCTGCTCTGCTAATAGCATCACTGTTTTATTCCCTGGCCCACCGGGACATGTCCTAGTTTATTGTGCAGTCCCTGCAGTTTCTACTTCATTCATTTATTCATTCATCCCATTAGTAAATATTTATTGAGCATCAACTATGTGCTAAACTGTGGGCTAAGCTTGGAGGTGGTATCTGGGAGTAAAGCGGTAACATCATCCATTCTCCTTGAGGTTACTGTCTAGCTCAGGAACTCGAGTTCTACCTCTAGCCCAGACCACAGTCCCTGTGATCCCTCCCTCCTCCCAGCCTCTCTGGTCCTTCCTGGCTTTGACTCAGTTCATTGCTTCTTCTGATGTGAACCTTGATGGCCCCTGTGACCAACCCATCCTCCAAATTTGTCCAGTTCTCAGACCCTTCCCCACCTCACCTGGCCCAACTCTCCTTCGAAAGGACACTGACACCTAACAGAGGTGGAGGGTTACATTTTCTCAGTATGAAGGTCATTACTTTCTCTTAGAAAACACACACTAGTCTGCTTCCTGATCTTAATTATAAATGAAGAAACTCCTTCACGGTGGATGCACCATGGCTCTCTATGCAGAGTGGAGAGCTCTGTAGCAGATTTTCTTCACACGTTGTAAGAGATACAAGAGGGCTCCAAGCTCAGCTGAAAGAAGAGATGCTGCCCTTAATCCCCAAAGTCTCATAAATAATCCGATTCCATGAAAAGCTGGGTAGAGAGTCTCCAAATCCCAACTACCTGCTAGGCTTCCTGAATAACGTCTTTTCTCACTGTGCCAAGATGGCGGATCTTCACTTACTGAGGTCCAGATTGCGTGCGTGTGTGTGTGTGTGTGTGTGTGTGTGTGTGATCATTTGAAAGCTGAAATCTTTACTTGCTGAATGTCACTTTATGTTCCTGATACAGGTCATCAGGAGCCTTAGGATTCACAAAGTTTCTCCCACCCTCTGCTGTGACATCTTTTCAGTGAGTCTTTCTATAGCCCATTGTATACCAATGGGAAAGGATTTCCAGCTCCCCTGGGAAGCTTATGATGAAATCATATTCATAAACCTGTTCACTCTTTCCACCACTTTGCTTTTACCAGAATTCTTGCAAACGTGCTCTCTCTGTCTTACAGTTAATAAATTAAATGAATAAGCAACAAACAAAGGAAATCTCAGAGCACATCTCAGCGGCTTAAGGGTGCGATGGTTGTAAAGGTAACTTGAGCTTGCCACCACTGGAGTCTGGGGTCTGGCTGCAGCAGCTCTGGGGGTGGACAGGGTGTCGGATGGGGCTCTACTCCATCTCAGGGGTCTTTAATCCTTGGGCAATGGCGTCCAGTAAAACAAGGGAACATTAAGTGTCAATTACTAAGTCTGTGGTTCATGTTTCATACAGTCCAACTCAAGGCAAATAAATATTTCAGCAAAAAGAACAGCCCTGTGATATATGCGAATGTCACTGATTTAAGAAAGCCACTAAATTCACTGCAGTTACAGAGAAGTGGGAGGAAAGGACACGAGAGAATAGGTTGATTCATTCCCTCCTTGGCTCTTCCAAGAGCTTTGCTTTCCTCTCCATTTTTACCTCTTTTACTTCTCCATGCCTCCCCTCTACTGTTTTCCTTGATTTTATTATCATTACTCTTACTTTCCTTACACAGTCTCCTGAAACAAATAAGAGTGAGTGTGAATGTGTGCATCCGTCTTTCCAGGGGAAAACCTGAGCACTGAACAACAAACATTTCTCCCTTCCTCTTTCAGATGCCCTTTCACGCCCACCCCCACCCCCCACCAACCCCTGCACTGGAGTGTTTCAAATTCTTCTGGGAATGCAGAAAGTTTTAGTTTATTTAAGCAGAGACAGGCAGGGCACTGTGACTAGAAATTGGTAGTAAATTCCACAATTATTAGGGAGCAGAGCTGCTAAAAGCTCTTACTCAAAAGGACCCAAGATTATACTGTGAACAAATTAAATTGCCTGCTGCTTCCACTCTCGCCAGGTGACTGGGGACATATGGTGACAAAAGATCGAGCAAATATATTCAGTCCAGTTCCTTAAAAAAGAAAAAAAATAAAGAAACTTAGAATCCAATACTGAATTTTTTAAAACTGCAATTCCCACCAGTGGAGGGGAGGGAGTCTTGCTATCTAATACTTTCTCAGAACATGGGGACCTGTTCTTTGGTTAACCTGCCATGATCCAGCACTCCTGCAAGTGGAGAGTTACAGCCCTCTAGCCTCCAAATAACTAAAGCATGAATTAATCTCTCCAAATCTTCCCCAAGAAGCTACCTTCTCACCTGGCAGTATTTCATAAATGATCAAAAGTTGGCATAAGAAGGCCAAGAGAAACAGACATCCATTCAAGGATCAAATGACAATGGGACCCCAAAGGCTGCTCTACTTGAAGATGCTCTCCAGACATTTTAATCATGTTGAATTGCCAGGGAGAACTCAGGCCAAGAAACAAAATTCCCACATCATCAAATTAGGTGATCTTTATGTAGGAAATTCATAGGCTAAAAGGGAGCCTAGATTGAAATCCAATCATTTAATTAAGGAAATACGTCGCCTTTGCCTGGATAATAGCGGAAAACTCCAGCATTGCCCTCACCAAGCACAAACGCCCAAGGAAACCTGCCAAAACCCAATGTCATATGGATTTGTCAAGGTCACACAATGACATAACAGTCAGAGAGACAGCTGTACAGACTAATTGGACCAGCACAAGGCTAGAAGTTGGTCAATTCATTGTAACGGAGGAGAGAATCTAAGAGTACCTGAGCCTCAAGGCACTGAAGAACGCCTCCCACCATCAGCCCGTAGACCATGAATTCCTAGGTCACACAGGCTGGTTTCCATGTCTGGTTCCCTTTCTGTTGCAATCTACTCCGCCCCATAGGGTATCTTTCCAGCCCCAGCATGAAATATGGTTTCTCCAGAAGACCCCCTACCCTGGCCCCATTAAGAAGCTTACTTGCTTAACTTCTTATAAATTGCTGCAGAATAAACAGAGACGACAGCAAATCAAATTAAATAAATGAGCAATTTATACAGTTCTTAAAATCCTATCACCATTGCCTATAATGCAATCCTGACTCCATTCTTAGTTGCTCCTCCAAAAGACTTTTTGACTTCACATTCTCCTTTGTTGTTTACAAGGTCTCTAACCAGCACCCTTCACACACATCTTTTGTAGGTAATCATAGCAGGCATCACTTTTTCTAGCTCATGCAGGACCCGGTCCCAAGAGTGCCCTCTTCCTAGGGAAAAGACCTGAATATGCAATCAGGACAGCACAATAAGCATTCATTGATGTCATGGGCTCCTCTGTTGCTCAAGGGAATAATTGTATTGGGGGACATGGCTGGCTGAATATACTCCTCAAAATGCCCTCTAGGTGACATCCTTACAGGCCAAGAAAGCAAACTACACCTTAGGTTACTGAACAATATGTTGCATACAGGCAGAAATAGCTGGGATACTATATATAGGTAAAAATTCACTCTAAATTTTAGGAGTTGCTTTGGAAATCTACTACATTTCATCACGTAACCTTAAGGAAACATTTCTAAACCATAAAAGTGATGTGAATTTATACATAGACCTTTTCTATGATCCGGCAATTTCACTCCCAGGTTTTATTCAATAGAAAGGAAAACATATGCCCACAATAGTCTTGTACAAGAATATTTATAGCAGCTTTATTCATACTAGCCAAAAATTGGAAATAATCCAAATATCCATCAACAAGAGATCTGAGAAAGACCTTATTGTATATTCATACAATAGAACGCTATTCAGCAATGAAAAGAAACAAACTTGATTTACACAACTACGAAGATGAATTTTAAAAACCAAACATAATACTGAGTGAAAGAAGCTAGATACAAAAAAGTACATCCTATATGATTCTAGTTACATGAAATTCAAGAACAAGCAAAACTGTTCTGTACTGATAGAAAGCTTGAGGTGTGATTGAGAGTGGGGGAACTGACTGGAATCAGTTATAAGGGAGTTTCTGGGGTGATGAAAATGTTTGGTATGTTGACTGGGGTGTATGTTACATGAATACATACACTTATTGATCCATGCACTTAATAGCCATGCATTTCACTCTAGGTAAACTATACCTCAAATATCAAAAAGATTTAATTAAAAATATAATATTGGCGTATCTGGAAAATATATTCCATGACACATATGGAATCTACACTCAATGTAAATAAGTTTTACTTTGTTAAACAATAAATTCATCACTAACTCAGTGCCTCTGATTGTCCCTGTCACCGCCAGTTAAACTCACATCCCAACACCTTGGCAGTAGATTCTACAATCAGGAGGAGCCAGAGCACCTTAGGTGATACCTCAGGCCCCTCCTAGCTATGCATACAGGCAGAAAACACAGCCAATCAAATCAACTACCAGCAAGACGAAGGGCGGAAGGTCCAGGCTGTGTTTCCAGGCCTACCACATATCTCCACAATGTGGAGTGCATCTGAAACACTCCCCGAATCCACCACCTAAAAACTGAAAGCGAGAAAGAGCTGGAGTTGATAGCATTCAATAAACCATTAAATACTATCAGCATAGTCGTCTGCTTGAGATGAGCACTAAACCTTGATTGAAATTTCTCCAATAAATCAAATGGAGCAAGGTGATTTTGTAATTACCCATAAATAACATTTCCACCCTCACATCTTAGACAGAAAACTAGGATTTGAGACCTGCTGGCAATGAGACAAGCCTCAGATGGCATTGCAGCAAGCATGTGCCAGCCTTAATAATGTAAGAGCAAGTCTAGATTTGAAGAAAATTATCAAATTAAAAAAAAGAGAAGCATGTCATTGCCAAAGAATATTCGGACACAAAGCAAAACAAGATGGGTTTTAATGCCTCCATTTTTGGGTCTAGCCCCTGGAAAGGCAAGAAGCACAGAGAGAGGAACAGAGAAGCACATACCCAAGGGACCATGTCTGCCCCATTGGCCAGATTTTGTGAGCAGGATGACTATGGTGATTTTCAGTCCCCATACAAATACAGTGAATATTTTCATTTATATGTCTCTGTCAGCTCTAATTGCTCATCAGTTTAAAAAGGGAGTGTTTGTGGGAGCCTCACCGCCTGTTAATGAGATCGGATGGGCTTAAATGTCGCAATTGGAGTGAACTGCATGGATCTTTAACTTCTCGGTCAGGACCCAGGCACTCCCAATATTTTCAGGTAATCGCAAAAAAGATTTAGAATCTTAATTTAAAATATAATTTTCCCTATCAGAGCAAAAAAACAGAATACTCATCCATGAATGAATTTAGTGTTTGCACTTTGCTTAAGAATATAGGCTAAATTATCTTTATAAGGTCAAGTTAGAAGCCCTAACCTATTTATGAAATAAAGTTGTTGGCAATTAAGATGTGAACTATCTTTCTAGGTCATTGTAGCAGATGGTGTTGGTGCTCAAGTAAAGGTGGACTGCTGCAAGCAGCTGCCAGCTCCCTGTCTGTGGGCTTGCTCTCTGGTCTCCCCAACACAGAGGTGGTCACAGGTGCTGGGGGGCTAATCCCCCAGAAACTGGCCTCAAGCAATGAGGGGTGGGAATTGGTGGGTAAAACTACCCTAGCTTCTCAGCACTTAGTTGGGACAGCTCTTGAAGTCTGTTCTACACTGCCCCTAGAGCTTCCCAGTGGTGTTAAGATATGATGACCCTTGGAGTAACCTGTCATTAACACACGACATTAACACATACTGGATTTCTTTTCCTTCCCTTTCTCAACTCTTCACTCCCCTGTAAGTACCTCCTGATACTTTCAACCAGGAGGTTGTACAACTTCCTGGTAATCCACAACCCACGTAACTTACACCCCAATCCTAGTCTCAAGTATCTGCTTTTGGGGAACCCAAGCTTAGATAGGAACAAACATGATTTTGGATAGACCCAAGCCTAGCTCTATGGATCTCGATTAAAGCTCTCTGTGATTCAGGAAAAGTAGAAAGAAGATTCCCCACTGACCTCTATAAAATATAAACCATTCCTGCGGTAGACCAGAAAGGGAGAAGTCTGTACTGGCATTCTAATTACAAACAACAGGGGATGGCCTGGTTGTCTGATATTAAGTCTGATTTCAGACTTCTGGCCTCCAGAGTTGTGAAAGAGTAAATTTCTGTCATTTTAAGCTACCAAGTTTATAGTAATGTGTTATGGTACAAGTAAGAAACTAATACAGTAAATTTTTGCATTTTTAAATGCTATGTCAAGTCCCTAATCATTACTCTTTTTCAAAAATTTCTTGGCTTTTCTTAATCATTTGGTCTTCCAATGGAATTTTAAGTATTTGGACCAGATTCAATTCAGATTCAAATTTCATTAAATTAGGATGAATCAGTATTTTCATGGTATACATCCTCCTAACCAGGAGTATGATAGTTTTCTCATTTATTTTTGAAAGATTTTGTAGTTTTCTCCATTTCTGACCTATATTTTCTCATTTATTCCTAAATATCTTTTTCATTATCATGAATAATAATTTTCCCTTTTCTAACTTAATATTTCAGTATGGAGAAAGACTACTGATTTTGTATATTTATCCAATCCCTCTCAACCCCAATTTTCATGTTCTCTTAATGATTTTAATAGTTGTTTTAGTGGAGTCTCTTGAATTTTGTAAGGGTACAGTAACTGAGTCTCTTTCTTTGCTGTATTCATGTTGATTATTTTATTTACTGGTTTTATTGCATCAACTAGCACTTGTTAAATATTGTTCAGTTGTTATAGTAATAGAAGTTACCCCTAACTTTTCCATATTTTAATGGGATTCATTTCAGGGTTTTACCATTTATTTTCATGTTTTCTGTTAAGTATGTCTTTATCCTGCCTACTTCCTTCCTTCTATTCAAATTTTACTTAGAATTTGTAAGGTGAATGGACACTGGATTTCATAAAGTACTTCTTCAGTTTCTAATAGTATAATCATATGGCTTTTCCTCTCTTTAATTCATTGAGGTAAGGAACTTTTGATATATTTCAGAATTTGAAATGTCCTTGAATTCTTTGAATAAGTACCATTGGGGTGTGGCATTCTTATTCTACTATTTGGCTGAAATCTTTTTGCTGACACTTTAGAAAATCTGCATCTGTAACAAACTAACTCTGAGCTTTATTTTTTATATAAACCTTATCAGAGTTAGGTATCAGAGTACTGAGTTTATACAATTTTAATGAAACAAATTGTTTAGCTTTCTGTCATTTTCTTGCAGTCTCCGACCACTTCACTTGCAGAGAAATTTTTATATTTTTAAAAGTTAGGTCAAGTTTTGACTATAAAACTATCTGGGCCTGGTGCTTTTTTAAAATGGTAGATATTTAATTATTTTACCATCAACTTACCAGTTATTGGCCTAACAAGATATTTTAATTCTTTTTAAGCCCATTTTACTTTTACCTTTACCTGATTATACCTTTCCAACTAATAAAATTTTTACAATATATTTATATATACTATTCTCCAGTAAATTTTTAAACCTCTCACAGATCTGTGGTTTTTCTTCCTCATGTCACACATTGAACATTTTTGCCTTTTTTTCACCGATCATGATTGTCACTTAATCTTACTCATCTCTTCAGTGAAATTGCTTTTGTTTGATGTTTCCTTTCTATTGTTGTGTTCCTATTTTTTTTTTTTTGAGAACTTACAATTGCATATTTCCTTCTCATTTCTTTTGGTTTACCTTATTTGTCCCAATTTCTTAGTTTGAAAATGAAGTTCACTTTTATAGTTCTTTATAAATAATAAAAGCAATAAAGACATATTTTTGCATAATATAGCCTTAACTACATCCCATAGTTTTTTGTACAAAGTGTTTTTTTTTCCCGCTTTCTTCCAAATACTTTAAAAAGTGTGTAATTTTAGTTGATTTCTAGCTTAATTGAGTCTAATTAGAGTATGTGGTCTATAAAATATCTCTGGGATATTTTATTAAGATTTTCTACATGGCTAAGTACATGATCAATACTATTAGTTGCTGCATCAAAATACGGAAGAATATATCATTTCTGTTTCTAGTTTACAAAGAGAAAGGCCTTGTCCATTTAGTAACATGTTTCTACTAACTTGAGTTTAATGATTCGATTCTTCAATAAATTGTTGCTTATTTGATATTTGGAATTCATAAAGCTACTTATCCACAGCTGTATTATAATGGGAGGAAAAAAATCTCTTCTCCTGTTATCTTAGCAGCAAAAAAGCAAGTGGAATCTCAGATATTCAATAGCTGTTCCTCTTTTTAGCCCACCGTATATTTTTTTCTTCATATTCTGTATTCGTACTCAGACAGGTGATCAGTTCTGTGTACCTAGTGAAGGGTTTGAGAGCCTGCCTGATTCTTTTTGAATTGTGGCTGACTTCTTCTGGATCAGAGGATTGTGGAAAATTATCTCCTGCATCAGTCTCAATTATCATTAACAAGATTTGTCTCAAAACTTGCTCTTTTGTAAGAACCACGAGGAAGGGGAACACTGCAGCAGAGTGAGAGAGAGAGCTGGCCTTAATTCACAATGTAAGTTTTCAGCACAAACACTCTAAGGATACTGAGGAATGGATACACACTCATTAAATTCTCCTTATGCCACAGAAGGTCTAGTATTTTGTAAAAACCAAATTCCTGCTACCTATGTAGAAAAGTTGAAAAAAAGTAGGTCTGAATCGGTAGTTTAGAGCAGTGCTTCTCAAACTTGCATGTGTATCAGGGTCCCCTGGGGGGCTTGTTGACACATAGATCTCTGGGCCCCATCCCCAGAGATTCTGATTCAGCAGATCTGGAGCTGCCTGAGGTTCTGCACTTCTATGAAAGCCCTAAGTGGTGCTGATGCTGCCACTAGACTGACCATCCTGTAAGGACCACTGGCTTCAAGGATGTGCAGCTGGCCAGGCTGGAGTGGAGTATGAACAGCTGTGGTTTGTCTTTCAAGGCCCTTTCTGTTCTTTTATGGTCCTGCTCTCGCCCATCTCCAAGCCCTGAAATCTTCCTAGTGTTTCCTAGCCCTTAACAATTCCTGGCTGAAGTCAGAATTGCTGAAGGTAGCTCCATTCTTCAGAGTGACTTCATTTTAAAAGGATACACTTAAATTCCAAAAAACTCAAAACGAATACAAAAGACCCTAGGGAAACTTCGGCACACTTGGAGATTCTACCTGCTCTGTGCCACCCAAACCGCTCTGTGAAGGTAACCACGTACCCGATACGCAATTCAAACTGAGTCTTGTTTGTTTCAGGAGGGCCCAGCATACTGGAGACCGGCAAGGGTGGGTGGAGAGGGCAAAATAATTTTTTCTTAAAGTTGGATCTTCTTGGAAGTTTGCTCTTAGGTGCTGTCAGCTACAGAATTGATCATGCATGTTTCATAAAAGTAGAAAAGAAACTATTTGGGGGTAGAGACGGGGGTAAGGGTTGGAGAGGAAAATAGGAAGGTACAAATATAGGAAAGAACGTTCAATGCATTGCCCTCAAAATGCCCAAATCCAAAGAGACTCTACAAAGATCTGTGAAAACCTCAGCAGGAGATCTCATTTTTCTGTGAAGGGTGTCAAACAGTTGAGATATGTGGCGTAACTGAGAAACAGGGGGGTAACAATAGTCCTGCCTCCAATGGAAAATAATCAAAATTGTAACAACCCTGAGGGGTCAGACGTTGGCTTGATCCTTTAGCTGGCAGAGATATCAAGTCTTAAGATACAAAGCTCTGTAATATCCGCTGCATCATTTACTTTCAAATGACCCAGAGAAAAGCCATGGAACTTCCCACGTCCCTTGGGGATGCACCTGGATTTGATTTTGACAGCCAAGAGCTCCCAAAAGAGGTCATGGGACAGAGGCCTAGGAGATATTTGGCCCCATTTGTTCAAATTTAAAAATCAGAACGTTTCTCTTTGTCAATTTTTCTTTCAAATTCTGTTCTAGTAGCTACATTTCCTAGTTTATACTGTATCATAATAATTTGGGTATATATTTCACTTACCCACTGATCTCTGAATTCCCTGAAGGTGGGAGGTGTAGCTGCCTATCGCTCTGTCCTCAGTCTATAGCACCTGCAACCACAGAAGGGGTGAATTAACCCTTCTTGCTGGGCTTCCACTGGGTCAAGATAGTATCCCCGTGTTGGTATCTCTGCTAATGCAACTGGGAAGCCGGCTACTTCCATCTTACCCGGGAATAAGAATATGGAAATTCGGGGCTTCCCTGGTGGCGCAGTGGTTGAGAGTCCGCCTGCCGATGCAGGGGACACGGGTTCGTGCCCCGGTCTGGGAAGATCCCACATGCCGCGGAGTGGCTGGGCCCGTGAGCCATGGCCATTGAGCCTGCGCGTCCGGAGCCTGTGCTCCTCAACGGGAGAGGCCACAACAGTGAGAGGCCCGCATACCGCAAAAAAAAAAAAAAAAAAAAAAAAAAAGAATATGGAAATTCGTTATGTTAACAACGCTCATCTTCTGAGTGCCTGCCATGTGCCAGCCACTTTGCAGGCATCATCTCATGCAATTTTAACAAGTCTGTGGAGCAGGAGAGATCCTGTGACCTTATAGATGTAGAAACTGAGGCCAGGAGGCATGACATGCCCAGGGTGGCACAGTAAGGAAACAGACCTAGGATCTGTCTGCAAAGCTCTCAGCTTCCGAACTCTAATCTTATTTACTCTGCCATCCTCCCGTCTTGTTCCATGAGGGTGTGAGGACCTGGGAAAAACAGCAGAAAAGCACTCAGGATGTGCTTGGTACTCAACAGTTTTAATACTATGCCTATACTTAACAGGAAAGTAAGCCAACAGCATGAAGCCAGTTTCCCCTTCCCAACCCCAGCATCTCCGCATTTACTCAGCCCACATTTATCACGTACCTTCTCCACCTGGGACATCGGACCAGGAACTGGAGAAATGACTATACCAAACAGACACTTGTCCTCACCTTTCAGGAGTTCCCACTTATCAAAGAAAAAAATCCTAGACAACTTTGAAGCACTGAGTGGTGTTTGTAAGTGCAATAACATATGATGCAAGAGTCCAGCCTTTGGAATAACTGGGCTTCCCAAAGAAAAACAGAAAATGGCATAGACTCCAAGCCCTTCAGATTTCTCAAGTCATGTTAACAGGAGGTCAACCAGCTCTGGACAAGCCAGAAGGAGTCACTCCCACGCCACCTACTTTCCCAAGCAACGCATACTCCGGATCATTCGTGCAACGTCATGCAGGCAAAGCTCCCTTAGAAGGCAGAGATTTCCACTCTTGGTCATTTTTAATTCTCTAGATCTTTCTATCTGTTTACTCCTTTTGATCGGTCTGACTGAACTAGCCAGTCCTGTAGTGCTCACAGATGACGGATCCCCACAATCTGTGGATCTCCAAGAGTACTAGTGACACTTAGCAACTGACCACCCATTGTAGATGCTAATTATGTTTCCTCAGTACAAAGAGGGGGCAGCGGTGTGGCAGCACTGGCTCATACTAGCTCACATGAGAGCAAATTGTTAAATTTTCAGGAACTCTGGGAGCTGGTTGTTAAACGCAGCCATTATTTAAAATGTAATTATATAAACACATACATACTAATAGAAACAGAAGTAATAAATATTCAAAACTCATCCCTCTAATTCTTCTTTTTTTGAATTTTATTTTATTTTTATACAGCAGTTTCTTTTTGTCTTTTTTAGGTCTTTTCTTTTTCTTAGTTACCTATTTTATACATATTCGTGTATATATGTCAATCCCAATCTCCCAAACATCTCTCTAATTCTTTAACAATGTTTTCGTATCACTACGTTCTTGAGGTTATTGGCAGCGATCGGATCTGTGTGGTGGGAAAACTTAGCTCTCGGCTCCTTGACATCAGGCTGGTAACTTGAAATCAGTCATGGTGGAATTATTTATACCATGATATTCAGCAGATGCTACAAATCCAGGCCATTTTCCCCAGAGAGCCAGTTGTTAAACATTGACCAGCACGGCACTGGGGAAAAGGTTCTTCTCCCAGATAATTGTAAGCAGCATAATTTTAACCACAGGCCCAAAGCAAACACAGGCACAGACACAGCTGTGAAAAAAACCCTGCAGAGCGGACAGATGCAGCCAAGACAACTTGAGGATGACGACAAGGCCAGTGGTGTAGGACATCACACGGAGCAACCTTCTCAACCAAGCCGGCCAGACCGGCCTGCAGTCCCTGTGGTTGGATCCCTTTGAAGGGGAGCTTTCCCAGATTTCAAAAGACATACAACCCAGAACAGGCTGCCGTAGCGCCTCAGCACTGGCTACTAGGAGAGAAAGACAACCAGATGATTGTTAAGGCAAATAAACCAGATTGTCCATGAACCAGAGATAATCCAGCCCCAGACTCGAAAAGTGCAAAATCTCTACCATCCCAGGGATGACAGGACCACCTGGAAGCTGAGAGAGGTGGGCTGGGTGCTAGGGTGCATGAGGCGAACTTTATTTTTTAGGATGAAATGTTTTTATTCAGTTGACAATTAGGCATCTTAGGTTAGGGGGTTTTTGAGGAAATAGTCTCTAGTGCAACACTGACCAATTTCTTTCTGCAAAGATAGAAATGTCCTATGCGTACGCACCGCTCCAAATGCTCCATATAGCAGCCACTTCATCGAGCTGCTGAGCAGCTGAAATAGGACTAATTCAACTCAGGTACCGAATGTTAGATTTTTCTTCATTTAATTAATATAAAGTTAAATTTCCATGCCCTCGTGTAGTGGCTATCCTATTAGACAATGTGGCTCTAGTGGATTTGAAGCTTGAAAACAATTGGCATTCAATCAGGGTAAATATAAGTAATAAAGTTAGGATACAGTTAGTAGAACAAAGTGTAGTTTCTTGGTGTATCTGGGTTTATTAACATAAGTTCAGCTCGTTCAGCTACACAACTATAATTACAGGGTCCACTTTGAGTACTAAATTTCTGTTAGATTTCTGAAAACCCCAGTCTCATCACAACCTCGCCACCTCAATCAGCATCATGGGAAATCCTGTTCCCGAGGTAGGTCGGCAGGCACCTGAGTGGGCGTGTCTCTCCTAGCTTCTGTCACGAGGTCCTCAGCCTTGGATGCATCTGGCCTCATTCTTGAGTCCGTCCTGACCAACGCAGGCAGAAAATCACATCCTTTGACTTGTCAAATCACAGGCTCTACCAGGGACTTAATCATCTGCAGCCCCCATCTGATCCCTGCCGTGCTTACTCTGATTGGGCGACTAAAGTGCTCCCTAATTCCCTTGGCTTTCACTGTGTCTCTGCATCTCTGGTGGGTCTGGAGCACTGAGCAGCAGCCTACATATATGGCCGTGATGATGCCTCATTCTCGGCTTCCACAGCATCCTCCATCCAATTGTACAGACACAACACCTGGCGAATTGCAGCAGCACGGCCCACTTGCCAGACCCAAACTCCTTGGGTTCTAAGGCCACCCAACGTGTGTTCGGTATCCCCATTGCCACAGGGTAAACTGGACCTTGGGTCACCCTTCTAGAAGGAGAGAGGCAGCCGCTTGCAGGGCCCTTCTTAGCCAGGTGATAGAGTTGGCTCCAGGGAGACAATCCTCATGCTTATCTTGGGGGAAACCTCATGCTAACTTTCAAAATAACTCAGGCAGTTTTTGAGACTAAGTGAAGTTTATTTCTAAACATAAAAACAGGGATCCCAGAACAAAGAAGAATATGTTTGTTTTAGTTTGGTTATGAGAGTTGGCAATTTTGGTTGGTTTGGAACTTTTTTGGTTTGAAGACCTGGTCTCTTTGTGTCCTTGTTTATTTCTCTGCAGTCACATTTATTAAGGTATAAATTACATACAATAAAATTCACCCTTTTCGGCATATAGTCCTATATTGACAAATACATTCAATCCTGTAATGACCACCACAGTCAAGATATAGAACAGCTCCGTCACAACGAAAATTGTCCTCATGTCCCATTGTGATCAAGCCCTCCACCTGCTCCCAAGCAGCCATTGATCTGGTTTCTGTCCCTATGGTTCTGCCTTTTCCAGAATGTCATATAAATGGAATCATACAGTATCTTTCCTTTTTGTCTGATGTCCTTCACTTAGAATAATGCATGTTAATAGTGAAATTTTCCATTTCACTTTTTCACAGTCCAGTTACAGGGCACTGTGACAAGGTTGTTCTAAGGTGTGTCCAGGAAGCAATGTGGACACCCACAAACATTGCCAACAGGTCACAGAAGTCTTCTCAGAGAAAGAAAAATTTGACTCAGATCAACAAAGAAGCTGAACACTGATTACTAAGGTAAGGAAAGAACCTACCTTACCTAAGGTAGAGGAATCAATGTCCAAGGATGAGGGGACGTTAAAACAAAGAGCTTCCTCCCTAAAAAGAGAAGCTACTGAACAGCAAAGTGTCCTATACTTTAGTCTAGAGACCAAGGCAAACCTAAGTCTGCAACTTGAAGACTCAAGCAAAAAGAATGCATGCTTCTAACCAGCTAGGACTCCAACTTCATTCCCACAGACATCCCTCCATTTGCTTGGACAGTGACAAAGGGGCAGAAACGTTTCAAGCTGGAAATCCATCAGCTGAACAAACAAATTCTACAGCAAACCTCACCCTGGACTGAGGATTTGAAGAAGTAAGCCGGGTGACCAGAGAAGAGTTCTGAGTTCCAGCTTTAAAATTTTCCCTGACATGTAAATGGGAGAAAACCATTTATCATGTAATGGGATTGTATGTCCATTAGCTTTCCCATGGGAATGTTAACACGACAAAATTGAAAAAAATAATCTGCAGAGTTTTGGCCAAGTGTTTCTAGATTCAGAGGCAGCAGATCAGCTCCATAGCCAACCAACTGCTTTATCTTGGGCAAGTCTCTTGACTTTTCTGGTCCTGTCCTCTAAAAGAAAAAGAGAGGAAAAGAATGAAGTTGGATCAGACCATTTCAGAAATTCCTTCTAGCTCTTCTGTTTTCTAATTGTGTAAGTGACGTCAAAACCATTGGACTTAAGGAAACTTGCAGCACACTCAGAAATAGGACTGGAATAAAGGCTCCATTCATGGCCCCAGAGGTCAGTGAACACAATGAGGCTTTTTGTGGAGTGATGGGTGGAAGGGAGAGAGAGTCTGGGAGGTCTGGTGTTCTGTCTGTCTACCACAGACCCCTAAATAGTCACTAAAATTGTGGAAGCAATAGTGAAAGTAGAAAAGAAAAGAGAAAATAGAGCACCCATCAAGTCTAATAATATTCTTGTAACTCTAGAACTAGGTATATCAGAAGCAGCTCTGGAGGCCACTATCCAGACCAAACTGTCCTCAGTAGAAGGCAAACTCAACCACATCTGTTCTCACCAGCACAGATATTGTTCTAGTCTTGGACTGTTGAAAACACTATCATAAATGAGGCTAGAACCATGTGTCTTGGGCTCCAGAAGACACAGGCTTGTTCCCAAAGGGAAGGTCATTCTCCAATTCTCCACTTCTATCCCTGCCTCTCTGCACCCCTCCCCTCCTCTGCTCTATGTCTGTCCCAACCCTAAAGGTACAGCACCACCACCACTAGGAGCGATTCCAGCAGCACCCCTCCTTCCTCTGAGGGTGGTACAGGGCCTCTTCCCAGCTCCCTTTGCACAGACGTGGTGGCCTGGATGCATCAGGAAGTCCGAGAGGGTGGAGGCTGGGGTCCTAGCCGGAGCCCTAGATTCCTGGAATGTCAGGGCCACAGGGACCAAGAAAAACTACACTCGCTGGTGTTCAACCTTTTTTTTAAGTAGAGCAAAGCTTCTTCTCATGTAAGCCTTGCAAGGAAAACCAAAATGAAAAAGTGATAAAAGCTGTGGAAATGGGGCACAGAGGTGGGGAAGGGTGCGGGATCTTAACATGCTCAGTCCCTCACCTTCAACACACGTACATGTGTGCAGACACATGCACACACAGACACAAGCACTGCCAGGGAAATGTAATTTTTAAAAAGTCTCCTCCCAATCCAGAAATCCTCTCCACAAAGTCATTTATTACCAGGTAAGCATTAAACCAGAGTGTGATGCACGACACAGGCCATCTGCTAGGTAAGAGATGCAGAGACTGAAAGCAGTCATGCTTCGCCTTTCATCCAGCCCAGAGATACAACTGATGACACACATGTTTTCAAGATAAACAACAACTACTTCTTGGGGTGGCAGACTTGACAGCATTATTGGTGACACACAGTTCATCCTAACTTTACTTGGGAGTTGGGGTGACCATCTAAGAGTTAGCCAATTGACTTTATCCAGAAAACAGGAGGTCGTTTTGCAACACACCAGACTTATTTGAATTGTCAATAATCCTGAACTAAACTGTCTGATTCCTGCTGTTCAGGGACAACCCATTCTGGGTGAGGACTTTATCTGCAGTGTTAACGGTAGGGTCGGGGCCATATTACAAGGCCAGCTCGTTTGTTCGTTGCCCCCCTGTGCTCTTGGGACAGTGATTCCCACCCTGGCTACAGTCTAGAACAATGTGGTATTTGGGCCCCATCCCACATCAATTAAATCCCAATCCCAGGAGATGGGGCCTGATTGACTGCTGGCTTGTTTTAAAGAGGAAACAGGTGATTCTAAATTTGCATCCAGGGCTGAGAACCACTTAGCTACAGACTTGATAAGACAGTGGCCTCCGCCCTGGTTTCATTAGAATCCCAGGGGAGCTTATAAAATCCCACGGCTCTGGTGATGCCCCAGACCTAATGTATCAGGATTTCTGGGGCCTGGCTCAAATATCCATATTTCTTAAACCTCCTGGGGCAAATCCAGAATGCAGCCAAGGCCAAGAACCACTGGGATGAGAGTTGGCCTCTGCCCAGCAGTGGGTTCAAAGCCTGGTTCCAGGACGGTGGCCCCATGGGCAAGGGCTTTACTCCACTGGTTATGTGTGTATCTCTGCAGACTCTCTGAGTCGTTTTCTGCTCAGCAAATGACTTAAGGCTGCTCATGTTCAGCAGTGCAGGTCGTCTGTTCAAAGTAGCCATTATTATTATGGATACATGTAATATTTAAATAAAAATGTAAATTTCTCTTTCAACTAACTTTTGATCTTAGATAGAAAGTCCAGTATCTAACGGGAACTTTCCCTTCTGTGTGACTCTTGTTGGATCTCGGAAACTGACAGAAAGAGTAAGTCTCATTTCAGTCTGTGCTATTTCTTCTGTCCTTACCTATCCTGGACACCTTTTTATCATTCAACTAAAGAAAAAGATTCCCTAGGCAAAAGGAAGCCTCCTCCTTCCTCGTCTTCACAGCCCAGCCCTGCACATCCGGGCGATCCACGTCAACCAAGATGGTGGCGCTCGGTAGCAGAGATGAGATTTTCTTATTGAGGGTGAAGAGGTAAAACTGTCCGTCCTAGTGGTTCTCAATCTTTAGCGTTCGTTGGAATCACCTGGTGGGCTTGTTAAAAACACAGATTGCTGGACCCCCTCAGAGTTTCTGAGTTAGCAGGCCAGAGATTCTGTATTTCTAGTAATTCCCAGGTGCTGCTGATACTGCTGGTCTAAAGACTACACTTTCAGAAGCACTGATCTATCCCATTTCTTTCTCTTTTTCTTTCCTCGTTGTGGTGCAAGCAAAAAAAAGAACACCCCGGGGTGCTTGCCCCTTTGTTCTTTCTGCATCTCCATTACCACCCAAGGTTGCCCATGGTTTTCTTGAAAGACGCTTCACAAGGCTCTTCTTCAGGCAGTTTTCAAAAGAAAATAATATCTACATAAACAGACTTGGTGGTTTTGAGAGAGGTCCCCTGCCTGCTTGCCACCCCATCTGAAAAAGCTCTTTGTCACCGGCACAGGGAGAGAGGGCTGTTAGTGGGGGCTGGTTGCAGAAAACATTCTTTGTTTTCATTTTGCTGCTGTTTTCATCTCCACCCACAGATGTTTCTCACCACCCTGAGCTGACTCTGTTTCTTGCCCTCAGGAAATCGTCTATCACCAAATAGAGTAGAATGGAAGCACTTTAGAAATGTAAATTTATGGACCATCTCCAATGCTGTGGTGGAGAAGACAGGTAAATAAATAAGAGCCGGTTCGAAAATACCAAGGGATTTGTATTGACTTGAAGAATCAGAGCTGTACTGTAGCTAGAACTGGAGGACACTGGGAAAAGAACAAACACCAAGTCAAGAAAAAGCTCACTTTACAAATAAACAAAAGGAAGGCAAGGGTGAATGGGAGAGGGGAAAGTGGGGAGATGCAAGAAAATCGAAAAATGGAGAATAAAGATTTGAATACATTTGGTTCTGATTCAAACCAAATGTAGGTAAGATGTCTCAGGTCATCTTAAGTCCAATGTCTTTGCCAAGATTTCTGCCAGCTCAGTACTAACATTCTTATTATGGCCTCTGGCCCTCAGCTCCTGCTTCTCACGAACCAGTTTCGAGTTCACGATAAGGTTGCTGGATTGAGCAAATAAAAATACAGGGTTCTCAGATAAATGTAAATTTCAGATATTTCAAATATTGCATAGTGCACACTCATACTAAAAAGGTTTTCATTCTTTATCTGAAATTAAAAATGTAATCAGGTGTCCTGTATTTGTGACCTGCATCATCGCCCCACCCTTAATGCATATTTTCTACATAAACTCAGGCACTGGGTTCAGCCCTTATTCCTTATTTTCCATAAAACAAGCCAACCACCTGTACCTTTACTAAAAGTTCCGGGAAGATAGAAGTCTTTGGACTTCCCTGGTGATGCAGTGGTTAAGAATCCACCTGCCAATGCAGGGGACAGAGGTTGGAGCCCTGGTTCGGGAAGATCCCATGTGCCTCAGAGCAACTAAGCCCGCGAGCCACAACTACTGAGCCTGCGTGCCACAACTACTGAAGCCTGCACACCTAGAGCCCGTGCTCCGCAACAAGAGAAGCCACCACAATGAGAAGCCCACACACCGCAACGAAGAGTAGCCCCGCTCGCCGCAACTAGAGAAAGCCCGCGTGCAGCAACGAAGACCCAATGCAGCCAAAAATAAAATTAATTAATTAATTAATTTTAAAAAAATAAGTCTTTGTATCACAGCAGCACATATAACTTAACATTCAGTGTGACGTCTAGCTTTTCCCAAAAGGTCCTCTGCCATTTCCACAACTGGGATTCTACTCGGCTCCACTTTCTTTTTTTGCCATCACTCTTTTTTCTTACTCCTCTCACATCCAAGCTCCAATTCACTTCAAATGCCAAATATTTCTAAGACTTGTATCGTTTGACTGTTCCTGGCCTTTATCTCCATTTCACTTTGCACCCCCAAATAGTATCTCAGAGTAACATCTAGAAGCTTTAAAAACATACAGATGACAGGGGTCACTCCCAAATATTCTAATTTAATTGGCCTTAGAGTGGGTGGGGCCTACGCATTGGTATTTAAAGGCCCCCAATGAATTCTAATGTGCAGGCAAGGCTGAACATAGTCACTTAGATCAGTGTTTCTCGAACATTAATTTACCCAAGGGTTAGGGAAGATCTCATCAAATTGCAGGTTCTGGTTCAGTAGATGGGCATCCAGCTGGAAGCTCTGCATTTCCAACAAGCCCCCAGGTGATGCAGCTGGTCAGAGGACATTCTCAGCCACAAGATCTCAGAGGGAATCAAGTGACAGGTGTGCAGACTCTCCTTTGAAGTGACGCGTCATCACTGACAGATGTAGCAGATTCACAGACACCACAGTGGCTAGAATGTCAGCTACTAGGGTGGGCAGTTCATGGCATCACGAAGGTACAGCAGCATTTCTTGAACCTCATTAGCTTCATCAGTGTTTGGGACTTGCACTGAGATATTTAGATCCAAGTACTTCTTTAATAAGCCCCAATATTTATACCTCTTCATTTGCTTCAGAGCACTTTATTATAGCGACGGCTTGATGGCCTCAACCGCTTTGGAAAGCATTCAAGAGAGTTATGGGTCCCTGTTGGACATGGAACCGAGAGTGGGGTCTGGCTGCTCGCCGCTCAAAAGCCAATAAAGGGGCAAGGTTGGTGGAAAGGAAAGTTTGCTTTATTTTGGATACCGGCAACCGCGGGAGGGGAGGGCAGATGCCTGTCAGAAGGCTGACTCCCCCCAACTGACAGTCAGTGGGCAAGAGCTTTTATAGACAGAGGGAGGGGGCTACATGCAGAAACAGCACAGTCAGCTCTGACAGTCCTCTTGAAATTGGTCATGCGGTGGTCTGATCAGCGTCATCTTGATTGTTTTCAGTACAGTTAATCTTCAGTTTCAGGGTCGGTTTGTTTCCATTTCCTTGAGGCCAATTCTTGGAATTCTGGCGGCTTCTGTCATGGCTACTGTCTGGTCTTCATGTAGTCAACTTCTTCCACCTGACGGGGGTTTCAGTATGTACAAGACAGCTCACAGGACATGGCTCAGAATATTATCTAGAGCCCTTGAAGAGGAACTAAAGCTCCTTGACTTTGCTCAGTGACTAAACTGTTATCGTTTTGTCCTGTTGGATTGCTTTCCTTTGTTTCTGCATTTTCTCACTTCTCTGATTAAACTTGTTCTTTGGCTAAAGTTTTTCCACAGTCAAAAGGCAGGCAGAGGACATGGGGGGAAGGACCATAGCGTCCTGCTCCGTTTCAGACGGATGTAAATACTGAGGCCCAATGATTAAAGATCCAGGGCCGTTATTAAACTGATCTATGAATAAATGTTTTGTAACATCAATGTTTCTATTAAAGCCAGATGTAGCCTCTAATTTATATTATAATTCATTATAAACCAGTGCTTCTCAAATGCTCGTGTGCACAGAAATCCTTGAAGTCTTGGTAAAATGCAGACTGACTCAGCAGGTCTGGGTTGAGCCAAGGTTGGGTAGAGACAAGCTCTGGGATGATGTGATGTTATCTGTCCACGGACCACAATTTGGGCGTCAAGGAGCTCATCCTCACCTCAGTGGACTCAGCTTTCTCAGCTCTGACATGGAGTGGATTCAGTTTTCTCAGCTGTGGCATTCCTCTCATGCTCTTGTGATACTAAGCACTTAGGCAACCTAGTGGCTGAACAATGGACTGAGAGTTCTGTGTTGCGGCGTTGTTTACCTCCATTAAAATTTCAGAAACTGCGACTTCCCTGGCAGTCCAGGGGTTAAGACTCTGCACTTCCAGGGCAAGGGGTGTGGGTTCAATCCCTGGTCGGGAAACTAAGATTCCATGTGCCACGTGGCCAAAAAAAACCCCAAAAGTCAGAAACGATGCTTTGGAAACATGGGGTTTTTTTCCTCATTGTACCCTAAATTATCTTCTAAAGAATAAATATCAGTGATATATAGTCTCAACATTTCAGCCTTCTGAGTTTTATCTCAGTGCTTACCTATGGGAATTTATCTAGAACACTTGTACCAAAGGAAAAGATTTACAAAGTCAGTATTGGTCCCTATCTTTTACTGTCATCACTTGAACACAGGTCTATGGAAAACTCACAATTTTTACTTTGCAAACATAACCAATCCATGTTTCTTTTTTAACTCACTGTCACCTTTAAAATAAATAGTTTTTCTTGGCCTGTGCCAGAAAAAAAAAGGACCAACTTTCCAAAAATGAATTCCAAACTAAAAATGCAGGCAGCTCTTGATGTCAAAATCAAGATGTCAAAAAGGAGGGCTGTGTTTGCTTGGAAAAAGATTTCCCAGTTGAGTGTCCTTAAAATCATCCTCTTAACAGTTCCCAAAAGAACTGAGAGAAAAGTTTTTCAAAAGTCTCCAAACTTCCTTTGCTCTTGGTTTGGGGGAAAAAGAGAAAAGAGTGAAACATCATCTCTTACACACACACACACACATACTCAAACACACTTACACTCACTGTTGTCTTTGTTTGGGGGAAGTTACCACATTTTTCAGCAATGACAAAGGGAATAATGCTGTCTCCACTACCCGCATACAAACCACTGTCTTAATGTTTGTGATGGATTTATTGCATTAATAGCCCCAGTTTTCCCCTGCCCCCTGTGCCTTTGGTAGTGACCTCACACACTGACTCTGGACTTGGCCACGTGACTTGTCTTGGCCAATAGGAGAGCAGTATACTCGATGCAAGCAGATGCTTGTAAAAGCATGGTATGTACCTCCCCTCTTGCTTCTCTGAGTACTTGCCTTAGCTGTCCTGTTGGAGGTTTATGAGACACATGCAGGACAGTGGAGTTATGTTAACTAAGGCAGACCTACCGCAGCCCTCCTCCAGCTGAAACCCAGCTGGCATGAGAGAGCCCAGCGGGATCAGCTGAACCCATCCCACATCAGCAGAACAGCCTGGCTAACTCCTAGACTCAGAAGTAACGTGTGATTCTTTTTTTAAACCACTATGTCTTGTGTGACTAGTTCCACAGAAACATATACTGAAACTATATTTGGCATCATCCTCTGAGAGTGGGAGAGTCACATTCTTTCCCAAGTTTGACAAGACTTTAGACTCCTTCCATTAAGGGGTCATAAATTTAAACGCCTATAGACACCAGGCAGGAAATTTTAAAACGTGAAACTATTCAGTCATAAGACAACAGAGTAGTAGTGACAGATAAATCAAAACATACAATATATCTAAAAGCATTCATACTCAGTGCTACCCATGTCTTTAAAACACTACAAAAGCCAAATAATAAAACACCAGTTAGCTGAGTATGGCCCACAGGCCCCAGCATCTGAAGTCTAATTTCTAGTTTAGTCTCTAGAAACAGTGATATAAATACCCTGGCCACGTTTCTACAAGTGGTTGAAGATCAATCCAGGACTTGAACCAGCCCTCTTTCCAGTTTACCTGCAAGGTGGGGATTTTTATTACCATTTTATTACTGAAGTCAGTAACTAGTCGAAGGACACATTCCTGGTTAGTGGACAATCTAGAATTCAAACTCAGACCTGTCTAGTGAGCACACTTACTATGCCGCCCCTCTGTACATTAACCGTGAACATTCCAAATGTCCCGGACCAGAGGTCAATGAGCTATGGCCCAGCCCAGCCACCTGATTTTGTAAGTAAAGTTTTATTGAGACACAGCCACTCTCCTTTGTCTATGGCTGCTTTCCCACTACCATGGCAGAGTTAGTAATTGTGACAGAGACCAACAAAGCTGAAAATATTTTCTCTCTGGCCCTTCATGAAAAAGCTTGCCAATCCCTGGCCTGGAGGCCTCCCTTCCTCTACCTGCAAACCACAAGGTCTCCAGGATAGATGGGGTCTCCTGCTTGCCCACTGATGGGAGCTCTAATCCAGGCTCACTACGACTCCAGGGACACGACTGGCTCAAGGACCAAAGTGGGCAAAGTTGGAAAGAGGAGAAGACAGTAAAAGAGCATTTTGACCTAACTTTATCCAAAAGTTCCACAAACTCAAAGTTTGCAGCAGGGAGCAACTCATTCCCTAACAGCCAAAGAAACAGCAGCTATAGATAGCATCGATATAAATACACCTGCCTACTCCTTGGCACTTGAAGCTTTTTGTTTTGCATTTTATTCAAATGTGGGAAGAAACCATCAGCAGGACCCCTCAAAGTTTCCCGAGTCTTTAATCAAACAAATGATGAGGAAAATCTGTCGGTCTTACCAAACAGTGAAGCCCCATTTTTTTAATTAGAAAAGCAGACAAAATATTGTGATGTGAGCTTATATTGGAAAGAAGGGAGGGAAAGGGTTTAAATAAAATGAAGTGTGAAACCTCTGGTCTACGTAAGATGCAGAGCCAAGTCCCACCTGGTACTCACTCCAGACAGAAACAGGTTCCAGCCTATAGTTCTATTTTCATTTTTTTTTAATTGAAGTATAGTTGATTTACAATGTTTCAGGTATACAGCAAAGCCATTCAGTTATACATATATATGTACATATATATTCGTTTTAGATTATTTTCCATTATAGGTTATTACAAGATACTATAGTTCCTTGTGCTACACAGTAGATCCTGGCTGTTTATCTATTTTATATATAGTAATGTGTATCTGTTAATCCCGAGTCCCTAATTTATTCCGACTTTCCCCTTTGGCAACCATAAATTTGTTTTCCATGTCTGTGAGTCTGTTTCTGTTTATTATATTAGAGGAACTGGAAGACTGTGTACCAGGCCACAAATCCATCTCCATCCAAACTGGCAAAATTCCTACAAGGGTGTAGATTCTATCTGTTCATTTGAGAGCGTGTCCCAACCAGGGTGGAAAATGAATTTGTTCTGTAAGGAAGAAGTGGTCCAAATCCTGCGGGTAAATTTCTTGTTTTCACTTCCCACATACTTTGCCTTCCAGAAGGGGGAGAGAAGGGAGGAGGGAGAAGAATTTCCACTTCTGATTCAAATCTCTTCCTCAAGGTTCTCTGTCCCCTTGGGTCAGTAACTCAAAGGTATATGTTTACAGGTGCACGGCATGCAAAAGGTAGTCGCAGAAGACTTGTAGATAATAATTGTTTGACTACAACTAGTAAAAAACTACATTCAGGGCTTCCCTGGTGGTGCAGTGGTTGAGAATCCGCCTGCTGATGCAGGGGACGCGGGTTCGTGCCCCGGTCCGGGAGGATCCCACATGCCGCGGAGCGGTTGGGCCCGTGAGCCATAGCCGCTGAGCCTGCGCGTCTGGAGCCTGTGCTCCGCAACGGGAGAGGCCACAACAGTGAGAGGCCCGCGTACCTCAAAAAAAAAAAAAAAAAAAAAAAAAAAACTACATTCAAGTATGTCACCAAGTAACTAAAGCCCCAAAATGGTCTCTGTTTAGGCTGATGGACAAAGAAAGCTGCGTCGGGAGAGAGTTCAGCCGGGCTCTCCTGGTGGGGGGTGTGAGAGCCAGATAGACCACAATGAAGAGAAGTCCCTTCCAAATAAGGGAGGATCAAAAGGCTCCTTGAGACTGCTGGCAGAAGGGGATTGAAAAGTCGCTATTGAGATTGGTCATTACCACTGTGTGATGCCATTTGCATTTCCAGTTTCCTACAGGAGTGTGGGTCTCAACGGGGTCCAGCATGAATTGTTGAAGACTTAAGCAGGCATTGGTTATGCAGGGGTCAAGCCTTTCTGTGTACGGGCAAGGTTCAAGCAGAAATTTCCTTTACCTACTACAAAACTGAAATAAAGAAGACCATACTCTATTTATGCTTTACGGCCTGCCTTTGC
Source organism: Lagenorhynchus albirostris (assembly GCF_949774975.1). Lineage (NCBI taxonomy): Eukaryota > Metazoa > Chordata > Mammalia > Artiodactyla > Delphinidae > Lagenorhynchus > Lagenorhynchus albirostris. Next base: position 39,052,483 of record NC_083109.1, on the reverse strand, counting down.
ACCTCACAATAAACATCTTCTTTTATCAAAATATGTTAGTCTTTAACACTCTTTTTAATGATGACAATGTATCCCATTATAGCAGTGTGCTATCATTTCCACATACCCTATTGTTGATACCTAGGTTGCTTCCACTTCTCTGACATTAAAGACAGAGCTTCACTGCAGTCTCAGAGCCAAATACTACACAGACTCTCATCTATTCTCTTTAAGTGCATTTCTAGAAATGCAACCACTAAACCAAAACTGATAAGCATCCTGCCAACATTGTCCTCTAGAAAAGGATTATCATTTGATACTTTCACCACCAAAGGCATGTGTTACATCACTCGTGTGTGAGATCACAGGCAAGGATAAGCAGAGAATTGAGAAGCGCTGGAGCTACCAGCAGTTTTAAATTCCTTCAAGCTGAAAGCTGTTTATTGAACCTGACAGAGATGGCAAAGCGAGATCGTGTGCCCTCTCATCTCCTCTGACCTCCCATCAACTTCTGGTCCCTTCTTGGACTTTTTAAAAATTGCTTTTTAATGATATCCATAATTCATGAAAAGAAATGATAAAATCAAAACATATTACCACTGACTTATAAACGGCTGTGCTATTAATTATTAACAGCCCAAGAAGGAAGTCAGGATTGATCCCAAAGTTGAGAGAGATAAAGGCACTAGTGGGGAAAAAAATAGTTGATTGGAAACCTTTGTACTGGAAGGTTTCCAATTTAGACTACGCATATTAAATGGGGATTTAATTCCTTTTCTCAAGCAGCAAGAAGAAGTTTAGCTAACATGGGGGCCTGAGGAATGACCTAATGAAAAGCTCTCGTGTCACAGACGGAAAAAATCTGAAGCCCAAAGAAGGGCCTCCCTTGTATTTCAAGAGAGTCATGGAAAGAGCTAGCAGCAAGACATGTTTCTTTTTACTGCCGGTCCTAATTCTTTATTCTATTCTACGTCTTTCAATGCCACACTTGACATCAAGGGAGGAAGAGAAGTGTTTTCCAAAACAGAGGGACTCATTGTTTGCAAAGCCTAAGAATCAGTCCCCACTTTCATTGTTCCAAAGCTCATGGCTGCTTCTCCAGTCCAAATAGAACCACTCCCTCCTCCCCTGGAGACTGTGAGCAAAGAACCGGCCTGCACAGTTGCAGTCAATCTAACTGTGGTTTTCCTAAAGAGAGTCCTGAGGTCCTCACTCCCTCCTAGCACCTGGAATTCTCTTATGGGAATATATTCCCTAGGAGCGTAGATGTTGCTCTGTCTTCAGAAATCTCCAACTAGAACGTGAGTGCTGTGGGAACCTCGGATGGTTCCTTCTCTGAGGTTCACTTTCTTCATCTGTAAAATGGGCCAATGATAGGACATGCCCCATCATGTTGTCCTGAGAATGAAATGAGTAGATGCAGTGAAGATCTGAACACAGGTAGAGGGTAGTTGAGGATGGCTGGGAAATAGAGGACAGACTGGGAGGGAAGAGACACACCCAAGGACTTGGAGAGGGCAGAAGGCAGATGATTAAACCAAAGTTCACGACACCTCCTGTAATAATTTTGCCGAGGACCATGGTCTTGGGGGAGTAAATAAAAAGGGAAATACAGACTTTGGGTTAAAAGATGAAACTTCTATCAAGGGAATTGCTCTTGCACATGGGGAGGACGGGTCCAGAAAGGTGTGTGAGGTGGAGCTCAGCTCTGCTATGTATTCCAACTGGAAGCAGAGCTGGAATTGAACCAAGTGGGGACTCTATGCAGGGGACCCTGATCTTTCTCTTCTCAGGGACCCTCTGATTCTGCCAGATCATGCAATTTATTCTCTTGTTTTAATCAAATGAACTTATTTTAATGGTGTTTCTATCCAGTTTTTCCCTCAGAATTTGCATTCCACTAAAATTCTAGGGAGGAATTATATCCTTCAACCTAAGGCATTTTGTTTCCATTCCAGAGTGGAGAAAAGAATTTCAGAGAAGCTAGACATGAGTGCCTCTTCTCATCAGAGGGAAATGAAAGTTCCTTCAGAGAAAACGCCTGCTCTCCTCAGTGCCTAACATTCTTCTCCGTCAGCCCCTCTCTCCTGCAACATCCACCACCATCTCGCACGTCTTCCCACCCAAATCCTGCCCTAGGGGTGTATGGTCAGGACACTCAGGTGGCTGTTCTCTTGTTCTCTGTACATCCCCTGCTCGACCAGTCCCTGCTTCGCTCACATGACTATCCAGCCTCTTAATTATAGGGCTTAATTTGTCCCTGGTAACTGATGAGCCCACCTGACGTCACTTTCCCCTATACATGGTAGCCTCCTTCTCCCTCAAACAGCAAAGACTGCTGCCACGTCCTGCCCACCGTCTGCCACATGTGGTGGGGTGTTGCTCCAGGACCCTTTGTGTACGATCCCCCTGTCCAATAAACCTTGGATGTTTCTGTTGCTGTCTCCGGGCTCTTTCTTGGGTCTCGAGGCTGGGCAACTACAAGGCTTGCGGGCCTTCAGGGTGTAGCCCAACAAGGGGTGACCACAAGATGCTAGTGTTCTGCTTAGAGATGTTTCAATTGTATAAGGAATTCAGAATGTTGGCTTAAACTCAGACCGCATACACCTCTCCCTTTTTCTTCCCTTCCAACCCAAAGGCAAGATTAACCCCAGGAATTTCCAACAGGATATTAGCTCTCAGAGGCAGAAGACTGCAGCGTCAGGACTTTCTGGCAACCCTTGAACCAGGCTTTCACTTCTAACCGTGCTATGATACCCTCTTCTATTTTCTTATTTATTTATTTAATTTATTTTTGGCTGCGTCGGGTCTTAGTCACGGCACTAAGGATCTTTGCTGAGGCATGCGGGATCTGTCATTGTGGCGCATGGGCTTCTCTCTAGTTGTGGTGCCCAGGCTCCAGGGCCTGTGGCCTCTGTAGTTGTGGCACATGGGTTCCAGAGCACGGGAGCTCTGTAGTTTGCGGCACTCGGGCTCTAGCTGAGGCCCCCGAGCTCATTACTTGTAGCTCGTGCAGGCTTAATTGCCCCACAGCATGTGGGATCTTAGTTCCCTGACCAGGGATGGAACCCGAGTCCCCTGCATTGTAAGGTACATTCTTTACCACTGAACCACCAGGGAAGTCCCTATTTTCATTTTTAAAAGTCAAAATGTATTAGATTTTTTTCTCGTCATTGGCTCTATTTTGATTTTGAGAAGTACACAAATATGTAATAACACACACATATGTATAACAAATATGTCATATTTTAAGACAATCAAACCAATCACCAATAAAGAGACACAGGTGTGTCCATTTGGGACTAGACATCCCCCTGCCGGAAACTCCCACTTACCCCGGTTTCTGTGGAAGGCCTGGCATCAGTGAGAAAGATGCTTACACCCTGGTGGGGGGTTGAGGGGTAGTTTTGTGCTGATGTGCTGGGCTTGGATCTTAGTGATTTCTCCAGTAACTTCAAGACAATTGTGCCTTCTATTTTTGGATTCATACTGGGAAGCCACTTAAATTAAAAGGCTATTCATTTCACTATATTTGTCTCCAGGCTGCTCAAACAGAAATGCAAATGACTTCCATTGAGTGAGTTTTCTGCCTCAAAGAGAATGAGACTGTAACACCAAAATCTGTGTGCTTCAGAGTCCCATGTGCATTAAGGGGGAGAAACACAAACCCCAACCCTTGATGCTCCTTGAATTTTTCTCCTGTGAATGCAAATTGATATTTTCGTAAATGAAGGCGTAGTTAGCTTCTATGGTCATTCACAGGTCCTTAGGGCAGTTGTCAAAAATGGGTCTGTTTACTGAAATGGACACAACTGGGAGAAACAAAGAAGAAATTCTTTTTTACCAGCTTCACTCAGGAGAGTGCAGAAATGTCAGAGCCTGAATACTACAAACACTGCTTCTTTGTTGTTCCTTCCTTACACAACAGCAGGTAGCCTTGCATCAAAGGTAGTTGTCAGCAACCTCAAGATTCCCAGCTCCCAGTTCCAAATCCTACAAAATGGAAACAGTAAGCTGTCCCAGTAGTTCAAACCAAAGGTCCAGAAACGAATTGTGCTGACCTGATTAGCCTGACTTACAACGTGTAGCCAACGATTATCATATCAGAGGCTAAAGAGCAGCTGACTTAACCCATCGGGGCCAACTGTGAAGTTGTGGGTAAGGATGAACCGAATTGGGTCATTAAGGGTCCTTGAGAAAGGATTGATAGGGAGTGGTGACTGGAGAGCTGACCCCACCTGCTCACTACATGTCTACATGGCTTGGAAGGACCTTTCAAAAATAGGTTAACTGGTAGTTTGTCCAAGAAAAGAACTAGAAGCAGCTAGAATTTGCAATTCTTTTTCCTTAAAATACGTGTAGCATGTGGGACGTGGGATTGCCCTTCAGTAGCCCTTGTTTAAAAGTAATTTCAATATTGAACAGATGACCTTCCCTAGAAAAAAATAGGACTTTCCAACTAGTCTATAAAATAACAGCCTGCAAACTGCCATTTGTAGATCATTTTAAGGCCTGGCCAGCCCATCACCACTGGCAGATGAAACGTTAGGTTTCTCTAATGGCAGGGCTACCAGCGCCTCGGTGATGGAACGGATGTGTGTTATGATGGTTGTCGTGGCCTTCCTTATGGCTTATAGAGACCTGTCTGGAAGGATGTAATAAGCAGAACAAAATTTGAGACAACAAAAATGTCTCAATGTTTATGAAAGCCTAAACTATTTCCCAGGAAAAGAAGTCATTTAGAACAAATTGAAAAACACTTGACTTCATCTTCACTTTCATGGAAAAAAAATCCCCATCTGAGGACAATTCAACTCAGTCTTTGAAATTCACATCCATTTAAAAATGATTGGAAGGAAGGAAGGAAAGGGGGAAAAGGGGAGGGAGAGAGGGATCAAAGGCTGGTACAGAGCCCAGAATGTGAAGAACATTTTGCCATCTCAGTAACCTGACTCTCAAGTTTCAAAATCCACTCTTTTATTTCTCATAAAATATAGCAAATACAAACCTGAGGCCTAATCGTCTATCAGGTAAAATCTCCTCTGAAAAGTCTATTGTTTTTTGGCCAGAGCCCCCAGTAGTAAATTGGATCAAAATGAACAAGCAGTGTTTGATTCCATTATATTCCTTCTATCCCCTAAGAAAAGCAAAGCCATCAAATAGTGCAAGCAAACAGGTATCAGAATGTTCACAGCAGGTCTACTCATAACAGCCAAAAACTGGAAACAACCCAAATGTTCATCAGGAATAGAATGGATAAATAAATCGTGACATATCCACACAACGATAGCAATGAGAATAAACGAATTACAACTACATGCAACAATATGAGAAAATCTCACAAGGATAATGTTTAACAAAGGAAACCAGATGGAATGGAATATTTATTATAATAGTTCAAAAACAGACAACTAATTTATGGTGATGAAAGCCAGATTAGTGGTTACCACTGAGGAAAGGGGACATGTGGGCACCCCTGGAGTGTTTGTTACATTCTAGTTCTTGATTTGAATGACAGATACACTTTGTAAAAATCATCAAGCTACACAAGTATGGCTGGTGCCTTTTTCTGCATGTATATTTTACTTAAAAAAAGTTTACTTAAAAGTGCATATGATATGAGCAAATATCATATTTGATATGATATGAGCAAATGTTGGGGGATGATGGACATGTGCTATATTTCAACTGTGGTGGTGATTACAAGACTATACACATTCATTAAACTAACCAAACTGCACAGTTAAGATTGATGAATTTATTATATGGAAACTAGATTTAGTAAAACTGATTTTTTAAAAAAAAATTTAAAGTTTATGAAAAGTAATTCTACTTTCTAAACATCAAAAGAGCTTGAGAACAATTCAGAACAAAATTAGAGAAAGGCAAATCAAAACTACAATGAGATGTCACCTCACACCAGTTAGAATGGGCATCATCAGAAAATCTACAAACAACAAATGCTGGAGAGGGTGTGGAGAAAAGGGAACCCTCTTGCACTGTTGGTGGGAACGTAATTTGATACAGCCACTATGGAGAACAGTATGGAGGTTCCTTAAGAAACTACAAATAGAACTACCATATGACCCAGCAATTCCACTACTGAGCATATACCCAGAGAAAACCATAGTTCAAAAAGACACATGCACCCCAATGTTCCTTGCAGCACTATTTATGATAGCCAGGTCATGGAAGCAACCTAAATGCCCATCAACAGATGAATGGATAAAGAGGATGTGGTACATGTATACAATGGAATATTACTCAGCCATAAAAAGGAATGAAATTGGGTCATTTGTAGAGATGTGGATGCAACTAGAGACTGTCATACAGAGTGAAGTAAGTCAGAAAGAGAAAAACAAATGTTGTATATTAACACATATATGTGGAACCTAGAAAAATGGTACAGATGAACTGGTTTGCAGGGCAGAAATTGAGACACAGATGTAGAGAACAAATGTATGGACACCAAGGGGGGAAAGCGGTGGGGGATGGGGGTGGGGGTGTGATGAATTGGGCAATTGGGACTGACATGTATACACTGATGTGTATAAAAATGGATGACTAATAAGAACCTGCTGTATAAAAAAATAAATAAAATTAAATTAAAAATATAAATAAAACAATTCTGTACCCTTGCAAATAGCAAAAGAATACATGCAACCATATATATATTTTAATATACTTGCCTTTTTGTAGCAAAGTCATACAACAAATATACTATACATTCAAGTCTTAAGTTAGACTCTAAAGCTATATTACTATAAATTAATGAAATAATAATTTTCTATAATTCTTTAGATAAATAATGTACTATTGAGACAAGGGGGAAAAAAAGCAACTTCATGCATTTATTCCTGAGCTTTATTTTGCAGGAGAAACAAATAAATCAATGGCTCAAATGCTTAAATGTGTATAAATTATTAGAATAAAGTCCTCAAAGGCAGTGATTCTGTTTATACATGAATCTTAGCATTAGGCAACTGAAAAACTGAGGCTAGGGATTCCTGTTGCAATTCTAATTCATAATCATCTAAATTTCTCCCAGGGTCACTAATGCACCTGTATCAGCACATTATTGTGACTGTGCCACAGTAACGCTGCCAAACAAACAAGCACAAAACCTTGTTTATTGCTCATACATCTGGATCAGCTCTGCTGATTGTCCAGGGCTGGCTCCTGTGCCTGGGGTCAGTCTAGCTACTGTCCGATATAAGTTGGCCTCAACTGGAATGACTGGGGCAACGTGATGTGGTTGTGATTCTCCAAGATGGTCCCCAGTGATGCTCGCCTACTGATGTCCATGCCCTTGTGCAGTCCCCTCCCACATGACGTAGAGCTGTCCTGTGTAACTAATAGGATATTCCAAAGCCAACACAGTTCTTCCAAGGCTTGGTCCCAAAAGACACTGTAGCTTCTGCCTTGCTCATTTGGATCACTCAGCTAAGTGGAAGCCAGATACCATGTGATGAAGATTCATAATCAGCCCAATGGAGAGATTCACATGGTGAGGAGCCAAAGCCTCAACATTCAGCACCAACTTGCCAGACACATGCAAGCACCATCTTGGAAGTGGACTGTCTAGCCCCAGACAAGCCTTCAGATGAACATAACCCCTGAGCTGGAACCCTGAGCAGAACCAACCAGCTAAGCCACTCCTGAATTCCTAAACCACAGAAACTCTGAAAGATAATAAATGCTTATTGTTTTATGATGCTAACTTTTGGGATAATTGCTTTGCAGTCATGGATCACTAACATACTTGACTCTGTACCACGTAGTTCTCGTCATGCAATAGGCTACCCTGGGAACATTCTCATGATGACAGTAGAGATGCAAGAGAGCAAGTGAAAGAAGGCATGCAAGCACTTTTCAAATGTCTACTTGCATCCTGTCTCCAAAGATCCTGTTGGCCAAATTAAGTCAAATGGCTCAGGTCATCCACTGTGAGAAGGCACTGCAGAGTTACATGGCAAAGAGCCTGGTTGGTGGTTTTAAAATGTGTCCACAAAGTCTTTGACACTACCCCATTTAAAAGGTGGGGACTGGGATTCCACTGGTGGCGCAGTGGTTAAGAATTGCCTGCCAATGCAGGGAACACGGGTTTGAGCCCTTGTCCGGGAAGATCCCACATGCTGAGGAGCAACTAAGCCTACATGCCACAACTACTGAGCCCACATGCCACAACTATTGAAGCCCACGTGTCTAGAGCTGCACTCCACAACAAGAGAAGCCACCACAATGAGAAGCCCGTGCACAGAAATGAAGAGTGGCCCCTGCTCTCTGCAACTAGAGAAAGCCTGAACACAGCAACAAAGACTCAATGCAGCCAAATATAAATAAATAAATAAATAAATAAATTTATTAAAAATAAATAAATAAAAGGCAGGGACTGTTTTCCCTCCTCTTGAATGTGGGTTGGTCTTAGAGACTCACTTCTAATGAATAGAATGTTTTAGAAGCGACGGTGCCCAGGCTAGGTCATAAAAAGGATAGCTTCCACCTGGCTCTCTCTCTCTCATTTGTAGATTTCTTCCTCTGGAGAAACCAGCCACTTGTCACAAGGACAGTCGAGAAGACCTGTAGTGGAGTCTACCTGGAGAGGAACTGAGGCCAAATACCAACAACCAGCACCAACTTGCCACCATGTTGGAAGTGGATCCTCCAGCCCCAGCACACATCTTAAGTGCAAATGAGATCCTAGGCTAAGCTACTCCTAAATATTCCTGACTCACAGAAACATGAGAGATAATAGTTTTATTATTGCTGTAAATCACAAAAGTATGGGGTAATTTATCAATTCTCATAAAGAAAGATGAAGAATTGAAGCTTTCTTTAAAACCACAGGTTCAGGAATCTTAATTGCAAACAATATCCACTCTAGCTAGTTTAAGCAGAAAAGAAACATATGAAAGAGTATTGAAGAAACTCCAGAAGGGCCAGAGCATCAGGTCTAGAGGCTACAAAGTCAACAACAATGGCCAAAGCACAGGGTACCTCTGGTCCAGCCAGGACCCCATTCCTGCTGTAGCTAGGTAAAGATACCTCAGCTTGCACCACTCAAATTGGTAGCCAGATGCCAGAACCTCTACCATTAATATACTAGAAACCTGGATGCCTTCACGACTCCCTTCACCAAAAATGGAATCTGTGAAGTACCAGCTTCATCTTGCTGCTCTCTTCCAATCAGAAATCTTGCACAGGTACACATGATTGGTGGAGTCTATTGGCAAAGGAAGATGGGGAAAAATGAGTTGTGGGCCACCTTCTTGGGAAGGTGTTATCATAAAATTGAAAGTACCCCAGGAATAGGAAGGGTGTTCAATGGTACTGAGTAGTTAGGAAAATTGACAAATGCTCACTTCTTGTCCCCATACAAAATCATCTTTATATTACTAAAATATAGATAACTAGAGAAATTATTCACATGTCTTTCTATTTCCTGGAACCCAAAGTGGTAAATGAATTTCACCTCCAGAGCCATTTCTAAATATTTGCTAGTGCCTGCTAGAGTTGTATGTTAAGATGAACTCCAGGCTCAGTTGAAAAGAGATCTGGGATGGAGTTGTGATGATGCCTTGGGTGCTTTGTATTTGTATTAAATAATAGGTACCTGCAAAAATAAATGTCCTCAGTTTCTGTATTCTCTCTCATTTCCTAAAAGGAGGGTCTGAAAACACTTCATGAACTTTTATAATTGTTTAGATTAAAACTGTTCCCTCTTTCAGTCACATTTCTGACATGGCATGCAAGCCATTCCATGTTCCCTTTATACCACTCCAGCACTTGGTAAAACCCAAATATATAAAACAGCACTTTTGGCTAAATATGGCCTCTTGTTCCATCTCCCTCTCATCTCCCCTACCTCCATGTCATTTCCTGAAGGATCCCTCAAGAACCCCCAACCAACTGTTTACCTCCCAGGACTTGCTCATTCATCCTCATTTTCTCTCTCCTTTCCCTGAAATTCAGCCAGTGGTATAAGTATACTGTAGACAAACAGTTCCTACACTTTAGCCTTTACGTTTCCCTGTTTGGATACTGTGATTTTTCCCCATGTGAGTCAACTTGGCATGATTTGCTTGGCATGATTTCAGTCACTTCTCACAGTCCAACTTTGGGACTGGCCATAAGTCTACATTCAGGAGACTTCCCTATCTAAAGACTGAACATCACACCCATTATGCAATAATTTCAATGGGGCAGATTCCTGCCTTTCCTCCACTCTCCTTAGCCACGTTAGTAAGCAGGACATTTGCTCAGGCCATAGAGCAGTGCTTCTCAGACTTCAATGTGCACACAAATCACCTGGACATCTGCTTAAATGAAGATTCTCTTTCAGTGGGTAGGGCCGAGACCCTCCATTCCCATGAAGCTCCCAGGTGATGGTGATGTGGATGCTCTGGTCTATGGACCACACTTTATCTAGCGATGTTCTAGAACACTGGTCCCACTACCCGGAACTGGTAGTGCTCTGTGGCCTGTTAGGAACTGGGCTGCACAGCAGGAAGTGAGTGGCGGGTGAGCGAGCGAAGCTTCATCTGTATTTACAGCCGCTGCCCATCACTCACATTACTGCCTGAGCTCCACCTCCTGTCAGATCAGCGGTGGCATCAAATTCTCATAGGAGTGCAAATCGTACTGTGAACTGGGTACGCAAGGGATCTAGGTTGCACGCCCTTATGAGAATCTAATACCTGATGATCTGAGGTGGAGCTGAGGCAGTGACGCTAGCAATGGGGAGTGACTGCAAATACAGATTATCACTAGCAGAGAGGTTTGTACAGAGACCATAATAAATCAATTGCTTGCAGACTCGTATTAAAACCCTATCAGTGAGTGGCAAGTGAAAACAAGCTCAGGGCTCCCACCGATTCTGCATTATGATGAGTTGTATAATTATTTCATTATATATTACGATGTAATAATAATGGAAATAAAGTGCACAATAAATGTAATGCACTTGAATCATCCTGAAAACATCCCCCGCCCCGGTCTGTGGAAAAACTGTCTTCCATGAAATCGGTCCCTGGTTCCATAAAGGTTGGGGACTACTATTCTAGAAGACCCAGTCTCACCCTCAATGGAAGCAACTTACTGCTTTCTCTAGAACTTTGTGCAGAGTTTCTTACCTCTCCTCTGGGTCACATTCCTTCACCATCCCTCCCCTAGACATGCCTTGTTCATTCCTGCCCCACCTCTGGTCACACTTATTTTACTCATACAATGAATCAATAATCACCTAACGCCTACCAGAAGCTAGACACCATGCTGGGCACTAGGGCGAACAAAATTATCCCTGCTCACATGGAACTTAAGAGTCCAAAGAGAGAGACATTAACAAATAATTATTCAGTAATTAGTTGTAATTTTAAGAAGCGCTAGGAACAAAAATTACAGAAGGCTTTGAGAGCAACTAATGGAGAAAAATCTAACCTAGGCTCCTGGGCCCTTGGAGTTTTCACTTCGCATGATTTCCTCTGGTTTTATATAAACTCAGCCTTCTCCATAGTGAAGAAGGGGGTTTCCCCATGACCCTTTACCTTCCCCTTGAGCATGGCCACCAGTGTGCACCTGGCATGGCATGGCCACACTGACCTTTGGCAAGAAGATGCACATGGCACGGAGATTATGGTTGGCAGGCGAGTCCTGGGCTTCTATAGCTCCAAACCGATATTGGACGGCCTTGTGCCATTCTTGCCCCTTGGCTCCCCTTGATAATGGCACTGGCTATCTGTAGAGGCAATCTGTTCCCTCCCAAATTCTAGTCAGCACTTCCCCTTCTCTCAAAATAACAGCAAATGTAGCACCCTGATTTCTTCCCTCTCGTGACCTCTTTTGCTGATCTACTACCAGAAGAAGAAAAGGCTTAGAGACTGCAGAGCCATTGTAACTTATATAAGATAAGGCCTTCCACAGCTTTCCCCTACAGTTCATTCCTGTATGGTGTCATATTCAAGGAAATAATAATCCATCAGCCAAAGTGTATCTACAATGCAAGTTGAATCTTTCCTGAAATCTCTTGAAAAAGGATTCCATTTGTCCATTTTAACTTTAAAGACAACGTGTGGTCCTGTTTCCTGGTATTTGTCCTTTTCAATATTTCACATCTATAGTAGCTTCCCAATGTCTTCTCTCTCCTCCCTCTCTTAAAACTCTCCTGACTTTCCATCAAACCAGACCCATTGCACTTCCAGATCCTTCATTCCCAAACTTTTCCCTCCCTGGATTTCTTCTGCGAAAGTCGTGAGACAATTGCTTTCCTCTCTCTCCAGTGCTGATCATTTCAGCAGGACCATTGCTCTGCCCCGTGGCCTGATTAGATCCAGGATCTGGAGGCAGATCTAGAACTCTTCTACCGAGAACTCTCCCAACCAGGAGGAAGCGAGGTCAGGTGTGCATTCTCCCACATTGTCTCTGCGTGGTTTTGTTACTTACCGCCACATCATTAACCCAAGGAATTAATTTCTTTTATTTCAAGGAAAAGGAGCAGGATAGTTATCACATTTCTAGTGCTTGCTGATTAAGAAAATGGCAAAGAGCTAATGTGAAATCAGTAAGCTTTTTATTCAACTGACTAGAATCTGCAGTCAATTAAAAAATGCATATACATAACTATATATTCTATACACAAATCTTTACGCATGCACACACACACATACACACACACACACACACACACACACACACGCACATAGATTCGGATTCCCTGTAATAAATGCCAACCCTGCCCAAACTATGAATCTCTCCATGACCCCTTCACCACAATCCCTCGTCCACAGCCCACAGGGTGAACCCAAAGATTCCTGTCACTTAATTAACCTAGTGAATACTTATCACATATTACCAACATCTTAAAACTTCACCTTAACACATTACTTTTCATGGAATCTCCAGTGTTTGAAGTTATGAGCAGATAAGACTCATCTTGGTCCTTAAGTATGTCATAATTTTAGGATTTTTGGAGGGATAGAATCTAAACAAGTGTCTTTGACGTGTATATGCCTTTTTTGCTCCATGGAAAGCCCCATAAATCTTCACACTGGGAGTCAACTCTGAGCCACCCCTTGTGGATGCTAACTGTACACAACATTAATGGAGCATGTGGATGACACTGGCTTCCTAACCTGCAGCTTTGTTTCATAATCTCCGGTTTACCAACTGGGACACTGATGGGGCATTTTACAGCGCAGCCTTCGCTACCCTCGTGAAATATTATAATCACATAAAATGTTATGCTGTAGGATTGTAAGTAATATGGAGCCTGCTCCTGGCATCTGTGCCTTAATCAGCTCTTTTCATTGCTTCACTGCCCATTTACGAGTCCTCAGAAGGCTTCTTTCCACATGAATAGGGGTGTGGAGTTGAATGAGCCACACCCGGAAAAGACATGCTCATTTCCAATTCCAGTTCAACAACTCACTGAAGCTGGTGTCAGGAAGCTCTCTTGACTTCCCTGTGCTCTTTTTTTTTTTTTTTTGGCGGTACTCAGGCCTCTCACTGTTGTGGCCTCTCCCGTTGCGGAGCACAGGCTCCGGACGCGCAGGCTCAGCGGCCATGGCTCACGGGCCCAGCCGCTCCGCAGCATGTGGGATCTTGCCGGACCGGGGCACGAACTCGTGTCCCCTGCATCGGCAGGCGGACTCTCAACCACTGCACCACCAGGGAAACCCCTTGTGCTCTTATTTAATCGGCATTTCCTCAGACTCCAGAGCAATCATTTCCATCATTCAGGTATGAGACACCCAGGAAGCCCTGTTACACATGCTCAAACTTGACTCAACGGCCCATAGCAACCACTCATCCTGCTCTGAATACTACCAAGCAGAACCTTGGCACCATAAAAATAGCCCTAGTTCCCGCCTTAGACAGATAGGAGGGATGTGTCTGGGCCAAATATTGGAATCAATGAGATAATTTTTGTCCCTACCCAGTTCCCAGTGCCTATAGGCACAATGAATTCCCTGGTGTCTCCCTAAGTTTCCATACTAACTGTGATCCCAATGCAGATGCAGCATAGACTTTCCCCCACTTCCTGAAGTCAACTACTAGCTGTTTTCACCCAACTTTCTGGTGAATAAAAGAGCAATCTGTAGCATGAGCACAAAACAGCCCATTGGTAAAGTGAGAAGAACCAGGGTCCACTTGGAGCACTGACTTCTGCAGAAAATATAAAATGGGCTCACTCAGAAGTGATGAGCTGATGTCCCAGGGTTCAGGGACTAGCTCCACCCACCCCTGCCGCTGCCCAGCAGAGCTGGCCTCAGATGGCCTTTGTGGGGTGCTCTCCCCAGGTCAGGCGACAAGGGGGCTGTGTGCCCCTCTTAGAGGAAGAGCCAAGCACGCACTGCTGATGTGGATGATATCACTGATAGAACCAGCGTCCTCTTGATTCAAAGCAGATGGTGTCTTCTTTACGTGGACACTTCTGATTTTAGCAAAGGCATAAACAGGCAAAAGTCAGCCAACACAGTTGGAAGGGGAGGAAACGCCACTCCTTCGCTTGTTCATCAAGCCTAGACACGTGGGTCTTCTTTCAGGCGCTCGAATGCTCAAATGCTAAATGGACGGTACTGTGCCCTTCGGCTCCAAATCTGTGGTACATCCCAATCATCTGGGAGCTTTTGAAAAATCCCGGTGCCCAACTCTCAGCCCATTCCAGACACATCCAAACGGCTGGGAGAGGGAACCAGGCATCAGGAGTTTTTAAAGATCCCCAAAGTGTTCCACTGTGCAGCAGTTTGGGAACCACTAGCAAAGTGTTTATGAGCACAGTCGGTGGGGACAGATCTGGGTTTGAATCCTCACTCCACACCAGCTGTGTGCCCTTGGGCAAACTACTTAAACTTTCTGTGCCTCAACTTTCTCATTTATAAGATGTAGTATTTTATGAATAGTGCTACTATTTATCCCCCACAGTGTTTGCATGAGGATTAAATGGTGTATTGTTTGCAAAGTGCTTAGAACAGTTCCTGGTACATGCTAAGAGCTATAAAAAGTTTGTTAAAAAGAAAAATATATGTGCAAGCTCATTTCTGGTCCAGGATCTTTGCTCTTGCTTTGTCTGAACCAAACCCTCCCTGACTGTCATGGCTAATAGGCAGACCACCTACCCTAGGGCAGGGTGCTCTATCTTAGTGCCCTTTTTTATTTTCATGGCTTTAGGTGTGTATTTATTCAATATATTTAAGTTATCTCCTTCATTAGAATGTAAACCCAGCGAGAACACGATCTGCCCTCTCTCTAGAATAGCACCTGCGTAAATTAGTGACTGAAGGAATGTGAACACTGGGGTGAATCTGATTCCTTGGTAATGGGAAGAACAGGCATTGAGAGAAAGAAATCCAGGATTTGGGACAGACAGTCACCCTCCCACAGGCCACCAAACATTCATGATTCAGATACGACCTTGGGGTTTATTGTGGGTGAAACACCGCCCACACACATTAGCATCTCCAATTTAACCTTGTGCAAGAGGAGACTTGCTCGTAAACAAGAGAAGTGGCCTCTCCCTGAAAATCTAGACCTGAAGAGATTGTGAGCTGGTTAACTCCCCCATTTGAACTCTCTCATTTCATTTCAGCAAACAGTTCATGTCTCTTTTATTTAGTTTAAAGCTTATCTATTTTCATTTTCATAAATTGCTATCCCCTCCCAAATGAGGGTCCCCAGTTCTCACTCACTGTGTGGGTCTGAGAAGATAATCTTCAAGAGTTTTAACAGAATGAAATACATGCGGACCATATCAAAGGTGGTGAAGATTTGTATCTTGGATAGAATGGTGCAGATGAACAAGGTGCTGTCAGTACCAGAGCCGTCTCTGTGTACCTCTGTGTAAGGATTTGACATTTCCGTTTGTGTTAATTATCCTACAGCGGTGCTCCATTTCACGGAAGATGATATATCCTAACCAGGAGCCCCAAGTCCTCCTGAGAGTGATTTGAATTAGAAAGTAACCTCCTTCTATACGTATACGTGTAAACGCATTGTGGATTCCCTCAGACTGGAGTTCCCATTCCGGCACGCTGCAGATCAGAGCTGCAAAAGTCGCCCACGATGAAGCTGAGTCCAGAGAATCTAAGTCAGCCGAAGGTCCCTGGACATGACAAGGACCCCCTGAGTGTATAATTCTATGAGATTTCACTGAAATTACTAAAATACTGATTTACAGCAATGTTTTGGGAATAGGTATGTAACAATTTGAAATTTAACTCCAATTCATCACAACGAGAGGCCCGCAGATATGAGTCCCTTCTCAGGGGTTTGTGGCAGGCTTGGCTGAATGAATCAGAAGAAACTTCCCGGAGGGGCCTCAGGCTCCAGTTCAGGGTCTTCCAGACCTGTCCTCCTCCATCTCCTCCATGTGGAACAGAACACTGATCCACCTTCAGACCCAAGAACCTGAAGACCCCTGGACCTCGGGCATCAAGGCAAGGCTCCGGGATGCTCACAGGTGGACTCTACCTAGGGCAAGCCCCTCACGAGCAACGTTCAAAAGGGGCTGCAAACCAGACTGTGTTCTGAGTAGATGCCAGGATGGCCGACAGTTTGTCAGAGAGTTGCGGTGTGAAGCTTTCTGTGAAGCAGCATTCCGCTGTGGGAGATTGCCTAGCAGATGTCAGCCAGGCAGGACCATCCTTACCTTCATTACTGTGTGCCGGAGGTCCAGGGTTTGGTCCCCAAGGGGCCACCAGCAGAAGTTGCCCTTGATCTGAAAGTTGACTCGTGGTCAGAGACTAGGCCTTGTTCTTTCAGCTGCTTTCTGCTCTGTGTATATCTTAAGGCCTTTGCCTGCATTTCCAGAATGTGTGTGCTTTGCTCACCAGGCTAAACTGTCTCACTTTGGCCCTCCTCCCTTCCCCCACCTGGCTGCTACTTGGCCTCATTCAGTCTCAGACTAAGAATACTTTGCCAAAGGAGGGATGGTGTTCTCGAGGAATTCTCGTGCTGGGGGTGGTTGGAGTTGGGCGCATCTTCAGACATCTTCCTCAAATCATCTGAAGTCCTGACCACTGTCTCTATCAAGAGGCCCCACTTGCACCGAGCAGTGCCTGTGCATGAGGCTGGCGCCAGACACTCCATCAGTGTGGCTGAAGCAGACACAAAGGAGAGGTAAGGGCCCCAGGGTGATGGGACACAGTCCCATCCATCCGATAAGCAATCTGGATCTGTGCTGCTGGTTTCTCCTGCCTCAGGACCACGGGGCAGGAAGATAGGCACGGAAACCTCTTCTGCAGGCTCAGCTGGACCATAAATTCTGTTTTAAGACCCATTCCCTGCAGAGACATCACCAGCAAAAAGGCAGTAGGTGGCGGGAAGTGGTTAAATCCAATTCATTGCTTTATCATCAAGAGCAGCTGATGGAGGAAGTGCACATGAAGCTCCCCAACTGTTCTTTCTCCCTTGTTCTCCTTAGGATTATTTTATTTATAGCTGGGAACCAATAATTACCTACAGCTGCGTTTCTCAGTTGCAGGGCACTTCAGGCAACTTTTCCACCCACCAGGTTGCTCCTCGCAGAGCCTTCCCCTGAGAGGAGCCGCCAGGCCCCCTTCTCCACTGCCCTGGGGCCTCACAGCCTTTTTCTAGTCTCGAGAGGACTCAGGTTATCAGCCAGCGACCTTCGATATGGGCCCTCTCTATGACTTGTCTGTGATCCTTAGATTAATTCCTTTTTCCCAGTGCATTATCAGATGAATAGATTTGAAGACATATATAAATAGCTCCCCACAGGGTCCTTCTTAGAATTATGAGAGACCCTGAATGGTGATTAATTTAGCAGTGCTTAGGAGCTAGAGCTCCAAACAGACTCAGAATGGGATCCTAGTTCACCAGTTCCTTTACTTCTCAGTTTCCTCATCTGTACAGTGTAGACAATGATAGTACCAATCCCACTGGTGCAAGGATTCACTGAATGCGTGGAAAATGTTTACTCACGTGTTTGAGCACAGGAAGTATTCAACAAATGGTAGCAATTACTAGATGGGTGGTGGTGAGGGAGGGATAAACTGGAATTACAGAATTAGAGTTGGAAGTGTCCCCAGCTGGAAGGTCACCTAGGCCAGTGCATCACAAAGTTTATGGAACATGAGAATCACCAGGAGAGCAGACTGCTGGGCTCCACCCCAAGATGACTGGATTCAGTAGGTCAAGGGTAGAGTCCATGAATTTGCATGTCTAACAGGGTCCCAGGTGATGCTTTCAGTACCAAGTAGCTAAGCGAATTCCTTTCCTGATACAAGAATCCCTAGTCCCACCCCTCCTATTCCTGTAAGATCTCTTGCAAACTCTATTGGGCGAGTCCTATGATGGTGGAAAAAAGGAAATGAATCCTTGGTGATCTATAATGAATCATGGGCTTTACATATGTTACCTTATCCTCACAATAATTTATGGAGTTATTGTTGTTTCCTTTTTTTGTTATTTTGTTTTCTTTGTTTTTTAAGATGATGAAACTGAGGCTAAAGATAACTTTAGGTGCCTTAGACACTTTCACACAGTAAGAAATTGAAGAGCCAGGATTTGAACCCAGTCTCTGAGACCTGAGTTCTTGTGTCAGTGATGCTCAATTGTATCTGGGAACCATATTTAATTGTTGGGCAACTCCTAAAAGTTAGAATATGTTTTTGTTTTTATACAGAGCAGCAATCTTCCGCTGTCAATTCGCTGGTGCTGGATCTACTGGGTCTTCAGTAGAATTGGAAAGGACTTAATATCATTTGAATAAAGAGAGGACAGTCGTTTATGTTACTGCAAATTTGATAATGGTTAGGTGTATAGCTCCCAACCTAGTATCCCTCAGTTCAAATCTTGACTCTCCAACTTTGTAGCTGTGTGACTTTGGGCAAGCTTCTAACTTCTCTGTGCCTCCATTTTCTCAAGCCTGTAACATGGGAATAGTACTAGTACCTTCATCAGAATGTTGAGAGGAGAAAACAGTTTTATGCCTGTATATAATGACATGGAAATTTTAGCTTTTATTATTTCATCCATAAAGCCGTTACAAACTCTTCGTAAAGTCCTTTGTAGCTAAGGTCTTAAAAATTGGAGAGGCCAGATTTTTCCCCCTCCCTATGATATGACTAAAGGGCAGTTAGCTTTGTCTTCTTTAAAGTCCTTGCTTGTGATGGATAAAAAGAATATCAAGAGCAATCGTATTTCATTAGCAAGAGGTCTGAGTTAGACCAACTAAGTTGTTATGTAGTTACTTTGTTTTCCTGCAGAGGTGATTCTGCTTCTTGTAGTTTAAAGTAGAAAGGTGGAGTCTTCAAGGTGCTAAAGGAGACCACTCATGCATGTCCCAGCCAGAAGCTTCCTAAAACTCCAGGAGAGCCAAAAGAGGGGAAGATAATGATACCTAATAATTAGAGGCTGGAGAACTTTTCACTGGTTTCAAAAATCATTCTTTAAGTTAAAGAAATAATATAAATTATGAGATAAAGGAACACAAATATTATTTATACCTCATCAAGATTGATTGAAGGAAAAAATAAAAGGCCTGAATTCGCCTCCCTTCCCTGTATCTTCGACCTTGGCAATGTGACTTTTCAGCCCCTCCCATCAGAGGGTGGAGTCTATTTCCTCAACTCTTGATTCTGGGCTTGGCCATGTGACTTGTTTTGGCCAAAAGGATGCAGCAGAAGCGATGTTATGACAGTACCAAGCCTGGGCCCAAGAGATCTTGCACTCTTATTGGAACTTTGCCATCACCTCATGAATAAGACCAGGCTAGCCTGCTGGAAGACGAGATACATGGCCCCCTTGCCCCAGACAAGTGAGTGAGGCTGTCCAAGACCAGCCTGCCCCTATCTCTTTTATCAAATGATTACAGACTCACGAGCAAATCCAGTCAAGATCAATCAGGTCTGGTCTAGAAAAGCAGAACGACCCAGCTGCTCAATAGACTCATGAAAAATGATAGGTTCATTGTTTTATCCCTCCAAATTTTGAGGTGTTTTTTTCCCACAGCAATAGCTAACTGATATACCCCCTTTAGTGTTGGTAGGGATAAGATAGCAACAATAACCATATTAAAAGCAATAATAGTACTACCTGTACAATTTGAACTGTAGAAAACTGTCAGTTTTCTACCATATTTGACTTGAAAAAATAGCAATTTCATGTGGACCAACCTAATATTATTAAATACTTCACACATGTCAGGTACTATGAGAAACATTTTACATGGATTATCTCATTTAATCTTTACGATGACTCTATGAAGTATATACTACTATTTCCATTTTATCAATGAGGAAATAAAGGCTCAATAAATATCTGCTGAAGGAATGAATAAAAGAAAGGGTAGCATTTCTCAAGGTCACATGACCAGTACCCAGTGGGATGGGAATTTGAGCTTAGATTGGCTTGATTCCTCTGCTAATGTGTTTTCTACAACAGGAGGCAGATGGTAATGGCATTTATCAAGACTTCACTTGGCATCGGGCTAAGACCTTTACACGCCGTATCTTGTTTAACCATCACACATAAACCTGTGAGGTTGGTGTGATTTATGCACGGGGAAGCCAAAGTACTCCAACACTCAGTAATGTAACCAAGGTGATGTAGAAAGTAAGTTGCCAGGCCAGAATTCGAACCCAGGCAATGCTCCAGGAACTGCTGTCAACTATACGTGGCGTCTTTCAGGGAATCAAAAAAGGAGAAATGGAAAGAGAAAATGGAGTTTTTCATAAGCAGTGCCCTCATAAATGTTTTGCATCTCTGAACTTGACTTAGGTCTCCATTACACCAGCTTCATGGTAGTGAAAACACCTGGTTTTATAAAGGCTCTTCATTCCCAAGGGGGCATACGTAGTCTTCTCATCTATCTCCACATTATTACATGTCACCTTTTGGGAAACCAGCTTAACCTCCTCATGGAGACATGGCAGGTATCTGTCCTGCGAGGTCCTTGAAAAAGCCCCACAGTTCTCTACAGAAGCTGACTGCTGCAGCCTGAGATTTCCACCATCAGTATCACAGCTCTGAGTTAAGGCATTATCGCCAGAAAGCTCTTGTAAAAATGCAACTGTGTGACCTGTGAAGGTTAACATTAATTCATTTGTATTATGCAAATTTAATTAAGGGACACAAACTTAGGGGTCAGCAGAGACCAGAGACACACAAAGGAAATGATGGAAGTGGCCCAGTGTAGTACAAGAGGGGATGATGGGGACTGTGGCAAATTGAGGCATGTGTGTCCATTCTAAATGAAGATGTTGGTACTAACCACAAAGCAATCGTTGCCATTGCAATAAGAGATGTTCTATGTTACAAAAGAAGGTGAAACATCTAGATATCTGTGGGTAATTTCTCCTTAAAATATTACGAGGGAAAAAATGGATCTGTGGGCTGGAATTGGTCTGCAGAAGGCCAGTTTGAAACCCTGTGCTGAGATCGATGCATCATTTCCTTAAAGCAGAGCTACCCCAGGTGTGGTTCCTACACCAGTGACATCAACATCACCTGGTAGCTGGTTAGAACAGCAAGATCTTGGGCCCTATGCCAGATGTTCTGGATCCAAATCTCAGAGTGTGACCCAGGTTTCTGGGTTTAACAAGACCTTCAGGTGACTGTTTTGTGTACCAAGATACCAGTGGCCCAGATGCATAAGTACCAGATGTGCAGGGTATTTGCAAGGAGTCAAGGGCAAGATCTGGGGCTAATCAGGAGGAAGGTCTCCAGTCCTCAAGGTCAAGGAGCAGAAAAGGGAGGACAAGCCTCAAAAGGCATTCTGGGAGCTCAGCAAACAGGACTGTCACCTGTGAGGCCCCTGGGGCCTTGCACAGCCTCTCGGTGACTCCCCCTCCAAAGCTGAGATACCGACTCTCTGGGCCTGGTACCCCTCTCCTCCCAACTC
Organism: Lagenorhynchus albirostris; assembly: GCF_949774975.1. NCBI lineage: Eukaryota > Metazoa > Chordata > Mammalia > Artiodactyla > Delphinidae > Lagenorhynchus > Lagenorhynchus albirostris. Next base: position 39,030,645 of record NC_083109.1, on the reverse strand, counting down.
TCAGGAAAGTGACACTGTGTTATTTGCAGAGCACTGTTAGGGCAAAATCTGTTCTGAAGCATGTCTCCAAAGTTGTCACCGTGCTCAACTAATTAGTCAAAGGTTTCCATCTGCCTCATGGCTCGCCACACTTTTCATATTAATTTTTTATGCAAATGTGATTCTGGGGAGGAATGATGTCAAGCAGAGTGATAGGTACCTCACTGGAGCCAGAATAGGATACATGCAATCTCCAAACTCTCCAGAAAGGTCGTGTGGAACTAAGCTTTTGTATTTGGACTCCTCTGAAGCTTAAAAATAACTTTAAGTAAAGTCATGGGAATGTCTGAGATACATATATATATATATATAAAATATATATACAATATATATGTAAAGGAGATATTGACCTAACCTCCCCACTGTAACCTTAACTGTATAAGAGGCTGTTCACCAAAACAATCATTCAAAGCACAGTTCAATTAATTTCTCCTTTCTTCTTTGATCCCCCCTCATTATTTTGCTTAGCCATGTTATCTTATTTTATTCTTTCCCTCATTATAATATTTGCTTCCTTCTTTTTAAAAAAGCTAAGTTATCTTTCAAGAACAAATTCCATTGTAGCAGTGACCTCGAGGATGATAAGGCAGTAGATTAAAACCCAGGAGTATCTTGAAATGCCAGGGATAATTTGAAAGAAAGGGTCAATTGTCTAATATTAATTCAGTAATAACTGGAGAGGCATTATCCTTATTGCCTCCTTCCGGGAAGAACTATCCAGTGTCTGATGAAGTTCAATGCCACTGCAGGGGAAAGTAAAGCAAAACTTGGATAGAGTCCAATTCTGACTCCAATACTGAAGCCATATTCAAATTCTAGCTACAGATAAGTCTTAGTTGGGATGAAAATAAGACTCAGCGTTCTGATAATTTCCTTCCCTGTGTATCAGGTAGTTAATGCTGCATACAAAGCATGCCAACACTAAATGGCTTAAAACAACAACTAACCACTAGCTAACAACTCCCATGGTTCTGCTGATCTGGGCTGGGCTCCATTATGTGACTCTATCATGTGGTCAGCCGGTGGGTTGCCTACAGACTTACTGGTCTCAGATGGGCTCACTTTCTGTTCACCAAGCCTGCCTACAGAGCCTACCTAGCTTCTGGGGAGAGACAGTATGACAGCCATTGTTGGCGCCCTGTCCCAATTCCCTAGGATTCCTTGGGTGAGTTCCTTGTGCCCATCCCCCAGGTGAGCAGTGCTTTGTTGCTAAGGAGCGGCCCCTGTGATCCTTCTCAGAGGGTTGCCCTTGGGCTACTGGAGCTGGCAGTTGTGAGAGTTACGTCCTCCTTTTTTTTGGCCACAATGCACAGCTTGCAGGGTCAGTTCCCTGACCAGGGATCAAACCCAGGCCCCGGCAATGAAAGTGCTGAGTCCTAACCACTGGACCGCCAGGAAATTACTGAGTTGCATCCTCCTGGCCGACCTCTACCCAAGAGCATGAAAACCCAGCTCCCTTACTTCAATGGAGATAAACTCTGAGGCATCATTAATGCTCCAGAACACCCCACAGGACCAGGCTAAGGCTGGGAATTTGCTGGAAACTGCACCTTTTCTCTACTTCTGCCCAGCCCCTTCCTGCTTTCCTAACTTCCTCCTGGAAGCACTTCCTTAAGAGACCAACAGCTCATGTACCCTCATCTCAGGGGCTGTTTCCACAGAGACGGTCTAACCCAAACGTCTTACATGGAGCACAGAGCAGCCCTGTTCATCTGTGGGATGTATATATAATTTCTTCATAAAAGTTCACATGAAGAGAAGTTTCCTAGCCAATAAGAGTTTAAAATAAAAACCACCTCATAGAGCCCGTTTATGTTGCTGAAAGGACAAATACACAAAGAGACAAAGCAACTCCTTGGATGTCACACAGACCCTGAGGACAGAGCAGACTCGGGGCTCCACACTCGGGGTTATCACACTGTCACTAACCTGGGGACTCCCACTGGATTCCCCTGAGAGTCCACAACCCAGAGAGAGGGAAGGGAAGTTGCCTGCATCCTGAGAAACGGGCTTCAGAACTGGCTCAGCTCCTGTGATCCTCTTTCCCCACCCCCTTCTCCCTTCCTTCTCCCCCTCCTCTCATCCCCATCCCTGCCCTCCCTCCTCCCATCCCACCTCCTCCCTTCGCCCTCCCTCTTCTCTCTCCAGCTCATCATCTTTATCATCCTCATCTTCCTCACCTTCTTCATGATCATCACCATCTTCTCCAAGTTCCCTTCCCCCAGAAGACTTTTCTTTCTACTAATTTCTGTTTATTGTCACAAGTAAAGACCTGTGAGCTAGTGATTTGGCTCAACGCACAAATCTGGACCGACAGTTGCGAGGTATCTGCTCCAAGGCATTTCCGTCAGCGGGAATGCCATCTTGGAGATTCACAGACACAAAACTGGAAACACAGAAGCAGCAGCCCTTCTCCACAGAGGAATTTTATTGGCATTGCAGTTCGCAGATCCGCAAGGCTTGATTTATCGAATGGGAGATCCATGTGAAAATACTGTCAAGCTTCGGGAACTAGGAAGATATTTAGATCACTCCCCTCACGTACATCATATTTATGAAAGGAAAAGGAAGTATGTGGACTGTAAATTAGAAAAAGCTGGAAGGAAAAACTCTATCCTTTCCAAACTCAGTCTTTTATGAACTTCTTTCCAAAGGGTTGAGCTCGACGGTAAATACCTTATGTTGGTCGAGTGTGCCTTACTTTCTGGCTTCCAAACAGCCCTTTGCAAAAGAGGCATCTTTCAGGGATTCCGCCTGGGCTCCCCCAGATCTGCCCACACCTATGTTTCTGCCCCTCCCCCACACTTCACCCAAGGGCAACCACCAAGTCCAACGCTTACACTAATTGAGAACTGGAGAAGTCAGGGAAATAATTGTGTCTCTCCATCTTTCTGTAGATAAAGAAACTGAGGTGCACAAAGGCAAGGGATATACAGAGAATCCAAGAAATGAACCGAGGGCCAGCCCTGGTCTGAGAGTCAAGAGTCCCAGGTCCCAGACCCAGCTCTACTAAAAGTTTCCTTTGTGACATCAGGCCAGGCATTGCACCCTTGGGGCCTCAGTGTGGTTAATCATAAAAATAGCCACAAATGTTTGTGCTTCCTGTATCCATGCTCTTTGCATGTGACTCTCCTGCATCTTCCATCAAGAAAAGGAGTTTATTTCCTGGCCCCTTAATCTGGGCTGGTCTTGTGATTTGCTTTGGCCGATAGAATGCAGCAGGATGGCAGTGCCAGGTCTGAGACTAAGCCTCAGAGCCCTTGCACACTATGGCCCCCTTTCTTGGAACCCTGCGCTGCCATTACATGCAAAAGGTCAGGCTAGCCTTTGAGAGGATAAAAGACCGCATGGAGCCCAGATAAGCCATCGCAGCAGAGCTCTTCCTAGACCAGCCAGTTCCCAGCTGAGTGGGAGCTGCCCACAAATGCATAAATTTAGCCCAAGCAGACAATGAAAACTATGCCCATCCCGAATGTGTGACCCACAGTATCATGATGGTTATTTCAAGCCACTGTCTTGGGGCGGTTTGTTATGCAGCAAGATTTAACTGACAGACTTGGTTTCTTCACCTGCACAAAAAGGGGTAGGACATAAATATCTCATTTTTTAGGTGCTTTTTGAAAGACCAAGTCTATAATAGGTTAAGACCCAGAGCTGAGCTATCCAATATGGTAGCCTCTAGCCACATGCACCAATGTAAATTTAAACTTAAGTAATTGAAATTAAACAAAAGTAAAAATTGACTGCCTTAGTCACACTATACATATTTCAGGTGTTTAACAGTCACTTGGGGCTAGTGGTCACTGAATAGACAGCACAGGTACAGAACGTTTCCATGACGACAGGACACTGCACTGGATGATGCTGGCCTGGAACCATCAAGGGAGTGGGCATCACAGTGGATCCTACAAGGACAGCCAGACCTCCTGACCAGCCCTCCCCCACCCCCCATCCCCACTGGCTCTCCCACAGCAGCCTGCTCCACCGTGAGCAGGTTCATATATCCCTGAAATTTTCACATCTATATTTTGAGGCTTCTGCTTTACCTAAAATATCTAACTCGTCAAGGAGGCTTTGGATTGACTGCACGCAAGTTCAGTATTTTGGTAAGACAGTGGGGGAATAAGTCTCTCAAGGTAGGACATTCTTCAGATAGACTGTAAGATTTCCCTCCTTCGGGGGACTGTCCTAGTTTTTATTTTAAGCATTTTTTTTTCCATGTTGATGAGGTTGATAGTTGACTTTATCTGCATTCAATCCTTAAAGAGGATTGACGATTGATTGTGTGTGTGTGTGTGTGTGTGTGTGTGTGTGTGTACATAGGAGGTTTCCTCCCAATTCTCTCTCCACTTTTTTCCCCTCTCCAATGCCCAGGGCTTCCTCTGACTTCAAAGAACTAGAAAAGACTCAGAGGAAAACGGATACCTGACCTAATTAAGCATATAGATTGAGATTTTCTCTCTCGGTTGATAAAAAATTCCCTTTTCTTCACAAACCTCATTCCAATTTCCTGGATAAAGGAGACTCAGAGAACCACCCTCCTGCTGTCCCTCGAAGAAGTATTGTCCCTGCAAGAAGCCCAAGGCAGGGAGGGCAGATGGGGCCCCTGAGACAGTGGAGGCACGTGGGGGCCATTAACACGATGGTTGGGGACTGCTTTGCCTGGCTTTGAATCCCAGTTCAGCCACCTCCTACCTCTGGTGGATCCTTGGTCTAATTACTTAGTCTTCCTGTGCCCCAGACACCACATTCATAAAGTGAGGACGGCAACTGTTGTTACCTGGTAAGGGTTTGATGGATGAATACAAGAGAAGCCCTGAGAATAGTTCCTGGCACAGAGCAAGAGCTGAGGGTTGCCAGAATGGACATGTCAGTGCCCCAGCCAGGTCCTCTGGGACGCAGGGCGCTGGTTCTGGGCACCCACCCTCCAGCTCTGTGTGCTTTCCTCCTAACAGCTGCCACATGAAACCTTCTTGAGAGGTGTGCGCCTAAGCTCCCGGAGCCACTCTACCTGCTCAGGCAGGCAGCCTGGGTGCCAGGTGTCACCCCAAGCAGATAGTTACTGATGGGGCAGCAGTCACAAAGCCCAGCTCCTTTGACAGTGAGTGTAATTCACACTCCAGAGCTGCCCTCAGGATCAAGCTGAGGCGGGCGCTTTGCCTGTAATCACTGCCTTGCTTCTTCCCCTTTTCTGTCCAGCTTCCTCTGCTCTCAGGTTCCCCCGGAGAGTGCTTCCTCAATAAATCATGGGCACATGAATCCTTATCTCAGGCTCTGCTTCCAGGGAACCAGACCTAGGATGGTAACTATTACAGTTACTATTATTATTATGATAACTTTTTTATTATTTCAGTCATGCCATAAAAAGTAATTTTGATTCCTAAATAAGGTGACAATCATAATTTCTCCAAGTGGACAGCATTCAGCGCTTTCCAAAGCACTTTCCTTTTCCCCTATGTCAGTCCCTTGTTAAGATCAGATGTTCCTGGGAACAAGAGATTAAATGAAAACCCCAGTCCATCTTCTATTCTCTTCCTTCCCCTGGCTCCTCCCAGCACAGCCAGGACCTCCTGTGTGATGATGCAGACACATCAGTCCATATGACTAAGCTTGATCCTCTCCCAACCCTCTTCCAAACAGCCATCTCCTGGGCCCCAGGCTGCATACATTCTAGCATGACTCACCCTTAGAAGGACAAACCATGGGGAAAGACCCCCACAGACCCTGGGTAGCAATGGTTCTGAATCTTGTCTTCTTCAAAATCCTTGGAGGGGGATCCCAAGAACTGTCAGATTAAAATACACACTCCTGAACCGCACCACCCCACACACAGTGGTCCTGATCCAGTAGGTCTTGGGTGGGACTCAGGAATTGGTACCTAACAAACAAGTAGGTGATGCTGTTGTGCAGACCCAATGGGAGGAGCGTGGGCCTGGAAGACCCCTGACTCCATGGGGAGGGTCATGGTTGGAGGGGGCGCCAGAGAGGGACTGTCTGTGAGGTGCAGTGTCCAAATCAGGGCCTGGTTGCTTGGCTCTTGGGTGGTATGTTCTCGGCCATATAAGAATGTCCACAGTCACTCCAAAACTTATGAAAGGCAGAGTCTGCAACACGGCAAGAACACACTGTATCAGTTGACTATTGCTGCTGTAACAAACTACCATCAGCTTAGCAGCAAAGCAACACCAATGTATGTCACAGTGCTGGAGGTCCCAAGTCTGAAATGCGTCTGATGGTTTTAACGTCAAAGGCTGTGTCCCTCCTGGAGGCTTGAGGGAAGAACCCACTCCTTGCCTTTTGCAGCTTCTAGAGGCTGCCCCACATTCCTTGGCTCCTGGCCATATCAGTCCAACCTCTGTTCTATCATCACACCTCCTTCTCTGACTCTGACCCTCCTGCCTCCAAGTCCAGGTTTCCACTTTCTCCCTCCACACATTGCCTGGCAACCAGGTGAGCAAGCTTGGGCTGGGATGCTGGAGGATGAGAAACTGCATGGATCGGAGACCAGACGTCCCAGCCGAGGTTGCCCTGACTAGTTAGCCCCCAGATGACCTTCCAGATGCCTACAGGTGCTTCTGTGAGCCTAGCCAGACTTAGGAGGAAAAACACATGCTTACTGTATTAAGCCACTGCATTTTGGGGTGGTTTCTTAGGCACAGGGGCTAACAGACACCCACCCTGAGTGGAGGGACGGTGGGCAGTGTGGGTGCCTTAAACCAGGTCCAGCCTATGGTCTGTGTCTTACATGGTCACCAATCAATACATTAAGAATCTGAGGGAAATTACTTTAAATTTCAGACTTGTAGCTTATTGTGAAATATTAGAAGAGCTCGTGGAAAGGGAGCATGAGGAAGCCTTCTGGGATACTGAGGACGTTCGGGTTCTCACTCTGGGAGCTGGTTGCACTGAGTGTGTTTAGTTTGTCAAAATCCATCAGGCTGGTTTCTGCCTTCAAGGATCGTACACACTGGCTTAAACATAAGCACAGGCTACTAATGTTTGTTTGCCTTCTTATGTGGCAGCCCGTGGATACGTTTTACTTCACAGAAATTAGAACATGTGATCAATATACTCATTCTACAAGAGAGGTGTCATAGTCCCTAATTTATAAATGAGGGACTCGAGGCTTAACGGAGTCTGGGAAACAGAACTTTGACTTCAATTGTGTTTTCCCCAAAACATTATACTGCTTCCTGGATGGGAAGTAAGATGAAACACAAGAACCGTCAGGTGAGCTGCTGAGGGTTAAATGAGAGAGTAGTGTTGAAATGCTGGCGATGTTCAGAGATCACTGACTATTTCGATATTCACACTTTCCCCAGGTGACCCTACCCACTGATTCAGCTACTTCTGTCTTTGCTCTGGCTGTGCCCCTTCCTGGACTTCTCTGACGGCGATACTTTGGGGGCCAGAAAGGTCCAGAAAGGTTCTGTAGCCAACAAAGTGGCAGAAAAGCATCGTGTGTAAGGACTCAGTAAATCAGTAACTGTTGCGCCCCTGTTGGACTGCGTGACTGCTCTCACGTTGTTTTTTTTAAACTCCCTTTTTCCCTCTATGAAATCGTCTTGGTACAGCCCGACTGGATGAGACTACATTTGAAATATATGAAACCACGGAAAGTATAGAGCGATCTTATAAATTATTCTCATTCACTCGTTCAACAAATCATAACTCAATATCTCCTCTATTCCTGGTGCTATGCCCAATTTTTCTCCGTATCTTAATTAATTTCAGGCACATTCTACTCAGGAATATTCTCAGCATCCTAACTTGGCTATAAAATCGGAGGCTTTGCATTGCCTTAGATATAAATACCAGGAGGAACAAACCACATGCAGTTAACAGCATGCAGAATCTTCAGATCCGACACCCTTCCCCGCAATTGGATTGGAGTCTTACGGAAATGGACAACCCATAGACTTCAAGGCTTCTCGTTTTAGTTAAAAGAGATACAAATTGTCTCCCCAGTGCCTCTTCTCCGCAGCGCTGCCTGGGATAAAATGCTGAGGTTGCATGAAACCTTCTCCAAGCAGAAACCTGAGGCAGATGCCATTATTTTTTCGGGTTGTTTTAATGGGCTTGCTTTGAAAAAACAGCGGTGTGTTTGTCCCGGGGTCCTTCGTATTTTACATTGGCTTCAGTAATGACTCTTTATGATGGCAGAGCAAGACCAGTTGAGAATCAGATGTTACTTAGACATTGATCAAGAGTTCCCTTTCACGTAGGTACTTAGCTTTCTCCGCTGATATGAGCCTTTGCTACCTGCTCAGCTCAGAACACTCTGTTTCCTCCACTCAAGAGTCAACACGCAATTACTGGCACCTGTCATGTACCAGCTCTGAGTGGGGTCTGGGGATAAGGTGGTATGTGGAGGAATGGATGAAGCATGGATGGAGGTCACTGCCCTTGCCTTTGAGGATGTGTTCTGCTAAAGATGCTTCTCCACCCTTCATTGTCCCTCCTTGAGGACTGCCCTGGAGGGCAGTCTGAGTCTTCTCTACCTCTATGTCTCTAGTGCCTGGCTTTTGGGGTAAGGGCAGCTGCTCAGCCCATATCAAATAAATAAATAAATGAAAATTAATTTTAAAAAAGAAAGCCATGCATATAACGATATGGAGGAAATGCTTTCCAGACACAGGAATCGCTGCCTACAAGAAGCAGGCATTTGTTCAGTCCCTTGAGTAGGGCACCTACCCAGCACATCCAATCACATCTAGGTGATTAAGCCTGTCGAAGGTTGAGGCTCTGTTTACAGAAACCCACTTTCCCACAGATATAAGCCACATTCTCCAATACCAGCTTTATTTTAAAAATCCACCTCCATCTGCCTTTTTTTTTTTTTTTTTTTTTTTTTTGCGGTACACGGGCCTCTCACTGTTGTGGCCTCTCACGTTGTGGAGCACAGGCTCTGGACATGCAGGCCCAGCGGCCATGGCTCACGGACCCAGCCGCTCCGCGGCACATGGGATCCTCCTGGACCGTGGCACGAACCCGTGTCCCCTGCATTGGCAGGCGGACTCTCAACCACTGCGCCACCAGGGAAGCCCATTTGCCATTTTCAAAATCTTCTCAGCTAGTTCAAAACTTGGATGGGGAGGAGGGATAATCCTTATTGGTAACCCCCTGAAAACTTATAGGAAGTGGAGAATTGGTCGAGGAACCTGGAGGAACATCAAGGGATATAGTTGGTGGGTCACAGTAGCAAATGGAGAAGCTTAGGATGGGGGCTGGTGGACACAGTAAATGACAGATGCCTGTGTTGACCCTGAGGCTTGGTTGTATCATTCTGCAGTTGAGGCCTCAGTGCTATGATCCAGGCAGGTAACTTTAAGCCTCAGGTGCTAATCTCACAGGGCCTTCACCCGGATGGAGGCTTTGTCCATGGGTGAGTAGATTTATTCGTGGAAGCAAGGCTGTGAGCAAAAGTGAGTGCCTCAGCGAAGGTGCTGACCGATTGCTCCAAGGCACAACCTTACCGTATGCCAGGTAGACAGCAAGCATCAGCTGAAGTCAGGGCCTGAGAAGCAAATACTATCCTGGCCTCAGCAAGAAGCAGCCTCATTAAAGGCAAGGTCTGCATGGGGTGGGCTCAGGTGAATGCTGAAGATTATATACAGTTTGTTCTTTGAAAACATCCATACATCCAAGGGACACTTGGGGAAGATACTTAAATGCCTAAAGTCCAGTAACAACCCATGGACACTGTATGAGTTTTCTATTGCTTCATAACCAACCTGAAAAACCTATGGATTAAAATAGCTATTTGTTCGTTTTCATGGGTTTCTGGGTGGTTCTGTTGACGTGGGCTGGGCTGGGCTAAAATCTCAACAAGGCTTGTGTATCCACTTTCCACTAACTGGTCAGCTGGGGGTTAGCTGCTGAAGAATGGCTTTGGCTGGGATGACTTGCCATTGCTCCATGTGTATCTTCGATACCTCTGCAGGGTAGCTGGGCTTGTTCTCTCAGCAGCAGTGGGTGTTTCAGAGAGGAGTGGAAACGTCCATGCGCTGTTCAAGTCCCTGCTGTGTCCCATTTGCTACTGTCCTACCAGCGAAAGCAGATCACATGGCCAAGTTCAGAGCCAGTGTGGGCACTCAGAATAACCCAGCCATCGCCACTGACCTGCCCTCTAAGGCAATAGGACCTGTTAGCTGTGGGGCTTTGTTGAGTTAGGAGGCGGGAGTGGGAGTGGTTACAGTGAAGAGCTTGAGACAACTGAGGAGAGGCTGAGAATCGTCATCAGCAGCCTCCCACTCCAACCCCCAGCAGACTCTCTTTTAAATCAGCGTTGACCCCATATTTAAAGAATACTGCGTTGAAGGAAAGACACTGTGAGTGCATCCCGGTGCCCACGTGTCTTGGTCCAGAACTGCTTCTCCTCTCTGCCCCTGGCCAAGACCGTCATGAAATAACCAGTGACACAGAGCACAGGTCTGGGGAGGACATACCCTGGATCCTGTGCCAGTTCTGACCTAACTGACTTAGTGTCTTCAAGTTCATCTTTAAAAGCAGACAGGGGGTCTTCCCTGGTGGCGCAGTGGTTGAGAGTCCGCCTGCCGATGCCGGGGACACGGGTTCGTGCCCCGGTCCGGGAAGATCCCACACGCCGTGGAGCGGCTGGGCCCGTGAGCCATGGCCGCTGAGCCTGCGCGTCCGGAGCCTGTGCTCCGCAACGGGAGAGACCACGTCAGTGAGAGGCCCGCGTACCGCAAAAAAAAAGAGACAGGGAAAGCACAGCACTGGGCACGTAGTCAATCACAGCCTTTACCCTTATAGTTATTATCTGGGAGGACAAGGTAAGTGGAAGAGTGGAAGGAATGAAAAGAGAGTGGGGCAAAGAGATCCATTAGCAGTGACAGGAATTAGTGGAGCTGATTTATTGATAGTAGGAAAGGGTTTGATGAATATTTAAGCAAACAGTTTACTGGGGTGAAGAAACACCTCTCTCAGGAAGGAGAGGAATTGCATGCATTTAGTGGATAATAGCCATGAAAGAAAGAGCTGACTAGTGGATGTGAGATGAAAGCTGCCCCTCGCCTTTTCCAGACCTCTCTGGTCATGTCCCCTGGGAGAGGCTTGAGGGCAACAGACCTCAGGGCTTGGGTCCTTAGGCTTGGGGCAACGAAGGGGTAATGATATCCCAGGCCCATTTTTTTTCCTTAATAGGGAAAAGCTTACGCTGGAAGACTGAACAGCCAAGGCAAGTAGATACATAGCTTCTGACATTGGACAGGACTGTGCCAACCCAACTAACAAATGACACAAGGGACTTGAGTGCAGGGATGCCATATATAGGTGTGTATAGTGGGCTTGAGGGAGCCACTCACATCACGGACTATGTAAACATTGCTCTCTGATGTTGTGCAGTATACAAACTGCACAGCTGTACATGGCTGCCCTGCTTAAGTGGAAACTTGTAAATTATTAAGCTAATGTGGAAATTCTCCGAGTTCCTTTGGTATTAGTCCTTTGAAACACTGAGAACTTTCTCTAGATGAGGCCTAATACAAACCTGATGCAAAATTTGGAATGGTTTTTTCTACCAAACAATTTTTCTTCCTGAGAATTCAGGCAGATCTGAAATTATATATGATTTCCCAGGCTCTTTTAGAGTGTTTCCATTCCATGATTGACTTCCCATCACAGTGGAGTGAAAATGACACCCTGTGTCTTCCCAGCTGTATCACTGCTACCGCTGATGTGAATGCTATATTCTAAATGTCTTGCCTCTTGAGTTCAAGTCAACCAAAAGTGCTTCTTCCTGTTCTTCACTTGAACTGCTGAAGTCTGCAAGTAAATGAAGGTGAGGGATGATTCCATAAACAAGGGAACTGTCCCAGGGAGTCCTGATATGATTTAATCAATAAGGGAACTGTCCCAGGGAGTCCTGATATGACTCGCCTAAGGCTTCACAGCCCTACAGCAGCACAACTGGGTTTAGAAGCTTTATGCCTAGGCTTCCTCCCAGGGTTCTTTCCACTGGTACTTGAAACTATTAATACATTATTTAGGCAATGATGACTACACTAAGCTTTATATATCCATTTGTTGTTTAAATGGATGGTAAATAGAGTAGACACTTGACACTTGGGAAAAATATGTCCCAAGGTCCTTTGTGAATCTACAAATGTTCAAATACTATTAAAGCTCTAATTCTCAAGCTAGGTGAGGGAGGTGTGAGACCAATGCCCCCTAGACATTTTTGTTGGAATCATGAAGAATTGTGTATAGTTTAAGAAAAGAATAGTCAACATATCAATAGTGTTTTTATTATAAGCCATAGAATGCAAAGGTCAACAAAATCTTGACGGGTGGGAATAGAGAGAAGAAAATAGAGAGAAATAGAGAGAGAGAAAAGGCACTGGGAGTGCCTTTCAAAGGACATAATTAAAAAAGAAGAAAAAACCAGCTTGAGTAACTGTCTACTGAAACATGCAATTTTTTCCCTATGAGACAGTAAATTGTAACTGAAAATTTTAAGTGACCCGTGCAGACTCTTGAATATTCCATAAATATAGGATTAAAGTCACAGATGTGAACTTCTGTCGAGTAAGATATTTCACTCTTTAATTTATAGGAGACTTTGACATTCCAACTAAGAACAGTCTCCCACATATCTTTCTTTGCATTCTCTTCATTTCCATACATGCACCAGCAGTTGAATTTCTTGGGAGAAGGGAAATTTTAAGGGAGAAGAAAAGCTATTATTTGGTTGAATTGCAGTATCATTTAGGTGTCTTTTTGTTCCAAAGAGAAAACTCCAATCACACAGGCTGGAATGATAGAATTCACTGGCGTAAGTATCTGTAAAGTCCAGGGGAGAGTTGGCTTGATTCAGATGTGTCCACACCATCATGAGGGCTATGGCACTCTCCTTCTGCAATTCTAGTGGTTCTGTCCTTGTCCTCAGGCTGGCTTCTCTCTCGACAGCAAGAAGCCTTCAAGCAGCTCTGAGGGCTTCCATCTACTTCCTTGTTGACAACCAGAAGTGACACAGAGAGAGATAGACAGTCAATCCTGATCTTGACATTTCACTCTGACTCCAGTAGACTGATTGTAAAAAGGGCCCGATTCTCCATCTCTCCCTGAAACCATGCCCTTTGCAATGGGAGCTTGTAGCTCCTCCCACGATGAAGTGGAGTCTGTTTCTCCACTCCTAGAATTTGGGCCGCCCTCATGACTTGCTTTAGACAACACAATACGGTAGAAGTAACAAGGGGCTAGTTCGGAGCATGAGCGTCATGAGAATCAAACATTTTCACTCTCACTTGGAATCCTGTCTCCACCATAAGAACAAGCTGTGGTTACCCTGACTGGCAATGAGAGACCACGTGGAGCAGAGATAAGCCGTCTCCGTTGAGACCAACCTCAACCAAGCTACAACCAACCAACTCCCACACATATGAGAGTCCGGCCAGGAGTAGCAGAACCATTTCCTGATCCACAGCTGACCACAGACACATAGGTAAGCCCGGCCGAGGGCAGAAGAACCACACGGCTGACTTGCAGAGTTATAACAAACGCTCATCGTTTAAAGCAACTGAGTTTGGGGGCAGTTCATTTCATAGCAGTAGCTAAATGATACACAGATCCTCTAAGGTTGCCTTGATTGCATTGTTTTAAGTCACTTGGTGGCCCCAACACCAATCACTGTGGTTGAATCTAATCCAATCAAGGCCGTCCTTGAGCTGCGACGGGGAAGTAGAAGTGGAAACCAGAAAGAACATCACAGATTATTAGGAGGGGGATAGGAGACAGCTGGGGAGTGGGGATGGCTAGGCTGTGGCAACAACCTAGCTACCACCATGGCTTCGAAAGAGCTCCCAGGTGGGTGAGGATGGAACGAGATGAGGATGATGAGGTGACCCCCCACCCCGGGTTGAGTGACTCTTACCCAAAAGCCAGCCTCGCAGCATATGCAGATTAAATGTCCTGCCTCAACAAAATTACAAGTTACTAACAGCCCTGAAATTGCCGGTTGCTTGAAAATTCTTGAAACGAACACGTCAAATCCACCAATGTCAGCGTTTTAAGTACTAATGGTTTCTCACATGCCATATAAAAAAATATTAAGAGAACAAATTCCATGTCTTTTAAGCTCAGAAAGCCTTCAAAAAAGAGAGCTGGGCTTCCCTGGTGGCGCAGTGGTTGAGAGTCCGCCTGCCGATGCAGGGGACACAGGTTCGTGCCCCGGTCTGGGAGGATCCCACGTGCCGCAGAGCAGCTGGGCCCGTGGGCCATGGCCGCTGGGCCTGCGCGTCCGGGGCCTGTGCTCCGCGGCGGGAGAGGCCACAACAGTGAGAGGCCCACGTACCACACACACAAAAAAAAATGAGAGCTGTCCACACTAAGTAGGGCACATTTTCTCACGAGTGTCCAATGCAGACTTACAAGGCCCAGAACTCACACATCATTTTCTTCAGGAGCTTTGTGCAGTCAGGGATTCCTCTCGCAATACGTATCAGTGTCATGAAACCGCCTTGGAACAACTCATTTTGGAGTTAAGTTAAAACACCATCAGATTTTGCTGAAATTTGCTTTTTAAATGTTCTGTTCTAGGCTTTTTTGAAATGCAACTGGAAAAAGGTTAAAATCATGCTTAACATTAAAAAAAAAAAAAGGAAAAGAAAGCATATGCAATATAAGCATGCTAAGCTGACAGGTATAAATGTTGCAGAAGAATCACCCAGGACAAAATCAGCAATGGCAGTCGGACTTCAAAGGGCAAAGAGCTACCATTAAGGGAAGAGGAATACTATTTCTTTCCAGCTGGGGGAAGAGATAATCATGGGGTTTCTGCGCGTCCACATCCCATGCACTGCATTTTCTCTTTTGAAGCTCCCTTCTGCTTTTGGAAGAAAAAGAGCTAAGGCATGTGTGTACCGGGAGAAGCGAGCTGCAGTCCTAAGAAAACAATTTAAAGGCATTTTAAAAAGAGTATTTGTAAGCAGGTAGGCTTTTATTACTAGACAGCATACCATAGCTTAGGGAAAGCCTCTGGCAACCAATGAAAGAAGGTAATTCCGAGGAATTTTGGTGTGAAAACTGGCCAAACAGATTGGAGTGGATTTAACATTAAAATCCTGTGGACACTTAAGGACTCATTAAAATTTAAGGAAAATTGGATTAGATTAAACAGCTGTGGAAAACAGGGACGTGTGAATAAGGGGTTTGTCATCTTGAAAATCTTCCTATAAATTGACATATTTAAAGCGACCTCAGTAGATTGTTGCGGTATATTAACCATATCGATAGCCCCAATTCATCACAGTTGCCTATATCCAGGCCCTTAAGTATTACCCTCCTGAGACTCTGTGCTTAGACATGTGATGCTCTTTGGCCAGTGGGGCAGTAGCAAACCTGACACACACAGAGGCTTTGAAAAGTGCTTGTGTGTTTTCTCTCTCTCCCGGATCCCTGTCACCCTCATGTTTACAAGCCCAGGCTCGCCTGCTGGAGTCACATGAAGCCCACAAAGTCATCTCAGATTTGAACCCATGAGAATATTGCATCCAGAGAATCTGTGAGAAGATACAGTCTTAAAATCTTTAAAGGATCTTTTGTCTGACCTCGCCTCTGCTACTAAAACCTGTATTAGTTATTGCTTGGGACATAACAAATGACCCTATAGTGTAGGTAATTAAAAAACAATAAACATTTATTATCCCATGCAGTTGCTGTGGGTCAGAAATCTGGGTGCAGCTTAAAGGGGTGGGTATGGTTTGAGGTCTCTAATTAGGTTGAAGTCAAGATGGGTGCAGGCAGCTGAAGGCTTGACTAGGGCTGGAGAACCTGCTTCCGAGATGGCTAACTGGCAAGACAGGTATCAGGACGCCTCATTTCTGCACCACTTGCATCTCTCCATAGAACAGCTTGAGTGTCCTCACAACATGGCCACTGGCCTCCCAAGAGTGAATGATCCAGAAAAGCAGCTCAGAAGTTATGGTGTCTTGTATGACCTAGCTGTTAAAATCACACGCCATTATTTGTGCAATATTCTATTGGTTTCACAGATCAGCCCATTCAATGTGTGTGGAATCTCACAGTGATTTGAATACAAGGACATCTGGAAGGCTGATTGACACATGTGATTTTGCAGATTTAGATCTACAAGTCAGTGCTCCAAGAACTGTGTGTGTCCTTCCAGGTCAGTCTCTTGTATTACTTGAATGTTCTCTCACCTTACCAGCTGCAGGCCCCAGGGAATGAGGCTTCAACAGTTTGTCCTAAAGTCTATAGACTCATTGGCTACCACAGCCAAATGGCAAGATCTCAGTCCATACCTTTTCTTGTATGTCTCTAGTGGTCACCGGCATTGGCAGTGGGTAGTCTTATTTGTTTCATGTTTAATTCTTTCTAACCTCTGCTTCTGCAATTGCAGTTATCTCTCATTCCCCACTGGTCCATGTGGCTGTTTCTGCATGGAGGTGTCTTGGGCACCTGTTCTCTCTGATGCTACTGCTGCTGCTGCCCCTGCTACCTGAATCTCCATCCCCAGATGCCCTGATATTGAAGAGGCTTTCAGTGGGTCATGTTCTCAGAGCCACCAGCCACTCCCTGAGCTCTGGGGCTCACCTCTCTGGCTGAAGGGAAGGAACCCTCTTTTGTTTCATGTGAGTGCATGCGTGTGTGCGTGTGCGCGTCTGTATGTGCTTGTGTGCAGAAGTACATGGTCCCTTAGTGAAATGTACTTCCCCATTTTAGTCTACACCTCCCTCCTTACTATGATGCAGAGGAACCCCACCAGTTGTAGTTTTCACACTAAACCTAACATTTCTGCTCCCCTCTCCCAGCCCAAACACTGAGAATGACCAATAACTTTCCTTAATAATGGAAATTTTCTTTTCCCCTCTTGACCCCAGTGCCACTTCCTGCAATCTGGCTTCAACTGTTTCATCCTTCAAGTCTATCTGCTGTGTCTCTACATGTCTGAACCTTGATTGTAATTCATAAATTCTTATTCCCTTTCTAGTGCAAATAGGTATATCTATTTGATAGATCTTAATAATATCGAAAGTCTTTGTTGGAATATCTTATAAAATTGTTCAAAGCAACTGAATTTGGGGATGATTTATTACACAGCAATAGCTAACTGATACACAGATCTTCATAGAGTGAATTTACATTCTGATTTTTTATTTTATTGCCTTTCCTAGCATTAGATTATTTCATGTGTATGGAAGTTTTAGTTTATAGACTTATTTTAAATGAGAGCTCCTCCCCCAAGACACACACCTTCCTTTCATGTGTATCCCTCCCTGTCTGATGCTTTTACAGTTGCCTCCACCTGGACCTCTACTCCCACAATTCAGAACTAGATATGAGATGGTGATGCAGAGTCAATGTGGGCTCAGCTCCTGGTCTCAAGGCTGTGTCTGTGCCATCCACTTCCCCATTCCTACACTTGCCAGCAGGACAAAGCAAGGTAAAGCTCTTCCCCATGCCCCTTAACCCTTGCAAATCAATCAAGGGGACATGCCTACCTAGAATGCTTGCTTCAATCTCTGTATCATGTAGTATCTGGTTTTCTGGAATTCTCTGTCTTCATGGCCTCAAGTTCACTTCCTCATGAGGACAGCCCAGGCCAGGAGTTGTGCACCTCTAGGCCCCAGGGTTGGCCAAAGGGTAGCTTTTTGGTGTTGGACTGGGATGGACAGAGTTGAGTGTGTGGGCTAAGGAGACGACACATGAACAAGGAGACTCCTTGTGCTACAAGATAAAGACAGGGTTCTAGGAGTAAAGGTGTGGGCTGTGGGCAGGAGCCCAGGAGCCGGGGACCGCCTCTCCTCCACCAGCACATTCCCTGGTGCAGAACTCTGGGGGGTTAAGGATTCGAAATTTGAACCTGGCCTTACAGATTGCTACAAAGTCGTATGTGTCAAGGTAGAATGCTAGAACATATTTTACTTAGCCGTTACTAGATTTATAACTGTTAATATTTAGACATATAATATGCGGGTAGCCATTTGTACAATTGCCCTGGGCCGTATAACTCTTTGGGTTGGGCATGGCTAAATGGAGGGTCTGAGGTGGAGGGGCTGGTGGGGCTACTTCCAGCAGCCAGAATATCTCAGGCTCAACTCCACTCCACATAAACCCTCACTGCACTTGTAATTAAATTTTGTTAAAATTAGATTATGCTGCCACCAGGGGAACTGTAAGAATGCCCTAATGAAATCGTGATCTAAACGTCCAGGCTTCTCCCAGATATGATTAACAAAGATCAAGAATGTAGAATGCTTTTCCCATTTAATTAAGTATTTTATGAAGTAGGAGTCTTCACTTAAGCAACTAAGCGTAAATGTCAATCCCTGCATTTAAGTGGATGCGTAATTGGTTTTAAAATTCAAAAGTCCCCGCATTTAGGAAAAACTTTGTCTGAGTTACATGATGCCAGAGGTGGGCTGATCACAGAGAACCCTTTGTCCACGTGTGACTAAAAAAGCCAGGTTGACTTTCAAACACGCTTTCAGCTGTAAGTTATTGGAGTGGGTCTTGCCAGACTTGCTAATTAAATTTAGGGGTAAAATGGTCTGTGCCTAGGTATTACCATGTCACGTATGAGCTCTTTGGTCCAATTCCTACCGCAATTTAAAGTAATTTTTATTATGGACATTTTCAAACATACACAAATACAGATTGTACAATGAAATGCATGTGTCCCAGTTCAAAGATGATCAAAATTCTCTTCAATTTTTTGTTTGGCGGTAATTCTACAGTTCCACAATTTTCAAACTGAATTTTCTTGTTGACTGAAGGCAATGGGTTTCTTCTTGGTTTGGGATTGCTTTGACTTTATTTTTCTTTATTTGTCATGTCACCTGTGTGATTCATCTTCTTTGTGCCATCAGAAGGTTGAGGACTGAGGCCAGCACATAAATAAATGACTTCATCCCAGTTAGGGGTTTTCACAGAACTCTTGTTTGGACACTCTTCTCCCCACCCCCATTATTGTGCAAATGTCTCCATTGTTAACCAGAAAGGAAAATGCCTCTGGGAAGAAATTGGAAAGATGACATCAATTTAACACTCCCTTTGGGGGTTAGCTCAAAATGACAGGGCAGCAGGAAGCAGTAGAAAAAGCTTCCCCCACAAGAGAAACTAAATGATTCTGAGAGCTGCTACCAATCAGGCGTGGTACTGACTAGGCCCTGATAATGACCTATGAAAGACTGCTTTCTGGTTGCACTTGGTAATTCGTTTTTCTAACCAGGGCATCTTATCCGGAGTTTGGGAAGACAGCATAGCTACTATGTAAATGGCAGGCACGTGGCAAAGCCGAGAACTAGCTCCTTTTATTTATTTAGGCTGTAAGAAGCCATGTGTCCTGCCTTTCCTTGTCCACGGGCCGGTCGGGGATCAGGGGTCTGAATACAGTGGCCTCTGTTCCCACCTGCCCTCATCACTATGACAGGGAGGCTGCGGCCTCTTCCACGGCTCTGCTCCTCCCTGTTCTCCCACCCACCGTGAAGTGCTCTTGTGTTGTGAGAGGCCAACGCTGTTCTGCAAGAGAAAACTCCCTCACCTCCACACCTTTGCTGATGGGGGTGGGGCAGGAACGGGCTGGATTGCCCAGGTTCAAGGGTGAGAGCTGGAAGCCAGTGAGCGGCCGTGGGATGACAACACCACTGAGGAAGGAAGGACAGCAAAGGGAGGGATGTGTGAAGGAAAACTCGACACCATCCTCTGAGGCTGCCACGAGCCGGACTTGATTCTTTCTGGTGAAGGACAGAGTCCACACATCTTTTCAGCTGCTCCAAGGTCTGAGGGCAATACTTCACAAAAAGGAGTCAAGGATGGCCTGGTTTCCCGCCTCAACCCCTGAATGGCTGCTCGGTCTGGCCTGTACTCTGGGCCCTGTGTGGAGGTCCAGAAACTGAAGAGCCCTTGAGAAACAGCCCTGAGAAGGCCATTCATGGGACTCGAGCTAAAGGCTTGGCAAGCCGACAAAGGCTCCTTACAGAGAGTAGGAGGTGGGCCGGGGAGGTCTAAGACAGCCATGTCCCCAACCCCCCGGCTTGTCCACTAGTCAGTGTCACTCCCTCCACCCAAGGAAGTGCACTGCTTTCCTTTACCCTCCTTCCAAAGACTTCGCCTCTCAGAGGAAACGGCCAGTCACTCTCTCCTCGCCCCACGGCCCTTTTCCTTCCCCGACTTATTTTGCCGGCACCATCCTGCTTCTGGTCACATCCGTGCTCATTTCTGAAGCTGTCATGAGTTGGAGGTCAAGGTGATCTGTGTATGTGGAAGGTTTGGTTTTCTCAATCTAATAACTGTTTACCTGGAAAGGTGCAAGTTTCTCTGCAGTTGCAGGGAAGAGCTTAGTTCATTTCTTTCCTGACTTCTGAACTCGGTCTGAATAAATGAAACACTAAAGAACGGCAGTAAAACCCACCACAAACATCCAAAATCCACCCCAAACAGGAGTTTTCTTGCACATTTGGTCGGTCAGGACACGGGAATCTTACTGGAAATGGCTGCAGTCTTCGCTCTGCTTGATTAAGCTTTCTCGGGAGCTGTCTGAAGAGGGACGCGCCTTTCTCCTGAGTGGAGTGGAAGCGGGTAGGGAAGGGGGAGGAGAACCTTAAACATTGTCTAGCTGGGAAGAGGTTTGGCCTGGGAGATGCTCAAATTCAGCCCAGGTTTCTGATTGGGTGGATGACAGCCAGTCTCTGGGAAGCCACCGCGTCCCAAGGCTCCCATTCACCCTGGATGTTATCTCCAACCCAACTGTACCTACAGTCATGGGATTTTTCTAAGGGGAAGCCTGATTTTTCTAAGGCATGAGTGCTTCTCTCTTGATTTCTGATAAACCCATGTGGCAGATAAATTTGAAATTCGAGGAAGGAATGCAATTCTTCCCCAAATTTAGCAACTCTTTCAGCAATCGAGGCTCTGGCTGGTTACTAATAGTAACCAAGTACAGTTCCTCCGTGGGGAATGCAGGATCTGGGATACGCCACCAGTTAAAACTTTCTGTACTGCGGGAGAGGAACAGAGAGAAAGCAGGGGCTCTGACAAGGGAGGGGTTCCTCAGAGAAGAAAGGGACGGAAGCAGAATCAAGGGCATTGCCACATTTCCCCAAAGACCGGAGAGTAAAGAGCTGACTGACAAATGCACATGTGAGGTGACAAAGGCCAGGTGCGACACTTGTTCGGTGATACGGTCACAAAAGACAGAGCCGATTAAGCAAGTGCTCGCCAAACCGTAGGAGTTCAGGTGATGTGCCCAGGCCACCAGCGGGTGGGCTCTCCCTAAACTTTTCCACCTGCTGAGCATCTCCTGAGTGGGTTCCAGGTCAGGGATTCCCGAGATGAGAAAATGAGAAGCTCCCAGTAGAGAAGCTGTGTGAGATTTCCTGCTCACCTGAGAGACCCCATCCTTTCTTCCTGCTCCAGCCAACCGTCTATGTCTATCCCCCAAGTGTTGGCTGAGCTGTTATATCAAAGTCCAACTCCCTCTCCCCTTCCTGACCCTCTGAGGGCCAACACTCCCCATCCTCCTGTACCTGGAAGAAGAAGCCCTTGGGCCATCTTAGGTCTCCTGGGGTGTTGCTGCTAATGATGATGAAGACACACAGGGGGAAAGGCCCCTTACCATCCACCTCCACAACCTTTACTTGTTTTACTAGGGCCTGGCTTCTGAGTACAACTGTACAGCAGTGCTAAGGGGGATGTAAACAAGAGTGGAAGTGATGCTGTAAGCGACAAGACAATCTTGCACTGAGGTGTGTACTAACTCCAGGTAAAGGCTCCAGTTTGAGGAGGGGGAGATGATAGGTGGGCAAGATGTGGTCTGAGGAGAAGCTACAGCTGTGCCTGGAGGATTCGGGACAAGAAACACCTCTTGTTAGCAGAACCAACTAGTTACCTGGGGAGGAGACCTGCTAAGTGAATGTTTGGGCAGTTCATGCTGTGAGTACGAGAAAGGGATTCCTTCTCCTCTCCCCTATAAAACAGTCATGTTCACTAATGCTTTTTGCTCAAGTGGATTCTCCGTGGGCAACTTCAGCAGGAACTGAGTCTGGGGTCCAAGTTCGAAGGAGCACAGTGTGTTCACGTGGGCCCCTCCAACATTCAGGTGAAATGCTGTGGCCGCCTGATGGCATAAATGACTCCATCAGCCACACCCCGTCCTTATCCACAGCCTTCACCACATGACTTTGCTGCCCTTTTCAATAAAGAGGTAGAGTCTAATTCCCCACCCCTTGCATCTGGGAGGCCTTCTGACTTGTTCTGGCTGACAGAACACAGCATAAGTGATGACATGCAAGTTCGGAGCCCAAGCCTCAAGAGGCCTTGCACGTTTCCTCCAGATGCAGGTGACTTTCACGTGCCTCGGCCGTCGGCACGGGACCACGCCTGGGCTAGCTTTCTGGAGGATGAGAGGCAATCGGAGAAAAGCCACCTCAGCTAACCCTCACACGTGAGGCCAAGTCAGCAGAGCTGCCAAGACAGCCCGCAGCTGTTCCGAACATGGGAGCATAAATGCACTGCAGTGCTACACTGAGCTTGTGTGTGTCTGCTACACATTATTTGTATTTGCATTATATGTATTTGTACTTTAACAAATGTATTTTAAGTATGTCATTCTGGGGGTCAGGTTGGAGGTAAGAAGAAGAGAACAGGGAGTGGGGGCTACAGAACAGGCTGGGCAGGGGCTCCACCAGGACCAGTGGGGGCGGGAATATCAGCCTGGGTTTGGAGGCTGGGAGAGGAGATCCTGCAGGCCAAGTGGCCAGCACGTACTTGAAGCAAGTGGAATGTTAGAGAGACAGGGCTCAGAACTGGAGTCCCCAGCATGGGCAGGCACTGAGACCAGTTAATGGTGATCAGAACTTAAGCAGGTGGCATGGTCCAGTGGGCCAGAATTGGGACCAGACACTGATGAAAGGGCTGGGGCTATGAACTCAGGGGTGCAGGTGGAGGGCTGGGGGGTACAGAGAGATTGACAAGAGTGAGCTCAACAGAATTCAGGGTCAAGCAGTCAGGGAGTCAGAGGCTGGGCCTTCCGAAACCCCTAGTTTATTTCATCCACTGACGCAGACTGGGGTCGTTTGGGGTGAGCTTCAGGGTCCATGGGTTCGGAACATAAGCTTCAGACTGATTTCAGGGTGTGTGCGTGGTGCCAGAGCCCCCAGCAGGGAACAGGGTGCTGAAGCTAAGTGTCCATGTGGGTGTATTTTTTCCAGCACATTTTCCACACCAGGGGTTCTCAACCTTTCATGGGCATCAGAGTCCCTCATACCTGCTCTCAGCTTCACATAAACGCGACTGGCCCCTGAATGAGAATCTCTGGGGGGTAAGGCTCCTGAGGGCTTATTTTGCAAAACAGAGAACCCAGAACAAGGGACCAGGAACTAACTTCCAGGAAACCAGGGCCCAGCACTGGCTCAGGACTAGGTAAGCCTACAGATGGAGGACATCGTGGGGAGGGCAGGTGGAGAGCCACCCACAGTTGGGGGACACGGACTCGGAGCTGCCGGGGCTTCTGACACACCTGTGTTTACCTGAATAAAAACAATTAGCCCTTCAAATATTCCCTGTAATATTCACATCACTCATAATGAAGGTCAAACCTGCTTTCAACACACAGCAAATAATGTCAAAGTTAAAACTGATTTTAATCCCCAAATAACTTGGAGAAGAGGTTATATCCAAAAATGTCTGAGTCTGTAAGCCAGGAAAAAAGAGCTTATTTTGACTCTAGCAGAACTCGCAAAGGGGACATTCTTTCACCTGCAAAATAGACTCCTCCTGGAAGATGTCTTCAAAAGGTCTTTCGAAAACCCGCTGTGTACTCTTTTACAGAGTAATTTTCTGAATCCTAGATAACTTCCTAGCTTTGAAGGCGTCTGACATGCTAGAATCCACCTACCTCAGTGGTCTCTCATTAACACGACAGGATTTAAATGCTTACTAGAAATACGGCTAAAATATGAGAATTCTTCAACAATATAGCTCTTTGTAACTTTATATACTCCCTACCTATTGGCCATAGTTTATTTAAAAGAACAGCAACAAAATGACCCTTTTTAATTGTCTGCGTTGACAACCTTTAAAAAGTGTGTATAAACTAAAACTGGTTCTCATAAAGGCACATATGAGGGAAATGCATGGGTTTAATTTGTGGCCTTTTATATTTTGTTTCACTTAACAACACTTTCATGATACTTCCTGTTTGCCAGGTACTGTCACAAGTGCTTTAGAAATCTTAGTTAATCATCATAATAACCCTATTAGGAAGCACTGTTATTACTGCCATCTTTCTTGAGGAAACTGAGGCTCAGAGAGGTTAGGTAACTTGCCTGAATTCACATGCAGCTACAGCTTCAAATCCAGGCAGTCTTCCTGCATCTAAGTTATAAGCCAGCACCCTAAGTTGACTCTCTGTTTTTCCTTCTTCCTAAAAGAATCTTAGAATCAAGGGTGGGTACCTATAAACCATCTACAGAGGATGGTAGAGTAAAAACTGTTTTCTTTCCCTTTCCATAAGGCTAAATATAAAGCAAGAGGCTTCATTCCAACTTCACAAGCCCCCTTTTGACTGGATGTCACAGCCACTGCACCCTGGGAGTCTCTCCTCAATGTTTCTAGAATCTTCATCCTTCTCTCCACTTCCTGCCCCCCTTTGATCTTTGCTTGCATTACTCACAGCCCTACCCTCTCCTCCTGCCTCCAGTGTAATCCAGTCTACCCTTCCCTAAGTTCAGAAAGACGTTTTTAAATCACAAAACTGCTGTCTCATCTCAAACCTCTTCAATGTCACTGCTTTTTTCTGTGGATAAAAGCAAATTCAGCCCAATATGTGAAGTGCTCCACGTTCCTGCCCGGTTTATCATCCTGCCCCAAGGCTGGCACACAGCAGACGGCCTCGTTCTCCCACAGGTACCCTTTACCTGAGCCACATCCAGCTGTTCCCAATCCTATCCCCCTGCTGTTTCTCTCCTGGAATTCCCTTCATCCCTATCCCTTCCCTCTAATTTGCATCATCAGTCTCCACTAGATAATTCTGCACTAGATAATTCTAATGCATCCTTCAAAACCCAGCTCAAGCATCCCTTTTTCTTCCACCCCGGGGTGATCTAGATGACCCTTTCCATCGGTTCCACAGTAGCCAAGGCATTTCTCTACTGCCCCTTAACCCTACTGGTTTATTTCTGTACTGGCCCCTCCCTGACATACCACTCACTTAGATGGGTGCTACTCAAAGTATGATCTGCAGACAACAGCGTCGGTCAGCATCATGTGGACGTTCCTTGGAGAGGCAATTTCTCAGGCCCCACCCGAGACCAACCAAATCAGAGGGCAGAGGCCAGCAATGCACAATCCTCTGTGCCAACAGCACAGCGACACTGCACTGGACCAGAAGCTTCTGAAAGCACTCACCTTGTCTCATAGCACCTCTTACTGCCTGGGATGGAGCCAAGAATCCGCGAATGATCAATGAATGAATGAACATTGAGTTAATCCTCTGAATGATTCGTTAAACCTGATATGTCTTTCCTGGGGAGCTACATTATCCAAGAAACACTAAATACTAAAATACACTAAAAACTCTTTAGTCCACTTATGCCTCCAAATATTCTTAGAGTTGAAATTTTTCTTGAACTTTGAATTGGATAAGGCTCAGGAGTTCTGAGGGTTTGTTTCAGCACTATTTGAAGAGATGCTGAAATATCTTTTAAGTTTAGGGCTGGCTAAGGCATGCACAAAAGTGAAAATTCCTAAGATGCATAGAATGTCTCTCAAAAAGTACATTTTAATGTATTCTACTATAGAGCAGAAGGTAGTAACCTCCATTTCAAGCCTTGAAAGATTGTTTGAAGCTTCCTTAAATAGTCATTATCTCCCCTTTGATTATTTTTTGAACATAATAGTTTAGGAATGAAAATGCAAATTGTACAGCCACAGTAAAGACTGCTATATATCATATTTCACAGACTTTTCCAGTTTCTCACAAAAGTCTTTATGCTGTATGCTGGTCATGAAGGTTTACTGCAGCACTTCTTATTAAAGTTAACAAGGCCTACAATGAGGTAACACCTCACACCAGTCAGAAACCCCATCATCAAAAAGTCTAAAAGTAACAAATGCTGGAGAGAGTGTAGAGAAAAGGGGACCCTCCTACACTTCTGGTGGGAATGTAAATTGATGCAGCCACTATGGAAAACAGTATGGAGATTCCTCAAAATACTAAAAATAGAGTTGCCATATGATCTAGCAATCCCACTCCTGGGAATATATCCGGACAAAACTTTAATTGGAAAAGATATATGCACCCCTATGGTCATAGCAGCACTATTTACAATAGCAAAGACATGGAAGCAACCTAAATGTCCATCAACAGATGAGTGGATAAAGATGTGGTATATATACAGTAGAATAGTACTCAGCCATAAGAAAGGATGAAATAATGCCGTTTGCAGCAACATGGATGGACCTAGAGATTACCATACTAAATCATGTAAGTCTGAAACAGAACACCATATGGTATCACTTATATGTGGAATCTAAAATATGACATAAATGAACTTATCCAAGAAACAGAAACAGACATAGAGACAGACTTGTGGTTGCCAAGGCGGAGGGGGTGGGGGAGTGACGGATTGGGAGTTTGAGATTAGCAGATGCAAACTACTATATGGATAAACAACAAGGTCCTACTGTAGAGCACAGGGAACTATATTCAATATTTTATAATAAACCATAATGGAAAAGAATATGAAAGAGAATATATATATATGTATAACTGAGTCACGCTGCTGTACAGCAGAAACTAACACAACCTTGTAAATCAACTATACTTCAATAAAATAAATTTTTAAAAAATTAAATTAACAAGGCCACTAGGATGACTTATTTTTAAAGTTTTCCAGGTACAATTTCATTCCTCTAAAACAAATTGATGTAAAAGAGATAGTCTATTAAACTGTTCACCTAAGTCATAAAAACAAAAAATACACCTTAATTTTGAAATAATTTTCTGTACTGCTGTTGCATTAAGTGAAAAACTCATCCTTAAATTCTAAAGCACAGCCTCTCTTCACAGCACTTAGCTTCGTTACTACCAAGAACAGCTTAAAGAGGAATCAGTAGGAGCAAACTAACATTTCAGTGGTAGTAGTCTAATAGGCAACTTTAATTATGTCCTGTACACAGACAAAAGTACATATTTGACAAAGTAAAGGGTGGGTGTTTTGTTTAACTATGTATCTTGAAGTGAGGAACTTGTTAGAAGCTCAAGTATAAAATAGTAGCATCTGCTGGCAAAACTGCTGTCCAATGGACATTTAAGTAAACAGGCAAATAGAAAACTACCATTATGAGGACATTTAAGATCTGCATAAATAGGAATTGCACCTTCCCCACCACCCTCACTCAAAAAAGGCTCAGAAGAAGAAACAGAGGGGAGATGCCCAAGTTGGGAAAAGGTACCCAACGATTCCTCAGTGACTGATCTACAGATGCTAGTGTCTTACACTGCTTGGTGTGTGACAAGGTGAACCACTGTCTTCCTCTCTTCCTCAAAAGTATTTTCGTCTCACCTACCTGACCATATCTTGGTTGAGAAACTTTTCTCACCAGTGCTTAGGTTGTTTATGGAAATAAACGAAGAGGTTCTGTTGTTGAAATGTTCCCCCGGTTTTAGTTTTGTTAGATGATCTATTCTAAAAAGTGGAGGATAACGTGAAGTTTTGAGCAAAGGAAGTAGTTGGTCAATAAATGTAAATGGCTCAGAAAAAAATGCTGAAATCTATTAATTATTGATAGAAATCAAAAGCGTAGTCATCTACTGCAGCATCTCAAAGGCACGCGCAGCCCTCTCTAACAAACACTTAAGGTACCCCCGGTTTTCAGGGCCACTTGCTTGTTTCGGCCTCTAAGTTTCATGCTATTTAGTTCCTCAGGAATGCTTTTCTCCTTCCTGTTTTTTCCCAAGTTTAAGTCCATGGCTTTTGTAGGCAAGCCAAAGAGTCAACTGGGAAGAAAGTGTAATTTCAATGACATTTTGATCCTGAGTGCCGACAGAAGAGGAGGATCATTTCCAATTGTCTTGGGATACTGAAAACAAACACATGTGGATTAAGTTTAAAGAGCACCAGAAGAGATAATGGCTAAGACTTTCCTGGATTAAGGATCTTTGCAATCCAGGTTGTATCTGTAATTACACTGATGAGAATGGGTATTTCCAGTTCTCTTACTCTTTGGAATAATTCCAAAAATCCTTTGAGTAGGTATGCTATAGAAACTGAACTATGAGTAGATGAAGTAGTTAAGCAAATACACAGGGTTTCACAATAAACTCTAGTATAAAAGTAACAGAAAGCTGTAGTAAAGCAAAAAACATATGTACGTGTGTGTGTAATTATACGAGTGTGTGTGTGTATATGTACTTGATATAGGGAAATATAATGGAAAACAGTTGAGGACTTAAAAATTATATTCACGATTGTCATATGACATTTATCTTTTTTATTCCTAGACGTAAGCAATTATAACAAAGCAGGAATAAGCAGCAGCACTGGTCACATCTAAAGCTAGATGTGATCTGGTATCAATAGCCCAGAGTACCGGGAGATCTACTAGACATTTGAGCAGCTCTACCCAGAATGCCAGCCAACCACAAACTCCATTCCTGGAATATAAATGTATCCATTCACTCCCTCTCATCAACTTCATTCACTCCCTCTCATCAACTTAACAGTCAGGCTTTCCACAATGCAACTGATTAACATATTCATTGTTCTTTTATGCTTTTGCCTCAGATTTTTACTTCTTTAGGGATCAAGGATATGTGAATAACTCAGCAAACAAATGCTCCTGAAAAATCCATCTCTGTAAAATATAAGTGGAACCAAAAGTGCCAGAATGAGTTTGTTGTTTTTTTTTTTACTATTTCAAGGGACCTACAAAAATGCTAAGGAAAACAAATCTATGAACCAGTTTTATTTTATTTTCACTTAACATGATTATATACATTCATGTGTCTAACAAGATCTGCACTGTTACATTAAAAATACAGTACAATAACATTCAACATGAGGTACTTCATATTTATATATTTTTCCTTCATAAATAATGCTGTAAGCTACTGAATTCAAGCACTCTGATGCACAAGTGGCTAGTGTCTTGAATTAGCGAGCTTATTTAAACACCTTAAAAAAAAGACGGTTCAGTGCAACAGTTATGTAGAAATTAGACCATTTACTTAAATACTATATTAAGATATGCTTAAAGAATGTTACATTAGAACTGCTAGCCTAGCTCCCCTTATCCCCAGGATATAAACAATGACAAAGACTGCCAGGTACATTGGGAAAAGTATCTATAGGGCGTTGTTCAATAAAGTTGCATTTATAAACTACAGTTGCCCGCCTTGTCAGAACAATGGTTTCTAGTTTTAAAAGCTACAAAATTTGAGATTACCAAAGAAAATAAAGCAAGCACATTAGCCTTAATTCCATGTCACTGAAAATGCAGAAGGGAGAATAGGATTTAAAAGATAAAATTTTCTTGTTTTAAATACAACTTTCAAATTTAACCCACAGATCTTGGCACCAGCCAATCAGATGATGGATGGGTTTTGTTTTTTTTCTTTTTCAGGTGATAGCAATTAATATAAAATTAAGTTCTTCCACACCTAGTGCACAGGATCTCACGTGGCTCTCACCCAGCGGTTCCCCAGCCTCTGGAGGGCAGCTACTAACAGGAGCACTGACCATGGGTGTTACTGAATGAACAATCTTCACTCTAAGGTTATCACACCCATCGCCAACAACCTGATATGATGAAATTAGTGCTAAATAAAGTTTCTTCTCCTCTGGCTTAAAAATTAGTGCCTTCCAATTAGGTATATAGTCTACCAATTTGCAAAGTAACTATGAGTTACCGAAATGTTTAACCATAATTTATAAATAAAACCCTTTGTAGAAGTATTTTTTAAATTGAAAACGTGCCTTTATTTCATAGTTTGCCAAAACTACTGTCATCTTGCTAATAAGAAATAATTGTTAGATAATTTTGGAAAGTTGTCCTGGGAATACTCATCTATAATCACCGTAATAGCTTTTGATCATCTACGCTAACAGACATAGGTAATGGTAAAGGTGATTAAAACATTTCCCATAATCCAGTGTTCTCCTCCATCAGGGAAGCCAGCCGAAGCGACAAGCCCATGTCTACAGGGGGAGAAGTGGCCCAGAAGCACAGGCAGTCACTCACTGGGGCCCGGCTGGGGCCGGCAGGGGGACCATTTCTGTCCCAGCCCTCACCGACCGGCAGGGAGGAGGCAGTTCCTGAGCTGGCACGCGCCTGAGCGCGCACGGGCACCCACGCACACACCCGCCCCAGGACTGACCCCTGCTCCAGAGCCAGCTTCGGGCTCACAGAGCAGGAGGAGGAGGCGGCCAGCGACCACACTCTGGGTGGCGGGGAAGCCATCTCAGGATCACGCTGGGCAGAAAAGCTGCCCAGAAACACATGGATACTTCAACTGGGAGTGAACACAGTGGACACCACCAGGGTCACAGGCACTAAGCCAGCACAAGCCTTCGCTGAAGGAGAATGTTTTGATGAGCTTTTCCCTCCTTTGTTTACATTATCCGTGGACAAATAAGAGAGCTGGATGTGATGCTGAGGCAGTGAATATTAGGTATCACCAAGTCTATCGCTCTAGACCATTTTCTAAAAACCCTGCAGGCATATATTGGCACTTTAAGATGGCCAGAGGCCAGATTCTAGCAGTCCAGGAACAGGACAGAATTATAATTAACTAAGAAGATACAATGTGGTCAAAGTAGATCCGGTGAAATACATTACAGATTAAGAAAAAAAAAAATCAATGAATAAAATATCTCATTACATTAACATGTGGTGCTACAAAACTAATTGTTATTCCATTCATCTAAAGAATTGTTTGGTCCTCTTTTCATGGGAAAAAGGGAATAGGAATTCTATACAGTACAACTTTTGAAAACCAGCAAATGGCAGGGATCAGAAGCTAAGCAGGGAAAAGGGTCTGACTTTTTCAAACTCTGTATTATAATTTGCCATCAATTAAACTATCTGTCGTATGGGACTTTTTTAGGCTTCCTTTTAAAACCATTTTAGTTTAAATTAATAGGCCTGCAACTTTTTCCTAATGACAATAAAATTTTATAATTTAGTTACTTCTAAAAGAAGTCTCTGTACTGCAATAGTCTGTCTTCTAAACTAAAAGAATATAAATCTGTCTGTAGCAAAAGTCATGACCTAAAACTTCCAATTTCTTACTT
Source organism: Lagenorhynchus albirostris (assembly GCF_949774975.1). Classification (NCBI taxonomy): domain Eukaryota; kingdom Metazoa; phylum Chordata; class Mammalia; order Artiodactyla; family Delphinidae; genus Lagenorhynchus; species Lagenorhynchus albirostris. The sequence goes on along the minus strand of NC_083109.1, from coordinate 38,999,329 downwards.
TACATTGACACTTTGCAGTTTAAAACTTAACAATCTTATGAATTTAGGATTTAAGAAAAAGCAATGCCCAAAAGTAAAATATTTAAAAGGAAATAAAATAAGAAGGTAAAGTGACTACTGTCTACTTTCTTAATTATTAATTACCAAGCAAAACGTCTTTCAAAATTGTACACTGAGGTTTATCTGTTTTTTGGGAAGTGAAGGGTTCTGTTTAAAAATAATTCTTGTTATTGTTATTTTAGACTATTTATTCCTATTTAAAATAAAGCCCAAAAGGGAATTTGAGGTGATCTGAAAATTGTCCTAAGAGGGACAAAACTGGGAGGTCAGTGGGGCAGTTGGAAAAGAACTCAAAATCTCCCCAGATGTATAGATCCAACTCTAAGAACCACAAGCCTTGATGAGAACTTGGCTCTTTTAGGCATAGAGTTAAAAGCTGAATGCTGCATTTTTGCCTGTACATAATTAAAAGGTTGAAAGAAATCAGAACCTGCCTACAGCTCCGTTCATTACAAACTACCTGCGCTGATTGCATATCTGCAGCTGAGCTAAGCATCAAGCAGGCAGGAGTGTGGTGTGCACCTCAGAGCCTGCACTGCTCCGGGAAGCATGCTCAAGCGTAGAATATAAGTTCGGGGATCTGACCCCCCTGCACCCCAGTGCCGTTGGTGCTGTCCGACGAGCACTGGAACTGGACAGTGACTTTGCCACATTGAACTTCTGTCATGCCTTCCTGTCCAAAGTAGCTGAGCTCATTGCCGTCCAGGATCACGCTGGCCGTGTAGAAGGTGTCTGGCTCAATCTGCACCGGGTACTCGAACCACACGGGGAAGGTGTTGCTGGAGCCGTCTGAGAAGTACTTGCTCAAGTTCTGCCCCAGGACGACACCCTGCCGCTTGAGTTCGATCTTGGCACTGTACTCGGCTGAGCCGCAGCTGGAGCCGTACAGCCCGAAGCCCGCGATGAACACCCTCTTGTCGACGGCGAACTGGATGCTGTCGCAGCGGCCCCGGTAGCGCCACTGGTTGCTCCGGTAGGCGCACGACTGGAAACGGTGGCAGCGCTGCGGGACGAGGCCCTTGCGGGCTTTGCTCACGAACTGCAGCTCGGGCTTCTTGGCCGCGGTGTACCAAAGGAAGATGTCGTTCGTCTCGTTCAGAGTTAAGACTCCAGACTGTGCAGCACCGTTTGCAAAATCGTCCAGGGCCATGGTCGGGATGCGGATCAAGTAAAGCGCCTTCCCGAGGACCTTGCGCTTGTTTTCAATGCTCAAAGCCAGATCTTGCCGCTGGCATTCCACTTCAGCCCAGTTGAGAGCTGCCTCGAAAACCACAATTTCTTTGGCATTCAGAGTTTCCCTGCGGAGGATACTTTCTAGTGTCTGGAAGTCAATATCACAGAACCCCTCAGACTTGAGAGCGAGCTCGGCCTGGGCGTCGATCACCTCCCAGCACCGCTGGGTCAGGTCCGGTTCCTCAAACAGGCAGCTCTGGGACAGGAGGACACAGGCGTTCTTGGCGCTCAGGCTGGTCTCCAGGAAATTGACGCAGGCCCGGGCGAGGTGAGGGACGATGTACTTTTTGGCAGCATAAAGAGTGGCCAAGACTGTGTCAGCAGCCAAGTCAATTTCATCACAATAGATGTATCTGCAAGAAACAGCGCTGCATGTAAACGGAATTTTCACAAAAATGAGCGTGTCCAGTGAGAAAAGATGTAACTACTTTCAAGTTAGTTCCAAGAAAATCTTATGTAACAGTTATTACAAACATGATTAGACATTAAAACAACATCTGAAATACATTCATAAGTTATTAATATTTCAACTTAGTAGAAAGTTTGTATAATTAAAGACATTAACTTCATGTAACCATTCTAGCCTCTATTTTAAAGCTACAAAATATAGAAGATACTAGAACATTCAAGAAAGGGCTGAAATCAAAAATAGTGAATATGAGGAAAAAATATAGCAAAATTCTATTATATATACTATACTATATTTAGTTAAAAATAACCCCTATATGTTTTAGGAGAAATATATGTATGTAGACTTACTTAAAAATTTTTCTGCAAATTCAGATGGAAACAAGTATCTTTAATATCAATACTGTAATGTCAGCAATGATTGCATCTTGACGCTTTTATATAAGAATGACTTGGATTTTCCTTAAACACAAAACAAAACCTGATCTTAAGATATTTTTCAAGTAGTTCCAAGTTCAATAGATTTTTAAATATGGGCTCCAATGCTATCTTCCGGTTAACTTTACATAGAATCCAACGCAGGCTTTGTATCTGGCTTTTTTTTTTAAACTCTAAATTCTTTCTTCTCCCCCACACATTCCTTCCACCTTCAGAATTAAAGAATACATTATTTCCAGATACAGTTAATTAAAAAACAAAGTTAAGAAAGTCTAAGTATGCACTATTTGTGTGCTTCTGTGAAGTGTCCCCATTTCAGGAGATAAGACACTTCTTATTGTTTTGGGGGACAGTGTCAGTCTCCCAAGATGCTATGTAAAGATAGAAATCATCTGCTTCTTTTAGATGCTGTGGCTGACTAAGAGATAGTAATAACTGCACATGAGTAAAAAATACATACTAATAACATAATTAAAAAATGTTTCTAGCTACTTGCTGTGACATTTTCCTTACTGAAACACATATAACAGGAAATAAGCAATAGCTTCTGTAACAAAGTACAAAAATATAAGGATGGCAATGAGAAAAATGACCACAATCATGAATGGAACCTGAATTTTTTCTCCCAGGAAGCCCTTACTCTTTTCTGATAGACTAAGCCAGCCACTGGCAAGATGGCAAGACTGCTCGACTAAATACCTGCAGCACCAGGACCATGGGGAGGATTCTGCAGCACGGTCAGCACTTTGTAGCTCTTACCCTAGAACTGGCAAATGAGCAGTCTTCCCTTTTTCTTGACAGCCCCCTTTCCAGTAGTACTGGCTACTCACCCACAATGCAGGGGTGAGAAAAACCTGGCCTTCACTATCCCAGGCAACTGCACTGTGCTGATCAAGCCCAGCATGACAGTAAATGGCACCTGCTACATTTCTGATTCTTACCACTTTACGTGGACTGCTCATATAATTTTAAAAAGCTGTATCAAGATATATTCTAGGCAACACATTTATAAGAAAAGATGCCTGTCAAATGATGAATCAAATGGCTTAGGTGAAACGGAATTTTCTGACTCGTACTCGGGTTTCCTAATTATGTACATATATCTGCGGCAACACAACAGTCTACTTGACTACAGTGATGACAAAATGCCGAACTAGTGTCAGCATTCTCCTCTGCAACAGAAATAATGTCAAATATACAAAGCTAACTTCACTGGGGAAAAAAACAACACACAAAAATCGCTACAGGTAAAACTGAGTTCTGTATGTATATCTCTAAAACATTACCAAGGTCACAAAGTGTCTGTTCGTTAAAAGTAGTGGATTAGTTTATGTTTTGGTACTTCACGTGCTCACTTGCCTTTAATTTCCCTATCTCCCACTATGAAAGTTCTAGAGAGCAACAAATGGATTTCAAAACTATACTACACATAAAGAATTAAACACTGTAAAGTTCTGGAACTAACTATAATACTTATTTTTCAGTAGGCAGAAGACAATATATATCAGCATTTTAAATGTTTGTGGGATTACTGTCCAACTTGTTGAGCCAATGAATAATTTTTTTCAACAAACATTGTAATTTATTCCAGTGACTCAAAATCCCCACAGCAGCAGGTAACCTTGAACTCTGGTACACTTTGGTGTGCTAGAATAAGAATCAAGAAAAATCACCTAAACATTACTTAGAATAATCGCTGGACCCTAACCACACAGTAGACTATCTCACTGTCCAGCACCAACACAGGTCACAGAAGTGGATTCTAGTTATCTGGTCAACATTTACTGGATTCTGCAAAAGACCCAGGAGAGAGAAAACTATTTTTTAAATAAATTTATATCTTATAACTTTACATTTCTGTATGACCAATTTAAGTTTTTCTGAACATATCCATATACATCTATAGAAAATTATTCATCTTTCAAAAATTTCTCCTCTACTACAAAATGCAAATGTCTCTTATCCTTGAGAAATAGCATCTGACTTCATGTGACAGCATGTGTACGTATGTGTGCATCAAGATCAGACAATTTCAACAGATAATAAGTTTTATAATTGCTGATAGGAGACAATAACTCCTAGAAAACTTAAAAACCTCCTAACTGGTAGTATTTAAATAATGTATATAATTTCTGGAATTGTGAAGCAAAAATATAATTTATGTCTTTTTAAAGACTTCTTCGCACACAATACTTTCAGAGAGAACATGCTCCATTAGATAACACACCAGAAAGTTCTTTTTCTTTAATTATAAGTCATTAAAAATGAAATCACTATACATGCCACTTGCCCCCAAATTCCATGTCAAGGTGTGATTGTAAACGCCTGCTTCATTCCACATGCTCCCCATGAAAGATGCACAGGAGTTTTCATCAAAAACACTTACAAGGTAAGCAGCACCCACTTTCTTCATCAGTCTCTCTTTTCTATTACCTGGAAGTTATACTTAACTGTGAAGCCATAAGAGCACAAAAACAGCATAAACAAACTCTTTCCAAACATACGCAAGATGCTTACTTCAGCATAGCGAGAAAAGCAGCAGGGTCGACATCTGGTATACGGATTTCATCTTTGTCCTCGGCAAGTTCTCCGTAAAACATTGCATGGAAAACAGAGCTCCCAACAGCTAAAACATACTGTGGAGAAAGGGAAATCTTATTTCATGCACTAAACTGAAAACATTTTCAGCAAATCAATCCAGAAAAACAACTCTAAGCAATCAGCTTTAGTGGACACAGAGCACCTAACACCTGCTCTACTGACAAAGCCAAGGTACAGTGGATCTGGCCATGAAAGCAAAAGACAGAAGTTCACGCAAACCAGTCTCTATGCTGCTAATTATCAAGGCTTTAACAGGCTGATGCTCAAGTTCCCTCATTATAAAATAAATAAAATAAAAGCTTATCTAACAGATTTCTCGGAGAAGGGTAAACATATGACTTTCCTAACCTATCACAACAACTTCCTATGACTGTAGAGTTAAGAGGGCATGTTTTTGTGTGAGACATAAAGCAGGGTAAAAGGAAACAAAGAAAAAAAATTAAGCGTGGCCAAGGCCCTCTGGAGACACTGCGCTTTCTCTGTGATCGGGTGAAACACGCACTGCCTGCCATTGGCAAGCTGCCCACCCCAAGTTCCAGGCTCACGGAGAGGGTCCCTCTTTGTAAATCTCAGTACTAAACGAGTAATGCATCTGTTGCTTACTTTGTGTCCTGGCAACCGCTGAGTCCCACCTGGTGGCCCAACCACAAAATGTACATCTGCCATCAAATCATTATTGAACATCACTGCATTTCTGTAAACAGAGGCAATTCATTAATTCACAGCGTTTTAACACCCCCTCCCCAACATACAAAACCCACAAAAGATTCACAAGCTAAACAACAGTTTAATAACTTCAGGGTAAAGCTACAAATAAAGGTTCCAACTATACAACTGCGTCTGTAATCACTGCAAACACATGGAAGTAACTGAAGTTTTAAAAAAAAAAAAGTTATCCAAACTTTTCTTTAGACTTAAGGACAAATAAAAGGTTTCTATCTTCTATAACCCACAGACACAACCCTGTCACCTAAATGTTACAGCTTACAAAAACATTTTTATCTAAGAGGAAAACAGCTGTACTATTCTGGAAAAGATACAAGGCAGTTTTCCATTACCAATAAAGCTTCTGGGAAAAGAGGAAACACAGATTTATGTTAAAATACATTACACGTTGTGCAAAAGCAGAAACTTCAACACAGGAAAACTTTTAAAGTAAATATGCTGGCCCGGCACTTACCTCTCTCTAATGGTGGGATAAAGACCCTGCCAATTCGGGGCCGGAATAAGGTTGTTGTTACTGAGATTCTGCTGGTGGTACTGCTGGACAGTGGTGCTGCTGGAGTTGGCTGGTTTTTTTCGGGGGAATATATCAGCAGCCATCTTCTTCTTCTTTTTAGTCTTCAAGGTAATTATTTCATAACAAACTGGAGGCAACTTGCTGCTGCTGCTGCTGCTACTGCTGCTGCTGCTACTGCTGGGATTTGTTTTCTTCGAGCTTTTCTTGGACCTGTTCTTTACCGTCTCTGGAAGCATCAAGAAGAAGGTGAGACATTTCATGTTCTTTTCCTTGTCATCTACCATGAGTACAGTAGGTCTCTCTTTATAGCCAGATATTCCAAATCGGTGTGAGCATCAAGGAAAAGAGGCTAGCACGAGCTAAGATGAGAGCAGAGACCAGCAAGCTGATATTTTGCTTCTTTTCTCAGCCGGGCAAGGTGACCTTTTTACTATGTTGAATTAGAAACTGGCTTTAAGTTTTATCCAGTACTGGGTCTGTTAAATACATCCCCATCATGATTCCTGTTTCTCTTATTTGCTCATAAAAATAACCCAGTTTCCTAGATCACCTGAAAATGCTACACTGCGCGAAGGTGACAGGCAGAGAGCCGTAGCACTTGTTTTCTGAATTAGGTTAGCAAGATGTGCTGGAGCCGCGTGAGTCTGTTCGGCCGGCTGAAGTTGTGTGGTGAATGGATCGGAGGAGAGTAGGTATTACAGCCCTGCAGATGGAGTCAGACAGCCAGTGCTCGGAGCCAATAGCTGAAGTCACCAGTCATGATTGGACCAAGCAAAACAGTGACACCTATTGTAGTGTGCATAGTTCTGATATTAAAGGAACAGCAGTTGCATTCTCTTGGCTACTATATTATTGTACATTTAAATAAGATAAACAACCTATGAGATATATTTGAAAACAGGAAGAGAAGAGTTTATGTCCACAGATTTTTCTTCAGTAGATGTGCATTTTTATTTCCCCAGTTAAACAAGCAGGGACTGATATCTACTGTTTCTAGTAAAATCTTTATCCCGGCAGCATTCTAGTACTTCAAACAAAATCTTCCATTCTACCAGCTAAAAGGGATTATTAATAGCAAAACCATATTAACACACATTTATTACAGCTTAATGGGAAGGAATGAAATTTTTCTTTTTCCTTTTTTAGTCTCTTTGAATGCAAGTTATAGTCTAGTACAAATAAGAGATGAGGTCATGTGTTCATTTTACCCCCCAGTGTTTTCTAGCTCCTATAATGATCTTTGACAGGAGTCCCAGATCACAAAATACTGTTAATTAGACTAAAATGATACCAGTAGGTTTAGCTGCACTGAAACATAAGACACATTCTGGATGTAAAAATAAGATTCAAATGAGATAAATCTGGTAATCAGTGTTTAAAGGTTGTAATTCACTAAAAATATGTGAAATGGGGCCCTGTTCAGGACTTCAAAAAAATTCAACCTAAATGTTATGGTTACATTTAGCCTCATCACAGTTTTAAAGAATGTAATTCACAAATTCTAACACAAAACCAATAATAAGGCTACCCAAAATGATACATGCTGCACAGTTAAGATGCAAACAGGTTCTCTCGGCTTTGAATCAGAACAGTACTAACTACTACATGGTTTTTATAGATGTGAATCCTCCAACGTTTCTAGCTTTGCTGAGTAAGGAAAAACCAAAACACCTGCTGCAGGTTCCACACATGCACATACATTGCTAGGGGGGCCTAATGAGGAGAATGAAGCACTATCACTCCTACTGGCTTGAAGGGCGGCAGCCACGTGCTGCCCCCACCTGATGCACCTTCATGACCACAGCCCTGCTTGCTGCACCACATCCATCTGAATAATGAGTTCCTGAGAGCGAGGGCCCAACAAATGGGAGCTTTGGTTGCTGTTATAACCGACAATCTACTAAAGATAACACAACTAAAATCAGACTTTAAATCCCTGGGACCTGGAATCACTAAACTGAACCAAGGAATATCCTCTTTATTGTTATCATTATTATTCTTAAACCTGTTTACAAAGCCACTGCAGGACAGACTGTGTGCAAAGAGAACCATGGTCTTTAGCACAGGTTGTTCACCCCCATTTCGTACAAACCCTGAAGTGCCACGTATTTACTACAAGCACCGTATTCCCAGTCATAGGGCTAACACACACACACACACACACACACACACACTTCCAGTTGCCTGCAGACACACTTCACCACACAATGTGTGTGCGTGTGTGAGAAACAGAGAGAAAGAAACACATGGAGAAAGGCACAAAGAGGAAACAAGTGAGTTCCTATTAGAGCTAACTTTTCAGAATATGATTAAAACCAAAGGATTTCTCTCCTGCTCAAGTGCTACTGAACTTCCTGACCATCACCATCCTAGGAAAGTCCCCAGGACAGGGAGCTCCTTTTGACTGGGATTAATTCCCTGTGTACTTCTAACAAACCTAGTAGCTGGCTCCTTCAGGTCAGAAGTAATCAATTAGAATGGAAGGGAAATGAAGGGTTTTGAGACAGACTTACCAGCAGCTGGAAAGCCAAAACAGACAAAAAGCATTAAAGACAGACACAATAACTTAGAAGTTTTGTGGTTTTTATTCATTTTGCATATAGTTCAACACCCTTTACCAGAAGCCTCCAAAAAACACTGCTCTTATACCGCTAGAATAAAGGAAAAAGTGCATGTAATAGTTTAAGAAAGAAAATTATATAATATTTTAGAAAATGTTCTTTATAAAATTAAGTTTCAGTTATTTAGAAAATTAAGTTTTGTGGAGAAGCTTGGAAATATTTATTAAACTGGAATCACCTAGAACAGTGCTGCAAAGAGGGGCCTTGTCCTTATTCATGGATGTGAGGACCGATGAGCACGGCTGTTTTAAAGACTTTTTTTTTTTTTTTGCGGTACGCGGGCCTCTCACTGTTGTGGCCTCTCCCGTTGCGGAGCACAGGCTCCGAACGCGCAGGCTCAGCGGCCATGGCTCACGGGCCCAGCCGCTCCGCGGCACGTGGGATCCTCCCGGACCGGGGCACGAACCCGTGTCCCCCGCATCGGCAGGCGGACTCCCAACCACTGCGCCACCAGGGAAGCCCTAAAGACATGTTTTTAACTACAAAAAATAATCCAGTTTTCTAAAAACAAGAAAGATATTTTAATTTTTGTAGCCAATTTGGAAAGGCATGAAAATGCGAATAAAATCAAGACAATGAAAAGCTTACTGAGAGCCACCGTTTCTTCCCACGATAATAAGACAGTTAATATAAGGTCCCTGCTACTGCACGTGTGGTCGAAGGAGCAGCAGCAGCACCTCCTGGGAGCCTGTTAGAACCCATGGCCTCAGCCAGACTCTGCATCAGGATCTGTATTTTAACAAAACTCTCCAAGTAATCTATATTACGTTCAAGTTTGAGAAAACCTCATACACATGACTAAGGGAATGTTACAAGGTCTTCCCAATGTTCCGGTATCAACATCTGGAGCCGCGTTTCACATTCAAGTGAATGGACCAATAATTAAAAATAATTTAATTTTGAACCTTCATGTCTTGTTCTGAAATTCTGATCAGCCCCTAAGTGTCAAATTCTATGATTCAGATGTGTAGACAGCCAACTGAGAGGTCCCCAAATATTTTTCAATTTTTAGGAAAAGAAGCTCAAGCCCAAATTATTTTAAAGGGCAGTGACAGAGACAATTAGTGGGAAAAATAAAGGATTAAAAAATGCCAAGTGTGAAACAGATAAACCACCTAATATTTTAAAATAATCTACTTCAAATTCTATTTCAAAAAATTAGCACTGTGGTACAGCACAATTAGCGATCAAATAGTCTAGTTCAGTCCTGGCTCAGCCACTAAAAATTAAAGAGCTGTGTGTGTGTGTTGGGAGGGGGAGGGAGGGAGAGTGTCGGAACACATCATTTAGCCTTTAAAGCGCCTACACAATGAAGAGGTTCATCCAGAATTGATGAATGTTTCTCAAACTTTACCCTCAATCCACAGTAAGAAATCCATTTTGTATTCAGACCCGGTACTAACACCCACAAACACATATATCTATATACAAATGGAAAGAAGGTCACAAAACAAAACTTATGCTTAGCATGTTATGAAACACTCTGGTATTTTCTGTTTTATTCTTTTCTTTTAATGTTGGTTTTGGTACAGTCCATTGATTTCATGACCACAGTTTAAGTAACACTGGTCTAGATTATTTCCAAGGACTTTTAAGGCTTAACATCCTAGGGTTCTTTCCTATCAGGAATTTGGACTAGGGGCCACTAGACAAGGAAGAAGGCAAGGCTGCATCAACTTAATGGAGCCCATGAAACAAACCCCTCAAATCACATGCAAAATTGGGAGTCTGCATTTATTTTTCTGGAAAGAGAAGCCATATCTGTCTTTCAGAGTAATTCATGATGCAGAACATAATAAAATGTTATGGAAATCGCACATTAATTTGAATAGTCAAAATATTCATTGTATCATTTTATTTTCTGCTTTCATTTCTATAGTCTATCTCATTAAACACAAATTATGGCTTCTTTCCCCCCCTTGAAATTAAATATAAATAGTTAAAATCCCATCTATTGAATCTGTAACCCATAAACATCACCCACTGGGTTGAAGGATAAAGAATACCAGTCTGGTATCTACTGTCAAATTTCACGTCTAAAATTTCTTTCTGGCTAGCATACCACTTGTTCCTACACGTCCTGAATTTTAAAGCTGTTATGAGACATGGTTAATTTGCCCTATTAAAGTAAATAACTAGGTGAAGTCAAGAAGCCCATCAATCTTTTATGAAAGTATTCTCAAAATACAAACATGCTGATCATGCAGTGTATTAGGTGTCGGGCATGCAATGGTGAGCAAGATTGGGAACCAAGCTTAAAAGGTTAGCGAATAGCAGTGCATTTCAGATAATTTTATAACTGCCGGAAAGTTCAATCACCTTTATCTCTTCCCATTCAATTCCCCATAATAATAAAATTATGAACAAAATTAAGCTCACTTAGATCAAATCATCCTTTTCACCACTGGAAGGTTTGCCAGACATCCGGTCTTTATTTGGTATTACAGAATCTTGTTTATTCAGTTTGGGGACTTGAGTAAGGTTTGGAACTAAAAGGGACTATAGAAATCATTTAATGCAACTCTGTCCCACAGATAAGGTAACTAGGGGTCCAGAAGATTACGGGATTTGTGAAAAGTCCACAGTTAGGTTGTGGGGCAATGTCCAGACTAGAGCGCAGATTTCCTGACTGCTTGCTTAATTGTGTCTGTTCCACTCGCTCTAGTTTTCACCCACAGTAATTACCCCACAATCTTATGTAATGCTTTATCTTCATATTTCTAATCTACTTCAAAAGAAAAACACACGTCCGAATTTACAGATATGAAAACCATGAACATATATATACTCTGTACCCTGCAGGAAGCAACTGCTAGAAGAATGGGAGGACACTTTCTGGGAAGAAATGGAGAGGAACTGTAACAGGAAGGAACACAGGAGCGCAGCAGCCATGAGGAAGCCACTCAAAACCAGAAGAGGCTCTCCAGTAAAATGAAAATTAGAAAGCCAGCCATTCATGGTTAATACCAACAAATGCGATGTCAACAACTAACAATGCTGGCAACCCTTGTTTAACTTGCTCCAACCTTGCACTCCTTGTCTGGACTTGTATTTGGTTTACTACAAGACACCTAAACAGCTACAGGGTGGACACCTCCAGAACCTAACAGAGGAGAGTAATATAACCTGATAAATTATGACGGAAGAGTGTTTTGGTTTTGCTTATCTTTCTCTTCAGTACTGAGCAAAAGTTATGTTTTGATTTGGGAGGTATAAAACATAAGTGACAAAATGGTGGCAATCCCTAAAGATAGCAACAGTTGCTGGAAAACAGACTATATGCATGTTAAATTTGGAAACAAATACAGTCAAGCGCTGGCAGCACCGTATAGTGGGAAAAAAAAGAGCCAATAACTAGCGAACCTAGGGTTAGTTACTTAGAATCTGTAAACCTCATTCTACTCATCTGCCAAATGGGGTGATTCTACCTAGCTCATCCCTTTCAGGTTTCTCCTGAAGGCAAGATTACATGTTTGTGAAAGCACTTTGATAGAAGTTGAAAACACTCTGCAAAGGTAAACTTCCACTATTAGTAACAATTGTACCCAAAGCAGGAAATATTTGTGATACAATTTTCCAAAACACAAAAACCCAAAGATTCATCTGGCTCCCTGCCCTCCTAATCTTCCTGGCTTACAGCTACTGACATTTCATCCATCTGCAGGCTTGCTCCAGCCCCACCAAGCAGGCTCCGGTTTGCTGGGGCTCTTGTTCAGATTTTGCAGGTGAGGTTCAATAATCAAGATCTCTGTTGTGCATTGTGATCAGGTCCCACACAATGCCCAGGTGTGCACCTGGAACCCACATTCCAGGCTGGGTGTCCACTGGACTTCGAGACCACCTGTTGGTGGATACCCAGCTGTACCCACCTCCTGAGAGAGCCCAAAGTGGCAATTAGTCCAGAGCCACCCAGCAATGTCTACATTAGCAGCTCAATTTGGCCTCTCAACAATGACCCAATTTGAATTCTAGCACCAAGGGTGATGATAACTAAGACAAACACTTGAGCAAGGCATGCCTCTGTGTGGCTGGAGGGATGAGGCTCATGGGCTGTTTCACTAAGTCATTTCCTATTCACCACACAAAGTTCCAGTTAACCTTAAAATTGTACATTAAATTTGGAAAAAATGCCCAAAGGTAGAATGTGACAATTCTTTGAAGGCAGGAACAACGATTCTTTTAAAATTTCATGTAGCAGTTAACATGATATTTGATGATTATAGCTATGTCTATGGGTACCTTGTTTGGACTATTAAACAACTCAGCTAAATGCCGTATCATTCTTTATCATATGTTAAACGAGGTGATCTTGAGAGGAACATATAAAATATATCATATGAGATACTCTAATGATAGGTATTTAAAAAAATACTATAAATTCTTTCGTAAAGTTTAAGATCCTTTAGTAAACAAGATAATCAATTGCTGATTTTTATATACTGAGTGATCTCATGTTGTTTCCTTGTGTGTGAAAGTTGTTGGCTATACAATATCTCTTATCGTTTCCAATTCTAGATTTCTAGAATTAAAGAATCTGTATAATGTTTGTTAGAAATAATGATTTATTTAATATAATTTTCTTTATATCTTAATATTATGAGTATAACCAAAACCCAACTAAAACTCTATGTATGTATATATAGACATGTGCCACATTTAATTGGTTATAAGATTCCTTTTTCTCCCCCACTGCAACATTTTAACATCTCTGAAATTGGGCTGAATCTTACAATTGATGGCATTTTATGAGTATAACTTCAGGCTCCTCCCCTTTCTTATTGGTACATAAAATAAAGGCATACCTTACAACTGATGGCACCTTACAATCAGTGAAATAAGGTAAAATATATATAATTCAACAGAAAAAAAGGGCTCTCTTCTTTAGGTTGGTTAATTATTCCCCTAACCAGGCAAGATGCCGGCTCAGAATTCTGGCTGAACTACATTAGAATAATTGAGCTTTCATCAACCAGTCATTTGATAAAGTATATAATCACAATTCTCAATTGAGACTGCTACTATGACAACCGATGATATGGTAAAAAGTCTACATGGAAATTCCAAAATGAGAATTTCCATTGCCAGGACTGGTAAGAGTTTCAGCATTAATACAATGCATTTCTACTAAATTCTCATGGCACACAACTATACATGTACTTAAAACTCCATAATAGAAGCCTATTAACTGGGTAATATTTGCTAAAGATATTTTATCAATTAATCAATCAAAGATTTATTAACCTACAACAATGTGATACATAGTAAACCTGGAGCTAAATGACTCCTTTGAAATTATTAATAATTTTCAAACAAATAGAATCAATATTAAAATATTAGTTTTAAGAGGGAGAAATATTATTATCATATTACAATGATCCCATTATATGTATGACTTTCTCCTAGGCACTTGAAAACAATTTATCCAAAGATAAATAAACAATTTATCCAATTGTTTATTGGATAAACAATTTATCCAAAACAATTTATCCAATTTATCCAAAGTAAAACCAGGCCTTAGGAGGTCTCTTCTGAGAAGGCCCGAAGGGGGGCTGTTCTGACCCAACAGGGGACATTAAACCTATTGGAAATTCTGGAAAGAAGGACTCTGCCTGACCACAGCTGTGGCTTTTTCCAGGTCGGCTGTTGGCTTTAGTTGACAGAGGAGGAAAATATGTTTTAGTCAAATAAAAAATATTTTTCATAGATATTTTTTACTTTGCCTAGTATATTTTTTTCTGATATTAGGAAGATAATAACCAAACTCATCTCTACACTCAGATCATTAAAATCCAAAGGCCCTCTTCACTTACGTACTTAACCAAAGAATGTCTGGCTTTATTTGATAAAGCCACACTTTTCCAATGAGCACATGGAACAGGAAGAAAAAATCCTGACAACCTTCAAACCAACCTTCAAACCATTCTATATCAGTCCTGTTTATTAACAGGGTAGATGTAACACACCAACTTCCCCAACATCTATAACTTAGTGAAAAAGCTCTGCAAGATAAAACAAGATTCCCAAACATAAGTCACTTCACTGTGCGTTTGCCCTCAGTCACTCAGGGGCACTTAGAAATGAGCACTGCTCTCCTCTCCCTCAACATAGTACAGCCCCCCAAAACACCTGAGGGAATGATATACATTATCTTACACTAAAAAATTTTATCACTGTAAAATCAGTAGGATAGTTTTGTTAAAGGCGAGGCGAGAGAAAACAAAAACCAAAAAGCTTTAATTTCCTATTTTAGCAAAGTCACATAGAAAAGACAAGTTACCAATTTTGTGTTTTGACTATCACCATACACGTATCCACAAGAGCCTTAGTTAATTACTATTTAATGAAACGCCTTCCTTCATTTTTACAATGTATGTGACTAGAATGAAATATAGTTATTTTAAGCAAACAATACAAGATCTAAAAATAAGAGATCTGCTATACTGAGAGAAACTGTGCTACAGGAAAACACAAACACATCTGAAATTACCAGGCATCTTCAAACCCAATTTTTAATATATCCTTTCTAGAGTAGAGACCACCAAATGAAAATGAAAAAAGCACATACATTTCTAAACTGAGTCACAAAAACATGTTCTAACAAAAAATCCAAGTAGAATTAGAAGCCCGTGATGGAGGGTTATTATAGAAACCAGCTTCTGGCAAAAACTCAAAGTAAAATCTGTTTTAAGTCCAAATAAAAAAATATGTTTTACGCTACTTTTAATTAGCTTTAAAGTCTACAATTCCCCATGATTGTTGTGAAGGACACAATATAAAGGCACACTGTACTGTAAACGCTGGCATAACCTTAACTATGTCAACACCAAGTAACATTCAGAGACGACCACCATTTGCTGCAGGAAATAATTATTTGGCACCAATAAAGTACCCCTTGTTGCTTCTATCTCTCATGCTGTTCTAACCAGAATAAAAGTTGAGGGGTTTCTATACAGAGTTTCATTGCATGTGTCAGAACTAAGAAAATGAGGTACTTTAAACAAAAATTCAATTCTAATAATATATTTAGCAAGTTTTCTTTTTGTTTGTTTTTTTAATTAAGAGCTACTATAGAAGTAGGTCAGTACAACTGCCCGGAGGTATAGTATAAAATTTAGTTGCTCATAAAATAATGCTCAAGTAAGTTTCATTTAGAAAGTCAAGACTATTCGTGAAAATATGTTCTCAAATTTGGGTTTCCCCAATCTCTGCATCACACGACAATAGGTAGACAGTATTTACATGTGTACCTAAGTAAAATGAGTAGATTAAAAGCATTCGAGTCAAAAATATATCTTCGAAAAGTGGCCACTCAACTATTAGTGCTCCAAATTTTTTAAGTAACACTCAGAGAAGCAACGGTTTTACCACAGTCAAGAACTGCCTAGACTCATACAAGATCCATGGTATTGATGATGACTGGAACCAAACCAATGAAGAGTTGACAGTCTCTGAAAAGGGTGATCAAAATTAAAGGAGTCAGGTCTCTGCATAAGCATTTTACTAGCCAGCTGTAGGGATGCCATGATCCACTGAGAGTTCAGTACAGGAGACCTGGTTGATGTCAGTATTTGTTTAATGTAATACTCTCTCATAAAATTTAAAATATGGCATAAAAAGGAAATGAAAAGGGGTATTTATTAAGTGGCATGTGGCCAAGTTTTTAAAATTAATTAATTCATTTATTTTTGGCTGCGTCAGGTCTTCATTGCTGCACGCGGGCTTTCTCTAGTTGTGGCGAGCGGGGGCTACTCTTCGTTGCAGTGCATGGGCTTCTCATTTTGGTGGCTTCTCTTGTTGTGGAGCACGGGCTCTAGGAGTGCGGCTTTCAGTAGTTGTGGCTCGCGCTCTAGAGCGCAGGCTCAGTAGTTGTGGCACACGGGCTTAGTTGCTCCGAGACATGTGGGATCTTCCCAGGCCAGGGCTCGTACTCGTGTCTCCTGCATTGGCAGGCAGATTCTTAACCACTCGGTACCACTGTACCGAGTCCCAGCATGTGGCCAAGTCTTAACCAACTACTCTGTGCTGCTCTTCCTAAAGAGGTTACCATGTGAAAGGAGGATGGTCTCACCTGTTGCTTCAGCATGCTAGGAGTGCAGACCAAGCATCTATCTAGAAAAAAAAAGAAGAAATTCTGTCTCATCTTTCTCAGCGAGAGGAAGCCACACAGTTTGCAGTGCATTCTGGATCTCCATGACCTGACTCCAAGCCCTGTGATTTGTACTCCTCATTCACTCACTTTGCAAACGAGACTATTCCTGAACTGAAATGAGCCCACTGCCTCCCGCCATCCTCCCTGCCCTCTCTTCCTTACAGCCCACCTGTCAGAAGCCTACCCATCCTTCACAATGCAGTCCACAGACACCTCTACAAGGCAGGTTTCCCAGCCTCTCCACGCTGCACTTTCCCACATTTCATCCTGCCTTAGGCAGTCTGACTAGGTGAGTTCTCCAAGGGCCTCATCTCCATGCCTCCCAACAAGAGATAAAAGCACCACACTCACACCTGGCTTACAATCATTCTGTAACAGGAACGATCAAGTCCAGCACTTACAAGTCCATCTAGAACCTTAGATTGCATTGTGGAGTGCAACTGGTCCTGGGCTAACATGATCTGAAACCGAGGGCTGTCAAGTTTCCAGCTGTCCGAGATGCAGGTTTACACGAGATACAGTGGTAAAGAACTGAGACATCTGTGAACTGCGTCCTGAGGCTTCCCGAACATGTCTAAGCACAAACGTGGTTTTATAACATTGCATCCATCTAGCATCTAGTCCAACTGAAAATACTAAAGCACGACTTAAAGCAAGTCCCCGTAGGTGCTCAGAGCAAGGCTTCGCTTCATTAGTCTAAAATTTAATAGATATTCGCATAGTCAGAGAGAAGTATGGGCTAATGAGGAGCAAGACTCAGTTACCCAGGACAAAGCTGCCTTTATCAACTGGCCTCAATTCATGGCCTGGCGTATTTATTTATAGCACCAGTAGCGAATTTTAGTGATTTAATGAACTAGAAAGGATAATAAATTCTCAGCAATTCACTTGAAAGGAGGAAAGCAGTCATATGAATAATCTTAAAAAATGGATAATTAAGAAGACTTTTATGTGTGGCTTTGAAACGTGTTTCGTCTGTACTTAACGCTGAATGCAAGAATTTCTACTACATTAGACACACCCAATCTTCAAACAAAGTAATAAAACAGGCCTGTGTGTTCAGGACTGAGTATATGAATAGTCTAGAAACTCACCCCTACCCTGCAAACAAACCACACTGCTAGAGATGGGCAATGTCACATTTCAGACTACTGCAGGGCACAAGCACAAGCAGAAAAATGCACTTCTTAACACGTGTCTGTCTCGGTGAAACACTTTACTAAGAAAAACTGGAGTGTTAAGTAATCACATGTTTTATTTTTCTTCCCCCAAAATAAAGAATTCTCAACTTCGGTCTATATATCATCTTACATTATTGGAGTAAGCATAAATGGAAATGGTCATATCAATAGTGGAGGAGCTGAATACCCTAGCCATGGCTGCAAAGTCTCTTGCTGGGTTGGTGTGTTTATGAAAGGAAACTTACCAGCAGCAATGATTTTTAAAATCATTAGTAGCGTTGATAATGTAAACAAACTGTTAAAATGTAATGGCTTGAATTGTGTGTTGGCAAAAAATATAGCTTAAATTTCTAAATAACTGATTCAACTGGTTATAAAAGCACATTTTTTGGAAGGTGGGATGGAGTAAACACACTGTTTTGCGCCTGTTGGTTAAAGTTTGTGTGTCTTACTGTGTTAAGTATTTTAAGCAATTCTGAACTGCACTGGTTCAGAAGGTACTTGAAGTAGATGCAGTGGCTGAGGCCCTCTGAAACCTCTCTGTGACATCTGGCAGTGGCGATACATCACCAAAAGCCATCACAGGAGGAGCCATCTGCTCCCAACAGAAAAGGGAGCCTTAAACAGATAAGGACTGGTCCACAGTCAGGCTCTGTGACTCTTGCCTTTTCACAACTGAAGCTGCTGGTTCCTAAGCCTGGGCAGTCACTCCAGTGGACCCTAAGCAGCCAAAGTGAACAGCACTGAAGGACCTGTCAAGGGGCCTTGCCTTACCTATGCCTCCCCACCCACACCTGGGGTGGGGGGTGGGGGGCTGGGGGATTTAGGAACAGTGATGAAACAGCTTGTGTGAACAGATTAGCTACTGTGCATTCCTTTGCCATAATCCATATATTATTTCATTGGGGAATCTCTGTAAGATGCAGTAGTAAAAACTGTTGATTTTATCAAATCTCAGCCCTTGAGTATACATTTTCTTAATATTCTATGTGATGAAATGGGAAGTATGCTTAAAGCATTTCTGGTGAAACTGAAATAGAATGGTTGCCTTGAGAAAAAAAATACTTGTGCAAATGTTTGTGTGAGAGCTGAACCAGCCATTTTTTTCATGGAACACCACTGCACTTGAGAAAATATGCAAAGTATGCTTATTCACACTTAGGTATTTAGCAGACATTTTCTCAAAAATGAATGAAATGAGCCTGTCACTTCAAGGAAAAGTGACTATTTATTGCCAATGAAAAAGCAAAAGTTAGAATTTTAGAAATCTTGATTATTGCCACCATGAGCTTGATAGCTTCCCAAGCTATCAAGACTTCTTAAAGACTGTTTCTGATTAACACAGGTGACATCAGGTAAATGTAATTTTTTATATTGTATAATAAAACATGTCAACATTTTAAAGATCTGCATAACTCAGTGAACCAATGTTTTCTAATAACAATGCTATTACATTACAGAATCATGCATGTTGGTAAAAGGTCCATTCAAAGTACAAGACAGATCAATGGATTTTAGTATAAAAGGAATACAAAAAGTTCACTGATGGTTTTAGATTCCACATAGCAATCAACCTTTAAGAAATTACCATTCAAGTTTTGCTGAAGTTATCACAGAATATCCACCATTATCTGAAAAGACTATTAAAATACTCCTTCCTTTTCCAGCTATATGTGTGAGGCCAGATTTTCTTCCTAAGCTTCAATCAAAACATTTATTTTTTAAACAAGTAAGTGAATATTAATTTTTTTTCTGTTTTCACTTCTATTCCAGTAAATATTAATAGAGATAACCCCTATAAACAAAAGCTCTTTGGGTTTCTTAAAATATTCAAGAGTATAAGAGTCCTGAGGTCAAAAAGTATAGGAACCACTGATGCCTCACCTGGCATCATAAGGAGTTTGGATTTTATTGTAAGTATGATTGTGGTAAGCTACTAAACGTTTTCAAAGAAGATCCTTTAAAAAAAAAAACTGTAAGTGATCAGGGCCAGGTTTTTACACATACCTGCTTTTTGGTTCTACTCTACTAGAAAATAATAATTAATTCTCAGAGCATAATTCTCAACCATTTTTTTGCACATTAGATAGAATGGAGGACATGAGAAAATGACAATCTCTGACACAAAAAAATTAACAGCAGTTGGGGCTTCCCTGGTGGCACAAGTGGTTACAAATCCACTGGCCAATGCAGGGCCACGCAGGTTCGAGCCCTGGTCCAGGAAGATCCCACGTGCCGTGGAGCAACTAAGCCCGTGTGCCACAACTACTGAGCCTGCGCTCTAGAGCCTGTGCGCCACAACTACTGAGCCCACGTGCCACAACTACTGAAGCCCGTATGCCTAGAGCCCATGCTCTGCAACAGGAGAAGCCACTGCAATGAGAAGCCCATGCACTGCAATGAAGAGTAGCCCCCGCTCGCTGCAACCAGAGAAAACCCGTGCACAGCAACAAAGACCCGACACAACCAAAAATAAACAAATTAATTAATTAATTTTAAAAAATACTTAAAAAAAATTAACAGCAGTCAA
The DNA here is from genome assembly GCF_949774975.1 of Lagenorhynchus albirostris. NCBI lineage: Eukaryota > Metazoa > Chordata > Mammalia > Artiodactyla > Delphinidae > Lagenorhynchus > Lagenorhynchus albirostris. The sequence continues at coordinate 38,978,868 of NC_083109.1, read as the reverse complement.
GGAGCTAATATTCTATTTGTTCTATTACATTGTTTGGCACCTTAGCTTTACCCCAACCTCAGAAAATTCAAATACAAGGTACAAGATATATCAATTGACACCTTCTTTGAAGATCTTAAGAGAAAAATTTAAATGAACTTTGAGTAGACAACTGTCTCTAGCTTCATATAAACTAGCAAGAAAGAAGCAAGTTTCTCTCTCTGATAGTTTGCTCTCTGCTATAGGAAAATGAGAAGTAGCAACTTCTGCAAGGTAAGCACAGCTGCCAACATTTAAGAGAATTTGTTATTCACTTTTTTCCTTCATTTAGAGACACACATTAGACAGAAACTGCCTCCCCCTCCAACACACCATTTTAATATCTTCCTATATACTATTTCTATATAGTACAGTATTTGATATTATGTAATATCAAAATATTCTTCTATAATAAGTAATTGAAAACAGTGTGTTGGAAATAAAGTTTAGGTTAGGACTTTGAAGAAGTCCAGACAAAGGAAATACAGCAGTGATTTTTCATTTAAAAATTGCTTAAAAAATATATATATATATATATATATATTTATTTATTTTTGGCTGTGTTGGGTCTCTGTTGTTGCCTCCGGGCTTTCTCTAGTTGCGGTGAGTGGGGCCTCCTCTTCGTTGCAGTGTGCAGGCTTCTCATTTTGGTAGATTCTCTTGTTGCGGAGCATGGGCTCTAGGCACACGGGCTTCAGTAGTTGGGGCACATGGGCTTAGCACTTGTGGCTTGCAGGTTCTAGAGCACAGGCTCAGCAGCTGTGGCACAAGGGCTTAGCTGCTCCGCGGCATGTGGGATCTTCCCAGACCAGGGCTCAAATCTGTGTCCCCTGCATTGGCAGGTGGATTCTTAACCACTGCACCACCAGGGAAGCCCTAAAAATTGCCTTTTCTTAAAAAGCTGGTGTTCAAACACTTCCTCAGCTTCATTCTTGAAACGATTTTAGAGGCTGTGCATGTTAGTAGGATTGTGATCCTCCTAGTTACCTTACATTCAGTAATTATATATTATTATAGAAAGACTGTAAAATCAAAATACTGGTTGATCTGACCTCAAGCATCTGATTTTCCTATAACCCAACCCAAACACCATTAGGTATCGACATCCCTAACAAACACCCACCTGGTTGAGCACAACACTGGCTGGTGACGATTTTGAGAATGTGTTGGGAGCTGTATACTAGCCCAGAGTTCAGGATTGATTTTGGCATTTTGAGGAGTCTTTCATGGCAGTGACAGGAGAAAGGAGATAATAAAGTAACCCAGAATGTCAGGTAAGCATGGGCTGATCCCGTAAGTCCCAAAGAAATACTTGTTGAATAGTGTTAAATTAACTAGAAAATCTATTAATTCCTGTAAAGATATTCTACAGCATTTACTGAAATATGTGCTGAAATCCTTCGGGGGAGGGGTGGGGAGTCTGCAGAGAGACTGGTAGGGAGTGGGAGTGACTGCCCTTCCTGTTCCAGCAGCCGGGCCAGCTTCTAGCTCCTACTCACCTCATCTCCTGAGGCTACAGGAGGGATGAGGGAAGAAACCAGGAACAGGGAGGGAGCACTCTGGGATGCACCCCTGCCTGGGTGGGTGTCTTACACGGGGGTGGGGGCAAGGGATATGCAAAAGAGGAAGCAACAGCTAGAACAGCGGGTTTGGCATCTGAACCTGCATCTGGAGCGGGAGGTGCTTCTGGGCCCCTTCTCATATTTTTAATGTGGACAGTAAGATTATTTTAAGAAGAGAGGCCTGCTGAACTCTAGTTAAGAATTTTATCATTTTCTAGACTTCCTAGGAATGTAAGTGATTCCCCAGTAAGCCCCCCAAAACACATCTAAATGCAGTTTGACTATTACACTTGACTTGCCACTACACGTCCCATGAACAAAGGTATGAAAATAGGTGGCGGTCTAGATGTGAGCCCCGTCTTTCCAGAGACCTACAGTGTAATGCCTGAAGGCCAAACTCAGTCCCTCACTACAGAGTACGTGTGTTTGCTGGTGCTGAGTAGGCAAGATCACCACTTCCGAAAAACTGGATAATACAAGAAAAGGTGGCAATTAAAAAAAAAAAAAACTCCACAATGAAAACAAATACTTACACAGGTCCTCAGCCCAGCTGTAGAACTATAAAAAACAAGGTGTGTTTTCCAACTGGGCTATCCATTAACAACCTAAACTAAGGGATATTATGCAATTCAGCAGCAGAGAGGCAGGTCAATGCTTTCCATTCAGTCTTGGCCAACAGTACTGACTGTTTCCAGTTCAAAATAAAATAAACTGTAGCAGTGGTAAGTCTTAAAGAATGAATTGTCACACTAACAAAGCAGAAATACAGAAAGGGCAGAAAGCAGAAACAAGAAGAACTACAATCCCGCAGCCTATGGAACACAAACCACATTCACAGAAAGATAGACAAGATGAAAAGGCAGAGGGCTATGTACCAGATGAAGGAACAAGATAAAACCCCAGAAAAACAACTAAATGAAGGAGAGATAGGCAACCTTCCAGAAAAAGAATTCAGAATAATGACAGTGAAGATGATCCAGGACCTCGGAAAAAGAATGGAGGCAAAGACTGAGAAGATGCAAGAAATGTTTAACAAAGACCTAGAAGAATTAAAGAACAAACAAACAGAGATGAACAATACAATAACTGAAATGAAAACTACACTAGAAGGAATCAATAGCAGAATAACTGAGGCAGAAGAACAGATAAGTGACCTGGAAGACAGAATGGTCGAATTCACTGCTGAGGAACAGAATAAAGAAAAAAGAATGAAAAGAAATGAAGACAGCCTAAGAGACCTCTGGGCCAACATGAAACGCAACAACATTCACATTATAGGGGTCCCAGAAGGAGAAGAGAGAGAGCAAGGACCCGGGAAAATATTTGAAGAGATTATAGTCAAAAACTTCCCTAACATGGGAAAGGAAATAGCCACCCAAGTCCAGGAAGCGCAGAGTCCCATACAGGATAAACCCAAGGAGAAACATGCCGAGGCACATAGTAATCAAAATGGCAAAAATTAAAGACAAAGAAAAATTATTGAAAGCAAGGGAAAAACGACAAATAACATACAAGGGAACTCCCATAAGGTTAACAGCTGATTTCTCAGCAGAAACTCTACAAGCCAGAAGGGAGTGACATGACATCTTTAAAGTAATGAAAGGGAAGAACCTACAAACAAGATTACTCTACCGGGCAAGGATCTCATTGAGATTCGATGGAGAAATCAAAAGTTTTACAGACAAGGAAAAGCTAAGAGAATTCAGCACCACCAAACCAGCTGTACAACAAATGCTAAAGGAACTTCTCTAAGTGGGAAACACAAGAGAAGGAAAGGACCTACAAAAACAAACCCAAAACAATTAAGAAAATGGTAAAGGAACATACACATCGATAATTACCTTAAACATGAATGGATTAAACACTCCAACCGAAAGACACTGGCTTGCTGAATGGATACAAAAACAAGACTCATATATATGCTGTCTACAAGAGACCCACTTCAGACCTAGGAATACATACAGACTGAAAGTTAGGGGATATAAAAAGATATTCCATGCAAATGGAAATCAAAAGAAAACTGGAGTAGCAATACTCATATCAGACAAAATTGACTTTAAAATACAAAATGTTACAAGAGACAAGGAAGGACACTACATAATGATCAAGGGATCAACCCAAGAAGAAGATAGAACAATTATAAATATATACACACCCAACATAAGAGCACCTCAATACATAAGGCAACTGCTAACAGCTAGAAAAGAGGAAATCAACAGTAACACAATAATAGTGGGGGACTTTAACACCTCACTTACACCAATGGACAGATCATCCAAACAGAAAATTAATAAGGAAACACCAGCTTTATATGACACAACAGACCAGATAGATTTAATTGATATTTATAGAACATTCCATCCAAAAAGAGCAGATTACACTTCCTTCTCAAGTGCGCACAGAACATTCTCCAGTATAGATCACATCATGGTTCACAAATCAAACCTCAGTAAATTTAAGAAAATTGAAATCATATCAACCATCTTTTCTGACCACAACACTATGAGATTAGAAATGAATTACAGGGAAAAAAATGTAAAAAAAACCACATGGAGGCTAAACAACATGTTACTAAAAAACCAAGAGATCACTGAAGAAATCAAAGAGGAAATCAAAAAATACCTAGAGACAATGAGAACACGACGACCCAAAACCTATGGGATTCAGCAAAAGCAGTTCTAAGAGGGAAGTTTATAGCAATACAATCCTACCTCAAGAATCAACAAACATCTCAAACAATCTAACCTTATACCTAAAGGAACTAGAGGAAGAAGAACAAACAAAACCTAAAGTTAGCAGAAGGAAAGAAACAATAAAGATCAGAGCAGAAATAGAAACAAAGAAACCAACAGCAAAGATCAATAAAACTAAAAGCTGGTTCTTTGAGAAGATAAACAAAATTGATAAACCATTATTAGCCAGACCCATCAAGAAAAGGAAGGAGAGGACTCAAATCAATAAAATTAGAAATGAAAAAGGAGACGTTACAACAGACACTGCAGAAATACAAAGCATCCTAAGAAGCCTACTACAAGTAACTTTATGCCAATAAAATGGACAACCTGGAAGAAATGGACAAATTCTTACAAAGGTATAACCTTACAAGACTGAAGCAGGAAGAAATAAAAAACATGAACAGACCAATCACAAGTAATGAAATTGAAACTGTGATTAAAAATCTTTCAACATACAGAAGTCCAGGACCAGATGGCTTCACAGGTGAAGTCTATCAATTAGAGAAGAACTAACACCAATCCTTCTCAAACTCTTTCAAAAAGTTGCAGAGGAAGGAACACTCCCAAACTCATTCTATGAGGCCACCATCACCCTGATAACAAAACCAGACAAAGATACTACAAAAAAAGAAAATTACAGACCAATATCACTCATGAATACACATGCAAAAATCCTCAACAAAATACTAGCAAACAGAATCCAAAAACACATCAAAAGGATTATACAGCATGATCAAGTGGGATTTATCCCAGGGATGCAAGGATTCTTCAATATACACAAATCAATCAATATGATACACCATATTAACAAACTGAAGAAAAACCACATGATCATCTCAATAGGTGCAGAAATAGCTTTTGACAAAATTCAACACCCATTTATGCTAAAAATGCTCCAGAAAGTGGGCAAAGAGGGACCCTACCTCAACATAATAAAGGCCATATATGACAAACCCACAGCAAACATCATTCTCAATGGTGAAAAACTGAAAGCATTTTCTCTAAGATCAAGAACAAGACAAGGATGTCCACTCGCACTACTATTATTCAACGTAGTTTTGGAAGTCCTAGCCATGGCAATCAGAGAAGAAAAAGAAAGAAAAGGAATACAAATTGGAAAAGAAGAAATAAAACTGTCACTGTTTGCAAGTGACATAATACTATATACATAGAGAATCCTAAAGATGCCACCAGAAAACTACTAGAGCTAATCAATGAATTTGGTAAAGTTGCAGGATACAAAATTAATGCACAGAAATCTCTTGCATTCCTATACACTAATGATGAAAAATATGAAAGAGAAATTAAGGAAACAATCCCATTCAAAACTGCAACAAAAAGAATAAAATACCTAGGAATAAACCTACCTAGGGAGACAAAAGATCTGTATGCAGAAACCTATAAGACACTGATGAAAGAAATTAAAGATGATACAAACAGATGCAGAGATACACCATGTTCTTGGATTGGAAGAATCAATATTGTGAAAATGACTATACTACCCAAAGCAATCTACAGATTCAATGTAATTCCTATCAAATTACCAATGGCATTTTTTACAGAACTAGAACAAAAAAATCTTAAAATTTGAATGGAGACAAAAAGGACCCCGAAAAGCCAATGTGGTATTGAGGGAAAAAAACGGAGCTGGAGCAATCAGACTCCCTGACTTCAGACTATACTACAAAGCTACAGTAATCAAGACAATATGGTACTGGCACAAAAACAGAAATACAGATCGATAGAACAGGATAGAAAGCCCAGAGATAAACCCACACACCTATGGTCAACTAATCTATGACAAAGGAGGCAAGGATATACAATGGAGAAAAGACAGTCTCTTCAATAAGTGGTGCTGGGAAAACTGGATAGCTACATGTAGAAGAATGAAATTAGAACATTCCCTAACACCATACACAAAAATAAATTCAAAATGGATTTGAGACCTAAATATAAGACTGGGCACTATAAAACTCTTAGAGGAAAACATAGGAAGAACACTCTGACATAAATCACAGCAAGATCTTTTTTGATCCACCTCCTAGAGTAATGGAAATAAAAACAAAAATAAACAAATGGGACCCAATGAAACTTAAAAGCTCTTGCACAGCAAAGGAAATTACAAACAAGACGAAAAGACAACCCTCAGAACGGGAGAAAATATTTGCAAACGAATCAACGGACAAAGGATTAATCTCCAAAATATATAAACAGCTCATGCAGCTTAATGTTACAAAAACAAACCCAATCCAAAAATGGGCAGAAAACCTAAATATACATTCTCCAAAGAAGACAGTACAGATGGCCAAGAAGCACATGAAAAGCTGCTCAATATCACTAACTGTTAGAGAAATGCAAATTAAAACTACAATGAGGTATCACCTCACACCAGTTAGAATGGGCATTAGAAAATATACAAACAACAAACGCTGGAGAAGGTGTGGAGAAAAGGGAACTCTTTGCACTGTTGGTGGGAATGTAAAGTGACACAGCCACTATGGCGAACAGTATGGAGGTTCCTTAAAAAACTAAAAATGGAATTAGCATATGACCCAGCAATCCCACTCCTGGGCATATACCCAGAGAAAACCATAATTCAAAAAGACACATGCACCCCAATGTTCACTACAGCACTATTTACAGTAGCCAGGACAGGGAAGCAACCTAAATGCCCATCGACAGACAAATGGATAACGAAGATGTGGTACATATATACAATGGAATATTACTCGGCCTTAAAAAGTAATGAAACTGGGTCATTTGTAGAGACGTAGATGGATCTACAGACTATCATACAAAGTAAGTCAGAAAGAGAAAAACAAATATCGTATATTAACACATGTATGTGGAACCTAGAAAAATGGTATAAATGAACTGGTGCAAGGCAGAAATTGAGACACAGATGTAGAGAACAAACGTATGGGCACCAAAGGGGGAAAGTGGCGGGGGAGTAGGGTGCTGGTGTGATGAACTGGGAGACTGGGATTGACATATATACACTAATATGTATAAAATGGATAACTAATGGGAACCTGCTGTATAAAAAAGTAAAACAAAACAAAAACAAAGCATAAATACAATGATCCCATCTTCAAAGACAAGGCAAATTCATCAGGTGATACATTCAGAATGTGGTGCTTGTGAAATTTTATTTGTAATATGTATGGTAACTGAGGCTAAAATGTTTATACTCTCTGAACATGGGGACCTCCCCTGCTCATATACTATTAGAGAAAAATAAAGTAGATTTTTAAAAAACTAAGTAATTAGATAGTTTTTGAGGAAAAAAATTAGAAATTGAAGAAAATGTTCACATTTTTGTGTTCAGGTTACTGGCATTGGGTTTACACATTTCTAGAGATACATACATCGTGGTTTTGGTTTACTGTCTATTCTTTGGCTGCCTTCACAATCTCTAAAATAATCATCTTTTTCTGGCACATGACTCACCTTATTTGCACAGTAACTGCCACAGTAAAAAGCCTACAAATATTTCTTGCTCGATCAAAAGAGGAGAGGGAGCCTGATGTTTCTGAGGTATTCTCAGATTTAAAGGACACAAAAGGAGACTCTAGAAACTCTGTAAGCAAGATGGTTGCTGCAGGGATGGTCACAACACATCTTGTCCGGGGAACTGAAGCTAAAGGCCTGAGAGCTTTTGACTTTGTGGATTTAATATCATGTTCAACTATGTGCTTCTCTGTGACTCTGAAGGATTTCAAAATCACCTTATAAAAGAATTTATTTCAGCTAGAACCTCAGAGGATAAAAGGACTTAAAGGAGACTGAGAGATGGGGAGATGTCCTGAACAGCAAGAAAGCACAAAAGGAGAAAACAAGTGGTTGCATTCCACTTTAACAGATGGGTTAAAGAATAAACAAAGGAAGAGCACATCACTGATATTTACCAGAGAGCTCAGGCTCCCTGTATTTTGAAATGTTCCCAAGGTGAACCCACTGCCCACCGTTGCTTAAAAAGCTGAAATCCAAAGAGAGCAGGTTCTAGAATTCAACTCACATCATTCAGATGTGAATCGAGTCAGTTGGCTAAGGCTTTCTGACAGTTAAGTGACCTGTTCCTAAACACTGGCACAGTTTAGCACTTTACAGACAGTATCCTATTTAATCCTCATAACCACTCTCTGTATTATTATACCATTATAAATTATACATGTTCTTCAACTTCCCCGTTGCTGACGGGATGCTAAATCACCAATGCTAGATCCACAGCTGCCAAAGGACTACACTGCTTTACGAAAAATTCATTGGAAAAAAAATGGAGAACGCAGACTATGTTCATTTATTCAAAAAACATTTACTGACCATCTTCTATGTACCACACACTTGGGACACATTAATGAACAGACATAAAATACCTGGCCACATGGAACTTACTGTCTAGCAGGGACGGGAAAAGAGAATTCACCAAAAATAAACAATAAATAAATAAGTCATACGGTAATTTAGAAGTTAGTAGATGCTATGGAGAAAGGAAAATGTAAAGCATTCCAAGAGGGATACCAGACACAGTTTGCAACTGTAAACAGCATAGACATCACTGACGAGGTGGTTGGTAGCTTAGTGAAGACCTGAAGGCAGTGAGGGAGCTGGCCATGAATGCATCTGGGGAGAAAATACTACAGGCAGAGGGAAAACCCAGCACAAAGACCTAAAAGTGGGAATGTGCCTGGAGGGTTCCAGGATCAGCAAGGAGGTAAGGATGGCTGGAATGGAGAGCATTCCATTGCAGGGAGAGGAGTGGGGAGGAGGTCAGAGGTCTTGGTAACCAGAAAGTGTCAGGCTTTGTGAATCATTATGAGGAATCTCGACCTGTACTCTGAGTGACATGGAGAGCCAGAGAAGGGTTTTAAGCATATGCAACCTATGGTTGTTATGTCAATAACATATTAAAGGAAGGCAGGGAAGAAGAAAGGAGAGGCCACTGCATACCATCCAGGCAACAGGTGCTGGAGACTTGGAGGAAGGTGCTTGCAGTAGACGTAAGAAAAGGGGTTGAACTCCTGGATTTATTTGGAAGACAGGATTCTGGATACATCTGGAAGATAGAGCAGCAGGATCTGCTAACAGCCTGGATGTAAAGTGGGAGAGAAAGAGAAGAGTCAGGATGATTCCAAGGTTTCGGCTTGAATAACCCCAAAAATGGAGCTACCCCGACACCAAAATAGGGCAGGCTACAGGGAGAGCAGGTTTGCAGAGGAAGATCAGAAATTCTGTTTTAGTCCTTAAAATTGAAGTATATTTTACGTATTCAAGTGAAGAAGTCAAAAAAGTAGTTGGATATATGCATCAGGAGTTTAAGAGACCTACTTCAACTGGAAATACACATTGGGAGTCTAAAGGAGCTACATGGTACTTTATTAAAATCTTACAATTGTTTGTGACAAGAGTCCCACAAGAACTGAGCCCTGAAGTATTCCAAATTAACAGGCTGGTGTGAAAACAAACAAACAAAAAACCACACACGTTTTTAAAAAAAATGACTGAAAAGCCAGTGGTACAGAAGGAAAAGCAGGAGACTGTGGTGTCCTCAAAATCAAATGAAGAAAAATCAAATCAAAAGAGAGAATGACCAATTATATCAAGTGCTGCCAAGAGTAAAGAGGAGAATTGATTGTTGGATTCTGCAATTTACAATATTTTCTTTTGAAAAAGCCCTGGTGACTCTATCCCACACAGCCCCCACCACAGAAGACATGAATATCCACTGAATGTGATGTTATCTTTTAATTTTGTCACAAACGGAATTCATTTTTCTAAAGAATTATTCAGAAGGAAGGATTTACTCCAGTTTAATATTTGGGACTCTAGTCAGTAGATCTGTTAAGAAATACCAGTGATAAACTGTAGCTGCTAACAGTAATCTGCTAATTCCTATTAGCAGATTACTGCTAACTGAATTCCATTCAATTCCTATCCCTTAAAAAATAATAATAAAAATACCTCTAGGTAAATTGGAAATAAAAGGATAGATTTCTTCTGTCCTGATGAGGAATTATGATAAAACAAAAGCCAATATTGTACTACTGTTTTTTCTATTAAAGAACAAAAGTTTGCACATTACTGCCATTACTATTTGATAATGTTCCAGATGTATTTTATAATGTTCCAGAATGCTAACACTAGTGCAGCCTGCCATAAAACCAAAATAAAAGGTATAATTATTAGAAAGAAGTAGACACAAGTGTCATTACGTAACTAGGAAACCCAAGAGAATAAACTGCAAAGCTCTTAGAGTAAGAACCAGCTATAAAATAAAATTACAAAAATCAACAACCGTCTATGTCAGCAATAGGCAATTTGAAGAACCCATTACAACAGCAACAAAAACATAAATACCTAAGAAGAACCCTAACAATAAATATTAGGACTTATATAAAGAGTAAACAAACAAACAAAACACCTCTGCTAAGACACAGAAGGTCTGTATAACTTTTCACATCCCTTCAGAGAAACACTGACTACTTTATATGTACATGACAGTCCTTGCCAACGAACCAAACTAACTGGATATTTCTCAGTTCTAAGGATTCATCTGCAGACCATTCCAGGTTAAGATGGCACGTTTAACAAAACATTCAAGCACATCCTCTCTGTAAACTCCACAAAAATGGCAGTAAAGAGTTCTTTCCAGGTCTTCCCTGGTGGCGCAGTGGTTGAGAGTCCGCCTGCCGATGCAGGGGACACGGGTTCGTGCCCCGGTCCGGGAAGACCCCACATGCCGCGGAGCGGCTGCGCCCGTGAGTCATGGCCGCTGAGCCTGCGCGTCCGGAGCCTGTGCTCCGCAACGGGAGAGGCCACAACAGTGAGAGGCCCGCGTACCGCAAAAAATAATAATAATAATAAAAAAGAGTTATTTCCAGAAGACAAAGATGGAAGGATTTGAAGAACTGTAGTGGAAATTACAACAAAATCATGAAAGTGGAAAGCAGATGGACAAGTAGCAACTCAGCAGCCCTAAGAGTGAAATGCTCCACCACCAGTGAGAAAAGCTGAGAAGCACTCTAGTTTGCTTCAAAACTGGAGAAAGGGTAGCGGGCTAAAATAAGGTTAGCAGTCTTACTTCCCGGATGCCCTTCCCACCTCCTGGCTGTGGAGCTCTGGCCCACAGTCCCTGCCTGAGCCCAGCAAGACCGGAGACTGATTCTTGGGAGAGTAGATAAAACAGGTAAGTATTTGGACTGTGAGAGCACCAGAACCTTCCCCAAAGTGAAGAGGATGCTAAGACTCCAGCCAGATGTCTCCCCAACACTGGCAGCTGGACCCTTTCCTCAGCGCAGGGTGCTGCCTGATGACCACCCTCTGACCAACCCAACAGGAAAAGACCTCGTATGTGGTCCCAGGGAAAAAGAAACCAGTAACAGTCAAAAGACTGACACTGAGGAGCCTAAGGGGATGGGTGGAGGGCAATGAGAGATAGGGGACCACTTATTTTACAGTAAGTATTTTAGTATTCTTAGATTTAAATTATGTGCATGTATTAGTATAAAGATAGTAATACAATTTTTATTTGAAAGGACAGATGGCTATAATTATGATTTTTAAAAGAACAGTGTGACTTACTCTAGCAGATACTTCTATATATTCTAAATGTACATTTAAAAAGATTTAACATTGATTAAGATAAGAGGTCAATGATAGATGAGTAAGACCTAAAACAGAATCAGACCCAAAAGCTAGTCAAGATCTTAAAATATAGTAAAGGGAAGACCACAACCCATTGAGGAAAGGATGGACTGTTTAACAGATGGTGCTAGTAGACTAGATGGGCTGGCTCAGGAGGAGAAGGTGCTGTAAAACAATTCACATCCATGTGCTAATATAGAACTAAATATACAAGTTTAATATATTTCCAAAATTTTCGTTTCATTTACCTCACGTCTGTTTATATTTTCAAACGTAAATATTTACAAGGAAAAGTCATAATGGACAAGATGGAGAGAGCTGACTACATAAAAGTAAAAATATCCTGTTGTTTGGAAAACACCATAAAGTAAATTAAAAGACAAATAACGAGCTGTGGAGGAAAAAAAAATTACAAATATGATAAAGGCACAATGCTCTTTACATTAAGAGCATATTTATATTATATGCTCTTTATATTACGAGCATATGTTATATAATATATATAGGATATTTAATTATACATATATTATCTCTTTATATTAAAAGATACTTTAACTCATTTTTAAAAAATCATCATTTAACAATAAAATGGACAAAGTACCTGTACAACTCTCAGAAGGCAAAATGAACAAATAAAAAGCAAATTATTAATTTCACTAGTTACCAAAAAAATATGAATTAAAATAAGACCACATTTTTATAGAGGATTAGGAAAGATTAAACACTGGAGTGCTGATACTATGGAAAGACCGTTCAGTGTGTAAGGGCATCGATGTGTTCTGGCATAAGCAATTGGGCAACAGGCCTCAAGAGTCATAAAAGAGTTCACCTCTGCCCCAGGAATTCTGCTATAAATCTAGCCTGAGCAAGTCAGAGACAGTAAGACTTTCAGACAAGGGCATTTACTCCAGCTCTGCCTGTGTGTCTGCTACTACTTTCTGAGCCTATATCCTTTGCCAGACTCTGTTGAAGACCTTCCTCTATCTGGTTCATGCCATCGCTCCAAAACTCTATGTTGCCGGCACAATTATTACCCCCATTCTATGGATAAAGGAAGCACAATCAAATAATTAAGTAATTAAGGTCACTTACATCGGAAGTGCCCAAGCTAGGATTTGCAACCAGAATTTAATATCATACCTCCAAACACTGAAAATGGAAATATGTCAAAAAAGAGAAAACTAGCTAAATAAACTTTGGCATACCCATCATTAAAAATCTTATTTTCAAAGAAGATTTAAGGGCATAGGAAATGTCTGTGATATATTAAGCGAAAAGGCAGCATTTAAAAATACAAATGAAATTAAAGTGCCAATTTTGCTTAAAAGTATATATACGCAGACAAATAAAACGGGACAAATGGAAGCCTATCATCCCATGAACAGGTGATTATTTCTGGATGTACCTGTGATTTTTATTTTTTTAACTTTTTTTGGTAATTCCCAAAATGTCTACAACAAGGACAATGGCTTTTCATTTTAAAATGTTTAAAAACCATAGAAAGAATAGAAATTCTCAACTGTAGATGCTTAGAAGGCCTCAATTTTTAAACACGGAATGAAAAGATTAGGTGAGCAGTTACTGCCTTAGCTGCACAGCATTACTGATGAACTACAAGGTCCATCAAACGAGAGAGGATTTTCCACTATTATTTTCTTCTCAGAGTGAAATGGGGAAAATTAGCCTTACGGAATCTGCTTGATAACCAGAAAGTTAACTAGCACATAACACAAGAGTAAAGAAAACCTCTGCAATCCCCAGTAGATACTGGGAGTCACTATACTACCATAAGCATTTTGAACTGACTGATCAAATTCTGATTATTATTTACACAGTAAAGTTGGAAAGGTTTCATGAAAACAAAAAGCCTAAAGACACGTAAATATGTCTGTACTATTTTGTGTGGAACAGTTTTAAGCGTTCCTTGCAAGGTAAACTGGAATTAGTTGGCTGCGGAATATCTGTTTTGAACATAAAAGAATGAACATTTTAAAAAATTATCTTCGTTTGGATGTGTGTGTGTTGGGGAAGGGAAGGAGTGGGTGAATCTGGAGACAAACTGTGCCTTTCCTTTGTTATTTTAAAGTATAACATTACAAGTGGTTTAACTTTTTGCAAAGAATCATGGCAAAGCACTTTCTAGGAACAAAACAATTTACAAACTGACAATGACATTGTTGGGCCACAAATTAGCAAAGGTTTTTGCATGGATATAGGATTATATTTCACTTTTAAAATTTCTTAAATATGTCTTCGGAGTTTAGAAAAATGATGCATATACTTCGTAGATTTGTGTGCCCCAAAGAAAAAATAAAAATAAAAAAAGTTGCTTCCACCTCTTTTGGAACTTTGTTACACAAGTTCTTAGTGCAAAGACTGGTAAAGGTAGAACAGCAGAGCTGCTAGCATTATCACTCCATACAACAGCATTAATAAATAATTCTGAAATTACTTAGTGAGAAAAAGTGGAATTGCGTGAACTCACCCTTACCTGAACTGAGGCCAAGAACTGAAAAGTGTCATTCAAAATCTTTAGAAAAGTTAGAGTCCTATTCAGAAAACCAAAGGTAGACCCGTCCACTTCCCCTGGAAGACCCGTTGCTGTGGTAACCTGCAGTCACCCCTCAGAGTCGGTACATGCTGGGGGAGGGGATCCTCCCAGAGGCTGGGGGATGGTTGAGGGGAAACGGGGGAGGGAGGAGGAAAGAGGGTTAAAAGAAGATGAAACCCCTTGGGTGCGGCAGGGGTCAGGAAGGTGGGCTTACTACTAGGAAATTCAACACGCCCAAAAGAAATTCAAAACACCAGTTAGAACAATGTCTGGCCGCTGGAGTCGTATTATACAGTTCAGCTAAAGTTTGAACCATTAGAGGCGCTTCCCTCCCTCCCTCCCCCCCCCCGGCGGGAACAAACCACTCTTTGTGAGTTCCTGTCTATGGAAAACGAAGCCAGAGTTTCGTCTCATCAGTTACAAACTGAATGCTACTTCGCAAAACTAAAATCTTGACTTTCTTAAATTAAACCTATGCTTCCCAAACTGCTGCACTATTGGAATCACCGAGGGAACTTTATAAACTACACACCGTGTTTTAATTGGTCTGGGGTGCAATTTTGAGCAGAGTTTTAAAAGTCTCCAATGATCCTTTTGTGCAGCCAGTTTTAGGAACTACAGTACTCTAAGAAAGGAAAAAAGAAAGCACAGTTATCTCCCTTTGTCTTTTTACGGCTAATAATAGAAATTAGCTGGCTTTCTCCAAGCACACACAGGACAATAGGTTTCTTGATAAATAGGAGTCCCCGGTATGCCCTGACAATACTTTCTTTGAGATTAAAAAAAAAAAAAACTGGCAACATAAGCCCTTTCTTCCCAAGAGAGCAAATATCCTTCTTACCGAAACACCAAACTTACACATCTATTTTAAGAGCGAACTGGCAGGGAATGCAGCTCAGAACTTGGAGGACGAGCTCCAGGACCAGAAGGAAACTGAACCCGCAGAAGCCCACCAGCATTCGCGGGGGTCCTGCGGCCACAGGGGCTGGGCGAAGGCCGGGGTGTCGGTCGGGCCCCGCAGGCTGCGCCCCAGTAAAGTTGTTCCAGGGAACTTTGCTCCCGTTTCCAACCCGCGCCTCCCCGGGAGAGGGGCGCGGCCCCGCCACCTGCTCGACGCCTAGGCTGCTCGGCCGCGCCCCCTCCTTGGACCTCGGCCACCTTCGGGGGTCGCGCACTCAAAGAGCGCCCGTACTGCCGGCAGAAGCCTCGGGGGGTTCGCCTCGCCCCTCCCCGGCGTCCTCAGCTGCAGCTAGCCCTGCCCTCGGGCCCGGACGCCAGGACCTCCGCGCGGGGCCAGCACCGTCCCGCCTGGAGCTCTTCCGGAACCCCACCCGCGCGGCCAGCGCCTCTCGAGCCGGGACGGGGGATCCGGGCGCCCCCACAACCCCTGTCCCGACGCCGGCCGGCAGCCCCAGCCAAGCTCTGCCCCTCCGGCCCGCGGCCGGGAGCGCGCCCCTGGCCCGGCGGTCCGACGCTGCGCACGCGCGGAGGCGCCCGTCCGCTCGCTCACGGTCCCCTCACTCACCGCTCGCAGTCCTTGTCGCCTCAGGCAGCGCCCGCCGTCTGCTCTGCTTACTGCTCGCTGCCCCGGCTCGGTGCCCGCTCCTCAGGCCCCGGCCAGGGCACTCGGGGAACCAGCGCCCGGCGGGCTCGGCGGGCACCCGCACGCAGGGCACGCTCCGCGGGGCCGCGCACGCGCGCACCCGAGCGACGGGAGGGGCGGGGCCGAGCGAGCTGCGCGCCCGGAGGCGCCCCTGGATACCGGGCATGCGTAGTGCGTTTCCCTTCCTAGGGTCTGGTGGCGTAGTGCGCTGTGACCCTGGACCTGTGAAACGTAGGGAAGTGGAAGAGGGCCAAAAGTCACCCTTCGCTGAGAAGCAAGTTCGCTCTTGTCCCACAAGTTGCAGTCTTCTTCTCTGTATCATTCGTCAATTAAGGTGTTAAATATTTATTGAGCACCTACTTTGGCAGAGCCTTTGTGCAGAACACAGGGCATCCTCAGGTAATGGTGAACCGATTGCATTTGGCTTTGGGATTCCTTTTCGGGCACTGAATCCAGCCCTCTCTTTGAACAGATGAGAAAAGTGCATAAATAGAGATCATCCAGTACCTGAAACTGCAAACCTTAACTATACTCTTAAGCAGTTTGGGGAAGGAGAGTTGCCTCTGGCTGGGGTGATGCGAAAACTTTGAGAAGCCTGGAAGGGTAAGAGATGGAGTCAGAAGATAAGCTCACCTGGGAGGAAGGTCAACGCAAAGGCAGAAACTGCAAAAAAAAAAAAAAAAATCAAGTAATATACGAGCTCATGAACCTTCTTGGGGAAAAGTTTAATCTGAATGTGTTTTTCATAGTGAAGGGCAAAAACGGTGGCAGGAAGGGTACTTGAAGCTCGTCTGGAAAAGATTTTTGATGCTTCACTTCAAATTTTCAGCTTTTTTTAGTGGATAACTGATAAATACTAAAGGTGTGAGGGAGAAGGGTCTGGTGTTTCTGGCGGTCTGATTAGATGCAGAATTTTGGAATATAAGGTGAAGACTAGCAGTGAAATTCTGTAGAAGTAGAAGGGTCCTGAATTCAAGTGTTGGCATCAGAAATAGAATACATGGAAACGTTTTCAGAGATTGTGAGATTGTGAAGGACAGGATTCCCTAGTTTTTGTCACTGCCTGTTTGGGTGTAAAGAATTGTTTCTCATGACAGACACCTACTTCATTAGATTAGATCATCATCCTTGGTAGATATTTATTAGTGGATAAATTAGACCTTTAAAATGTACAGCTACAATCACTAAATGCTTCTTTTAACATGAGTTTGGTCCTGGGAGAATACATTTCTACTTAATTAAAAAAACATTAATTTGAGAGACAGTATATGTAGTGAAAAATATATGGACTTTGGAAAACAAAAACCCCTTTTATAAAGTCCAGATGCTCTGAAACAAACTGTCTGATGTCATGCAAATTACTAAATACCTGTGAGCCTTACTGTGTTCGTGTGTAATGTCAGGGAGGAAGAAATTTTCCTCTTCCCTTTTAGGTTCTTCTGGCTGGTGTAAGAATTCAATTGAGACAGATTAACAGAAGAAAATCAAACAACAGTTTAATAACATGTGCATGGCAGAGAGCCAGGAAAACGGAGTAACTCACCAAAATGACTGACACCCTTATCTTAAATATTATCTTCAGTTTAAAGGCAAAAGAAGATGTTGTGGGTCGTGGTTTGGGACTTGAAAGGGGGAAAAGGCAATTCATATAAATGTTTGGTAAATAACTGTTTGCTGGGTCAGGCAGAGACAATGGGACACAGAGTGGACTTTGATCTCTAAGCCCTATTCCCCTACCATCCCTAGCCCATATTTTTTGCAGGTATCTCTGGTGATAGCTCTATTCCTGGAATAGGCCCTATATCTAAAATTTTTAGGCAATTAGGGGGGGAAGGTCAGAATTTCTTCCTGAGTCTTTTGGGCCTTGATTGTTTTCAGTTCTAAAAAAAATCTGCATACCAAAGAGACATTTTGGGGTGGCAAGTTTTGTTCCCCTACAGTAGCATGGAATCATAATATTTACCTTGTATGATGGTTAATTTTATGTGTCAGTTTGGCCAGGCCACAGTACTCAGATATTTGGTCAAACATAGTCTAGATGTTTATGCGAAGGTATTTTTTTTCAGGTGAGATTAACATTTAAGTCAGTGGACTTTGAGTGAAGCAGATTGCTTTCCATAATGTGAGTGGGCCTTATCCAATCAGTTGAAGGCCCAAATAGAAAAAGACTGACCTCCCATGGAAAAAAAAAAGGAATTCTGCCAACATACTGCCTCTGGACTTGAACTGCAACTCTTCCCTGGGCCTCCAGCCTGCTGGTTCACCCTGCAGATTATGGATTTGCCAGCCTCCACAATCATGTGAGTCAATTTCTTAAAATAAGTCTTTCTCTCTCTCTCTCTCTCTCTCTCTCTCTCTCTCTCTCTCTCTAGTTGAAGAACCCTGACTAATATACCTTGCAAGGTTATGAAGATTACATGAGTTAATTATCATCTGAATCTGAAAAATGGGGATTATAATCTTTAACTTATAAGGTGATGACAAATTAAATAAAAATGGGTAAAGCACCCAGCACATGCTAGGGTCTGAATAAACGGCAACTGCTATTACTTGTAAATGAATACCAGAGGCAGAAACCAAAAGAGGAGAGAGTGTGGATGTTGGCACTGTGAGATTTTCTCAGTTCACTGGGTAATACTATTAAATTTAAAAAATTGATATAGGAGGTAACACAATTTTGGTCTTCCTAGCTATGATATACCAAAAAGGTGATACATATGAATATTTTAATTATTTTCAAATAAATGCCTAATGAGCCTAAAGATAGACTCTAGTTGTACTCTTAAAACACCAGACATGCAAAGCAGTGACATGATTTCACGTCTGAACATTTTATTTCAATTTAAGTGCCAATTAACTACTTGCTGCTAGGATGGAGCAACCTAAGGAGAGTTTACGCTGGAAATAATTTTTAGTCTCAGAGTAGATGCATGATGTAGCATTCAATCAGTGTGTTTATTGAATCCCTTTTGGGGCAATCCTGTAGCTATTGCGAGCACGCAAAAATGGATAAGATATTCCATTTAATCTACAGCTATTGCCATTTGTTATGTACTAGGCAACCTCCTTGCCCTCGGGGAATTGATCAAAGGGCCTATGAGTCCATAGCTATAATGTAAGGCAGAATGTGGCAAGCGCCTTAGGAGGGGCATAAATGATTGAGCCAGTTGTACTTTGCACAGTTTGGTTTGGCACAAGCCAATGGGGTAGAGCAGCATCTTTTAAAAAAAGTTTGAACAAAGCTGTTAAGTGTTAAATAAAATAACATTCTCATTCCCCTGACTCACTTGCTTCAGTTCAGAGTTTACAGGGTATAATAAGAGAGGGTGAGGCAGGAGGGGCCTTGACAAGCCATTCAGAGGTAAAAGCTCCTCTTTTCCTTGTTTCCTCTTTCTTTTTCCGTCATGGCTGTTGTTTTGTTTAAAGGAGAATTTAACTTTAGAGTTAAAAAAAAAATACTTAGGTAAATTCCCCTGACCTCATGAAGATTTATGAGGAGAATACATAAAAATCTAACATGACAATAACAAACAGTGGGGACTGGAGTTCATAAAAGGACAAGGAATAATTGAGCTGGAAACCATGAGCCAGGTGGACAGAGATGGCCATCATGTTTGTTCTGTAGCCAGGGCTGTCATGCTGTGACCCCCGTGTTCCTTTTGGCTGAGAATGAAATATTCCACTGTGGATGAGAGTAAGCCAACTGCAGGACTGACAAAAGCAAGTGATTTAGGGGAAATACACAGCATTTTAGTAATTTTTAAATAATCAGGATGTTATTTTATTATAAGAATTTGTGAATATATTCATTTCAGGAGCTTTGCCACAGTGAGTGGGAAATAAATTAATCTGGGATTAAAGGAAACTCTATACTAGAAAAGGAAGAGTTTTAATAAAATTGAAAGGACTAGCCTCCAGCCATGGATGTTAATTATCATCTGATGAATAATAATGATGATAATAGGAGATGTGAAATAAGTTAAAATAAATCCTGGGCCAAATTTTTTTTAAAAATTACCAACTCTGGAATGGTGCCTTGCAGAATTAACCAATGTGCTCACATTAAATGGTTTAAAATCAGAACTAATACATAGCTCTGCACTACAGATTTATACACAGCATCCTCTCTCCATGATTTTTTTTTTCTCCATGATTTTTTAAAATTAATACTATTCAAAAGAATTCAACCTGTTGAGTATCACAAGTAGAATGTTGCCTACTCAGTAAAGAGATTGGCAATATAAATATTTCTTATTATAAGAATATTTGATCATGAAAAATAAAAATATAAAATAAAATGGCTAGCAGGCACAATATCTATTATTTTTTCCAGTTCTACCTCCCTTTAATATTTTATGCCGCTGACAAAATGTCATTGACACACAACTTTTCAATAAGATGACTTTTGCACATTTTAATTATACCTGTAGTTTTAAATCCTAAGTAAATGTTCCATCAATATGACATTTAAAATATTAAATTGAGTATAATCATAAAAATTAAATGCATGTAAATTATTTTGCATAAGCAACGACAAAAACTGTGCGACAAACCCAATACTGGGTTATAGAGGGTTGTTTCTTTAAAAATGAACCTCCTACACTACAGAAAATTATATCCAGTTTTCCAGAATGTAAACACATACTACATTAAGCAAGGTTTTGTAAAGTCACATGAATATTAAAATTATTTATATCCCTTATATTCTAGTTTAATGGGACAGTCTAGGTCAGTGCTAAGAAAGAAATGTTAGCCACAAATTTGAGCTAGATATGCAATTTAAAATTTTCTAGTAACATTTAAAAAAGTAAAACCAGGTGAAATTAACTTCAATAGTGCATTAATCCAGATATTCAAAATATTATCATTTCATCATGTAATAAATATAAAAAATTATTAATGAAATATTTTACATTTGCTTTCATACTACATCTTCAAAATCTGGTTTGTATTTTCCTCTTACAGCTCATCCTAATTCAGACTGCAATTTCAAACAATTAGTAGCCACATGTGACTAGTTGCTATCGAGCTGGACAGCACAGATCTAGGACTAGGTTGTTGGTTCTCAAAAGTGGCTGCACATTGGAATCACCTGAGAAAAGATGAAAAAATGTTGATACCTGTGTCATGGTCCCGTGATTCTAGTGTATTTGCTCTAGGGCATCACCTGGGCATTGGGATGAAAAAAGAAATTCGGGTGATTCTAATATGCAACTAAGTTTGAGAATCACTAGTTTTATTTAAGGCATTATCAAAACGTAAATATTATGAGACCAGTGTCAGTTGTTCTTTACTTGAAACCAATAGCATTTAAAAATCATGCTGAAACATACTAGCGGTGTAGCATATATAGCATACGTGGCACATGTGCATCACTAGTATTTCTTAACAAAATTAACAATTGCTAATAAAATTCCAAGCTTTGATTATTCAGGCCATGAGTTCTGATGTAACGTGGACAATTCCAGGTAAAGATTTACTTCAGTGCTTGGTGAGAACTGTTGTGTGTTGGCACTTCTGTATTTGTTCTGTGGAATTTTTACTTTATGATTGTTTAGAAAATCTCCTAATAGAGAAACACCTCTGACAATGGTATCACAAAACTTTTCTGTGATGCCTACATTTATTTAATATGTTTAACTCTTGCACTCAACATCCTACTGCCAGTATAAGAGCTAACTCACATTCATGACAAAAATTTCCCACCTTGTTTTCTACTCCAGTCATTGTTGATTATCTGTACCTAACATATCAGGTATATCTAATACCTCTCAGTAATAAACCACTCTAGGAATTAGTGGCTTTAAGACAACCTTTATTGCTTCCATCGAATCTCTGGGTCTGCTGTGCAGTTCTGCTTCTAGGCCAGGTGGGGTGCCTGGAACTAGTTGGTCTAGGATGGTCAACTGGAATAGCTCAGCACTGCTCCTCGTGGTCTGTTCGTCTCCAGTAGGCTAGCCCAGGTGTGTTCTCAGAGCAGTGGTGGCCCTCCAGAAACTGTGAAAATACCCAAGCACATTTTAAAGCCTCTGATTACATCAAGTTGACCCTGTTTCATTAGCCAAAGTAAGCCACATTGGCAAGCCCAGAATGGATACAGGCATTACTTAATTTAATCTGCCATGCCTAGGTCTTATTTGGTTAGTCCTATCACATTTGATTCCATACATTTCCAGTTGTTCTTACTCTGCAAGGTTTCTTTATCTCTTCAGTAATTGCAGTGTTGACTATCTCTCCCTATTGTAAATGGGATCTCTCTCAAGTTTTATCAGTATCCTTCTGTCTTGTAGAACTTTACTTTGAGGTTTAGTCACTTTTACACTTTTAAAACCTTTTTTAAATTGATTATATGGGTAAATAACAAAAATGAATACAGTCTTTGATTAACCCAACAATCAGTAAACAGATATGTTTAAAACACTATGCAGTCTTGAATTCTAAAAAGGTTTTAAATGCTATGTATTTCATCAGAATTCTAAACCTGATTTCAAAAAGATTAAGTAACAAGTTCTCATATGCATACAGTTGTTGATAAACACTTCCTACTTGTCTGTTATCCATTTAACGTTTGTAGTTCACACGTGTGTTTTTCACCTCGTAATTGATGGCTCAATTCATCATGTAAAACCATTCCCGGTTGAATTTTGAGGAAAACATACTGAAGAGTTATATGGAGAGATTTTCTTAAATCCAGACATTAAACCCGGTTGAATTTTGAGGAAAACATACTAAAGAGTTATATAGAGAGATTTTCTTAAACCCAGACATTAAAGTAAGAGGCCTTGTGTTTTATCACTTGATTATATGACTGAGCTATGTTTTTAAGAAATAAGCAAGTACATTTCCTTCTCTGGGTTTGCTTACTTGGCATCTGTGGAGGTTCAGAGTCCTATAGAAACCTTTTCTCTTTTTCCCTTTAAACAGGCATTGTAAATTGTTTGTTACTGGATTATAACCTTATAAGAGTAAATTACAGTTCATAGAGCTGTGAGTTACCATGCAACATTCTGTGCCTACATGAGTGAATGACAAAAAATCAGACGAATAAAACACCACCTACTTGTATCGTGCTGTTTGCCCTTCTAAAAAGGGTTATTACTGTGCAACTCCCCATAAAGCTGGAGAAAGTATTCTTTCTGATCAAATAAGTTGGACCCCGAGAAGCCCTGTGGAGTCTAATTCTCCCAAGGTTAGCTTTGTGGGTTTGGAATATTCCAGAATGTGACAGCAAAAAGTCATATCCCACCAGACCATTTAGCTTTGATTTTCCTCAGAACCAAACCTCCAAACAGGATTCAAGTGCAAGTAGTGTGTTTGGAGGTGATCCAAGGAAACACTGAGGGTGAAGCGGGGAAGTGAAACAATGAGTGGGACGCAGCCAGGTTACCAGCTGGAGCTCAGTCCTGTGGGGGACTGGGGGGACCGAGTGGGGAACACACACCAGGGATGTCCCAGTCGAGGCTGGAGGGAGCTGGGATTGTTATCCATCAATTCTCATCCAGTCCATCAAAGACTGAGATTCTGCTCCCAGGGAAACTGATTTCCCTGCACTCCCATTCAACCTTTGCTTATGAGCTGAAGGTGGTTCAGTGGCCAGAAAAAAGGCAAAGAATCTCAATTGCTGGCATCTGGAAGACAGGCGTTTTGCACCAGTAAGTGTGAAGGGATGTGAGCAGGGCAGCTCCACATGCACCAGGTAAACACAGACACGGAGAGGCGTCATCAAGTCCCTTCCCAGGCAGACCTGAGTATTATCTTCATTCCCCTCAGTGATTGCCTCTTGTCCTCTGATTTCTAGTCCTCTCTGATCTTCTCAAAATGTGATGCTGTCAATGGAGGTATGCTCTAAAGATGTTCACAGCAGGCAGTGACCCACTGTGCCAGAGAACAACATGGGTTTGCCAAACCACCCGCTTACTTGCACACCTTAGCAGGGCACCTTACATCCAGACTGTTTCCAGAAAGTTTGGGAAAATTGTACAAAGGTGTCAACGTCTTGGAGAAGATCTGAAGACAAAGGCATTAGCAGATTTCCATCCAGAGCAGTTGTTCTCACCTGGAGGAAATTTTAACCCCCTCTCCCTTCCTGGAGATATTTGGCAATGGCTGGAGACCTTTTTGGTTGTCACAATGTGGGGGGAGGGGACTATTGGCATCAGGTGGTTAGAGGTCAGGGCTGCTGCTAAACATAACGTACAGGATAGCAGCTCCCACCCCACAAAGAATTAGCCATCCTAAAAGGTCAACTGTGGTACTGTTCAGGCACTCTGATCTAGAGAAAAAACATCAGTGGGAAAGGAAGAAGCTACATATCATTCATTCTGATTTCCTCTCCTAATCTTTTCTCCCAATTTTTGCTCTAACAAAGTTTCCATTGATTTCTAAAGGTGTTTCTAAGCATCTTGGGAAGCTCATTATGTTTGTGAAACTTTAGTAAATTGAATAAGGGAGTAGCAGTCTGACCTTTTAAAATGTTTCCAGATGCTGAGCACTGGATTGAAATGCTAAATCCAAAGAACCATCTAATGCTGATTAGTAGTGATATGGCAAAAAGGGCAGTTTTCTCTTGACAAACCAAGTCACAAAGGACAGAAAGACACTAACACTCAGTGATTAGTTTCTGGAAATGTGACTGAACGAATCAAATTATGTATCATTTGATGCCATTAAATTTGAGTTCCTGCATTATACGTGGACCTTTTACTTTTCAAGCATTCTCAGTGTGTGAAATTAAATGTGCCATTTACAAGCTATCATGTAATTTTCTGTTTTCTGAAACAAAAGCAACAATCTGGGTACATTAAAGACCATTATATAATTGACAAACCTGCTTTTTAAAATTTGATCCAAAACATTTACAATTACTATCATTTGCCAAAGGGAGCTATTCCTTAACAGTGAAAAGTCATTTAAAAATTAAAATCAAAACCTCCTCTACCTTTTTCCAACAGGAATATCTTCCATGTGTATACATGTTCACAGTTTATGAAGTTTTTTTATACCCATTAACTCACTTGATTTTCAAATCAACCATATGAATAGAACAGATATCATTTTCCCCACTTTTAAAATGAGAAAGCTAAAATTCAGAGAGCATTATTTGCTGAAATAAAAATTTGGTTGTCGGAATTCCCTGGTGGTCCAGTGGTTAGGACTCCACACTTTCACTGCTGAGTGTGCAGGTTCAATCCTGCACCCTGCAAGCCATGAGGCGTGGCCAAACAAAGAAAATTTGGTTGTCTTACAAATAGCCGACACTATCAACACTACACAGTGTCAGCTGTTTGTAAGACAACCAAATTTTTATCACATCATATTACTTCGACTTGATGTTTAATTCCAGGTTTTAAAATTTTTATCGAAGTATAACGTGCACATGGAAAACTATGCATAAGTGTGCAACTCAATTAATTTTCACAACCTAAAAGCATCCATGTAACCAGCACTCTCACCAAGAAACAGGACATGACCATCATCCAAAAGCCCACCTCATGCCCCTTTTGGACACCACTACCCAATTCCCCAGGATAACAGCATCCTTATTTCTGACAGCGTTGACTCATTTTGGCTGTTTTCAAATTTTCTATAAATGGAATCATACACTAAGTCTCTTTTGTGTCATCCTTTGCTCAGTATTACGTTTGTGAGCTCCATTCAGATTATTGGGGGTGGTTGTAGGTCATTCTGATTGCTGTATAGTATCCCATGTGTGACTGTTTCAAAATTTAGTCATCCAGTGTGATTATCGATGGGCATTGTGGCTGTTTTCCAGTTTTTCCCTGTTCAAACCGTGGTGCTGTGAACACCACCACTTTCTTATACATGTCTTTGGTGGACAGAGGGACATATTTCTGTTGGACTTATACCTAGAAGGAGGATTGCTGAGTCAGAGGATTTGAATAAGTCAGCCTTGGTAGACATTGCTCAACAGTAGCCGTTGTACAGATTTACACTCCCACCAGCATTGTGTGACAGTGCATGTTTCTTATCCTTGCCAACACTTCATATTATCTGTCTTTTTTCATCTGATTTCTTCCGTTAGGTGTGGTATTACATCGTGGAGATACTACATTTCGATTTTAATTTAACTTAATTTTTTAAAACAGAATGTGTTTTATTTGAATACTGAATACGTTCTGTTGGTACAGAGTGTGCTGAGGCTGAAGTTTTTTAAGGGAAAAAAAAGGCAGTAATACAATTAAAATGGAAAAAAAATGATTTCAAATATAACACAAATGACAAATAGATAACATTAGCATTCTGTGAAGCCCACTTAAGGGGCATTCCATCATCTGATACGTTGTAGTTTAATTTAAACTTATTTCAGACATGAGTATTTGGAACTACCAAAAAAAATACCACATCTATAAAACATGACAGCAAATCAAAGAGTGTATCACGGTTTATTAAATATCTTTCATGAAACCAGTATGTGATAATTAGAAAACGGTTAAACCATTTGTTTAAAAAAAACCCTTAAACTATTGTCCATATTAGAGGTGACGGTATGTCTTTTATAGTTTGTAACATAAAATAAGACCATGTTGAACTTTCCATATTGAAATTTATCTTTTCAATACAAAGAATAGGCTCTGCCCGTTACATCAGAATGACACGAATTTAGGTTTCAGTTCCTCCGAATTCTCAGAGTGAGACAAGAGCAGCAATAAGACAAGTCTCAGAAGCATCATGAGGCTTAAACCTGCAGCCAGCCCAGCTGGCATGATTTTCTTGGATCTCTTAAACCTCACCCCCATTGTGGTGTCCAGGAAGAAAGCTGTAAACAGTGATCGTTTTACACCTCGCTTGTCATTGGAGACACAGTAAGCTCCATAACCAGCTGAAAATCCAACAAAAAGACCAGCAATCAAAGATGGAACACCACCTCTCTGCTTATATCCCAAAATGCTTACGGATGCCACCAGGGCTGCATAACGAAAACCAACCAGGTCCATTGGCAAGGTCAAGTCTGGTGTAGAGTTACTTCCGTTGAATTTCTCTCTCCTCTGGGCCAGTCCAACTCCTTGAGGACTAAGCTCAGGTTCAGTTCGTCCTGTCTTTCTCACAGCATCAACCTCACTACCAAGCACTAGGCAGGTGCTCAGTAAATACTTGCTACGGTCTGGAAGCTGACCCCGCCGCCAGCGCCTTCTGACTCTGCGTGCTACCTCTCGGCACTCTCAATTTTAATTTTAGTAGTTGGAAGCTGAGCCTCTTGGCATCCCTAGCCTCTAGATTAAACGCTGATTTTCACACTAAAATTGGCTTTGTTGTCCCTAGTTCCCACCTACATAAACGCAGGGCCTTAACACCCACTTCAGAGCCACCTGGTTATTTCTGATTTTCCATTTAGCCCGGAGGACACTGCTTCTGGATTTTGTCCCTGACCACTCGCTAGTGTTTGGTACCCACGAGACATGTGGTGAGGCATGAGGCGTGGTTCACTCAGAACCACGGATGCTGAGCCCCTAAGTGTACCATGTCTCCACCAAGAGCGGTTCTGCCCAGCACAACAAATGCTGCCAAGGTCCAGGGCTACTGAAGAGCATTCTGTTCTCCCTTCACGAGAGTCATATTCTGAGTTCCACTATAAGAGATTCTTTGTTACCTGGGCCCCAAAGCATTATCTCTGCCTCCACGTGCACCTCTTGTCCTGACCCAGCTGTTCCGGATCCTGTGTCATGACCTTCCTCTCTCCCTGGGTTAATTATACTTGATTGCTAGAGGGGCTTGGAAAAAACATCTCCTACTGGCCTCTTCATCCGTCTCTTCCTTCCTCCCATTTCTGACCCAGGAACTGCCTCCCATGAGTGAGTGCCTTCATCTAACTCCAACTGGTCTCCAAATCACAATTTAGCATAGCCTGGGATATTACGCTATAAAAACATTGTTTTTCTGAGAGGAGGGATACTTTGGAAGTTAGAAAATTATGAGCTGTCCCTGATATAAAGAAGTATATCTGCACTCTCTCACTGAGTCACAGGACTACACAAGATCTATAGTCCCCAGGAAATGGAGAGGCACCTGGACTCTTGAAATTGGATATGTTCAACCTTCAATACCCAGGCACCTAATGTCTACAGATTTGCCAATATCTGTAAAGAATGACTGCAATAAGAATCTTCTCTAGTCCTGGTTTTAATTTTATTAACTGGGTAGATTGTCATAATAATCCCTTATATATAACCACCTTCAAATTAAGTGGCTTAAAATAATAAGCATACAGTTAGTTCATGAATCTGAGGGTAATGACTTAGTCTGGGCCAAACTGAGCAGTTCTTCTAGCCTTGACCCAGTTCACTCATGTGTCTAGATTCTTAGCTGTCTATATAGTCATGGTTTGGATGGCTGAGGTGACTAGTCTCTGCTCTGGGTATTTTCCCTCCTTCCTCTGGGACCAACAGGCTAACCCGGGCAGGTGCTTCCCGTGGTGATGGCAGAGGGTAAGAGCAAGGAAGCCCAGGTGTGCATCAGCTTTTCAAACCTCTGCTGGTATTATGCTTGGTGACATCCCATTAGTCAAAGTAAGTTATGTAGGTAGAGCCAGAGTCTAAGTGGAAGAACTGCAAAGTTTGATGGCTAAAGGTATGTGTACAGGAAAGGGTAAGGAACTGGGCTATCACACGAAGTAAACTTAGACAAGCCACGTAATCTTTCTAAGCGTCATTTATGTTAGTAAATTAGAGATGATCGTAACCCAGAACCCCCCTCCCAAGTATTTCTAGTGATTTAAATTGTGATAACTAGGTTGCAAACATCTAAGTTCTTTATAAACTGTGAAGTGATGTACACATGTGGGATACCATTATGATGATGATGATGGTGATGTGCATTATTCTCTTTATTATATTTACATGTTGTCCCTAATAATTGGCCTACATTGTCCCTGAGCAAAACTCTGAAGTGTGTTAGCTTGGCTTTCAGTGCCTCTGGCCTGACAAGTGAAGTGGCCTCGTTTTTACTAAGCCTCTCAGGAGTGTCCATTACAATAATCTACCCATTTTTAGGAAGCAGTCAATAAATGGATGAATACAGAATATGAATAGATGAATGAATAGATGAATGAAGTTTTCAAGGAAATGACTAGTCAACCCTTGTCCTTTCTTGCATTCAATCAAGATGAATTGGAATTGAGTGCCTTCTCTGGTTAGAGCTCCCTCAACCTGTTAGTAACAAGTACCAAGGATTCAAATAAGAAGAGAGACAGCTGCTTCCCTGGAGGAATTCACAGTCTATGAGTGAGAAACTCTTCCAAACAAATTCAATTACAATGTGAGGCGTACTCTATTGGAGGTGTGCGCCTGGTGAAGTGAGATCAACTGTGTCTTGTTAGGGAAGTAAGGGGAAGGTTTCAGAGGAGGCTGTTTGGAGCAGAGAGGAATGAGTGGCAGTTGCGCAGGCCCACAGGTAGGGGTGCACATTCCAGGCCAAGGAAACAGCCTACCTAAAGAAAGGATCTCAGAGAGGTGGCATGTTGGAACATTGTTTGGTTATACTGGAATTTACAATAGGATCCTGGGTTTAACGGGAAATGTAAGTTAGACAGATGGACAGGTGGGCAGACCTTTTATATTATCCCGAGAATTTTCATTTTGCAGGGAGGGGAGGGCACTGAAGAGTTGGAAAGGGAGTGTCATGTTCAGAATTTAGTATTAGAAGGACGACAGTGTCAGGGAGGACAATAGGAATGAGATTGCAAGAGTCCAAGTGAGAGGTGGCCCATCCCTGATCCTGGGCCAAGGAGGGAGGGATGAAGAGAGAAGGGTAGATCAGACAGAAAGTCACTAGAGCTAATGGGACACAGGAATCAACCTGATGGAGGAAAGAGATGTACCTGCCCAGAGCAGGAGCATAAAGAGTATTCAATTAGGCACTGTGCGAGTCAGTCAGTGGATTACTGGCATTTACTGAAGGCTTGCTTTGGGCAGACCAAGGAGCTAGTTACTGTGGTGCATCTAAAGATGCTGAAGATACAGGCCTCTGACAATTAGTACACGAGTGGCTGTAGTAAGTCACAGAATAGAAAAAGAGCTTTTATTGAGGAACAGTCCTTGTGCCATGAGATCATCAAGAAAGGGGTGAATGACCTTGATTAATTAGCTTTTATTTTAGGGGGCTGGGAAGTCTCATTCTAAGCTTGCATTGTTCGTGTCTCTATTAATTGTCCTAATGGATCCTATTCCTCACATGGAAAACCAGCTAAATGCCTTTCTCTCTTTCTAACGTGTGAAAAATGAATAAGACTCGAATGTAGAGTTCTCTAGAATCTTTTTATAGAAATGGCAGAGCCAGCACAGTGCCCGTCTTGCTTGGTGATGGTTGTTTTGAAGAACATACAGTAAGTAACTAAGTAAATTGACTTACTTATCTGAAACATGTATTTTGAGAATTTTGTCATAGCCCAGTCAATTTGGAAGCAAATCATTTACAGTTAGAGGAGAAGAGCCTAACCCTTCACAGAGGACGTTGAAACTTTCCCACAAAGTATTGAGAGTGACTTCAAGCAGATTATACACTTTTCTTAGGGAAAAGTGGACTAGTGTTAGTGGGGATACTACATGAAAGGACTAGGTTTCTCAGCCACAGTGCAGATCACACTGGCATCAAGTCTGATAAGTGCTTGCATCAGGACCATGGAAGATTTGGTAGAAATCTATGTAACCCCTAGATACTGTGTTAACTCACAGTGTTTAAGCGTTAGGTCATCTGATTGGGCAGCTAGTCAGAAAGAACTCAATGGAAAAATATTAAAGAAAAAAAATCATTTCCCTGAAATAAAATGTCTAAAGAGAGTGATAAACTTACTTGCTGCCCCTTTCAAGTATAATGGCTACACTAATCAGAGTTCATCATAAGTTTTCATTTCTTTCCCCTAGTATTATAAATCATAAGGAAATTCAAGATTGGTTTACTCTCTTGAGCAAAAGGTAGGCAGGGAATATAAATGAATAAAGAAAGTGAGCTAAAAACTATGGACCTTGTCCCTTTGTAAGGGAAGCACCTACATTTCCAGCCCCTGTCTACAGTTGCCATGTGGGAATGAGAGGTCTCATGTTATCAGACCTTCTGAGGATTCAAGAATAATTGGAAATTTAAACACTTCTAATATTAAATTTTTTTCAATTATTAAAAAACGACTCTGCTAGCCAAATATCATAAATTGCAAGGACATTATTTCACAACAGAATAAACTATGAAGTTATTGCTTACCTTTGAAGTTATTATTATATTTTAAAGTTTATAATTAACCTTTTGATATTGAAATAAATTTGATTTATTGCTTAGTTTTAACTTACACCTACTTTTGTTCTCACCCCTTTGCATTCTCAGTGTTATGTTTAGAGTCTTAAATGTAAAACCAGTCCCTTAACCAATGTCTACTTATCCCTACTCTCTTTTCTGGGGATTCCAATGTTAGAAGCATCTTTAGTATACATAGATACCCATATGGACCACTGTGAACTTCTAAACATCTGTAGCCAACAGGCCAGTGAAAAGAACAATAAACAGAATCCAAAACTGGTATTCTGTTCCCGTGTAACCTCTATTTTCTAGTCCATGAAGACAGAGGTATCACTGATTGCTATACAACAGTTAAGGTCTTTGGAGAACTACAAAAAGGCCTCTTCGAGTATATGTATCTCTAAACTATCTGACCTAAACATTTATACTTTCTAATGTGAAATAGAAATTTGCCATGGTGTCGTGTTTTGCTCCAACACAAATTTAATTTAGTCCAACAATTTGAAAAAATGAAAAGAAATATTTCACTGATTGGGTTAGCAAATATTAGAAAGATTACAAATACCAACTTTTGATGTGGTTCTCTTTCACTCCAGGAGGAAGTGTAAATTGGTGTAACTCTCAGCAACTCAGTTCAGTATTGTGTTATCTAATTAAAAAATACACACACCTACCCTTTGATTTAGCAATTCTACTTTTAGGCAGCGTATTGTAGCACTTTTCATAATCATAAAGCAAAAGCAATAATTCAAATGTTGTCTTAATAAATCACTGTATGAATGATGCCAGAGCCAGTGGTATGTTTTGCATTCACTGAATGCCAAATGGTGTTGACATGGAAATAATATATGTGAAGCAAAAAAGTAGGATTCACAACATTTCTATTATGGTACCATTTTTATTACAGTGCATGTACTGATATGAGAGAGAAACAGAGAGAGAAGAGAAGAGAGAGAATGGATGAGAGAACAGGCAGCCCTTGCTTTGCATGGTAGTGCAGCCTGTAAAATGGATTATGCAAGCTGTTCCCTACAACCTGTTTTAATTGTATAAAGAAATGAAAAACTAGTAAAATTAATCTCTATTTAGTATACTCTAATTTAAAACATTAGAAGCACTGGGAATTAAAGTGTTTCATTTCTTTAAAAAATTATCAGTAGTAGTTTGAATATCACTTGCCTTCTCGTCATATAACGTATGATATGGAACAAGCATCTTTTCTATGCCTTGGTGAATTGTTATCCTCCTTTTAAAGTCTGGGTCACCTTCCAGCATTTTATTCTTTGCACCGTCAAAGTCATGACATGTGTCTGAGAGTTTCCTTAATGGAGAGACTTGGTGGCATCACGTCCTTTGGGACATCTTCATCCTTTCATTAGAACTACATTCCACATTTGTGTCTATAAATGTACCTTCACTTAGTTCCTCTTCAATGGCAGCAGTGTCAACATTCCAGTGGTCCGCTATTTCTTCCATAATCCAGTTACATTCATTCTATCCTTATTTCACTTCCAACATCATCCCTTAAAAAGTTTTTTTTTTTTTGCTGAAGTTTCACGTTTTTGGCCAATTTCCTCTTTCAGTTATTCATTTTTGAAAAATGTAACAGAGGTTTTATCCCTGGGAGATAGGGAGGCAACACAGGTACGAAGTTTGCTGTCTGTGTGAATGGAATAACAAATGCACAGAGACCCATCACTGACAGACTTTGAAGGAAATAATATCTTTGGCCACTGATCATGATGCATATCTATTATTTGTGAAGTGGTTGCTGGGCCCAAGAGCGAGAAGCAAAGTTTGCCCTTTATGCAATTACAGTTAATACAACAAGAAAACTGAAATTTGAACCATGTTGTTGGTTATAACTAAACCACGGTAGCTGGAAGTTTTGCATGTCAACGCCATGCATATCAAGGACCGTAAACAAAGAAAGAGCCAGGAAGAGCTTGCAGCAAGATATTAAGGAGGAGTGGCTGTCTCTGGTTATTGCATTTGTATATGGTTTTATATTATTCAAAAAAATACATCCTTATGTGTATTCTAAATTTTTCTACAATTAATACATATTATTTGTATAATACAAAAATAAACATTATTAAGAAAAAACGTAATGCTTATTTTTCACTCTTATAAAACCCAATTAGGCTTTGATGTGAACAACAGATAGAAGGAGACAGTCCAGAGCGTTTGGTGGCAATGGAAACTGTTCTTTAAGAAATCTAGGAAGCGCACAGGAGGGAGAGGGATGCAAGCTGGAGGGGAGATGTTGGTTGAAGGAGTTATGTTTTCAGTGGAACAGACTCTCAAGCATGTTTAAAAGCTGTTGGAAAGAGTGTGGTTTAGACTATGAATAAGAGAAACAGGATAACTGATAATGTAAAACCCCTGAGAAGCTGGGAGGGGCAGGAGTTCAAGCATGGGGAGAAGGCTTGGTCTTGGTTGCGAAGAGGGCCACTGCTTTCACTGAATCAGAAGAGGGTGGTGAGAGAATGAGTTTGAATGGGTGGGGACGTGCATACCTGGTATCCACTTGCTCCTCTAATGAATTTTTAGCAATAGCTTTGAGCCAAGCACCGTCTTAGGTGCTTGAGATGTGTGAGTGAATGACACAGACAGAGAGCTTGTGGAGTTAGAGTCAATTTTGGTTACTTTTTCCTTATTATACTTTTTGGTTTTATTTCATGTTAAAGGGTAATGTGGCTGTAATTTTTCTGAGAAGGTAAAGGTCAGGCTATTGCTGTAAGGAAGCTGGCAGGGAGTTGGGGAGGCCCAAACGGAAAGTGTAAAAACCTTGTCATTGAGGGCTGGACAGAGAAACTTACTCCATTTGGGGGGGCACTGGGGAGATCCTTTTGAAGCTGAACCTTTGCCTTTATGAAAAACCATTGTGTGGACTGTTGCGCAGCTCTCTCCAGTCGAGCTTGGCTCCTAGGCAAAGATATAGAGAAAGCAAAAAAAAGAAGGTTTAGCTAAAAGAAGAGTCTTAAATTAATTTTCTCCCTGTGCATTTGTGCCCAATTTTATCTCTCCTTGTTTATCCTTTATCTCCTTTACCTTGAGTGCACTTGACAAAAGTTTATCTATTTTATTAATATGTTCAAATAATTTTCTTTTTTCCCCTTTTATCTCCAATATATTGTTTTTACCTTGATTAATTTAACTCTCATTTATCTTTGTTCATTTCAATGCTTTTTTTCCTCAGCTTTTTCCCCATGAATACATAGTTAATTTATTATTTTTCTTGCTTAATAACAAGAGCATTTAAGACTATACATTTTTCTGAAGATAGTTTTGGATCCATGCAGTTGATTTTGATATATAGTGTTCTTAAATTTCTAAAATGTTTGTCATTTAGTTGTAATCTTTCATTTTATCTTTTTCTTCCCCAAGAGTTACTGAAAATAGAGTTTTTTAGATTTCCAGTGGGTTAGAGTCAATTATTATATATTTGATTTTATTACATTGTGGTGAAAGAATTGGGTGGTATAATTTATACTATTACTGAATTAAGGTATATTTATGTCCTTATATGTTATCAAATTTTGTAATCATTCCACAGACAGACACTTGGAAATAATGTACATTGTTAATAGGCTTAGAAAATTTGCTAATCATTCCTTTGTACAACCATTCCTTATTGAGTTTCTAATATGTGCAAGGAATCACGGTAGGTACTGGGAATGTAGGGAGAACAAGATAGTCAGGGTCCCTGTCCTGATAGAACTTATGTTTTAGTGCAAGAGACAGGGAGAAAAGAGTACACCTCAAGTAAAATATAAGTTGCTATGTGTGCTATGAAAGAAGCAAGGAAAAGGAATTGAGCTAGAGATAGCAGACTGCACTCTGCATGGGGTGGTCAGGAAAGGCCACCAGAAGAACTTACACTCAGACAAAGTCCTAGAGGATCATAAGCTACTGGCCAAATAAAGCCTTGGAGGGAGATCTTTCCCTGGAGAGAGACTGGAAGAGAACCAGGGAGCTGGCAGTACTTGCAAGGGAATGATTACAATGAGAGGTCATGGACTTTGGGCTAGACAGGGAAGGGAGGAAGAAATAAGCAATCAGAAAGTTACAGGGCCAGTATTTTGGCAGCCTCCAAAGAGCTGAAGAATTGGGGGCCATGGGGGTTTGTGATTTAGTGATGTAGGTAGAACAAGGATGGCAGACAGAGAGTGGGGTGTTTAAACTCAAGATTTTAGAGACAGTGCAGTTTTTGGTGATGACTATCTAAAATGTAACCAGGGGAGGGGGTGACTGAGTTGGACATAGTTGTTGAAGGGGTAAGGATCCAGGGGTCTGGAGCGTTGGAAAGTTTATCTCTATGGACGTTGTTGTATGACTTTGGGCAGAGAAGAAAGCTAGAGGCCAAAATCAGTTTATTGTACTTTATTGTTAGGTTCTCTATATTTTAAATACATTTAATCTAATTGATTTGTTGACGTCTCAGATTCATGTTAAATCCTCCTGCTGGGATTATGATTTTTTGCTTTATATGGTTGATTCTCATTATTTGCAGTAGTTACATTCTAAAAGTACCCGGGAGACTGAATTAGCAAATACTAAGTCATTGCTCCGAGGGGAATGTTAAGTTAGGTTCCTGCAAGCCTCTGATCAGAACATTTTTGTCCATCAATCAATATATAAGCTTGTTTTATGTGTGTTTCTGTTTAAAGACACCTTATTGAATATGCATTTTTGATTCATTAGCATTGAGCCCATGGCCCACAGTACCATAACTTACATCTGAATGAAGCATGTCTAACCCCTGTTTCCTCCATAAGGCACATTCAGCCTTCTTGCACTTAGGGATGTTACTCACACTTCAGCTCTTTGATTAGAGTAATTTTAAACAGGGAGATCACCAACAAAAGCATAAAAAAAATGTGAAAAACATGGCACTAAATAGACCATGAAAAGGACACTGGTTTACAGCCTGAGAGCTGAAACAGGTGAAACCCTGTTTGACCTCAGCGGTTAACTGCACATTGGGAGACCCAGTTTTTATGCCACTCTGCACACGTCTGTGAATGACTGCAAAAGTGCCACAAGTATTGATTTGGGGGTTATAAATAAAGTTTTGCAAGTAGGCAAATTCGCAAATATGGGCTCTGTGAATAATAAGGAACGGCTGTATATTGTGAGATTATTAATTGGCTGATTCATAACTATACTCTTTTCAATGAAGTTTTTATAATTTTGGAAAATTAAATGAACCCCTTTGCCCAAATGAAAACTTTCTGTCTCAAAAGCTTTATTTTGGCTAGTGCTTATATTGCTATTCTTTGTTTTGTTCTGTTCATTTGTATTTTCCTGGAATACACTTCTTCATATAGCTGAATTTTGTTTTTTGAAACAATCTGAGAACCATTGCCTTATGATAAGCAAGTTTAATGAACATTAGTTATGTTTAATGAACATTAGTTGTTGTAACTGTTTTGGCCAATTTTATTTGTGCCACCTTCTGTTTTGACTTTAGAACTCCCAGGTTTGGGGGAATTTCTTTATTTTCTTTCTCCTGCCCTTTGCTACATGATCAAAATCTGTTTGTTCCTTTTTTCCTTCTGTGGTCACTTGAAAGTTACATCATAATTCTCCACTACTAGTGATAACTTTAGCATGGATTGCTACTGTTTTATCAAAAATTGAGTAGATACAATAAATATGGTATAAAGCATATGAGCAGATAAAGAATAATCATGCAATGAACACCCTAGTACCAGTAATGCAATTTGATAGATGGAACAGAACGTTTCTATTAGAATTGAAGTGCCCCATTTCCTATGCTATTCCCATACCTACCATTTCCCTCAGAGGTAACTAGCTTGAATGTTGTGTTGTATCATTCTTCTGGTTTTCTTTTTTGTTTTACCACTTATGTTTATAACCTAAACAACATGTTGTTTTCATATTGCTTGTTTTTAACTCTATATCAATGGACTCAAACTGCATTAATTTTTCTGTGACTTGCTTTTTGGGGCTTAATATTGTGTTTTTGAGATTCATCCAGGTTGATAGATTTAACTGTTCATTTTCTAAAAATTGAATTACACAACTTATTTACCCAATCTACTGTTGATGGAAATTTGCATTGTTTTTGTTTGTTTGTTTTAGTGTTGTATTGGCAGTGCCATAAGCATTCTTGTATAAATCACCTGACATGCAAGAATAATGGTTTCTTCAGGGTATATTCTAAAGAGTGAAGTTGCTGGGTCATAAGATCAGAGCATCTTTAGCTTTCCTAAACAATGACAAATTTTCCTCAAAGTCTTTGTTTCCTTCTGTGTGAAGTGCCTGTTATGTCTCTTGCTCAATGTGTTTTAATTTTGAGTTGTAGGAAGAGAATGGATGGACGGATGGGTGGATGGATGGAGATAAACAGATAAATATCCTAACACTTTGGGTCAGTTATTAAGTGCTGCAAGTATCTTCTCCCAGTTTTTAGCTTGACTTTTAACTCTCATTGATGTCTTATTTAAAACTTTATCTTACAGACATTTACATAATGACATAACACTTACTACCTATTATAACTCACTTAATCCTCAAATCAACTCTATGATGTAGGAACTATTATCAACCTTACCTTACTTTTGAGAAAAGAGAGGCAGGGAATGTAAGTAATGTGCCGAAGTTCACAATGGTAGTAAGTGGCAGAGCCAGGATTCAAACCCAGGGCATTAATCTCTCAAGTGTGAGATCCCAGCTCCTATTCAGTGCTGCTTCTCTGTGCACTGAAAATCTGAAAATTCTAATTTTAATATATGCAAATTCATTAACCTTGTTCTTCTCAACTGAATTTTCTGTATCTTCTTGAAGAAATTCTTCCTTATCCCAATATCATAAATATGATTGTCTGGACCATTTCCTGAGAATATTATAGTTTGGCCTTTCAAACTAAAGTTTTTAATCCAGTGGAAATTGTGAGTGTGTGTGTGTGTGTGTGTGTGTGTGTGTGTGTGTGTAGTAAAGGATCCAATTTCATTTCTTTTTCCATAAGGATAACCAGTTGTTAAAATATTGATCTCTCTCTGCTGATGTACTATAATGTTATCTTTGTGATAACCATAGGGTAAAAACTACTAGAAATAAGTGAATTTAGTGATCAACCATTTGGAAAAAATCTACCACTTACAATAGCATGAATGATAACTGAACAAAATAATATGTGATAGACCTGTACAATGAAATCTCCAAAATTGCTGAGGGAAAAAGAGAAGACAAATAAAAGGAGAGCTATACCATTTTTAAGGATCAGAGGACTCAATATTGTTAAGATGTCGATTCTGACCAAAATAGATGCATAGATTCAAAGTAAATTCAATCAATATTTCAGCTAGTGGTTTTATGGAAAGTCACAAGCTAGTACTCAATTTTATTTTAAGTCGGTTTTTGGCTAATCATTATTTCTCTACTGTTGATGATTTACAGAAGTAAATTTAAATTCTCCATATTGATTTTGTTCCAGCAAACTTGCTAAACTCTCTTATTCATTATAATAATATGCCTGTAGCTTTTTTGGAGGGATTTTTTTTACTAGACAGTCATATTAACTCTGAATTATGACAGCTTTATTTCTTTCCTTCCAATCCTTATGTTTTATAGTTCTTGCCTTATTTCACTGGATAATGCCGAATAGAAGTGGTGACAGCAGGCTTTTTTCTTGTCTTTTCTTTTTCCTGTTCTTAAACACATTAGAATTTTCACATAAAATTAGATGCTTGTCATAGTCCTTCCTTCTTTCCTCTTAAGATACAGTTTATCAAATTAACACAATTTCTTTCCATTCCTAATTTGTTCAGAAGTCCTTCTTAAACACATAATAAATGTAAGCTTAATTTCATGAAACATCCTTCCTAACTCTATTGAGATTATTTTAATATTTTTTTCTCTTTTAATCTGTTATTCTTTTTAACCTTTACTTATTCCTTCCCTAATGCTCTTCCTTTCTTTATGTAGATCTGAGTTTCTGACCTATATCATTTTCCTTCTCTCTAAAGAACTTCTTTTAACATTTCTTGCAAGGCAGTCCTACAGGCAACAAATTTCCTCAATTTTTGTTTGAGAAATTTTAAATTTCTCCTTCACTTTCAAAGGATAATTTTGCAGGGTAAGGAATTCTAGCTTGGTAGGGTTTTCCTCTCAACACTTTAAATATTTCACTGCACTCTCTTCTTGCTTGAATGGTTTCTGAGAAGTCATGTAATTCTTATCTCCTCTGTAGATAAGGTGTTTTCCTCTGGCTTCTTTCAAATGTTTTTCTTTTCTTTGATTTTTTGCAGTTTGAATATGCTATGTCCAGCTGTAGCTTTTTGTTTTGTTTTGTTCACACTTTTCCTGTTTGTTGTTCTCTGAGCTTCCTAATTCTGTGGTCTGATGTCTGAAATTTGGGGAAATTCTCAGTCCTTATTTGTTCAAATATTTATCTCGTTCCTTTCTCTCTTCTCTTTCTGGTGTATCCATCGTGGGTATGTTATACCTTTTGTAATTGTCTCACATTTCTTGGATATTCTGTTCTGTTTTGTTTATTTTCAGTCTTTTTTCTCTCAACTTTTTGGTTTCTATTCACATATCCTCAAGCTCAGAGATTCTTTCCTTAGCCATGTCCATTCTACTAACTAGCCCATTAAAGACATTCTTCATTTCTGTTACAGTGTTTTAGTCTCTAGCATTTCTTTTTGATTCTTTCTTAGAATATCCATGTCCCTGCATATATTACCCATCTGTTCTTGCATGTTGTCCACTTTTCCCATTAAAGCTCTTAGTATGTTAATCATAGTTATTTTTAATTGCTAATCTGGTTATTACAACATTCCTCCCATGTCTGACCCTGGTTCTGATACTTGCTCTTTTTTTTTGCCTTTAGTATGCCTTGTCATTTTTGTTGAAAGCAGGACATGATATACTAGGTAAAAGGAACTGTAGTAAACAGGCTTTTGTAATGTGGTGGTGAGGGGTAGGGGAGAGGAAATGTCCCATGGTCCTGTGATAGGTCTTGGTCTTTTAATGAGCCTGTGCCTCTGGACTATGGACTTTACAAGGGCCTCTTTGTTCCCCCCCACACACACACACTTAGATGGGGCAGGATGGCTAGAGGGAACTGGAGCTGGGTATTTCCCTTTCTCCAGGTCAGTTAGACTCTGGTAAAACCCCAATAGTTTAGGCTGTGGTTAAATAGTTTACCCTGAGGGCAGGCTTTGTTAAGAATAGAATGCTCTGGCATATTTCAAAATAGCTACTTTTTCCCTCCCCCTGCTGGAAGCATGAAGGGATTTTTCTCCTACCTTCACTATGAGAACCTGGTAGAGCTCCAGGAGGTAAAACTCACAAATGTGGTGTCCCTCTTCCCCCAAGACTGCATCCCCCTGGAGTTTTTAACTCTCAGACTTATCCAAGCTGAGGCTCCAACAATTCATCAGTTACAGTTGAGATTTTCTTACCCCCCAACTGATTCTTGAAGAGGTTTCTGCTCCTGTAAGTTGCAATTCTCTTTACCTGCCTGTCTGTGTCTCCAATATTTAGGGCAGCAGTTTGCCCTGCTGGATGGATGAATTCTCTGATAGATCTAAGAAGAGTTGTTGGTTTTCAGTTTGTTCAACATTTTACTTGTTAGGGCAGAGTAATGACTTCCGATCTCCTTACATGCCAGACCAGAAACCAGAGTCTTTTAATGTGTCAATATAGTGAATTTTATTAAATTAATTTAATATGTAAATTATAGGTATATAATTACATATATAATTTAATGTATAAATATGAAATATAATTTAATTATATATAATTTTGAACCAACATCCTATTCCTAGAATAAATCCAACATGGGGTTTTCTATACTCGGCTCAATTCAGTTTGCTAAAATTTTCTTTCAGATTTTTAGACATATGTTACAGAATATCCTGTAAATTTCCATTCCCTGAGCTTCTTGTTTGGTTTTCGTGACATCATTATACACACCTCATAAAATGTTAGGGGATAGTCTTTCTCTTGCTGTTCTTCAGAAGAGTATGAGTAATATTTAAATTATCATTTCTTTGAATGTTTAGTACAACTTTGCCCACAGATCTGTCAGAATCTGGGATTTTCTTCATGGAGAAGCTTTTAAGTGCTTATTCCTTACCTTCAGTGGTTATAGGGCCACTCAGATTTCCTGTTAGTCTTGAATCAGTGTTGATACATCATATTTTGGGGAACTGGTTTCTATTCAGTTTTTTTTTTGGCATTACATTATTTTAGGTTCTTTTTAAATAGCTATAATAGCCAGAGTTATGTCTCCTTTATCTTTCAGCTTATTTCAAACTTTATTCTGATTCTTTGAAGTCTGAAGTATAGGTAAATTTCTTCAGGCACTATCTGTTTCTGCCTATGCTAAGTGCTCGGCAACTGTGAAACAGGGATCATTTCTGTTTTAGAAACAAGCTAGTTGTCTACCAAAACATTTTCTTCCTCATCCTAGGTACATAACGAGACTGTTATGTACTGGATGAGACTGGATGACTGCTCCAGTCATCCTTGGAGCTGACTATGGTCTTGAGCCTGAGTTCTTGTCCATGGAATATGAGTGGAGTGATGTACCCATCTCCAAACCTGGCCTGCAGAAACCTTGCAACTGAATGAACACCCATTTCAGTTATCTGTTGCTGTGTCACAAACAACCCCCAAGATCTAGTGCCTTAAGACAGCAGCTGTTTTATCATTTCTCATGAACCTGTCAGTTGACTGGGCAGTATTTTGCTAGTCCTACCTGGGCTCAGTTATGCAACTACATTAAGCTGTAAGTTAACTTGGGCTGGAAAGTCCAAGATAGTCTCTTTCGCCCATAAGGGGCCTTGTTACCTCTGTGAGCTGGGGCGTCATGATTCTCCCCTTTGTGGCCTGTCTCTCCGTGTGATGTCCCAACCCTCATGGCCTCTATGTGGCCTTTCTTTCCAGCGGGACCCGGACATCCTTTCAACATGGCAGTTGGGCTCCAAGAGGGAAAATGTGGATACTGCCAGCCCCCTCACAGCTTGAGCTCAGAAGCCCCAGGAAGTCGCGTCCCCCGCATTCTACTGGCCGACACATGTCTCAAGTCCAGCTCAGCTTCAAGGGGTGGGGAAGTAGATTCCCACCTTTTATGGGAAGAGCTTCAAAGTCACAATAAGATGGGCACAGGGAGACATGATTCACTGGGGCCATTTTTCCTATTCTGACACATCACCCCTGAGCGTCCCCACACAGCATCCTCTCCCTCTCCCCGTGACAGGTAGATGCACATGCTCAGGGAGCCCTTCTGAGCCCTGTGATGAAGACAGAGGGGCTTCTGTTAGAGAGCACCTCACCTCCAGCTCCTGTTCTCTGGCAACTGGATGTGGTATAAGCAAGAAATAAACATGGGTTGTGTTAGGCCACTGATATTACAGGGTTTATTTATTAAAGCAGCTAATCTTACCCTAAAAATAGAACTTGAAGCTAAATTCACAGCTTGAGGTTTTTCAGACCATACAGGTAATATGAATTGGATTGCAAACCTGAGAGAGGAATATCTTGTGACTGTAGACTCTCAGGGGATGTTTTGTCCTTTCCACTCAATGCCAAGGTCTGAGGTAATCCACTTGCCTTGCTGATCCATGTGGTGTGAAGCATGGGAGGGTTTGGAAAGGGTAGGCAGTGAGGACAATTTATTTCTTCGTTTATCTTTACTCTGAGGACCCCATTCTATGTGGGTGAGCTCTGG
The DNA here is from genome assembly GCF_949774975.1 of Lagenorhynchus albirostris. Lineage (NCBI taxonomy): Eukaryota > Metazoa > Chordata > Mammalia > Artiodactyla > Delphinidae > Lagenorhynchus > Lagenorhynchus albirostris. The sequence continues at coordinate 38,935,802 of NC_083109.1, read as the reverse complement.
CCTTGTCTCCTGATCCCAGCCAACCCTACCCCCAAATCAGGCTGTGAAAACCACCAGATCTCAAGTCCCTTGGACTTGCAAATGGCCTCAGCCTGAAGCTGGCCTTGACTCTCCACTGGACTGTATGGATTCCTGCCCCCAATCAGTGTTTGGCCTCTGAGAATTCCAGACTTTCTCACCCACTCGTGCTTGCATTTAAAAATATGTTATTTATATTTTAGTTAGCATTGTAAATTGTTTTCACTAAGAGGGTCAGTCTGGTTCTGTAAATTTCAACACTGCCAGAAAGATAATCAGACATTTGTTTGTAGTGGTATTTAAATTTATGATAAATGTATGTGTTTCTCATGACTTCCACAGATGAACTCATCTCAGTCTACTTGTGTGAATTTCCTATTCACATCCCCTGCTTTTTTAAAGCTGGACAATAGTACCAAGTGTGCTCCAAGAAAAGTCCTGATGATATTTCCACTCGCTGTGATCTCTGGTGGCTAGTTTACATCCCAGAACCACTAGTAACATGAAAATCGACACCACCCCACCTTTTCCTGCACACAGGGACTTATTGAACAGCTCATTCTTGCCTTCAAGTCCTGCTTTTCAGAGTTAGGTAATGTTTGTTTCATTCCACTGAACTCTCTCCTCTTTCCCGGGTAGTCTGCTATGAATTTTAGGTTTATCCGTGTTTCCTTCAGTTTAGCATTCTCAGCATTAAATCTATGTCTCAGTCTGAGTTCTCCCAGAAGCAGACCCTGAGACAAGTATTCAAAGATATGTATTTATTTGGGTGGTGATCCCATAAAGCTGGATGATCCATCAAACCAAACTCCCCATTTGCATTATGAAAAGAAGATAAATGGGAATGTCCAGGAGGCAGAATCAGTAAGAAAAGAGGGTTAAATGAATAGCACCCTGTTCTATAATCACCTAAAGCAACCAAAATGATGATGATGATGATTAACACTTATTGAGTATTTTCCATGAGCTTTTCACGAAGTTTAATTCATTTGAATCTCAAAACATCCAGTGAGGTAGGATGCTTCTTATATTCCCATTTTACAGAATGACAAATTAAGGCATGGATGGATTACTTAGTTGCCTAATGTCACGCAACTAGTAAGCAGTGGAGCAGAGTGTGAACCCAGGCACCCTGAGGAGTTCCACACTCCTAAATACTAAGCTATGTATTGCCTCTCAAGTTTATTCTAGAAATGGACGTCCACTGTAGAAAATTTGGGAAATGTAGAAAAGCAGAAAGGAACGAATAAAATTTCAGACAATTGTTTCAGTCAAATCTTGATCCCAATAGAACTTGTGAAATTTATGAGGTAGGAATTTTTAATCTGCTTTAAAAGTGAAAGAGCTAACACATTAGGAAAGCTACTCAAGGAATTGCAGCAAAAGGAAGAGGAGGGAAGAGAGGGAAGGAGGGGGGAAGGGAGGGAAGAAAGGGGGAGGGAGAACCAGGATATAGGGACTTCCTTGGAGGTCCAGTGGTTAAGACTCTGTGCTCCCAATGCAGGCGGCCTGGGTTCAATCCCTTGTCAGGGAACTAGAGCCCGCATGCTGCAGCTAAGACCCGGTGCAGCCAAATAAATAAATAAGTAAATATTAAATGAGATGAAATAAAATAAAATAAAATAATAAAATAAAAAGAACCAGGATGTCAACCAGGTTCTTCTCCATCCAAAGCACTTTATTTTAATACTCCAGTTGGCATGGGAATTTATTTCAGGAACACATTATGAGATCTAAGGACAATTCCGTTAGACTGTGTGGGTGCATGTTTAGTTGTAAGACTTCATAAATCTTTGAATCTGCACAGGGAGTTTGAAGGATTTTGGTTTCAGGTAGCTCCTCTAAGGTCTGACATCACAGAAACTAGCGTTTACTTTTAACTTTATACCTTTGGGCTGGACATGAAAGTGACTGTATACTCTCCCATAGCCTTTTAAGAGCCTTGTGCTTTTTGAGGCTTATTGCATATTTAAAATCGACTCAAAATAGTATTCAGGTCATTTTCCTACTAATAAAAGGGGTATGATCTAAATGATCAAAATAAAACGAAGGTATATTATGCAATTTTAAAGGGAAGTGATTTGCTCTTTTTTATTTTAAGCACTGAAGTAGAAAGATGGATAGAAGAAAGAAATCATTAAAGGAAATTAAATTAGGAGTCAAGGAAGGGCAGGCTAATAACAACCAGCTTAATTATAATAATTTATAAAGACTCATTAAAGGATGGTTTCCAAATATCATTCATTGGATCACAACAGATCTGACCTGGTACATCTTAAGTAAGCTGCTTTGTTAGCAATCAGTCTGGAATCTTGAGGACTGCCAGGCAAGCATCTGCACTCTGTTATTAGTGGGGAAAAATATAAATTATTTCAAGCCATGAAGTATGTGGTTGTCACTTAATGCACCATTATTAGATATTTTTGAGAGTATTGGACAAATGGCACAGTTAGGAGGAGCCAAACCTTCTAATTTAAGAAAACCTTGAGATGGATTTTTCATTTTGTGCCCAGGCTAATAATTAAAGCCTACTTTACATTCTTTATTTTGTCTTTGTGTTTTGATTTCCGACTTTGGCTGATGGTTACTGTCTCTGGCCTAGATTAACTTTTTCCTTTTGTGAATAAACATGAATTATCTATAAGGAACCTTGTACTTAAAATGTCTTATAGTTGTTAATTGCTCAATTCCTAAGGCTTTCTGAGCTTTTTCACAAAGTGGCTTCAGTTTGTATGGGTTTTCAATGTGCTAATAGCTCGCCATTTAAAAACTAGGGATTTTAATACAATTAAGTTCTCTCAGATGGTTAGCGCAGTGCGACTTAAAGCGTGGTCCCCAAGCTGGCAGCATCAGCATCACTTGGTGCTTGTTAGAAATACAGCTTCTCAGGCCTCACCCAGATGTACTGATTCAGAATCTCTGGCAGGCGAGACCCAAGAATCTGTGTTTTAAATAAGATTTCCAGGTACTTTTTTTTTTTTTTTTTGCAGTATGCAGGCCTCTCAGTGTTGTGGCCTCTCCCATTGCGGAGCACAGGCTCCGGACGCGCAGGCTCAGCGGCCATGGCTCACGGGCCCAGCCGCTCCGCGACATGTGGGATCTTCCCAGACCGGGACACGAACCCGTGTCCCCTGCTTCGGCAGGCGGACTCTCAACCACTGCGCCACCAGGGAAGCCCCCAGGCACTTTTTATGTGCGATAAAAATATGAGGTACAGGAGGTTATGGCTGGGGTCAGCAAGCTTTTTCTCTAAAGGGCCAGCCAGATCGTTAAGTATTTTAGGCTTTGTTGGGCCATCTCTGTCACTATACAGCAGAAGCAGCCATAGACATGGGTATGGCTGTGTTTGAATAACATTTTATTTATAAAACACAAAATGGGCCAGACTTCACCCAGGGGCCATAGTTCGCCACCCCCCTGGGTTAGAGCATGGAGTGCTGGTTGTCCCAGGGTTTAATAGTATGTCTGGAAATTGGGAGACAGAAGGAAGGAGAGCTAAATTTGTAAATGACTGCTATGTACAAGGCATCTCTTATTTACCCCCAAACATAGGCCTGCCATATCTAGCCATGAAGATCACGTGCTGAGAGCAGCAGTTGGTGACATTTGGATTTGTATAGTACACAGCCTGGATAGCTTTATGTGGGGGTCCTAGGTTTGCATCATCTTCGCGTTATGGGTAAAGAAACTTGCCCAAAGATATACTACCAGCCGGTGTCAGAACCAGGATTAATCCTGGGTCTGTCTGGTTGCAGAGGTTGCACCCTGCCCATTGATTCTGCTGAAAAATAGGTAACATAGCTGACCCTAGCTGCGGGCTATATATATTCCCCTTTCAAAAAGCATGAAGGCAAAAACTTGCCACTGGACACTGGAAGAACGAGAAAGAAAGAGAGGACTGTGTGTGTCAGTGAGAGACTCCAGGAAATACTGTTGACAATACATGAAAAACAACAGCAACTGAAAGATTACTTTGGAACAACATCGATATTAGCGTTCTGGCAGGTTGGTGATAAGTTATCTATCAGTTAGCTATCACCACATAACAGACCACAGCCAAACTGAAAATAAGAGTTTATGATTGCACTTGTGGTCTTGACTCAACTCACTCGTGTATCTGTGGTCCCCTGTGGGTTGGGCAGCAGCCCTGCTGGCCTTTGCTGCACTCTCCGTCATGTGTGAGAGTTGGCAAAGTGTAGGCTAGTCTAGGATGGTCTCAGCAGGGACCACTGGGCTCTCTTCCACGTGGTTAACCTCTCCCGCAGGTTAACACTGGCTTTCTCTTGTGGTAAGATCTCAAGAAAGAGGGTGAGCAGGAGTGTGCAAGCCCTTTTGAGGCTAAGACTTAGAACTGGCAACCCCGTCATCAGGACTGAATCTCCTCTCAGCAAAAGATGGGGTCATTTCCCCACTTCTTGAGTTTTGTCTGCCTTTGTGATTTGCTTTGGCCGATAGATTGCAGCAGAAGTGATGGTGAACCACTGTAAGCATAGCCCTCCAGTGGTCTTGAGCCCTGCCCAGTATCTGTGCCCAAGCTAGCCTGCTAGAGGTGAGTGCCATATGGAACACAGACAAGTTACCCTAGACTAGCAGCTCCTCACCCACCCACAGCTGACCAGAGAGGTGTGGGTGAGCCTAGTGAGACAAGAAGAACCAGCCACCCGAGCTCAGCCGAAACTGTGGACACACAGAGTGCTGAGCTGACCACAAAGTGTTTTTTTTATGGCACAAAAACTAATTGATAACAGATGTCATACATGCAAAATGACCACATTCTATGGATGAGGTGGGTAGTATTGAATCTTTCACTCCAATTTGAACTTCAAAAAATCGTCTAAAAACCAGTGCGGATCTCCTGGCTTATCTGTGGCTGCTATCAATTCCACCAACATCTTTAGAGGTGTGCTGAGAAGTCTTCAGAACATAATTCTTATCTGCAAGAAATTCGTAGTCCTGTGGGTGAGCCAGCTCTGTAAGTAGGTACATGGCAATGCAATATGATACACATTGACATAGAGCTTTGGAAGCACAAGGCTGTCAAAGAAGAGGGTGTGATTTACTGTGCTTGGAGAACTTGAGAGTGGCTTTCCAGAACTATTTCCTGTGCAGAGGGAGTGAAATTCCAGCGTAAATGACCTGTGCAAAGGTGACTAGGTTCCAAAAAACACAATGGGTTCAGGGAATAATAAGGCTGGAATCTAGGACATTTAGCTCTCTCTAAGCTCTTATGTTCTGGGATCCCTACTTTTCCCTCTGTTTATTCCAGCCTTCGGGGTAGTAACCGCATCTTTCTCATATTCATGATCTAGATTGCCTCAACCCTAGAAGTGACAATGGCATTGACATTGCTAATAACTGGTTTTATCTCTGTTTTTCCTCTGTGCTCTGAGTAAAAAGTTCCCTTTATTAAATCCTCTCGGACAATACTTAGTGTGCCTTCTTGTTTCCTAACCGGAGCATGACCGATCCAATTCTTCAGGGAAATGATTCTGAGATTTACAGGCTAATATAGAGGATAATTTTGCAGAGGATTGGGTGGGGAGAATGGGAGACAGGAAAACATGAAGATCAGGACAGGACTGCGGTTTCTTCCAGGCTAGAGTTATAGGGAACCTTACCTAAAGCAGGGGCCATGGGAAGGAGAACATTTGCTCAGCGCAAGATAAAAGAGTCACCCTTGATTCTCCTTTTTCTCTCTCTACACCCTCAACCCCACCCCAGCACACGCACAGACAGCAATTCCATTAGCAAGTACACTCAGTTCTCCACGCGGGAATGTTCTGAACCTGGCAGTGCTTCACTACATCTGCTGCAGAAATTCTAGTCTAAGCTGATGCCTTTCCTGCCTTGATGATGACGACAGCCTCCAACTTTCTCCCCTTCTCACTCTTATTTCCCAGATAAGGCAAATCCACAGAAATAGAGTATAGATTAGTGGTTGCCTTATTCAGAGAACAGCCAGGGGCATTCTTGAAAAACCATAATCCAGACCATATGGTTCCGTGCTTAAAACTCTCTAATAGATTCCCCTGGTAAGAGAGAGAATTGAAAGCTTTCCAGGTGCTGGTTCCTCCCTTCTCTCTGGTGTCATCCTACACCTCTCAACCCCTTAGTCATCGTCCTGCATCAGCACTGGTTTTCCTCCTCCCTGAATTCACCGAGCAACATCCTCCTCTGAGCTTTGCTCTGGCTGTATCCTGTGCAGAGAACATTCTCCTACTGGCTGCCCCTCAGCTGCCTTTTTTCATCCTTCCAGTCTCAGTTCAGAGGTCATCTATTCAGAGGGACCTTTCTTCTCTTTCCTTTCTGATGTAGAGCTTACCTTATCTCCTCATGTTCATCACCTCACTGTTTAATTTTCTTTGCAGCATTTATCTGAATACATTTTATCTCCTTTCCTTCCTCCCTCCTTCGTTCCCCCCTCCCTCCTTACCTCCCTTCCTTCCTTCCTTCCTTCCTTTTTCTGTAGTTTATTTTCTGGCTTCTCTCATTACAGTGTAATCCGCACATAAACACAAGGGCAGGGACCTAGTACACACTCAATAAGCAGTTTTTAGAGGGATGAATGCTAAGTTTAAGGAAACATTTCTGAGGTCAGTTCTATAGGCTGTGGCGACCATTTGAGCATGGGAGAAAGGGAAAAGGGAGGAATGGAAAAAAACTCCTAGATTTCTTTTTTTTTTTTTTTTACATCTTTATTGGAGTATAATTGCTTTACAATGGTGTGTTAGTTTCTGCTTTATAACAAAGTGAATCAGTTATACATATACATATGTTCCCATATCTCTTCCCTCTTGCGTCTCCTTCCCTCCCACCCTCCCTATCCCACCCCTCTAGGTGGTCACAAAGCACCCAGCTGATCTCCCTGTGCTATGTGGCTGCTTCCCACTAGCTATCTATTTTACGTTTGGAAGTGTATATATGTCCATGCCACTCTCTCACTTTGTCCCAGCTTCCCCTTCCCCTTCCCCATATCCTCAAGTCCATTCTGTAGTAGATCTGTGTCTTTATTCCTGTCTTACCCCTAGGTTCTTCTTGACATTTTTTTTTCTTAAATTCCATATATATGTGTTAGCATACAGTATTTGTCTTTCTCTTTCTGACTTACTTCACTCTGTATGACAGACTCTAGGTCCATCCACCTCACTACAAATAACTCAATTTCGTTTCTTTTTATGGCTGAGTAATATTCCATTGTATATATGTGCAACATCTTTATCCATTCATCCGATGATGGACACTTAGGTTGTTTCTAGATTTCTTGTTAAAATCAGGCTACTGGGTGATGACAACACTATCAACCAGATCAGGACTATCCTTAGAAGAGTGCATTTTGGAGAGAAAATGATGAAATTGATTTGGGACTATGAGAGTTATATGCTATAGAATACTTCAGGAGAGGTCTACTGCACAGTAAAAATCTGGGTCTGGAACTCAGGGAAGTGGGGGCTCTGGAGGCAGAGCATTCATCATCATCATTATAGATAGATAGACATTTACGCAAATATTTATAATTTGGCAACCCAAATTATAACATATACACTTATAAATATAAGCATTTAAAAGAGAAATATACTCACAGATTTGAAGGATCACATATACATTCATAAGTATAAAATGTAATATATAAATATATTCATAGGTATGAAGGTATATGCAAATGCCAACTTCATAAATGTAAATGTAAAAGGGCTTTACATTCTAGGACAAGTGCAAATGGATATAAGCCAGGTAGATGGGAAAAAAAGATGGGATTTGTGAATTTTAGAGGCTTTAGAATCATTCAGAATCATTTTAGAAGCATATTACTTTGGGCCAGTCCAGGATATATTTAGGCCAGACTTCTGGCATTTGGTATTGTAGTAAGCAAACAGTTTGTATTTTTGTTTCTTTGGTTTTATGTCCATTTCTTGGTCCTCCTGAGTATCTGTAGTTTTACACCAGGGGAATTAGAGTGGGATTGTTTATTTCAGTCATCCTACTCTTCTCTGCTGGTTTTCCCGCAAACAAATCTCACCAGATTATGTGTAAACTGGTGAGAAATCCAAAGTGAAATGTGTATAGTTGTTCTATTTTAATGCTCTTATGGTGGAGATGAAAGGGTTCCCTCTACATTATGACCTTGAGTGTTAGAGAAAGAAAACCTTCTTTATTTCACTGCTTGGAGGGGACACTGAACTTGTAAAATAACCATATCTATCATTAAGTAAATCACTCTTTCACAGGTCTTTACTGTGTTTTGATATTTCCAATGTAACCTAAGTTTCTTCCTGATAAACTTGTTACAAGGAGGTAACACCTGGCAGGTGTAAACAAATAGGTAAGAGCCCGTTAGCTTGTGTACATTCTGTGTCAATAGGATGCTTTCTGAATGTTTTTAAGTGATTCATCTTTTCAAGTACATTGAATATTTTCTCTGAAATATATTTGATATAACTAATTTGTTTAGAAAATTCCATCTTCTATGTTTAATTCAGCAATTGTTTGTTACCTGTATATTAAACAGTACATAAGTATGGGAAGAGGTGGAAAGGGAGTGATACCAGACCCCAGCCTCCCAGACTCGGAATATAAGTATCTGAGTCACCACAATATAAGGTATGCTGTGAACATATAATACCACACTTATATTATCTCCATGAATCTTGGAGTCATTCAATAATCCCAGAGGTATTATTCAGAAAAGGAGGGGGAAGGAATGACATTGCAGTGAGGGGCCTAGGCTTGAACTTTGGTATATTCATCAAAGTTAAGTGGTATTTGTGGCTATAACAAAGATCCCTGAAATCCCAGTGACATAATACAATGTGATTTAACTCACGTGCCACTGCCCAGGGTGAGTCAGGAGGAACTCCTGCCTCCCCCTGCCTGCTGCAAGAGGTGATTCAGAGGCCTAGGCTCTTCATGGGGTGGCTTTCCATCTTGGGGTCATTTGCTTCCAGCCAGAGAGAGAGAGAGCATAGAAAACCATGCCACATATTGGCGGGACCAGACCAGAAAAGTGGCCTTCACCACTTTTGCCCACATTCCAGTGGCCAGAATCAGTCACATGGCCCTGCCTTGATGCAGGGGCAGTTGGAAGTGAAGCCTTCCTGCATCATTGGAAGAAAACTTGGTTTAGCGCCCACATAGCATCAACTTTGCCATGCCTGGCTCTACCATTTGTCAGCTTATGAGTCTCCCTGTGTCTCTGTTTCCTCATCTGTAAAATGGAGATAGTAATAGCACTCAAATGGTTGTTATAAAGAATAAGTGTGTCAATATATGTAAAGTGCTTAGAAGAGTGCCTGGTAAGCACAATTGAAGTAAGTTAGCTATTCCTACTTTATATGTGAGAAAAATTACCATAAGGGAGATAGGAAGGGCTATAGCATTTCAGAGTGGTAAGAGACTATTTTTATCGAGGTGGGGTGTGGCTAGCAGAATAGCCCCCCGCAAAGATGTTTACACTGTAAACCATGGAACCTATGAATATGTTTTGTTGCCTGGCAAAAGGGACTATGCAGGTGTAATTAAGGTTATGGACCTTGAGATGGGGAGATTATCCTGGATTATCTGAGTGGGCTCAATCTAACCACATGATCCATTAGGAGCGGAGAACTTTCTCAGTCGGAGGCAGAGGGGATGTGACAGAAACGACAATCAAAGAATCTAAGCTTGACAAAGTCTGGCTTTGACAACAGAAAGGCCAGGGATCTCAGTACTACAACCACAAGGAGCTGAATTCTGCTAAAAACCCATGGAGTTTTACAGTAGATTTTTTCCCCAAGAACCTCCAGGTAAGAGCCCAGCTGGTCAACACCTTGACTTCGTCCTTGTGTATGTTTAGCAGAGGACCAAGGCGAGCCTGCCTAGATTTCTTACCTACAGAACTGTGAGATAATCAGTGTGTGTTGTTTTAAGCCATTAAGTTTTGTGGTAATTTGTTATGACAACAACAGGAAACTAATAAAAAGGAGGGTCAATAAAGTATTCATAATAGAAAAGACACTTGAGATGAATTTGATTGACAGGCAGGATTTTGTTACTTGGATAAAGTGAGAGGACATTTCAGATGGACCAAACAGCTTTGAGCAAAGGAGGGGACTGGGAAAGTGGGGTTGGGGGTTGTCAGGGCCGAGTTTCATACAGTATCAGGGATTTATCTGCAGGGGTTGGTGCTTAATTCCACAGCAAATGAGGAACGATTGCTGGATTTTGATCAGAGAAATGATGTGCTCAGGGGCATACGTTAGGAGGATGTGGAACAGTAGGTAAATGGGAAGAGTCATGAGCTGAGATGGTGATCCAAGTACTTACACAATAGACCATGAACTAAGGTGGTAGCTTTGAGAGTGGAAAGGTGGACACTCAAGTAAGACTGTCCTGGGTTGGGTTCTCCAGAAGCAGACCCTGAAGCGAGCGTCCATGGGGAGGTGATTTACCAAGGTGTTGCTCTCAGTAGAAACCAATGAGGGGGTGAGGGAAGCAGGACAGGGAAGGTGAAGACACAAGCAAGAGTGAGCTTTCAGGGCAAGCCCCAGCCTCAGCCTCATCCTACAGGGAGCTCTGGAGCATAAATGTCCCTGCAGAGTTTGTTTTGTTTGAAGGTAAGGAACTGGGCTTTCATCCTTCTGCCCTGGCCACTCTTTGGCTGTGGGCCACCCCAGGGTGATATGAACTCCCAGGCCTCGGGAGTAAAGAGTTCCAGTAGTCTCAGGGCAGCTCTCTGAAGCAGACCTCAGGTACGAACCATTGGAAGCAAAGCAACACAGGCTGGTAGATGGACGTGGAGAGCTGGTGAGAGGGACTCCCTGGGTCTGGGAGCTCACCGACAGTGCCAGCTGTGGAGATTTGTGCAGCTTAAGGGTGGGGCAGTTGGTGGGATGTGAAGGTGAGCGAGATGGAAGGGAATTGAGGGCGGCACCAGTTCCACAGCCCTTTGCCCTGGGAGAATGATGGTGCCAGGGACAAGAATAGGAGCATCAGGAAGGAAAGTTAGGCCAGATGTAGAAAGACAGGGAAGATCGTGGCATCCATTTGGGGTACAGAATGTGCAAAACTCTCTTTTCCGTGAACACATTATTTAGAACACCAGAGGCTCAGCTCAATTTCCAAGTGATGCAAAGACCCTAAAACTTTCTGAGTTGTATGAACTCCAAGCTCCTGTCATGGTGGGGCTCCATTTCCTACCTCAATGCCTTGATTTCTTTCCATTTTCCAAAAATATCTAACTAATTTTCACGTGGTCAGAATAAAGCATTATTAAATGCTTTCACTTACTCTGAGGAAACATAATTGGATGGCAACGTTTCATTGCTACTAAGGATGAAAGTTGAACTAGATATTGATGACATTAGTATATTGCTCAAGTTAAACAGAAATGAACAAGAAACCATTATGCATTTTCTCTGGGCTCCAGCGTTAGTCTAAATGAAAAAAAAAATAAGTGCTGTCGGTTATAGTATACACAGAAGCACACTGTGGCAAACAAACTAAATTGTGATAAATGAAAGAAAGGACCAGGCACTCAAAGAAAAAAAGTATTTCCTAATCTAACAAATTACTGAATCGTTACTCTAGCAAGAAGAGTGGGGAGAATACCGTGTTCTAACTTCAGTTCCATTTAGCAAATGATTCCTGGGTGCTCTTTCTATGCAGGAAGCTATTCTAGGTCTTCTGGGAGATAGAGAATGCCTGCGTTGGCTCCTTGGACAGCCTGCTGGTCTAATATGTGAGAGGTACATCCTTGAAAAGCAACCTGGAGAGTCCCTACAAGCTTTGTCTCTGGAATGACAGTGTAAATTTAATTCTTATGGTGCCATTAAGCTACGTGATCCTGTGCAAGTCATTTCACTGCTTTATTCAAGATTCATTGATTGACACCTGCCGTGTACCATGCATTGCAGATAATTGATTGACACCTGCCGTGTACCATGCATTGCAGATAATGTGTACCAAGCCGCCCTGGAGCACAGGGGGGTGATAGCATCTTCCTCAGAGGGATGCTTCAAGGATAAAATGACCTCCCCTCAAAGTGTGGTTCCTGGATGGGCAGCATCCACAAAACCTGGACGCTTGCTCGAAATTCAGATTCTTGATTCTGTCCCACACCTGCTGAATCCCAGGCTCTAGGGAGGGTGTCCTCAAATCTGTATAACAAGCCCCCCCGCAACCCCACATGCTTCCCAGGCAGGCTCAAGTTTGGGAAGCACTGGATCCAATGGGGGAGCGTATAAGAGCTGGCATGACGTGGTGACTAAGACTGCAGGTGTGGAACTGGGCTGCCTCCCCATCTGCACGTTGGATAACCTTGGAACAACATACCCTGAAGCACAGTGTCTCTGTTTCTTCATTTGTTCAGTGGTGAATAGTGAAGTAGGGTGTATGTAAGCACTTAGAAGAGGATCTGGAACCTTGTTTCAAGAAATACCACCCATTGTCATTATTAAAGGACTTAGCTTGATAAATATTGGCTATTTTTTAATGCGCGGGGTTGCTCAGTGTATTAAGACCTTTGGGTTCAAATGAAGATTCCAATTCAAGTTAGCTCTAAGGCCTCAGGCAAGTGCTTAGCTTCAGCATCTCTGAAATGCGAATGATACTAGCAACTGTCTACTGGAGTGAATTCTAAAGGTAGTGTGCAGATGGCCCCCAAAAGTATGACCTTGGCCTTGGTCTTGCAAACTCTTATCACTAAACAAAGTGCACAAATTTCCAATTTGTGAAAACCCAGTCTTATGGCCCAGGGATCCTGGAATATAAGAGAAAGATGAATCTTAAGGTCTAAAGTCAGGAAAAATTTTGAATGAATAACAACATAGGAAACAGCTAGATACCAATATCATAAGGAATTTGTGCAAACCCAGTTTCTGTGTAATGGAAAGCATAGAAATCAACCAGGAGGAAAAAATAAATCAGAAGTAGAAGAAGAATGGTTTGGAATGTTGATTGATATATCAGTCAGCATGGGCTAGGTTATTCTGGATAACAAATAGACCCTGTATCTTAGTGTCTTACAATCAGAAAAGATTCGTTTCTTGTTCATACTTTGTGCCATTTGTATGCTACCTGTAGCTTTGTTCCACATCCTCTGCACCTTGAGGTGCAGGCTGACTAATCTGTGCACTATTTATCTCTGAACACATCAATGTGGCAATTTCAAACCACCACAAAACTTCAGCAGTATTCAGGAATAAACATTTACGCTTTTTGCTGAGTCTACATGCCTGCTGGACAGTTCTGCTGATCTGGGTTAGGCTCAGTTGGTCTCAGCTTGGCTCCCTTACGTATTTGGTGGTTGACTTGCAATAGACTGGTCTAGGATGGTCTCAGTTGGGACATCTGATCTGTGGGCCCCTCATTCTTCATCCTCATTCTTCCACAAGCTTAAGCCAAGCTTTTTCACATGACAGTATCTGGGTACCAAAACAGTGAGTGAAGCCCTCCTGCAAATTAGATTATGAAATAGCACATCATTGCTTCTACCACATTCTATTGGCCAAATCATGTCATGGACCGGCCCAGATTCTAGGAAAGAAGAACTCCGCCTTTGATGGAAGTTGCTACAAAATCACATTATCAAGGCAGAGATGAAGAGTTGCAATCATTTTTGTCATCAGGTCTTAAAATCTAGAACATTGTTGGTCAGAAAAGAAGTGAACACACATCACTTCTTGTAAGTGACACACATCACTTCTCTCATATTTCTTTGTCAGAGCAAGTCATATGGCCAAGCCTGAGGCCAACGGGGTAGGGAAATAGAATACTGTATCACAGAAAGAGCAGTGAATATTTGTAAAAATAATAGTCTTCTCAAAAGAGAGAGAGGGAAAAATACAGGTTTCTTCAAGTGTGTTGGTGCCTCACAGACATTATACTGGCAGGAGAATGTTTCCCAGATGTTAGACATGACATGGAAATGTTAATAATACCCTTTTATGCTTCCAAAGGGTTGTCCCTTAAAAGTCCCTGAAGCATTTAGGGACTCCCACTGTCATAATCTCCAGTTCAGTCAATACAGCCTATTATCAATCTGACCCTTGGAAGCAGCAGGCGTACCCTTTGTGCCTCATGTGGCAAATAGTACAACATACCCCAAAAGAACCCTGAAAATAGGTATGTTTTCAAAAGTTGATTCCCATTCAGTCAAGGTGCAGCAGGTACTAATCCAAGTTTACAGACTCAGGTGTGTAAGAAATTCAGCTCTTTTTATTTCCTGTAACTCTGGTTAATTTCTATTATGAGACTCTGTGCCACAATGGAGTACGAATTTGATTTTAATTAATTCAAGGTTTCCACATGCTTGCCTAGGACTGGATGTCAGCCCTGGGGCTTTCATTGTGCCGTGGCTTGAGTGGTGTGCAATCAGGGATATGGAGTCCTCTGTCATGTTGGCATCTGTTGAGCCATCCTTCATCCTTGTTCTCATCTTTGGTCCTACAGACCAAAGATGCCAATCCTACAGTCTGTCTGTAAGATCAGACAGAAAATCCTACAGTCTGCCTGTAAGATCCCAGAGGGGGCTCTCTCTCCCCCACCTCAGGCTTGCTGGACACCTGGACTCTGGGCCACATCAGCTGTGGGCAGCCTGGGGGTCTATGTGAATCCCTTCACGATTGTCATGCCATCCTGGGTCTTCAGGAGGCACTCTACAGACCCTACCATGATGGGGTTGAAGGCAGGGTCTTTGTGAGTTTGATCAGGGCCAACTGTCTAGACACAATCTGCTTCCCTTTCCATCCCAGGCTCTTACTGACCGCCTAGGATTTTTACCAAAGGAGATCTAACCCCTTCCTCACTTCACTCCTCCAAATCTATCCTGTTGTTGTTTATCAATCCTGTCCCAAGAAGTTGAGTCTGAGATTTCATGGTTTCCTCTCTTAGGCAACCATCCACATGCTCCTCCCTGCCCTCAAGTTCCTTTATTTTGTTTGAGGGGTGGGTAAGCTGGTGAGCTTTGCTTTTGCACATCTTACCTTGTCCCAAATCTATTTTATTATCTGTGTGTGTGTGCTCTTTTTTTCCTACAGGACCTAAGCTTTTAAAACTCAAAAGCCTGGAAAGCAGTTGTTGTTTCTCCCCTTTTATCTTCCATTCCTTGAGGTAATAAACATAAAGATGATGCTGCTGGAATGGGGGTGAGGGGAAGAGATAGGAGTTAACAGGAATTAGCAGGAATAAAAATAACAAAAGCAAAAATGATTTTTTGATTGTTGGTGTGCTGGTAGATGCTTAATAACCATTCTTACACACACACACACACACACACACACACACACACACACACAAAGCCTGGATTTGTAGTGTTTGTTGGTTGCCATGGCATAAATACCCCTACCATGGTTGATTTCAAGTTACCAATATGACATTACTGCATATAGAATTGGGAAGAGATGAGCAGTATTGCACCATTTTGTAGCATTTTTGCCATATAGGTAAAAAAGACAATCTCAAGAACTTACATAAGAGCAAGTGTAGTAAACTAATTAGAAAGTGAAGAATTGTGAGTGCTAATTAACTTTTGTTTTTTAATATAATTTATTTAAATGTAAGTTTATATAATTTAATTTTTAGTAACAGTTTTCTTTAACCAGCTAACAAAATTCCTGAAAATTTAACAACAGGCTCCCAGCACACCACAGTTGTTAATATTTTGAATACAATTGTTAACATTTTATAACCATATTCCTGACACAGAGGAAAGTAGCCTTTTATTGCTGAGTGTTGAATGGGTCACTTATCATTATGAACTGTTTTGGGTGCCTCTGAGCCCTACCTCACACCCTTTCAGACTCACTTGTGACACATCTGTTGCCATCAAGCTCATGCTTGTT
Organism: Lagenorhynchus albirostris; assembly: GCF_949774975.1. Lineage (NCBI taxonomy): Eukaryota > Metazoa > Chordata > Mammalia > Artiodactyla > Delphinidae > Lagenorhynchus > Lagenorhynchus albirostris. The sequence goes on along the minus strand of NC_083109.1, from coordinate 38,919,969 downwards.
TTGTCTTTTGATTTATGCTCAGCACACTTTTTGTTTGTTTGTTTTTGGTTTTTTTTGCGGTACACGGGCCTCTCACTATTGTGGCCTCTCCCGTTGCAGAGCACAGGCTCCGGACGCACAGGCTCAGCGGCCATAGCTCACGGGCCCAGCCTCTCCGCGGCATGTGGGATCTTCCCAGACCGGGGCACGAACCCGTGTCCCCTACATCGGCAGGCGGACTCTCGACCACTGCACCAGCAGAGAAGCCCCACACTTTTTTTTTTTTTTTTTTGCCTAATGTGGAAGTGTGGGGATAGTTTATACCCACTGGAGCAACCCTTGACTGATGGAGAAAGAAGGTGATGGGTCACTACTCCTATCTATCCATCCTCATTTACAACAAGCCTCAATTTCCCACAGTTATGGTAACTCCATAATGGACAGTTCCATTGAATATCCCCCATACTTCTTACATTCTCTGTTTCCTTCATTTCTGGTCTCTGAGAGAACTTCCCAACAAACTACCTATACCTAAGCCCATGTCAGGTTCTGTTTTCAAGAGAACTCTCGATTAAGTCACTGACTTTAATGTCACACTACTAGTTTAGAAGAGCTTATGTGATTCAAGGGTATCTGTAGTAATTTAAACCATGCACATGTACTTTTTAAACAGAAAGACTATGATATTTGGACTAGCAATTTAGATTTCGTAGAAACAAAACAGATCAAAAAGCAGTGGTTTAGGCACTGTCTGGTATAGAGACAGATAACTTTCTCTCTCTACATGCCTTGGGACTTCAGATGACCTAAGGATAGGCCTTAACTTTCTGGGAAACAGCCTTATGAGACCATCTGTAATCATCTGGCTTTACAAACATGTATTAGATGTGACAGATTGTAGTTTTCAAGATGACCATAATAAGATCTCTCATCCTACTTGTTCTTCTTACAGTGTGAGTTTGACACACTTGCCATCAAAAGTGGGGTCTGTGTTTCCTCCCCTTCATCTGGACAGGCTTGCAATTACATCAGAAGGAATGAATGCTGTGGATTTCCAAGGCTGTTCAATAAATGGCAATGTAGCTTCCACTTGGTTTTCTTAGGACACTTTCTTAGAATTTCTTACAGCCACCATGTAAGCAGTTCAACTGCCTTAAGGCCACCATGTTGTGAGGAAGCCCAGTTTAGCCCATGTGGAAAGATCACAGGGAAAGTCACTGAAACAGCTTTGAGAGAGGCCCATCCAATCCCCAGCTGCTCCAGTCTCTTGCTGTTCCAGAGGCCCCAAGCCAGAAACACCCCGGTGAGTCCTTTCTGAATTCCTGTCCACATAAACCATGAGAGATAATAAATTGGTTGTTATTGTTTTAAAATTACTAAATTTTCAGTGTAATGAACAATAATAATTAAAATGAAAGAGTTGCTCAATTCATGTACCTCTCTTCACTTTGGCGGATAGCCAGACTTACCTCCTATTGTGAGAGTAAGGGGCAGGATTGCAGCTCAGCTGGGGAACAGTTAATTACTATAAATATATATGGTTTTAAGTTTGGAGATAATAGTTGCAGCTCTTGACGACTGAAACAACTAAGTAGTAGATGGATATATAATGCTGAAGGCGTCTTGGGTTCTATATTTTTAAGTAGAGATATTCTTTCTTTTAACTTTATAATTTTTATATAATTATAAATTTACAGAAAGTTACAAGAATAGTACAAATAAATCCCATATACCATTCATCCAAATTTACCAATTATTATTTTACCACATTTGCTTTATCATTCCCTCTCTCTCTTTCTCTCCCACCACACAGGCACAAATACACACAGATGCTTTTTTTCTGAACTACTGAGAATAAGTTACAGAAGCTAGGCCCGTTTGCCTCTAAGTGTGTATTTTCTAAGAACAAGGATATTCACTTCAATAATCAAAGCACATTATCAAATTCAGAAAATTTAATATTGATAGAATACTAATATCCAACTGACAGATATTATCTGAATTTCTGCAATCATATCAATAAAGTCCTTTTTACTTTTTTTCCCACTCTCGTCCAGGATCCAATTCTGGTTCACACATTGCATTTAGTTTTTGTGTTTCTTCATTCTCAAAAAGAAAGTTACTCTATTTTTCAGCTTTCTAGAAAAAGATGTCACTTTCTTTGTCATTACTATTAAAGAGATACAGGAAGCTCATCTGGCCTTCTTATGCTTTTGCAAGACTGTTTTGGAGACTGCATCCAATACTGTCTATATCTCTGGCTTTACAAAGCTAGAATATAGAAAAGCTTTTGCACAGCCAGAGAAGGTCTAGACGTGGTTGCTGCACTGTTAGCAGCTACCCAAGTAAACCCAGCGTGTCTGTGGAATTGAAAAGCACCTGCGATCTGACATTTAAGAATCTAAAGAATAAATCAGAATCTGTAGGATTGGCGTTCCTTATGAATAAGTAATTAGTAATTACTACTGTTTCTTGAAATTGGAAATATTTGTTTGTGAGGCTCTGAGAGGGTTATGTAATGTATTTGGGTTTGAAAACACAGAAGTACTGGATCCTTATTCTCTCTCCATCCACCTGACTCTTTGAGGCACTGGCCTGTTTTCTTTCTGACTTGTGAATTGAGAGTGGTGTAAGGTCACTGGTTTCTTTTCTTCCCTTTTTTTTTTTTAAACTTTATTGAGAATAGTTGATAAATATAATTGTATATATTTAAAGTGTACAATCTGATGGTTTGACATACATATACATTGTGCAGTGATTACCAAGATCAACATGATTAACACATCCATTACTTACTAACATTTTTTTTGAGGTGAGAATACTTGAGATTTATTCTCAGCAGCTTTCAAGTGTACAGTAACATATTATTAACTAGAGTTACCACACTGTATATTAAAGCCTCAGAACTTATTCTTCTTATAACTGAAAATTTATACCCTTTGACCTACATCACCCCATTTCCCCTTCTCCCTCCCCCAGCAACCACCATTCTATTCTGTATGTCTCTAAAATCACTTTTTTTAAAAAAAGATTCTATATATAAATGATGCAGTATATTGTCTTCTCTGTCTGACTTATTTCACATAGCATAATGCCCTCCAAGTTCATCCATGCTGCTGCAAATGGCAGATTTTCTTTCTTCTAAGGCTGGATAATATAAGATATATAAATAAATAAATATATATAAATAAGTATATAATACAATATATATTACATTTTCTTTTTTTATTTATTTTAATTTATTTTATTATTTTTTTAACATCTTTATTGGAGTATAATTGCTTTACAGTGGTGTGTTGGTTTCTGCTTTATAACAAAGTGAATCAGCCATACATATACATATGTTCCCATATCTCCTCCCTCTTGCGTCTCCCTCCTACCCTCCCTATCCACCCCTCTAGGTGGTCACAAAGCACCCAGCTGATCTCGCTGTGCTATGCGGCTGCTTCCCACTAGCTATCTATTTTACATTTGGTAGTATATATATGGCAATACCACTCTCTCACTTCATCCCACCTTACCCTTCCCCCTGCCCGTGTCCTCAAGTCCACTCTCTATGTCTGCATCTTTATTGCTGTCCGCCCGTAGTTTCTTCACAACCTTTTTTTTTTTTTTTTTAGATTCCATATATATGTGTTAGCATACAGTATTTGTTTTTCTCTTTCTGACTTACCTCACTCTGTATGACAGACTCTAGGTCCATCCACCTCACTACAAATAACTCAATTTCATTTCTTTTTATGGCTGAGAAATATTCCATTATATACATATGCCACATCTTCTTTATCCATTCATCTGTCGATGGACACTTAGGTTGCTTCCATGTCCTGGCTATTGTAAATAGAGCTGCAGTGAACATTGTGGTACATGACTCTTTTTGAATTATGGTTTTGTCAGGGTATATGCCCAGTAGTGGGATTGCTGGGTCATATGGTAGTTCTGTTTTTAGTTTCTAAAGGAACCTCCATACTGTTCTCCATAGTGGTTGTATCAATTTACATTCCCACCAACAGTGCAAGAGGGTTCCCTTTTCTCCACACCCTCTCCAGCATTAATTGTTTGTAGATTTTTTGATGATGGCCATTCTGACTGGTATGAGGTGATACCTCATTGTAGTTTTGATTTGCATTTCTCTAATGATTAATGATGTTGAGCATTCCTTCATGTGTTTGTTGGCAATCTGTATATCTTCTTAGGAGAAATGTCTGTTTAGGTCTTCTGCCCATTTTTGGATTCAGTTGTTTGTTTTTTTGATATTGAGCTGCATGAGCTGCTTGTATATTTTGGAGATAAATCCTTTGTCACTTGCTTTGTTTGCAAATATTTTCTCCCATTCTGAGGGTTGTCTTTTGGTCTTGTTTATGGTTTCCTATGCTGTGCAAAAGCTTTTAAGTTTCATTAGGTCCCATTTGTTTATTTTTGTTTTTATTTCCATTTCTCTAGGAGGTGGGTCAAAAAGGATCTTGCTGTGATTTCTGTCATAGAGTGTTCTGCCTATGTTTTTCTCTAAGAGTTTTATAGTGTCTGGCCTTATATTTAGGTCTTTAATCCATTTTGAGTTTGTTTCTGTGTATGGTGTTAGGAAGTGTCCTAATTTCATTCTTTTACATGTAGCTGTCCAGTTTTCCCAGCACCACTTATTGAAGAGGCTGTCTTTTCTCCACTGTGTATTATTGCCTCCTTTATCAAAGATAAGTTGACCATATGTGCATGGGTTTATCTCTGGGATTTCTATCCTGTTCCATTGATCTATATTTGTTTTTGTGCCAGTATCATACTGTCTTGATTACTGTAGCTTTGTCGTATAGTCTGAAATCAGAGATCCTGATTCCTCCAGCTCCATTTTTCTTTCTCAAGATTGCTTTGGCTCTTCGGGGTCTTTTGTGTTTCCATACAAATTGTAAAATATTTTGTTCTAGTTCTGTGAAAAATGCCACTGCTAGTTTGATAGGGATTGCATTGAATTTGATAGGGATTGCTTTGGGTAGTGTAGTCATTTTCACAGTGTTGATCCTTCCAATCCAAGAACATGGCATATCTCCCCATCTGTTGGTATCATCTTTAATTTCTTTCATTAATGTCTTATAGGTTTCTGCATACAGGTCTTTTGTCTCCCTAGGTAGGTTTATTCCTAGGTATTTTATTCTCTTTGTTGCAATGGTAAATGGGAGTGTTTCCTTAATTTCTCTTTCAAATTTTTCATCATTATTGTATAGGAATGCCAGAGATTTCTGTGCATTAATTTTGTATCCTGCCACTTTACCAAATTCATGGATTAGCTCTAGTAGTTTTCTGGTGGCATCTTTAGGATTCTCTATGTCGAGTATCATGTCATCTGCAAACAGTGACAGCTTTACCTCTTTTTTTCCAATTTGTATTCCTTTTCTTTCTTTTTCTTCTCTGATTGCTGTGGCTAAAACTTCCAAAACTATGTTGAATAATAGTGTGAGAGTGGGCAACCTTGTCTTGTTCCTGATCTTAGTGGAAATGGTTTCAGTTTTTCACCATTGAGAATGATGTTGGCTGTGGGTTTGTCCATGTGGCCTTTATTATGTTGAGATAAGTTATCTCTATGCCTACTTTCTGGAAGGTGTTTATCATAAATGGGTGTTGAATTTTGTTGGAAGTTTTTCTGCATCTATTGATGTTATATGGTTTTTATCCTTGTTACAGGATTATTAACTTGTTAATATGGTGTATCACATGAATTGATTTGTGTATATTGAAGGATCCTTGCTTTCCTGGGATAAACCTGACTTGATCATGGTGTATGATCTGTTTAATGTGCTGTTGGATTATGTTTGCTAGTGTTTTGTTGAGGATTTTTGCATCTGTGTTCATCAGTGATATTGGCCTGTAGTTTTCTTTCTTTGTGAAGTCTTTGCCTGGTTTTGTTATCAGGGTGACGGTGGTCTCGTAGAATGAGTTTGGGAGTGTTCCTCCCTCTGTTATATTTTGGAAGAGTCTAAGGATAGGTGTTAGCTCTTCTCTAAATGTTTGATAGAATTTGCCTGTGAAGCCATCTGGTCCTGGGCTTTTGTTTTTTGGGAAACTTTTAATCACAGTTTCAATTTCAGTGCTTGTGATTTGTCTGTTCGTATTTTCTGTTTCTTCCTGGTTCAGTCTCGGAAGGTTGTACATTTCTAAGTATTTGTCCATTTCTTCCAAGTTGTCCATTTTATTGGCATATAGTTGCTTGTAGTAATCTCTCATGATCCTTTGTATTTCTGCAGTGTCCGTTGTTACTTCTCCTTTTTCATTTCTAATTCTACTGATTTGAGACTTCTCCCATTTTTCTTGATGAGTCTGGCTAATGGTTTATCAATTTCATTTATCTTCTTAAAGAAACAGCTTTTAGTTTTATTGATCTCTGCTATCATTTCCTTCATTTTTTTTTCATTTATTTCTGATCTGATCTTTATGATTTCTTTTCTTCTGTTAACTTTGGGGTTTTTTCTGTCTTCTTTCTCGAATTGCTTTAGGTTGTTTCTTTGAGATTTTTCTTGTTTCTTGAGGTAGACTTGTATTGCTATAAACTTCCTTCTTAGAACTGCTTTTGCTGCATCCCATAGGTTTTGCGTCATCATGTTTTCATTGCCATTTGTTTCTAGGTATTTTTTAAATTTCCTCTTTGATTTCTTCTGTGATCTCTTGGTTATTAAGTAGTGTATTGTTTGGCCTCCATTTGTTTGTAATTTTTAGATTTTTTCCTGTAATTGATACCTAGTCTCATAGCATTGTGGTCGGGAAAGATAATTGATACGATTTCAATTTTCTTAAATGTACCAAGGCTTGATTTGTCACCCAATATATGATCTATCCTGGACAATGTTCCATGAGCACTTGAGAAGAAAGTACATTCTGTTGTTTTGGGATGGAATGTCCTATGAATATGAATTAAGTCCATCATGTCTAATGTGTCATTTCAGGCTTGTGTTTCCTTATTTATTTTCATTTTGGATGATCTGTCCATCGGTGAAAGTGGGGTGTTAAAGTTCCCTACTATGATTGTTTTACTGTCGATTTCCCCTTTTATGGCTGTTAGCATTTGCCTTATGTACAGGGGTGCTCCTATGTTGGGTGCATAAATACTTACAATTGTTATATCTTCTTCTTGGATTGAACCCTTGATCGTTATGTAGTGTCCTTCTTTGTCTCTTGTAATAGTCTTTATTTTAAAGTCTATTTGTCTGATATGAGAATTGCTACTCCAGCTTTCTTTTGATTTCCATTTGCATGGAATATCTTTTTCCATCCCCTCACTTTCAGTCTGTATGTGTCCCTAGGTCAGAAGTGGGTCTCTTGTAGACAGCATATATATGTGTCTTGTTTTTGTATCCATTCAGCCAGTCTGTGTCGTTTGGTTGCAGCATTTAATCCATTTACATTTAAAGTAATTATCGATATGTATGTTACTATTACCATTTTCTTAAGTATTTTGGGTTTGTTATTGTAGGTCTTTTCCTTCTCTTGTGTTTCCTGCCTGAGAAGTTCCTTTAGCATTTGTTGTAAAGCTTGTTTGGTGGTGCTGAATTCTCTTAGCTTTTGCTTGTGTGTAAAGGTTTTAATTTCTCCATCAAATATGAATGAGATCCTTGCTGGGTAAAGTAATCTTCGTTGTAGGTCCTTCCCTTTCATCACTTTGATTATGTCCTGCCACTCCCTTCTGGCTTGCAGAGTTTCTGCTGAAAGATCAGCTGTTAACCCTATGGGGATTCCCTTATATGTTACTTGTTCTTTTTCCCTTGCTGCTTTTAATATTTTTTCTTTATATTTAATTTTTGATAGTTTGATTAGTATGTGTGGTGACGTGTTTCTCCTTAGATTTATCCTGTATGGGACTCTCTGTGCTTTCTGGACTTACTTCCTTTCCCATATTAGGGAAATTTTCAACTATAATCTCTTCAAATATTTTCTCAGTCCCTTTCTTTTCCTCTTCTTCTTCTGGGACCCCTATAATTTGAATGTTGGTGTGTTTAATGTTGTCCCAGAGGTCTCTGGGACTGTCTTCATTTCTTTTCATTCTTTTTTCTTTATTCTGCTCTGCAGTAGTTATTTCCACTATTTTATCTTCCAGGTCACTTATCCGTTCTTCTGCCTCAGTTATTCTATTGATTCCTTGTAGAGAATTTTTAATTTCATTTATTGTGTTGTTCATCATCGTTTGTTTACTCTTTAGTTCTTCTATGTCCTTGTTAAATGTTTCTTGTATTTTCTCCATTCTATTTCCAAGATTTTGAATCATCTTTACTATCATTACTCTGAATTCTTTTTCCAGTAGACTGCCTATTTCCTCTTCACTTGTTTGTTCTGGTGGGTTTTTTTACCTTGCTCCTTCATGTGCTGTGTATTTCTCTGTCTTCTCATTTTGCTTAACTTACTCTGTTTGGGGTCTCCTTTTTGCACGCTGCAGGTTCATAGTTCTTGTTGTTTTTGGTGTCTGCCCCCAGTGGCTAAGGTTGGTTCAGTGGGTTGTGTAGGCTTCCTGGTGGAGGGGACTAGTGCCTGTGTTCTGGTGGATGAGGCTGGATCTTGTCTTTCTGATGGGCAGGTCTGCATCCAGTGGTGTTTTTTGTTGTGTCTGTGACCTTATTATGATTTTAGGCAGCCTCTCTGCCAATGGGTGTGTTTGTGTTCCTGTCTTGCTAGTTGTTTGGCATAGGGTGTCCAGCACTCTATCTTGATCGTCGTTGAGTGGAGCTGGGTCTTAGGTTTGAGATGGATATCTCTGGGAGAGCTTTCACCATTTGATATTACGTGGAGCTGGAGGCCTTGGTGGACCAACGTCCTGAACTAGGTTCTCCCACCTCAGAGGCACAGGCCTGACACCCAGGCAGAGCACCAAAACCCTGTCAGCCACACGGCCTAGAAGAACAGGGGGAAAGAAAGAAAGAAAGTAAAAAAATAAAGTTATTAAAATAAAAAAATTAAAAAATTAAAAGTAATTAAAAAAAAGAAAAAAATAGAAATAAAGAAAGAAGAGAGCAACAAAACCAAAAAAGAAATCTACCAATGATAAGCTCTAAAAACTATACTAAAAAAACGGACAGACAGACCCCTAGGACAAATGGTAAAAACAAAGCTATACAGACAAAATCACTCACAGAAGCATACACATACACCATCACAAAAAGAGAAAAAGGAAAAAAAAAAATATATCGTGGCTCCCAAAGCCCACCTCCTCAATTTGGGTTGATTCGTTGTCTATTCAGGTATTGCACAGATGCAGCATACATTCAAGTTGATTGTGGAGATTTAATCTGCTGCTCCTGAGGCTGCTTGGAGAAATTTCCCTTTCTCTTCTTTGTTTGCACATCTCCTGGGGATCAGCTTTGGATTTGACCCTGCTTCTGCGTGTAGGTCACCTGAGGGCGTCTGTTCTTCGCTCAGATAGGACGGGGTTAAAGGAGCAGCTGATGAGGGGACTGGCTCATTCAGGCTGGGAGGAGGGAGGGGTACGGATGCAGGGCGAGCCTGCGGTGGCAGAGGCCGACATGACATTGCACTAGCCTGAGGTGCGCCGTGTGTTCTCCTGGGGAGGTTGTCCCTGGATCACGGGACCCTGGCACTGGCGGGCTGCACAGGCTTGCACACAGCTTCCTTGGTGGCTGCAGTAGCAGCCTTAGCGTCTCATGCCTGTCCCTGGTGTCTGCGCTGATAGCCGCGGCTCGCACCCGTCTCTGGAGCTCGTTTAGCGGTGCTCTGAATCCCCTCTCCTCGTGCACTCCAAAACAATGGTCTCTTGCCTCTTAGCAGTGGTTCACTAGCCCCCTTCAGGCTGTGTTCACGCAGCCAACCCCAGTCCTCTCCCTGGGGTCTGAGCTCCAAATCCGGAGCCTCAGCTCCCAGCCCCCAGCCCCCACCAGCCCCAGCAGGTGAGCAGACAAGCTTCTCGGGCTGGTGAGTGCTGGTCCGCACCGATCCCCGTCTCTGCCAGTGAAGGGGCTTCCTAGTGTATGGAAACCTTTCCTCCTTCACAGCTCCCTCCCACTGGTACAGGTCCCATCCCTATTCTTTTGTCTCTGTTTTTCCTTTTCTCTTTTGCCCTACCCAGGTACGTGGAGAGTTTCTTGCCTTTTGGGAGGTCTGAGGTCTTCTGACAGCGTTCAGTAGGTGTTCTGTAGGAGCAGTTCCACGTGTAGATGTATTTCTGATGTATTTGTGGGGAGGAAGGTGATCTCCATGTCTTACTCTTCCGCCATCTTGAAGGTCTCCTTCTATATTACATTTTCTTTATCCACTCATTCGTCAAAGTAGATTTACATCATTCTATATAGCTTGGCTATTGTGAATAATGCTGTAATGCACATGAGGTTGCAGGTATTTCTTTGAGACACTGATTCCAATTATTTCGTGTATATGGTCAGAAGTGGGATTGCTGCATCATATGAAGTTCTATTTTTAATCACTTGTTTCTTCTTAACCTAGTAGCTCCCCACATTTCTAATGTGTCTATGTTTATAGTAACATGTCAGAGTCATACATCGGGATGGATTCTATACAAAATGGGAAAAGAAAAGTTTGATCATGTTTGCAGAAGTTGAGTACCACAAACGTTGTTTGTGAAATGAATAAACAATACCACTTGCGTGTTAGACTTCAAAATTATGCTTTTGTGATGAGTAAAACAGAAATTATTTTGTTGAATGAATTGAATAATATATTATTGTCATCGTTGATTTTATCAATCAATAAATGTTAAAGTATAACGCTGTCAGGTCCAAGACACTCCACTGATTTTTCTTTAAAAGGAGCGTCTATTGCACAAATAATTATTGGCATTATTAAGTAGTTAATGGACTATCTCCATTAAACGAGTCCCAGTCAATATTCTACTTCCCACCTGCTTCACCAAAAAGCAGCATATTCCTTGAGTTGGAACATTTTAGTTCTATAGAAAAAAAGTAATGAAAAAATTTTGACATATGGTTTGGTGATGTAGTTAGTAAAGAAATATCATCGTGCATGCTTAAAAAAATAAGTGTAGATTATGAAATGCTTTTAAATGTTAAGAACATTGTAATAGTCATATAAGGCTGGGGCATAAAATCTTGACTTCAGCTCAGTTTCACATATTATGTACTGTCCTAACATAACCTCCAAAAGAAAGACTTCAAATTCAGTGCCACACAAAGAGGAGTAAGAATGTTTGCAAAATCTTGTCAGAAATAAGATAAACCTGTATATACAGTTTAAAAGTAGAAGAGCTATTTTAAGCTCATCTGTGTGTTACAAAGCTCAGGACTTCGATTTCCTTTCATGTCACTAAGTGGAACAGTCCAATAATCCATAGCAAAATGCAGGGAAAGGGGAAAGAAAAGTTGAAAAGTTACCAAAACATTAATTATGCTTTTGAGAAACCTGCCAATGCAATAGTGTTAAGCCCAGTAGCCTTTCAGGGCTGTGTGGGAGGGTTATGGCTTTCTCCTTTGTGTACAAGAGGAGCCACCACTGGATCCAGCTTTTTTTACTGTGATTCTTTTGTTCTCACTGCTCTGCATAAGAAAGAGAAAATGTTCTTAAGTAGTGTAAATAAGGTCTAAGAGCTAATGGGTTAAAATGAAGCTGTTGAAACCATAAAATTTGAGATGAAACTCTGAAGCCTTACTCTGACATTATCTAAAAATACAATAGTTTTCCCTGATAAAATATTTCATACACATAAATTATTTCTGTCTCTGTCTCTCACACACACTTTTTGTTGATGGCTAGATTAGCATAAAATTTTTCCTTCAGATACTTATAAAAATGCAAGCCTTTGGAAAAGGAATTTGAATTTATATTTGAACAGATACTTAATGAAGCCAAACTATCAGCCAAACATGTTGTGAGGTGCACTAATTGAATCTCAAACAAAATTCAAACATATTTAACTGTGCTGAAAACACTGGAACAAAGTATATAGTCTCTAAACCTATTGAACAGAAACAAAACCGAACCATCAATATCTTTTTTGATCCAAACCAGTAATTCATTTGGAATTTCTATTCCTGCTTTTAACTGAAAATTTATCCTGAAAGTGTGTTGGGTTTTATGTGGCTGTTTGGCCAGGTTGCTTACTCCTTACAGGGAGCCCCGGTATTCCTTGGAGCTCCGTTATAGGGAAGCAGCTATGAGGACCCTGGAGAAGGTGCATGATTTTTTTTCCAAAGTAAAGATTAAGTATAGTTGTCATAGATAATAATAGTTCCCACTGTTTTCTCAATTATTCCTCGGTTTTCTCTGTTGGAGAACCTTTTGAACAAATATCCATCCCACTGGCAATCATTTTAATTGGAATTTAGGAGATGGCTAATATACACAATAACACATCCAGATAAAATCAATGATCCTAAAAGGCCAAGTTGTTTTTGCCACTGCTCCAATTAAAGTGCAGCAGTAAAGAGCAGAACCGACATTGATTTTCCTTTTGCTTTTTTTGAAAATAGATCTTTTCCTTGATAAGCAATGAGAAAATGTATTCTACAGGACCTTTTTTTCTTTGTGCTGTATAAAGTCGCTTCTAATGTACTCTTGGTTATCTACTTGATAATGAGCAAAGTTTATACCAATTAATCCACTGCTATGGTATTTCCTTTTGCTTGTTTTCATTCAATTCATTTCAAAATACCAAGGTGGAAAAAAGCAAAGACAGGAATTTAAGCTTGTCAGCTGCATTGAATATGTCACTCAAAGGCAGATTAACCATAGCAGTTTTTCACACGATGCGGGGAGAGCATGCCCAAAATTATATTCAGGACAATAAATGAAATATACCAAGGTATTAAAGATTTTTAAAGAGGCTGTAAATTACAGGGCTTCCCTGGTGGCGCAGTGGTTGAGAGTCTGCCTGCCGATGCAGGGGACACGGGTTCGTGCCCCGGTCCGCAAAGATCCCACATGCCGCGGAGCGGGTGGGCCCGTGAGCCATGGCCGCTGAGCCTGTGCGTCCGGAGAGGCCACAACAGTGAGAGGCCCGTGTACCGCAAAAAAAAAAAAAAAAAAAAAAAAAAAAAAGAAATAAAAGAGGCTGTAAATTACAAAAGGGAAGTACTGTTTATTTTATCTGAGTATATCACAACAAAGGGATAACCTAAAATTTAAAATCAAAATGTAAGTTTGACTTTGGAATACTCCCTTTCAACACTGTCATACACAACTGTGTCTATTTATAACGTGAGTGCTGGAGGTGGGGCAGGGAGAGGAAGTGAATCATCAAAGATGTTTTGATTTCATGACAAAGATTCAATTGGAAGCTTATCACCCTGATGCACAGTACTATACCATATGAGTGCATACCTTGAGTTACAATTTCCTGTTATTCTTTATTCCTGTAAAACAAATGCAGCCCAAACATGGAAGAAGAGTATAGTGGGTATAAAATGTATCTATCACTACAGGCTATGACAGAAAAAGCCATCCAAACCTCCATCCTGTTTCAATAATATCTATTTGCACGCATCAAGGAAACAGGATTCTTTGTGAAAACCTCCAATGTGCTCGGAAATGTTTTATGGTCATAAAGTCACTCCTTTCCTGATTTAATATTAGCTCCAAGGGAGAAGATTTTTTTCTGCTGAATGGTGGCACCCTTCAGACCAATAAGGATCCTTGGAGGGTCTTTCTTCTCAAAATGAGTTATGCCCGGACCTAGTGAAGGCTGACGGGAACACGTAACCAAGGGTGTTTACAACCCTGGGTCACTGGGTCAGATAAGGGACCACACCGTTAGCCTCCACTTTCCTTTGAGAGATACACAAAACATTCTCTCCTGTCAAATTGGGAAACTTCCATTAGTACTCATTTCTCAAAAAGGAATTATGTCTGCATCTAGAATATACACATTACCAAGATGAGCTTGGAATTGGATCTTGTTTAGGCAATCAAAACATCTTTGGTGATTCATTTCCCAACACTGAACTAAAAAAGTGAAGGCACAAATAACCACACTTCACACATAATTAACTCGAAAGGCAGCATTTCGCTGAACTGAAAGTCATTTCTAGATCCCAACTTCATAGAATTCCCTCCTCCTCTATCCCACAATGGCCCGATCCCCATCCACCTTCCCCCGTTACTGCCCACGTGGGAAGTGTATAAGATGCATTTGACATGCATTAGGGGGTGCAAATGACTTTTACATCATTAAGTGCAACTGAATACTCAATCCTGGAGTAGGCATCTTGTTTATTTTATAAGATACGGGTTTAGGATTAGGAGGAAGGTTCACTGTGTTATGCGGAAATGCAATCAGCATATTGAAAAGAATTGGGATCCTCAAAAAGAATAAATTGGCCCGTTCATACAAAATACAAAAATAGTCAGAGCTTATCTGTGCTGTTAGAAGTAAGGACAGAGGTATCGCTGGTGGGGATAGTTACAGGAAGGGAACAGATAACATTCTGTTTTTTGGTTGGGGTACAAAAAGATGGAGCAAGCTCTACACTCCATGTGCACTTCTAGAAACTTTGTTTCTATTCAATAATGAGAGTAGAAAATTTACAGGCATGTCTAAGCAATGCCGTTTGCTTTTAGATCCAGTCATAGAACTGCTGATGACCCTTGGTATTATGATTTTTAAACCTTTCATTTTGAAATAATTATAAATTCACAGGAAGTTGCAAAAGATAGTACAGGGAGTCTCATGTAACCTTTACCTAGTTTTCCTAAGTGGTTCAATTTTACATGACTATGTTATAACACCAAAACCAGGAAATGGACGTGGGTACCATGTGTATGTATATAGTTCCAGTCATTTTAATCACGTAAGTAGATTTCTGTGATGACCACCAACCAGAGACAGAACCATTCCACTCCCACAGAAATCTCTCCTGCTGCCCAGGGTCAGGTTCCACCCCTTCCTCGTCACCATTCCTAACCCCTGGTAGCCACTAATCTGTTTCCTATCTCTATAAGTTTGCCTTTTTGAGATTTTTATGAATGGAATCATACTGTAGATTACCTTCTCAGATTGGCTTTTTTTTTTTTTAAACTTAGCATAATGCCCCTGAGATTCATCCAAGTTGTTACATATATTAGTAGTTCTCTCCTTTTTATTGCTGAGGCTTTCACAGTATGATGTACGTAGTTTGTTTAACCATTTACTTATTGAGGGATATCTTGGTTGTTTCTAGTTTGGGAATATTATAAGCAAAGCGGCTGTGAACTATCATGTATAGGTTTTTGTTCAGACTTAAATCTTCATTTCTCTGAGAGAAATGCCCAGGAATGCAATTGCTAGGTTGTATGGTAGATATATGTTTTGTTTTTTAAAAGAAATTGCCGAACACTTTTCCAGAGTGGCTGTACCATTTTACATTCCCACCAGCAACACATGAGAGATCCAGTTTCTCTGCATCCTCGCCAGCATTTATATTATCATTATTTTTACATTTTAGTTCTTCTAATAGGTGTGTTGTGATAGCTCATTGTGGTCTTAATTTTAATTTCCCTAATGGCTCGTGATGCGGAACAACTTTTCATGTGCTTATTTGCCATTCATATATCCTCTTCAGTGAAACATCTCTTCATACCGTTCAACTTCATTTTGTTTTCTTTATTTTTGCTATCTTGCCTAATTAAGTCCCTCAATATTTTTAGCTCCTTCTTAAGATAACTAAAAATCTTTCCCCTATTCCAGTATCTACAGGTTGTTACTTCTGCTAGTGATGACTCATTCTTCCCACTTGTTTCCAGAGTGCCTCTGCTTTCTCACCCCCTTTACATTGCTCATCCTCTTCATTCTGTCCAGAAAGTCACTTTCTAGACTCTTTGCCTCTCTTATACTCTGGTTACTGATGGAACTTCAAAGTCCTAGTGGATTCACATCAAATGACAGCATTTCCAGGAAGCCTTGACTTTTCTTACCAAATAAACATAATCATGAATCCCTTAAATTGGCAGCATACTTTAAAAGATAGTTCCAAGTGGCACCCTGGCAAATGCCGTTAGCGCCCTATCCATACGGCATTTGGCATATTTTCCTCACTGACTTCTTTAGCAGCAGCCACTCCTTTCTGTGTTTTTCTGCCCAGAGGCTTTCTCTGGCTTCCAGGGGCTGCTCTGCTGGAGCAGAAGTGCTGGGAGTAGCCTTCGATCAACGTTGAAGCTTCCTTGCTCCTGACTTGAGATTATTGATTGCCCAGAGTCCCCAAGTGGGATTAAGCCCCCCGTTGCCCACGGTGTTAACTGGCTTGAAAACACGCCTCTTACTGACTGCCTTCCCTGTCTTACTTTCCTGATGATATTTTCTGAGGTCCCCTTCTGCGTAAACTCAGATCATTGTCTCAGGTTCTTCTTTGGGGGAACCCCAAAGTAGGTGAGGGGGATCTGGTTGCAACATCTGTCACCCCACTGATTGCCAGGGTTGATTCGGCTAGGCGGGTGTCCCCTCCCTCCCTCACCACTCCATGTGCGTCCCTCCCGAAGCTGCAAGCTCAGTCGAAGAGGACCACCTTCCCCGATAGAGGAGGACTGTTCTTCAGTCAAGGGTATACGAGTAGCTGTGCTCCCCTGCTAGAACCTCAAGCTCTCAAGGTACCAGTCGGGCTGCTGTGGAGTAAGCAAGGATAAACGTGGCTGGAGTTGGAGATGAGCTCATGTAGAAAAGTTCTGACATCCCCCTTCTTCAAATAGAGAATGAGAACAAGTGGCTGAAGAGAGTTTTATGGCCAAATTGCTTGGGAAATGTAATATTTCTCATTAATGTCATCAGTGTCTAAATCTTCAATATATCATCAATGCACACAGGCTATTTCTCCTGGTATTTTAATGACTAATACACATAGTCAAACTAAAGTCAAACTAATTAGAAACCTTAGGATATTCTTGTTATATGGAAAATTGGATGCACAAACAAGGTTACAGGTTATATATTTATTCACTAAACATATATGAAGGCAGCGCACATCTTGCGGTGGAGTTAAAGCGACAGTCTGTGAAATGGGCAGAGATACTAGCCCTTTTCAGACTGGGATGTACCGGTCATTGAATTTTGGTTAGACCTTACTCATGCTATGTTCTCATGTTATTAATCTCAAAGATGAAACAACCTAAATCTTGACATAAATCCTTCCCAAACCAGGGGGTTAAAGCATTAATACCAACTAGCTATATCTGTGACCAGAGGTCATGAAACTTTTCTGCAGAGCTGAAAAATAGATTTCATTCTTGACGTGAGACATTGCCATTTATCAAAGAATTGATCAAAGTCTGTAAGATTCAGTGACTTTGAGGAGAAGAATGTTCCCTGGAGACCAGGATGAGAGGTATCCATGAGGAGAAGAATGTTCCCTGGAGACCAGGCTGAGAGGTATCCAAATCCATTTCACTTCTGTTTGAAGGTAGACTTTCAGGATTTAAGTTACGCCATGAACATGAAAAGATGCCTGACATCACTAATCACTGGGGGCATGCAAATCAAACTACAACGAGATATTACCTCACACCTGTAAGAATGGCTATTATCAAAAGGACAAGAGATAGCAAATGCTGGTGAGGACGTGAAGGAAAGGGAACCCTGGTACACTGTTGCTGGGAATGTAAACTGGTGCAGCCACTATGGAAAACAGTATGGAAGTCCTTCAAACAATTAAAAATAGAACGACCATATGATCCAGCTATTCCACTTCTGGATATATATTTAAAGAAATGATATCAGGACTTCAAAGAGATATCTGCACTCCCATGTTCATTGCAGCATGACTCACGATAATCAAGACACGGAAACAGCCTAAGTGTCCATTGACAGATGAATGGATCTCTATATATGTGGAACAGATGAATGGATCTATACATATGGATCCATGTATATAATGGAATATTATTTAACCACAAAAAAGAAGGAAATCCTGCCCCTGTAACAAGATGGATGGACCCTGAGGGCTTATGCTGAGTGCAATTAGTCAGACAGAGAAAGACAAATACTATATGATATCAGTTATATGAGGGATCTAAAAACATAGAACTCATAGAAAGAGAGAGTAGAATGGTGGTTGCCAGATGCTAGGCTGGGGAAATGGGGAGATGTTGGTCAAAGAGTACACATTTTTAGTTATAGGATAAATGAGTTCTAAGGATCTTTAGTACAGGATGGTGACTATAGTTAACAATACTGTATTGTACACTTGAAAGTTTCTATGAGAATAGAGCCTTGATGTTCCTACCATAATAACAACAACAACAAAATGGTAATTATATGAAGGATGTGTTAACTAACCTCATTATGGTAAATATTTCACAATATATACATGTATCAAATTATCACATTGTACGCTTTAAACTTATACGATGTTATACATCAATCATATCTCAATAAAGCCAGGGTGGGGAAGAGTTATGCCATGAACAGGGAAAAGAAATATAAATACAATAAGCCCATCTTGGCATCTTCCTTATATGCATTTTCAGGAATAAAATATTAAGAAGGGATAATTTATTTACATTAGACTAGCTTTCTCTTAGTTGGGTACCTTTGTTTTGTAATCCTGTTATCATTTCTGCATAACAAATTAACCCCCAAACGTAGTGGTTTAAAACAACAGAAGGATTTATTTTGGGCAGAGTTCAGTAGGGGATAGCTGTCTCTGCTTTACTTGGCTTCTGATAGAAAGGGGGCTGGAATGCTATAATCATCTTAAGGTCTATTCCCTCATGTGTCTTGCTGAGAAGATGAAATAGTTGGGGCTGGCAAGGCCAGGGCTCCTGGGGGCAAGGCTGTCTATCTCTATGGGAGGTCTCCACATGGTCTCCCCTTCTTTGTAGCTTCATTGTAGCTGAACTTCTTGCATATTGGCACTGGATTCTCAGAGTGCACATCCCAAAGGATTGCCATCAGGCAAAGCCATATTACCTTTTATCGCCTAGTCTCAGAAATCGTATATCACATCTGCCAAAGCCTATTGACTGAGACATTTACAAGGTTTACTCAGGTTCAAGGGAGGAGACACAGCTGAAGGAGTGTCAGTGTCACATTGTAGGAAGATGTTTGGCCATCTTTGGAAAATACTGTCTGCCATATCTTGCCTTTTCTAATATGTACTGAACCGCAGACCTGCAGGCAAAATAGCTCACAGCTTTTGAGATCTGAGTCTGGCTCCCTGAACTGAAGGACCGGAAATGATAAAAAGATTAAGAAAACACTCATGTTACATACATTTTTATACCTGGGCATTGCATTGGAATCAGACAGAACTGAGCCTGAATCTCAGCTCTGCTATTTTCAACTCAGGTTTCTTCATCTGCAAACACGGGTGGAATTCCTATCTCAGGGTAGTTATGGTGATTAAATGAGATAGTTCAGGTAAACCCTGAACATAATGCCTGCCCGTATGGTTACTGGTTTCAGAGGGGAGTGTTAGTGATGGAGATAGAAATGAATAGTAGTAAAAGAAGTGAAATATTTTTTAAAATGTCTGTTTTGAATAATCTCTGTAGGTTTTCTTCTGTGGTTCCCCTAAATTACCCAATAAGTGAGCTTCCTCTAGTTTTATACCACTCAAGCTCATGACCATTAGTGCTGTGTATTTGATGAATGCACATGGATTTGAATTAAACAGAATCAAATCAAGCGCCCTCTAAAAAGAATACCTCAGTTCTGTTCTTGGTTCAACCCATGAATCACTGTGGAACTTGGCACTGGTAAGCTTTGTGCATTTTGCACAACTATAACATTGCCTCAGGGTTGACCCTTTCCACTGTAGAAGATCTATCAGTTAGGATCGGCAGTGAAACCCACAAATAGTGAGTGTGAGACATATGGCCTCCAAAGGGAGGCTGCTGCCCTTCAGAAAGCCTGTGAGCTCACCAGGGGCCCCCAGGCTCTCCCCTTCCATCCGAGGGCCCCACATTGCTTGCTGTCAGGGATCCTCATTCATCATGAAACCTCAAACTCTGCTGGACATCTTTCACTGCTCTCTTCAACTGTTCACCTGCTCTTACTTTCTAGCTCTGCATTTCATTGAAAGCCTTTAGAATCTTTGAGGGCAAGTAATGTGTGTACTACTTCTTTCATCCTTACAGGTATTTTTAACACCCACCACTGCCTAGACACTGTTCTCGGCCCTGGAAAGTCACAATGAGCTACAGAAGCTCCCTGTCTTAGACTGGGCTCCTCCAGAAGCACACCTGGAGACATGGATTCATGTGCAAGTAGCGTATTTAGGAGGTGATCTCAGGAAACACCAGTAGGTGGGTGGGGAAGTGGAGCAGTAAAGGGAGGAGCTGCTAAGGGGTACGTTCTCCAGCAGGTTCAACACTGTAGACAAGTGGAGCTTGATCGTGCTGGGGAGCCCTGGGAAACAGTGCAGGTTACATTCCTCAGAGTGATCCTACCCAAGTGGGCAAGGGGCTGGGCTGTCTATACTCCCATCAACTCCCAACAGGGCAATTCCTGGGCCCCTCTGCAAAAGCTGGTCCCAGCAGCTAGAGAAAGCTCTCAGGCAAATAATTGTGTGTGATAAAAGGTGGTCCAGGGTGGACTGAAGTAATGAGTTGAAGGGATGTATTAGTTTTGTGGGGCTACTGTAACAAAATATCACAAACCGGGTGGCTTAGACAAGCAGAAATTTATTGCCTCACAGTTCTGGAGGCCTGAAGTCTGAAATTAAGGTGTAAGTAATGCTTCCTCTAAAACTGCAGAGGACTCCATCCTTGCCTCTTTCTAGCTTCTGGTGGACCACTGGCAATCATCGACAGTACTGGGCTTGTAGGTGCAGCATTCCAATCCTGTGTCCATGTGTGGTGTTCTCCCCACGTCCTCATTTCAGCCTCCTTCTCGGCGTGTCTATCTTTGTGTGCAAATCTCCCCTTTCTATAAGGATACCATTTAAATCAGGGTCCACCTCGTTTTTACTTGAATATCTTGGTAAAGAGCCTATTTCCAAAGAAAGATATGTTCTGAGGTACTAAGGGTTAGGATGTCAACATAACTTTTTGGGAAGACAGTTCAACTGATAACAGGGGGTAGAAGTGGGGTGCTGGCATCATCTGATGTAGTTTCTGCTTTAAAGAGCCTATACTCTAGTGGGAGGAAACTAACAATAAAGAAAAAATATAAGTACAATATATAAGATATAGGATGGTCGAAAGTGCAATGGAGAAAAATATAAAGAGGAAGTAGGATATTTCTTTGTAATCCCTAAAAGCCTTAGCACAATTCTACACACAATGCTGGGGTTAAATAAACGTTTTTGTCATGACTACATGTATAAATATAGAGAGCATTACTATTTTTTTTAAAGGTATTTTTTAAATTATGTGTAACACAGACAAAGTTATTTAAGTCAATAAATTTTTAAGGAATTTCACATGTTCTGATTCTTTCCACTGCCAATCACCTTAGTTCCTCCAAACTTATAATCTTCAAGATAAAATAGCCCTTTCAAAAAGTAGTTATCATGTGAGTCAGCCCACAATTCTTTTTTTTCCTTTTTTTTTTTTTTTTTTTTTGCAGTACGCGGGCCTCTCACTGTTGTGGCCTCTCCTGTTGTGGAGCACAGGCTCCGGATGCGCAGGCTCAGCGGCCATGGCTCATGGGCCCAGCCGCTCCATGGCACATGGGATCCTCCCGGACCGGGGCACGAACCTGTGTCCCCTGCATCGGCAGGCGGACTCTCAACCACTGCGCCACCAGGGAAGCCCCAGCCTACAATTCTTTTAGTTAAGCTTCTTTGATCTCCAATGAAATATGGATACACTTCAAAATTCCCCACCTGTAATCTTTGGGATCCAATTTCCTCAAGCGATTTACTTTAGGACCATGTTTAGGGTCAGGAGATGGATCTGCCTGGTTCTGAATTTGACACCCTCTAAAAATGTATTAGGTTCAAGTCATATTCACTCCTAAGCCATCACATATTCACTCCTAAGCCATCACACAGTACAGACCATTGGGATATGCCAATACCTAAGATAAAAAGTTTGTTAGGTTTTTCATAGTTTACCTGGCAGAGAGCATTACTATTTACATTGTTATTCACTGGATGTTTAATATCCATCAAAGATCATACAATTAGTGTACTGGGTCTTTGTGGAGCTTTTGTGTCTCTTGTTATTTTAATGGTTTGTTTATTTACTTACTAAGGACTTTTAGCAACTCCAAATGTTGAAATGTTGAGATCACTAAAGTGATCAATTAGAAGAAAATTGTAATCTCCCTGCAGAATTACTTTGAGGAAGAAGAGTTAACATTTTGATATATATGTTGATATAAGGTGCCTCCAAAAAAAGCAGTTTTATAAAACATTAGCCTGAAAAAGGAATGTCAACACGGAAACAGTCTCCAGTTTACTTAAGGTGGTCACAGTGATACCTCTTTCTATCCATCTCATGAGGCTCTCATTTGGTGCATTTAATTTTATTATTATTATTATTTTTTTTTAAAGAAGATGTTGGGGGTAGGAGTTTATTAATTTATTTTATTTATTTTTGCTATGTTAGATCTTCGTTTCTGTGCGAGGGCTTTCTCTAGTTGTGGCAAGCGGGGGCCACTCTTCATCGTGGTGCGCGGGCCTCTCACTATCGCGGCCTCTCTTGTTGTGGAGCACAGGCTCCAGACGCGCAGGCTCAGTAGTTGTGGCTCACGGGCCTAGTTGCTCCGCGGCATGTGGGATCCTCCCAGACCAGGGCTCGAACCCGTGTCCCCTGAATTAGCAGGCAGATTCTCAACCACTGCACCACCAGGGAAGCCCTATTATTACTTTTAATGCAACTCCTTAGCAACTCAGAAAGGGACATTCTAAGCATTGAAGGTATAATTATATACCACAGTTTCACGGTGGTAGAAATTATAGCAATAAAACCCTTCCAACTCTGTGTATTGTGGGGAAAAGTGACATTAATGCTAAACAGTGGGTAATAAATGAGAGGTGTTGTCAAGCAGTACAGTGACAGAAAAGTCCCCTTGCAGATCTTCTTTGTTTTTTTGAATAATTTCCAGTTATTAAAAAAAGGGAACAGGTCGATACTATAATCCCTTTCTGTTATTAATTGGAAGACGGACAATTTTAATCTTATTTTGACAGTCCTTACCTAAACTGTTAACAGTTTCTTTACTCTACGTTGTTAGATTAAACCACCAATTGTAGTTGTTGGTGACCGGGCATCCTCTCTCTGCTCTTTCAAATCTTGCTCCCTGGGCTCCATGCCCTGAGACCCAGGAGGTTCCACTCAATACTGGTCTTAAATATACACTTTTTTTTTTTTTTTTCCCCTGAAAGCTACTAAGCACAGTTTGAATGCCAGTGCTTTCAATTAAACCTTCTAGGTTTTGTACTGGTGTTAAATAGGCCACCACCAGGGTTGGTTGCTTCCAATAAATGTAGAACTAAGGGAAACGGTAGTGTGTAGAGACAGATGATCTTTTTAAACAGTATAATGGAGATAAAAGATTGAACAAACTGCTCTTTTTCTTGCTTGAGTTAGAATAGAAACGTTGTAAATGATACTCTTAAACAACTGAACCACAGTAAATATATCCACTGACAGAGGAAAAAGAAAGAAAGAAAAAGGGCCTTTAGTTAACTGTGTTAGTGATTGGCAACTCATATGTCAGAACAGAAAAGAGAGCCGATCCAATATTCAGGGTTGATTTCATATTTAACAAGATTACATAGTGAAGAGACATTTAAATGATTGTCTTTCCTCCCCTGTCCTTCTTTCTGTCTTTTTGTGGCACGTGTGGAGGACCAGGTCAGCTTCCTCTAATTGCCATGCACATTGGAAGGCCAAGAGGACAGTAGGCAAGCCCGTGTCCCCTGGCCCCCCTCACCCCCTGCACGCTCACTGTATGCAGTTATGAGTGTCTTCGTGAGCACTTTCTCTGTCAGTGGAAACCAGGCTTGGCCATTCACAGGGCAGGTGAGTGGTAGGGTGAAGTCCTTGTCCCTGGGGACAGTGCTTAATCTTCCCCCTTCAGATGAGGCAACTCCGAGTGAGGTGTGTCCTACACTCTCCCCAGATGTCCTCAGTTGGATGGAGCTCCAGTTGCTCACAGTGATAATCTGCCTGTAATGCACCAGTATTTGCTTCCTTCCTTGCCTTGTCTTGTTTCCTGGAATCGCGCCTCCCCCCACCCCCACCCCCACCGCACCATAAACTACCATTACTCACATCCTCGTGTTACAATCACT
Source organism: Lagenorhynchus albirostris (assembly GCF_949774975.1). Classification (NCBI taxonomy): domain Eukaryota; kingdom Metazoa; phylum Chordata; class Mammalia; order Artiodactyla; family Delphinidae; genus Lagenorhynchus; species Lagenorhynchus albirostris. The sequence goes on along the minus strand of NC_083109.1, from coordinate 38,895,883 downwards.
ATGAAGATTTTTGTGTTTTAGATATAAAGGAGCTCTTTGGCCTTTATAATTGCCCTTTTCTTCTTTTCTCAAAGCAATATTCACAGTCAGTCCAGATTTTTCCAGAAACCTTTTAATATTGCTTTTTTAAAAAACCAGATCAGATTGTTTATGTCAGCATGATTCTGTCCTCTAACCCTGTATGGTCTTCTTAAGCTCTCCCTTCTACAGGATTAATTAAAGCACTTGCTTCACAATCCAAAGGTTAAATAAAGTAGCCTGGGTCATACAGATAGGTTTCAAGGTGAAGTTGTCCTGACCAAAACTTCCTTTCCAACCCCCAATGCACACCATCTCCCAATAGTTTAGAGTGCCAAGTAGCACAGTGGTCACTGGTTTGGTTGGAGGTTGTTAGCTTCTTCTTTTCCCTTAAACAGCACAAGAAAAGAAGGGAAACCAGGGCCAGGGTCCAGAAAGTTGCCTGAGACTATCGTGCTTACGCTTTTGTAGGCCAAATGGCTTGGCCCATTACTTGTGTGTGGTTAATAATCTTTCTGCAGGCCTTCCTCAAAGGAGAGCAATAGTGCTTAAAATTATACCTTTTAAGGGAGGAGTCTCCATATGGTTTCCTAAATCTTAGAGAGGAAGGTATCACGTCTTCTGGAAATTCAGTAAGCTTACCCCTGGTCTAAAATATCCAGGACTTTGACACGTACATACTCTGGTTAAATAAATACATCAACAATTGTTTGAAAAATTGGTCTATGAGCAATAGTAGCAATAGTGGTTTTCTTTTTTCCTTCAAGGAAATAATTATTGAGATCCTACTGTGTACATGTTTTAAAAGCTGGTCCCCTATGCATGATGGGGCCTCACCAAAACTCAGGGCTGGGGGTACTTACTGCATCATGGAAAAGAGTCTGTTCCCTTCTGCTATAAGTTTCCTTGCATTGTGGTGTTTGCAGAAGTGATTGTGTCATACCCAAGGAAAAGAAGCTTGCAGGATGAATGGGAGGATTAATGGGGAGGTTAAGCTCTTAAACAAATGCAGCTCACATTTATTTCTTGTTTTTTTGACCAGGATCCCAAACAGGTTTGCCCAAGAAGCATTCCAAAATGAGTTTTGGTGATTAGCTATCATATAGAAAAAGAAGTAAGATAACTGACCTGTCCTTTGTAGAAACGCTTCAACAATAGGACGAGGATTCCTACGAAATCTAAATATTGGTTTGTTTCCTCCATCTAGTTATCAGTGTCCACAAAGGCCATAGAGATATAATTGTTAAAGATTAAAGATAGGCACCCATAGAAGTCATTTCTCTAATTTGTTCCTTCAGGAGTGTTTTATATGGTATAAAAAAAGTACAAAAGTAAATACCATGGCCAATACCAAAGTAGTATATTTCCCATGATAGGGAATGCCTTCAAGTAGACAGGAAATGTGATATGATCAGGGCAGAAATGTAGAAACAGAACCGTCATGTAGGATATATCCTATAGAACTATATAGGTAGCTGGAATATAGAATTAGTTCAAGAAGTAATAGTAACAGCCAGTATCATTAGAGTGACCTGCGTCTCTCCAGAGAGCTACTGAATCATAATCTGAATTTTAAGAAGATACCCTGCACAGCCTGAAGTTTAAGAAGCATTGCCATAGAGCCTAGACTTATGCTGTTCAATACAGTACCCACTATCCATGTGTGGCTACTGAGCATTTGAAGTGTGGCTAGCCTGAATAGAAATACGCTATAAGTGAAAAATACACACCAAATTTCAAAGATGTAGTATAAGAAAAATAATGCAAAATATATTACCAGAGATAAAGAAGGCCACTTCATAGGGGTAAAGGGGTAACTTCCCCAAGAGGACATAATAGAACTTCAACATACATAAAGAAAAAAAACTGATAGAAATGAAAGAACAAATTGGCAAATCCACAATTATAGTCAGAAATTTCAATGCCCTGTCTCATCTCAATAACTGATAGTTGAGGTAGGCAGAAAATCAGTAAGTATAAAGAAATATTCTTTATAACATTTAAAAAAACATTCTTTTCATGTGCACATGGAACATTTATCAAGACAGACCATATTCTGGATCATAATACAAGTATTAGTAAATTTAAAAGGATTAAAATCCTTTATTTATTTAAGAATATTTATCACAATGGAATTAAAATAGAAATCAATAGCAGAAAGACCTCTGGAAAATTCTTATGTATTTGGAAACCAAATAGCACATCTAAATAACCCAAGAGTTAAAGAAGAAATCAAAGAAAATTAGAAAGTATTTTGGATTGAATGAAAATAAGACAACATATCAAAATTTGTAGGACGTTGTTAAAGCAGAACTTAGGGAGAAATTTATAGTATGTTTAAGTACCTATTTCACGGAAGAAGGAAAGTCTCAAATCAATGACCTCAGCTTACATCTCAAGAAACTAGAAAAAAGAAAATAAATTAAAAATAAAGTAAGCAGAAGAAAGGAAATAATAAGATCAATGCTTACGTTCAAGAAGTCAAAAATAAGAAAACACTAATGACAATTTGTGAAACCAAAAGCTGGACCTTTTGTGATGATAAATAAAATTGATAAACCTCTAGCTAGAGTGAGCAGGAAAAAAAATAACATTAGGAATGAGAAAGATGATACTTATAGGGATACAGTAGGATAATCAAATAGTTAGCTTAGAAGACCCATTAGGGGATTGTAGATAGAGAGGGAACTTCAGGGGACTTTGGGAGACCACAGTAAGATTAATGATCACTCAAGAAAGTAATGGGAAAATCCTGAAACAACGTGGGGTTGCTTGACTCATAAAGCAGAGCAAGTCACTTAGCACCAAAGCCAGATTGGCTTGCCTAACAACAAAACCAAGCTAATTTGCTTAGCAACAAAACCGTGCAACAGAAGCATGAGACTTGCCCCGAAACAATAAAACAATAGTGGAAAATAAGGCCTGCAACCTGCCCAGTGGTGTCAACAAGTTAATGACCCCCGGGACATGCTCTTTGCACACAAAAAAACAATCATTTATGGAAGGTGACATTTCAAAGAGAAAGACCCTCATTGTACTGAGACCTGAAGTAATTTTTCCATAGTGCCATGACAGTCCTGGCCTGACCATGTAGGGACAAAACTCCCCTGCCCAATCTGGAGGAAGGGCTGATGATGGAAGCGTGACATCTACTCAAGAATGAAAGTAACCATACCATTTTGCATTCCCACAAGCTTCTCCCCCTCCCCTTTCTTCCTCTGATTATAAAAATGTAACCTACTAAGTACTCAGGGCAGCACAGCACTCGCCTGCCTGCTTATAAGCCTCACAAGCATCCTATTCTAATAAATCACTTCTTACCTATCACTGCCTCTCACTGAATTCTTTTTGCGTTGAGACATAAAGGACCAGAGCTTTTCGGAGCCCCATGAAACGCCACCTAGCGGTTTCAATACCACTATATGTCCTACATATGTTTAAAATATAATAAGGGAAAATTATGAACAACTTTATGCCACTAAATTTGATAACCTAGATGAAATGGACAAATTCCTCGAAAGTCCCAAACTACCAAGGCTGACCCAAGAAGAAACAGATAACCTGAACATCCCTACTTCCAGTGATTAGGATATATAAGTAGTTTATCATGATAATTCAAAGAAATTGAATTCATAGTTAAAAGCCTTCCTCCAAGGATAAATCCAGGCCCAGATGTCTTCACTGGTGAATTCTGTCAAACATTTAAGGAAGAAATAATACCAATTTTAGGCAAAATCTTCCAGAAAATTGAAGAGGAGGCAATAGTTTCTGACCCTTTCTCTGAAGCAACCATAACCCTGATATCAAAATTAGACAAAGATATTACAAGAAAAAAAAAAGGACCGACCAATATCCCTCTCTCGGGAACATAGGTACAAAAATTCCAAACAAAATTTTAGCATTTCAAATCCAACAATTTGAAAAAGAGAGAATACCTCATGACCATGTGAGGTGTATTTCAAGAAAACAGGATTTATTTAACATTCAAGAGACAACTATTTAATGCACCATATTAAAAAAACTAATAAGCAAAAATCTTTGTGACTTTTGGTTAAGCAAAGAGTTCTCAACAAAAGCACAATCTATAAAAAAAATTGATAAATACTTTTTCAGAATTAAAACTTTTGTTCTTTGAAAGACAAAGAATGAAGAATTACAGACTAGGAGAAAATATTTGCAAATTGAGTATCTCACAAAGAACGTTTATCCACAATATATGAAGAACACTCAAAACTCATTAATAAGAAAACAAACAGCCCAATAATAAAATTTGCAAAATATTTGATCAGACACTTCACTAAAGAAGATATGTGAATGGCAAATACACACATGAAAAGATGTCTTAAGATCGTTAGCCATTAAGGATATGCAAATTAAAACCTCAAGAGGATAACACTACAAACCTATTAGAACGGCTGCAGTAAAACAACAACAACAACAATGCTAAGCGCTGATGAAGATGTTCCACAACTAGAAGAGATACGCTGCTTGTGGGAATGCAAAATGGTATAGCTACTTTGGAAAAGAGCCTGGAAGTTTCTTACAAAGTTAACCATACATTTGCTTTATGACCTACCTGTCCCACAACTGGGTAGTTACTCAAGAGAAATGTAAATTTACGTTTACACGTAAACCTATATACAGATGTTTATAAGCAAAATCTTTTTTATCTTTTATCTTTTTTATCAATTTTATCTTCAGAATTGGACATGACTAAATGTCCTTCGATGGGTGAAAGGATTAAAGGTACATTCCTAAAAGAAAGAAGACTCACAAGAAAAAGAGAGGAGACTATTGTTACTTGCCACAAGATGTGTAAATAATTACGTTATTTTGCTAGTTTAAAGGAGCCAGACCCAAAAGGCTTCTACTGTATGATTCCATGTATATGACATCCAGAAAAGGCAAACAAAAGGGATGGACAGCCCACTGGTGTTTGCCAGGGTTAGATTGGGGGGAAAATTTGAATACAAGGGAGGAAAGAGAGGGAGTTGTTTTGGAGGCTGGAACTGTTCAGTGTCTTGACATTCATGGTGGCTACATGACTCTGCATTTGTGAAGGCAGAATAATAGCCCCCAAAGATGTCCACCTCCTAATTCGCAGAACCAGTAAATAGATTACCATGATGAAGAGGAGTTAAAGCTGTGGACAGAGTTAAAGTTTCTAATCAGTTGATCTTAAAATAGGGAAATTATCCTGGATTATCCGGGTGGGCTCAGTATAATCACAAGTGTTCTTAAAAGTGGAGGAGGGAGGTGGAAAAGTAGGTCACCGTGATGTGATTTGAGAAGGACTCATCTTGCCTCTGCTGACTTTGGAGATGGAGCAAGGGGGCCAAAATACCGCAAAAATAAATAAATAAATAAATTGAAAACGCTTAAAGTTACATAGGTGGTTGACAGTGTATTTCTGGTGGACAACACCAGTGTAAACCATCTCAAAAGCAGGGAATTACCTTTTTTTTTTTTTTTTTTTTCTTTTTTTGCGGTACGCGGGCCTCTCACTGCTGTGGCCTCTCCCGTTGCGGAGCACAGGCTCCGGACGCGCAGGCTCAGCGGCCATGGCTCACGGGCCCACTAGCTTTAACTAGCTTTACTGGGATACAATTTACATACCATAAAATTCTGGTTATAACATACATACAATTCAGTAGTTTCCTTTTTTTTAATTTTTCAATTTAATTTTATAATATTTTTTAAACAGCAGGTTCTTATTAGTCATCAATTTTATACACATCAGTGTATACATGTCAATCCCAATCGCCCAATTCATCACACCCCCACCCCCACCCACTGTGGCATTCCCCCCTTGGTGTCCATATGTTTGTTCTCTACATCTGTGTCTCAGTTTCTGCCCTGCAAACCAGTTCATCTGTACCATTTTTCTAGGTTCCACATATATGCGTTAATATACAATATTTGTTTTCTCTTTCTGACTTACTTCACTCTGTATGACGGTTTCTAGATCCATCCACATCACAAAAAATGACCCAATTTTGTTCCTTTTTATGGCTGAGTAATATTCCACTGTATATATGTACCACTTCTTCTTTAACCATTAGTCTGTCGATGGGCATTTAGGTTACTTCCATGACCTGGCTACTGTAAATAGTGCTGCAATGAACATTGGGGTGCATGTATCTTTTTGAATTATGAATTTCTCTGGGTATATGCCCAGTAGGGAGATTGCTGGATCATATGGTAATTCTATTTTTAGTTTCTTAAGGAACCTCCATAGTGTTCTCCATAGTGGCTGTATCAATTTACATTCCCACCAACAGTGCAAGAGGGTTCCCTTTTCTCCACACCCTCTCCAGCATTTGTTGTTTGTAGATTTTCTGATGATGCCCATTCTAACTGGTGTGAGGTGATACCTCATTGTAGTTTTGATTTGCATTTCTCTAATAATCAGTGATGTTGAGCAGCTTTTCATGTGATTCTTGGCCATCTGTATGTCTTCTTTGGAAAAATGTCTATTTAGGTCATCTGCCCATTTTTGGATTGGGTTGTTTGTTTATTTAATATTGAGCTGCATAAGCTGTTTATATATTTTGGAGATTAATCCTTTGTCGGTTGATTCGTTGGCAAATATTTTCTCCCATTCTGAGGGTTGTCTTTTGGTCTTGTTTATGGTTTCCTATGCTGTGCAAAAGCTTTTAAGTTTCATTAGGTCCCATTTGTTTATTTTTGTTTTTATTTCCATTCCTCTAGGAGGTGGGTCAAAAAAGATCTTGCTGTGATTTATGTCAAAGAGTGTTCTTCCTATGTTTTCCTCTAAGAGTTTTATAGTGTCTAGCCTTACATTTAGGTCTTTAATCCATTTTGAGTTTCTTTTTGTGTATGGTGTTAGGGAGTGTTCTAATTTCATTCTTCTACATGTAGCTGTCCAGTTTTCCCAGCACCACTTATTGAAGTGACTGTCTTTTCTCCATTTTATATCCTTGCCTCCTTTGTCATAGATTAGTTGACCATAGGTGCATGGGTTTATCTCTGGGCTTTCTATCTTGTTGCATTGATCTATGTTTCTGTTTTTGTGCCAGTATCATATTGTCTTGATTACTGTAGCTTTGTAGTATAGTCTGAAGTCAGGGACTCTGATTCCTCCAGCCCATTTTTTTCCCTCAAGACTGCTTTGGCTATTCGGGGTCTTTTGTGTCTCCATACAAATTTTAAGATTTTTTGTTCTAGTTCCGTAAAAAATGCCATTGGTAATTTGATAGGTATTGCATTGAATCTGTAGATTGCTTTGGGTAGTATAGTCATTTTCACAATGTTGATTCTTCCAATCCAAGAATACGGTATATCTCTCCATCTGTTGGTATCATCTTTAATTTCTTTCATTAGTGTCTTATAGTTTTCTGTATACAGGTCTTTTGTCTCCCTAGGTAGGTTTATTCCTAAGTATTTTATTTTTTTTTGTTACAGTGGTAAATGGCAGTGTTTCCTTAATTTCTCTTTCAGATTTTTCATCAATAATGTATAGGAATGCAAGAGATTTCTGTGCATTAATTTTGTATCCTGCAACTTTACCAAATTCATTGATTAGCTCTAGTAGTTTTCTGGTAACATCTTTAAGATTCTCTATGTATAGTATCATGTCATCTGAAAACAGTGACAGTTTTACTTCTTCTTTTCCAATTTGTATTCCTTTTATTTCTTTTCCTTCTCTGATTGCTGTGGCTAGGACTTCCAAAACTATGTTGAATAATAGTGGTGCGAGTAGACATCCTTGTCTTTTTCCTTATCTTAGAGGAAATGCTTTCAGTTGTTCACCATTGAGAATGATGTTTGCTGTGGGTTTGTCGTATATGGCCTTTATTATGTTGAGGTAGGTTCCTTCTGTGCCCACTTTTTGGAGAGTTTTTATCATAAATGGGTGTTGAATTTTGTCAAAAGCTTTTTCTGTATCTATTGAGATGATCATATGGTTTTTATTCTTCAATTTGTTAATATGGTATATCACATTGATTGATTTGTGTATATTGAAGAATCCTTGCATCCCTGGGATAAATCCCACTTGATCATGGTATATGATTCTTTTAATGTGTTGTTAGATTCTGTTTGCTAGTATTTTGTTGAGGATTTTTGCATCTATATTCATGAGTGATATTGGTCTGTAATTTTCTTTTTTTGTAGTATCTTTGTCTAGTTTTTGTATCAGGGTGATGGTGGCCTCATAGAATGAGTTTGAGAGTGCTCCTTCCTCTGCAATGTTTTGGGAGAGCTTGAGAAGGATGGGTGTTAGCTCTTCTCTAAATGTTTGATAGAATTCACCTGTGAAGCCATCTGGTCCTGGACTTTTGTTTGTTGGAAGATTTTTAATCACAGTTTCAATTTCATTACTTGTGATTGGTCTGTTCATATTTTCTATTTCTTCCTGGTTCAGTCTTGGAAGGTTATACCTTTCTATGAATATGTCCATTTCTTCCAGGTTGTCCATTTTATTGACATAGAGTTGCTTGTAGTAGTCTCTTAGGATGCTTTGTATATCTGCGGTGTCTGTTGTAACTTCTCCTTTTTCATTTCTAATTTTATTGATTTGAGTCCTCTCCCTCTTTGTCTTGTAGAGTCTGGCTAAAGGTTTATCAATTTTGTTTATCTTCTCAAAGAACCAGTTTTTAGTTTTATTAATCTTTGCTATAGTTTTCTTTGTTTCTATTTCATTTATTTCTGCTCTGATCTTTATGATTTCTTTCCTTCTGTTAACTTTGGGTTTTGTTTGTCCTTCTTTCTCTAGTTCCTTTAGGTGTAAGGTTAGGTTGTTTATTTGAGATTTTTCTTGTTTCTTGAGGTAGGACTCTGTAGCTATAAACTTCCCTCTTAGAACTGCTTTTGCTGCATCCATAGGTTTTGGATCATCGTGTTTTCATTGTCATTTGTCTCTAGGTATTTTTTGATTTCCTCTTTGATTTCTTCAGTGATCTCTCAGTTATTTAGTAACATATTGTTTAGCCTCCATGTGTTTGTATTTTTAATGTTTTTTTCCCTGTAATTGATTTCTAATTTCATAGTGTTGTGGTCAGAAAAGATGCTTGATATGATTTCAGTTTTCGTAAATTTCCTGAGGCTTGATTTGTGACCCAAGATGTGATCTATCCTGGAGAATGTTCCGTGCGCACTTGAGAAGAAAATGCAATCTGATGTTTTGGGGTGGAATGTCCTGTAAGTATCAATTAAATCTATCTGGTCTATTGTGTCATTTAAAGCTTCTATTTCCCTATTTATTTTCATTTTGTATGATCTTTCCATTGGTGTAAGTGAGGTGTTAAAGTCCCCCACTATTATTGTCTTACTGTCAATTTCCTCTTTTTTAGCCGTTAGCAGTTGGGTGCATATATATTTATAATTGTTATATCTTCTTCTTGGATTGATCCCTTGATCATTATGGAGTGTCCTTCCTTGTCTCTTGTAACATTCTTTATTTTAAAGTCTATTTTATCTGATATAAGTATTGCTACTCCAGCTTTCTTTTGATTTCCATTTGCATGGAGTATCTTTTTTCATCCCCTCACTTTCAGTCTGTAGTTGTCCCTAGGTCTGAAGTGGGTCTCTTGTAGACAGCATATAGACGGGTCTTGTTTTTGTATCCATTCAGCAAGCCTGTGTCTTTTGGCTGGGGCATTTAATCCATTCATGTTTAAGGTAATTATCAGTATGTATGTTCTTATGACCATTTTCTTCATTGTTTTGGGTTTGTTTTTGTAGGTCCTTTTCTTCTCCTGTATTTCTCACTTAGAGAATTTCCTTTAACATTTGTTGTAGAGCTGGTTTGGTGGTGCTGAATTCTCTTAGCTTTTACTTGTCTGTAACACTTTTGATTTCTCCATTGAATCTGAGTGAGATCCTTGCAGGGTAGAGTATTCTTGGTTGTAGGTTCTTCCCTTTCATCACTTTAAATATTTCCTGTCACTCCCTTCTGGCTTGTAGAATTTCTGCTCAGAAATCAGCTGTTAAGCTTATGGGAGTTCCCTTGCATGTTATTTGTCATTTTTCCCTTGCTGCTTTCAATAATATTTCTTTGTCTTTAATTTTTGCCAATTTGATTACTATGTGTCTTGGCGTGTTTCTCCTTGGGTTTATCCTGTATGGGACTTGCTGCACTTCCTGGGCTTGGGTGGCTATTTCCTTTCCCATGTTAGGGAAGTTTTCAACTATAATCTCTTCAAATATTTTCCCTGGTCCTTTCTCTCTCTCTTCTCCTTCTGGGACCCCTATAATGCGAATGTTGTTGCATTTAATGTTGTCCCAGAAGCCTCTTAGGCTGTCTTCATTTCTTTTCATTCTTTTTTCTTTATTCTGTTCCTCAGCAGTGAATTCCACCATTCTGTCTTCCAGGTCACTTATCCATTCTTCTGCCTCAGTTATTCTGCTGTTGATTTCTTGTAGTGTAGTTTTCATTTCAGTTATTGTATTGTTCATCTCTGTTTGTTTGTTCTTTAATTCTTCTAGGTCTTTGTTAAATATTTCTTGCATCTTCTCGATCTTTGCCTCCATTCTTTTTCTGAGGTCCTGGATCATCTTCACTACCATTATTCTCAATTCTTTTTCTGGAAGGTTGCCTATCTCCACTTCATTTAGTTGTTTTCCTGGGGTTTTATCTTGTTCCTTCATCTGGTACATAGCCCTCTGCCTTTTCATTTTGTCTATCTTTCTGTGAATGTGGTTTTTGTTCCACAGGCTGCAGGATTGTAGTTCTTCTTGCTTCTGCTGTCTGCCCTCTGGTGGATGAGGCTATCTAAGAGGCTTGTGCAAGTTTCCTGATGGGAGGGACTGGTGGTAGGTGAGCTGACTGTTGCTCTGGTGGGTAGAGCTCAGTAAAAATTTAATCCTCTTGACTGCTGATGGGTGGGGCTGGGTTCCCTCCCTGTTGGTTTTTTGGCCTGAGGCAACCCAACACTGGAGCCTACGTGGGCTCTTTGGTGGGGCTAATGGCAGACCCTGGGAGGGCTCACACCAAGGAGTACTTCCCAGAACTTCTTCTGCCAGTGTCCTTGTCCCCACGGTGAGCCACAGCCACCCCCCCCCACCTCTGTAGGAGACCCTCCAACACTAGCAAGTAGGTCTGGTTCAGTCTCCCCTGGGGCCACTGCTCCTTCCCCTGGGACCCAGTGCTCATACTACTTTGTGTGTTCCTTTGAAGAGTGGAGTCTCTGTTTCCCCCAGTCCTTTCAAAGTCCTTCAATCAAATCCCAGTAGCCTTCAAAGTCTGATTATCTAGGAATTCCTCCTCCCATTGCCGGACCCCCACGTAGGGAATCTTGATGTTGGGCTCAGAACCTTCAGTCCAGTGGGTGGACTTCTGTGGTGTAAGTGTTCTGCTATCTGTGAGTCACCCACCGAGCTGTTATGGGATTTGATTTTACTGTGATTGTGCCCCCCTACCATCTCATTGTGACTTCTCCTTTGTCTTTGGATGTGGGATATCTTTTTTGGTGAGTTCCGGTGTCTTCCTGTTGATGATTGTCCAGCAGCTAGTTGTGATTCTTGTGTTCTCACAAGAGGGAGAGGGAGCACGTCCTTCTACTCCGCCATCTTGGTTCCCAGTCATTTCTAGTATATTCAGAAAGTTGCATAAGAATCAAACTTTAGAACACTTTTATCACCACCAAAAGAAACCCCATACCCTTTAACAGTAAATCCTATCCCCACCTCACCTCTAGCCCTAAGCAAGCAGTAATCTACTTTCTGTCTCTATGGATTTGCCTATTCTGGATATTTCATATAAACAGGATCTCACGGTATGTGTTTTTCTGTAACTGGCTTCTTAGCACAATGTTTCCAAGGTTCATCCATGTTGTGGCATGTGTGAGTACTTCATTCCTCTTTATGATGGAATAATATTCCACTGTAGGGCTGTGCCACATTTTATTCATCTATTCATCAGTTAGTGGACATTTGGGTTGTTCCACCTCTGGGTTATTTTGTGAACATTAGTATTCACATTTTTTTGTGGACATGTTCTCAATTCATTTGTGTATATACCTCAGGGTGGAATTGTTGGGTCATATTGTAACTCTGTGTTTGACTTTTGAGGAATTGCCAGACTATTTTTCTCACCCTGAATACTCTCAACTGAGCTCACATCTGCTTTTGAGCCCCTCTAATGAATTTTTAATTTCAGTTATTTAACTTTTCTACTAGACTTTCTATTTGATTCCTTTTTATAATTCTGTCTCTTTATTGATATACTATGTTTGGAGACACACCATTGTCACACTTTCCTTTAATTCTTTAGACATGACTTCCTTTAATTCTTTGAATATAGTTATAACAGTTGACTTAAAGTCCTTATCTAACTGGCCAACATCTGGGCCATTTCAGAGACATTTCCTATTGGCTGTTGTTTTCCTTTTGTAGAGGCAATACCGTCCTGTTTCTCTGTATGTCTCATAATTTGTGGTTGAAATCTGGACATCGTAGATAATATATTGCAACAACTCTGGTACCACAGTTTTTCCCTCACCCTTCCACTCCTGTTTGTTTTTATTGCTGTTTGTTGTTGTTGTTGTTTCTTGTTACTGCTTTTTGTTCAGCAACTTCCCTAGACTTAATCTGTAGATTCTATATTCTCTACAGTGTGTTCTCTAAGTTCTCTGCTAGCTTTAAAAAAAAAAAAATCTTGTTTTTATTTTTAAGACTGGACCTAGGGTTCACCCTGTGTCAGTATACTTTAGTGGTTGCATGGATCCTGATGGTTCAGATTTCCTTAATTGCCTTGAGACAGTCCATCTTCTTCCCACCTTTTGCACGAGGTTCTGTTTGAAGCATACCTTCAAACCTCAGGCAGTATAGGAGTTGGCCTTATCTTTCACCTCCTGCTTGCTTAGGACTTTAGGGTCAGTCAGAAGTGAATGGCTGGGCTTTCTCCTTACTCAGGTCTTCCTGGGCTCAGGGACATCCCTGGTCATGGGCATAGCCCTGCACATGTGAATAATCTTCTAGATCCTCGGGAATATGTCAGAGCTTTTCAAAGTTCCTTATGGTCATCTAATTCTCAAAATCTTCCTTTTGCATTTTGGTGAGGTTCTTGTTGGTCTCAACTGAAGCATACAGCCTTAGGCAGCTGTGATGTTAAGTGTTAGCAGTAGATTGCTGTTCTTTTCACTAATGCCCTGGGGCTAGGACTTTTTCACCTGATTCACCTAAGCTTCACGTCAAATCAAACAGAAACAACAACCTGGGCGTGGGGATTTTCCAGGGAGCTGCTAATTTGATCAAAAAATTGATTGTCCTCCGGAGCTGCAGGCATTCCATGGCCACCTCATCCCTCAGCTTCGGAGGGAGGAGGATGGGAATATTGCCATGTGAAAATGACACAGACTTCACTGGTTTTTAATGAGATTCAGTAGTTTTTCTTGAATAGATATTTTTTGAATAGCTATTTTGTTCTGGGCCTTTGGTTAAACTCCAGAGTTATCAAATGGTTGAATCTGATCGTTTTGCTTGTATTTTCATTGTTTGTGGAGCAGTGCGTTCACTGAGGTGCATGTTTCACCATTTCATCTGGATAGTCTTAATCAAACTCAGGTATCTCAGAGTAAACAGCTATGCTGTTTATTGAGCATCCCTGTGCTTACTCAATAAATGACTTAATGAATATAAAATGCTCAGAAGAGTTTGGGGCATACATTGTAAGTATTATGAGATAGCTGTTATGATTGTTATTCTCCTGCCCTCTGCAAGAGCAGCTTCTCTCTTCTGCTTCAGTGTTTGTTGGAGCACAGTGAATGACAGACTGTTTGAAGCTGCAACTCTATGAAGCCACTGATAACTGAGGAACACATTTAAGATGTATTTGCAAAGAGTTAACACAATAGCTAATAACCAGTGCAGAGAGTTTCAAACCCCAAGCTAGCAACGCAGATGGATAGCATCTACTCAAGCCTGGGAGTAAAACTAGGGTCAGTGTGGGCAGTGACTGGAAAGAAATTCAGTGTGATGACAAAGGTACTAAATCATACCTAAGGTGTCTCCATTCTTCAATTTACCCTTTTTAAATAATGTTATTTTACTTTTAAAAACCTAATTGAGTAGAAAAATACTATTTCTCTTTTTTTTCTTAAACCCTATTTCTAAGGATTGTAGCTGTCCATGGTCAACCTGCTAAAGTGTTCTCATGTTGATTAGAAGTGAGATAGCTAGAAGGAAATTAGAAGCCTCCAGAATTAGGTTATTTTACCTAAACCTTATAAATGGAAAACAACTCCCCATTCTATATAGGACAGATATATTTGAACTGGGTAGCATGATCGCTGTGAGGGAAAACACCTTTCGGAGCACAATGTAGAAACAGAATGTCTTAGCTTTTAAAAGAATAAAAAGTTACCTGATATTACAAAAGCTTTAGATAATCCATGACATATTGACGTAAAATCTATGGGCGGTAGATCCAGTAGTCTTAAAGATGCAGTAAGACAAGGCTAGGTATCTATATTTATCAGTGAAAAAAGGAAAGGCCTGCTTTTGAGTGACACTGGAATTTAGACAGGAAGAGACAAATCTGAGAGAATGGTGCAAGGATCCAAATTTGAATACTGTGTTTTCATTTTATTTTTGTTTGGAGAGAGGCAAAATCTATGTTTTTTTTTGTTTTTTTGTTTTTGTTTTTTTTTAAGGATAGCTAGAGAAAAGGGGACAGGCCAAGATATTCTCTTGACCTAGGTGCCCTGCATAGGTGCTCAGGTACCCAGGTTTGGAAGGAATTTTTCCCTTCCCTCTGTAGGCTTCAGGTGCTCCAGGGAAGGCTGCATGGATCCATGATTGGAAGCTTTGGAAGCTCAAGGAAGCAGCTCAGCTGCAAAGTAGTCACTGCACTGCAGAGAATGGTGGCAGCTGCTTCTCAGATGGAGGCCATCAACCAGAGGGATTATCAGTGAAGACGGCAAGGGGTGGTGCGTGAGTTCAAGTGAGATCCACCCCTAAGGAGTTCTGGAAATAACCATTTGAGGCTCAGGGGAGGAACTTGACCTACCATCATGCTCCAACCAGGGAAATCTGAATTATTGCTAAGAATATGATTGCTTTAGTATCTACACTGATGACGATTGAAAACACCCCTACTATATGCCCAACAATGTAGTATATATATTTTTTAACATCTTTATTGGAGTATAATTGCTTTACAATGTTGTGCTAGTTTGTGCTATATAACAAAGTGAATCAGCTATATGTATACACATATCCCCATATCCCCTCCCTCTTGCGTCTCCCTCCCATCCTCCCTATCCCACCCCTCTAGGTGGTCACAAAGCACCGAGATGATCTCCCTGTGTGAAGCAGCTGCTTCCAACTAGCTAGCTATTTTACATTTGGTAGTGTATATATGTCACTACTACTCTCTCACTTCATCCCAGCTTACCCTTCCCCCTGCCCCGTGTCCTCAAGTCCATGTCTCTACTTCTGCATCTTTATTCCTATCCTGTCCCCAGGTTGATCAGAACCATTTTTTTTTAAGATTCCATATATATGTGTTAGCATATGGTATTTGTTTTTCTCTTTCTGACTTACTTCACTCTGTATGACAGACTTTAGGTCCATCCACCTCACTACAAATAACTCAATTTCGTTCCTTTTTATGGCTGAGTAATATTCTGTTGTATATATGTGCCACATCTTCTTTATCCATTCATCTGTTGATGGACACTTAGTTGCTTCCATGTCCTGGCTATTGTAAGTATAGCTGCAGTGAACACTGTGGTACACGTCTCTTTTTGAATTATGGTTTTCTCTGGGTATATGCCCAGTAGTGGGATTTCTGGGTCATATGGTAGTTCTATTTTTACTTTTTAAGGAACTTCCATGCTGTTCTCCATAGTGGCTACATCACTAACAGTGCAAGAGGATCCCCTCTCTACACCCTGTACAGCATTTATTGTTTGTAGATTTTTTGATGATGGCCATTCTGACTGGTGTGAAGTAATACCTCATTGTGGTTTTGATTTGCATTTCTCTAATGATTAGTGATGTTGAGCATCCTTTCATGTGTTTGTTGGCAATCTGTATATCTACTTTGGAGAAATGTCTATTTAGGTCTTCTGCCCATATTTGGATTGGGTTGTTTGTTGTTTTTTTTTTTTTTTGATATTGAGCTGCATGAGCTTCTTGTATACTTCGGAGATTAATTCTTTATCAGTTGCTTCCTTTGCAAATATTTTCTCCCATTCTGAGGGTAGTCTTTTCATCTTGTTTATGGTTTCCTTTGCTGTGTAAAAGCTTTTAAGTTTCATTATGTCCCATTTCTTTATTTTTGTTTTTCTTTCCATTTCTCTAGAAGGTAGGTCAAAAAGGATCTTGCTGTGCTTTCTGTCATAGAGTGTTCTGCCTATGTTTTCCTCTAAGAGTTTGTCAGTGTCTGGTCTCACATTTAGGTCTTTAATCCATTTTGAGCTTATTTTTGTGTATGGTGTTAGGAAATGTTCTAATTTAATTCTTTTACATGTAGCTGTCCAGTTTTTCCAGCACCACTTATTGAAGAGGCTGTCTTTTCTCCACTGTATAGTTTTGCCTCCTTTATCAAAGATAAAGTGACCATATGTGCATGGGTTTATCTCTGGGATTTCTATCCTGTTCCATTGATCTATATTTGTTTTTGTGCCAGTATCATACTGTCTTGGTTACTGTAGCTTTGTCGTATAGTCTGAAGGCAGGGAGCCTGCTTCCTCCAGCTCCATTTTTCTTTTTCAAGATTGCTTTGGCTATTTGGAGTCTTTTTTGTTTCCATACAAATTGTAAAGTTTTTTGTTCTAGTTCTGTGAAAAATGCCATTGGTAGTTTGATAGGGATTGCATTGAATCTGTAGATTGCTTTGGATAGTATAGTCATTTTCACAATGTTGATTCTTCCAATCCAAGAATATGGTTTGTATCTCCATCTGTTTGTATCATCTTTAATTTCTTTCATCAGTGTCTTATAATTTTCTGCATACAGGTCTTTTTTCTCCTTAGGTAGGTTATTCCTAGGTATTTTATTCTTTTTCTTACAATGGTAAATGGGAGTGTTTCCTTAATTTCTCTTTCAGATTTTTCATCATTAGTGTATAGGAATGCAAGAGATTTCTGTGGATTAACTTTGTATCCTGCAACTTTACCAAATTCATTGATTAGCTCTAGTAGTTTTCTGGTGACATCTTCAGGATTGTCTATGTATAGTATCATGTCATCCACAAACAGTGACAGTTTTACTTCTTCTTTTCCAATTCGGATTTCTTTTATTTCTTTTTCTTCTCTGATTGCTGTAGCTAAAACTTCCAAAACTATGTTGAATAATAGTGGTGAGAGTGGGCAACCTTGTCTTGTTCCTGATCTTAGAGTAAATGGTTTCAGTTTTTCACCATTGAGAACAATGCTGGCTGTGGGTTTGTCATATATCACCTTTATTATGTTGAGGTAGGTTCCCTCTATGCCCACTTTCTGGAGAGTTTTTATCATAAATGAATGTTGAATTTTGTCGTAAGTTTTACTGTATCTATTGAGATGATCATATGGTTTTTATTCTTCAATTTTTTAATACGGTGTATCACATTGATTGATTTGTGTATATTGAAGAATCCTTGCATCCCTGGGATAAATCCCACTTGATCATGGTGTATGATCCTTTTAATGTGTTGTTGGATTCTGTTTGCTAATATTTTGTTGAGGATTTTTGCATCTATATTCATCAGTGATATTGGTCTGTAATTTTCTTTTTTTGTAGTATCTTTGTCTGGTTTTGGTATCAGGGTCATGGTGGCCTTGTAGAATGAGTTTGGGAGTATTCCTTCCTCTGCAATTCTTTGGAAGAATTTCAGAAGGATGAGTGTTAGCTCTTCTCTAAATGTTTGATAGAATTCACCTGTGAAACCATCTGGTCCTGGACTTTTGTTTGTTGGAAGATTTTTAATCACAGTTTCAATTTTATTACTTGTGATCGGTCTGTTCATATTTTCTATTTCTTCCTGGTTCAGTCTTGGAAGGTTATACCTTTCTAAGAATTTGTCCATTTCTTCCAGATTGTCCATTTTGTTGTCATAGGGTTGCTTGTAGTAATCTCTCATGATCCTTTGTATTTCTGCAGTGTCTGTTGTAACTTCTCCTTTTTCATTTTTAATTCTGTTGATTTGAGTCTTCTCCCTTTTTTTCTTGATGAGTCTGGCTAATGTTTTATCAATTTTGTTTATCTTCTCAAAGATCCAGATTTTAGTTTTATTGATCTTTGCTATCATTTCCTTCATTTCTTTTTCATTTATTTCTGATCTGAAATTTATTTCTTTCCTTTTGCTAACTTTGGGTTTTTTCTTTCTTCTTTCTCTAATTGCTTTAGGTTGTTTCTTTGATTTTTTTCTTTTCTCTTGAGGTAGAAATGTATAGCTATAAACTTCCCTCTTAGAACTGCTTTTGCTGCATCCCATAGGTTTTGTGTCATAGTGTTTTCATTGTCATTTGTTTCTAGGTATTTTTTGATTTCCTCTGATTTCTTCAGTGATCTCTTGGTTATTAAGTAGTGTATTATTTAGCCTTCATGTGTTTGTATTTTTTACAGATTTTTTCCTGTAATTGATATTTGGTCTCATAGTGTTGTGGTCAGAAAAGATACTTGATATGATTTCAATTTTCTTAAATTTACCAAGCCTTGATTTGTGACCCAAGATGTGATCTATCCTGGAGAATGTTCCAAAAGCAGTTGAGAAGAAAGTGTATTCTGTTGTTTTTGGATGGAATGTCCTATGAATATGAATTAAGTCCACCTTGTTTAATGTATCATTTAAAGCTTGTGTTTCCTTATTTATTTTCATTTTGGATGATCTGTCCATTTGTGAAAGTGGGGTTTTAAAGTCCCCTACTATGATTGTGTTACTGTCAATTTCCCCTTTCATGACTGTTAGCATTTGCCTTATGTACTGAGGTGCTCCTATGTTGGGTGCATAAATACTTACAATTGTTATATCTTCTTCTTGGATTGATCCCTTGGTCATCATGTAGTGTCCTTCTTTATCTCTTGCAATAGTCCTCATTTTAAAATGTATTTTGTCTGATATGAGAATTGCTACTTCAACTTTCTTTTCATTTCTATTTGCATGGGATATCTTTTTCCATCCCCTCACTTTCAGTCTGTATGTGTCCCTAGGTCAGAAGTGGGTCTCTTGTAGACAGCATATATACATGTCTTGTTTTTGTATCCATTCAGCCAGGCTGTGTCTTTTGGTTGGAGTATTTAATCCATTTACATTTAAGGTAATTATCAATATGTATGTTCCTATTGCCATTTTCTTAATCGTTTTGTGTTCATTTTTGTAGTTCTTTCCCTTCTCTTGTGTTTCCTGCCTAGGGAAGTTTGTTTAGCATTTGTTGTAAGGCTGGTTTGGTGGTGCTGAATTCTCTTAGCTTTTGCTTGTCTGTAAAGGTTTTAATTTCTCCATCGAATCTGAATGAGATCTTTGCTGGGTAGAGTAATCTTCATTGTAGGTTTTTCCCTTTCATCACTTTAAATATGTCCTGCCACTCCCTTCTGGCTTGCAAAGTTTCTGCTGAAAGGTCAGCTGTTAACCTTATGGGGGTTCCCTTGTATGGTATTGGTTGCTTTTTTCTTACTACTTTTAACATTTTATATTTGATAGTTTGATTAATATTTGTGTTGGCATGTTTCTCCTTGGATTTATCCTGTATGGGACTCTGCACTTCCTGGACTTGATTGAGTATTTCCTTTCCCATGTTAGGGAAGTTTTCCACTATAATCTCTTCAAATATTTTCTCAGACCCTTTCTTTTTCTCTTCTTCTTCTCAGACCCCTATAATTTGAATGCTGGCACATTTAATGTTGTCCCAGAGGTCCCTGAGACTGTCTTCAATTCTTTTCTTTCTCTTTTTCTTCATTCTGCCTTGCAGCAGTTATTTCCACTATTCTGTCTTCCAGGTTACTTAGCCGTTCTTGGGTCCGAGAGACAGGCATGGACAGCTAACATTGATCCCGCTGCCACCACGAATCCAGTGTGGAAGCGCAGGTCAGTACCCACACACCACCCCCACCCCAGATGCCTCAGTTATTCTGCTATTGATTCCTTCTAGAGAATTTTTAATTTCATTTATTGTGTTGTTCGTCATTGTTTGTCCTTTAGTTCTTCTAGGTCCTTGTTAAATGTTTCTTGTATTTTCTCCATTCTATTTCTGAGATTTTGGATCATCTTTACTATCATTACTCTGAATTCTTTTTCAGGTAGACTGCCTATTTCCTCTTCATTTGTTTGGTCTGGTGGGTTTTTACCTTGCTCGTTCATCTGCTCCATATTTCTCTGTCTTCTCATTTTGTTTAACTTATTGTGTTTGGGGTCTCCTTCTCGCAGGCTGCAGGTTTTTAGTTCCTGTTATTTTTGGTGTCTGGCCCCAGTGGGTGAGGTTGGTTCAGTGGCTTGTGTACGCTTCCTGGTTGGGGGGACTAGTACCTGTGTTCTGGTGGGTGGGGCTGGATCTTGTCCTTCTGGTGGGCAGGACCACTTCTGGAGTTGTGTTTTGGTGTGTCTGTTAACTTAGTATGACTTTAGGCAGCCTCTCTGCTAATGGGTGTGTTTGTGTTCCTGTCTTGCTAGTTGTTTGGCATGGGGCATCCAGCACTGGAGTTTGCTGGCCGTTGGGTGGAGCTGGGTATTAGTGTTGAGTTGGAGATCTCTGGGAGAGCTCTCATCAATTAATATTACGTGGGGCTAGGAGGTCTGTAGTGTTCAAGTGTCCTGGACTCGGCTCTCCCACGTCAGGGGCTCAGGCCCAATACCCAGCCAGAGCACCAAGACCCTGCCAGCCACACGGGTTGGAAGAAAAGGAAGAAAACACAAATGCACCCCAAAACAAATGGTAAAAGAAAAACTAAACAGAAACATCTCCAAAGAAACATACACACACACACACACACACACACACACACACACACACACACACACAAGAGAAAAAAGAAAAAAGGAAGAGAGCAATCAAACCAATAAAGAAATCCACCAATGATAACTAGCACTAAAAACTAAACTAAGATAAACATAAGACCAAAGACAAATCAGACGTAGAAAGCAAACCCCAAGTCTACAGTTGCTCCCAAAGTCCATCGCCTCAATTTGGGGAACATTCATTGTCTATTCAGGTATTCCACAGATGCAGGGTTTATCAAGTTGACTGTGGGGATTTAATGCACAGCTCCTGGGGTTCAGCTTTGGTTTTGGCCCTGCCTCTGTGTGTAGGCCACCCTCAGAGATCTGTTCCCTGCCCAGACAGGAGGGGTTTAAAGCAGCGGCTTATTAGGGCTCTCTTGCTCACTGATGCTGGGGAGAGGGAGGGGTACTGTAGTCATAATTGGAAGGAGGGGTGAGCCTGCGGTGGCAGAGGCCAGCATGATGTTGCAACAGCCTGAAGCATGCCATGTGTTCTCCTGGGGAAGTTGTTCCTGGATCATGGGATCCTGGCCATGGCATGCTGCACAGGCTCCTGCGGGGGTGGGGTGGGTATGTGTGCAGGTAGTGACCTGCACTTGCACACAGGATTCTTGGTGGCAGCAAGAGCAGTGTTAGCTGTCCATGCCCATCTCTCAGGTCCAACATGATAGCCGCAGTTCTTGCCTGTCTCTGGAGCTCACTTAGGTAGTGCTCTGTCATCTGTGGGCACACGGAACAGGAATCCCCTCTCCTCATGTACCCAATGCAGTGGTCTCTTGCCTCTCCAGTAGGTCTGGACTTTTTCCCGGGCTCCCTCCCAGCTAGCTGTAGCACACTAGCCCCCTTCAGGCTGTCTTCACGTGGCCAGCCCCAGCTCTCTCCCTGGGGTCTGACCTCCGAAGCCTGAGCCTCAGCTCGCAGCCCCCACCCGTCCCAGCGCATGAGCAGACAAGCATCTCAGGCTGGTGAGGGCTGGTCAGCACTGATCCTCTGTGAGGGAATCTCTCCGCTTTGCCCTCGGTACCCCTGTTGCTGCACTCTCCTCCGTGGCTCCGAAGCTTCTCCCCGCCCCACCCCCACCAGTGAAGGGGCTTCCTAGTGTGTGGAAACTTTTCCTCCTTCACAGCTCCCTCCCTAGGAGGTACAGATCCCGTCCCTATTCTTTTGTCTCTTTTTTTCTTTTTTCTTTTGCTCTACCCAGGTACATGGGGATTTTCTTGACTTTTGGGAATTCTGAGGTCTTTTGCCAGCATTCAGTAGGTGTTCAGTAGGAATTGTTCCACATGTAGCTGTATTTTTGACATATTTGTGGGGAGGAAGTTGATCTCCATGTCTTACTCCTCTGCCATCTTGAAGGTCTCTGTCTAGTATATTTTTAAATCTGTGATGTTTACAGCAATTCTTTAAGACTGCTTTTATCCTCTACACTTAGTAGATGAGAAAGGTAAGACGTAAAAAGGTAAGCAGCTTTCCCAAGGGTGCACACTTAGTATTTGGCAGAGCCAGAATCAGAACTCAAATCTTCTTCACCCAAAATGTTATTATCATTCCAGGACATCATCTCTCATGCACCTGTGGAAGTATGCTTCTTACTTGCACCTTCAAAGTGTCTGGATACCCATGTAGAGTGAGCAAAGAAGGCCCATAAACATCAACAACAACAACAAACATCAAAGGAAAAAGGCAAAGAAATTCAAAAAGAACTTCTACTGTTAGTGTGTTTTTTGGTCCTACAAAATCACAGTGAGAAAACTGGGAGGATGGAAATTTTTCTGCAGGAAAAGAGCTCAAAAGAGTGCAAAATAAACCTGACTCATAAGCTATTACTGTGATAATTTAGTGTACAGTAGCTGAAGTAACAATTGCTTTCTATTCATTTACCCAAATTGGGAAATGAAAGTTTCTTTCAAACTTCTTTCAAAGTTTCTTTCTTTCTTTCTTCTTTCAAGATGCTGATAATTGCTTATGTGAGCTTCCATTTTAAAGAAAAAAGTGTTACTGAAGCTGGCACTGTTCCAGGGGAAGGGTAGTCAGTGTTGGAACATTTTGGGTGAATTTTAAGAATTGGATGATGAAGAAGAAAACTAATTATGTCTAAATATAAATTAAACTATTTCTCGAAGGATACAATAGTACAGAATTACGCAACAAATTAGCCAGCAAGATATTACTATTCCAATCGAAATTATGCTGGTACATGAGAGATGCTAACCTTTTGGATAGACAATGTTGATTAAAAAATTAC
Organism: Lagenorhynchus albirostris; assembly: GCF_949774975.1. Classification (NCBI taxonomy): domain Eukaryota; kingdom Metazoa; phylum Chordata; class Mammalia; order Artiodactyla; family Delphinidae; genus Lagenorhynchus; species Lagenorhynchus albirostris. Next base: position 38,872,736 of record NC_083109.1, on the reverse strand, counting down.
CAAGAATCTTGGGCAATTTATGTAGTTGATTTTCTAAGATGTTGGAGATTTCTGTGCTGACATTGATAGTGAGCCCCATTTTTATGGACTGAATTGTACCTCCCCCAATCCCTGTGTTGGAGCCCTAACTCTCAGTGTGACTATATTTGGAGATAGGATCTTTAAGTAATTAAGTTTAAATGAGGCCATAAGAGTGGGGCTCTAATCCAATAGAACCGGTGCCCTTATAAGAAGAGGGAGCAACAATAGCAGTGCCCACACAGAGGAAAGGCAAGGTGGTGACATCCATCTTTGGGGCAGAAAAAGAGTCCTCACAAGACACCTGTGCTGCTGACACCTTGAACTTGGCCTTCCAGCCTCCAGAACCATGAGAAAATAAATGTCTGTTGTTTAAGCCAGCCAATCTGAGTATTTTGTTATGGAAGTCTGACCAGACTAATACACTTGCACAGCAACAGTTCTCAAATTTGAGTGTGGCTGTTTTATGTGCCTTATCATTTGTCAACATCATTTAGCATTCTTCTGTCAATCACTAGAGAATGTTTCAACATAAGTTAGTGATTTTAACTACCTTTGTGTGAATTTTAAAATGAGTGACGTGAATTAAGCCTGGCAGATACCTTTCTTCTCTCAGTTTACTTTCACTGCATATCATTTACATGGATCTCTATAAATTTTCTATCTGCCTGACTTTTCTTTCAACTAGAAATAATCTTGTTACCTTTTGAGTTGTCATTTAAATACCACTTAAAGTATTTTTACAAGGACTTTGCAATATCACAGGAAAAGCGTTGGTCTTTTAATTCCATAATGCCTTTGACATTCATCCAGGAAGAGGAAGTGATCTAAGGAAAGTACAGATGAAGCTTGCATAGTTTTTAGAGCTCATGAAAGGTATGGATGAAATAAAGTTATCTCCAGGTATTTATCATGCTGGCCATCCATTCTTTCAACATAGTTTTTGAGCACTAATGTTGAACTAAGTTAATAAAGACACAGTGGGCTTTATGCAAAGTACTCATTTCATCAGTTCTAAGCCAACTCCTCTATGACCCTTTACTCGCTTTAACTAGCTTTCAAGATAACCTTATTCCTCTGTGGGCTCTTTTAATGAAAGAGACCCTTTTTACCTTATTTCAATGTTCGAGAGACTCATATGTATTACATGCTCCAAAATACATATTGAATTGTGTTGAGGGCTACCTAAGCTAATTAATATCTTTTGTCCCTTAAAAACTGAATTCAGTAATAAAACTACAATAGAATTATAGCTATTTCATCCTAAGTGCCTTTTAAAGTCAAATTTTTTCATTCTCTGAGACCCAGAGAATACACATATTTCCCTGGAAAATGGGGCAACTCTACAAATTCATGACAACTCCTTCAAACAAAAGGAGAAAAGTGGATCAATTTAGCCAGACAATAAAAATTAAGTTACTTCTATTTTGACTAAAGAAAACATCTTCTTTTATGGAAGAATTACAAAACTGCAAATTACAATTTAAAATGATGATAGCTGAAGGGCATAATCTACAGGAAGGCAATTTTTGTAAGATATATTAAACTTGAACTTTTATATTATATTTGACGAGATGTAAAATCATAGCATTTTAAAACCCAAAGAAGGGGCCTTGGAGAGCTCCCACTGAAAAGCAAATCACAAGAAAGAACTCTTCTATGTGTAGAATGCAAATTTGCCTTTGAAAGATGGAGCAGCATTTCCCCAGAGGTCCATGTGCAGAGTGATTTTCAAATAAAGACACCGATAATAAAAAACATTTTGTTCTCTTAATATCTGGTTAAAAAACCCCACACACTATAAACCAAAAAACAGGCATCCATCACCTAATGTAACTCTGCTAAGGATACTGCACGTTGCCATGGCACCACTGCAGGCTTGCTAGCTGGCCTGTCCACCTGGGAGAAACCTTGCATTGCATCCTCCACACCCACACGGTCTTAGGAGTCTCGACACTTTGTTATGCTTTGTTTTTTTCCTAATTTTCCATCCTGACACTAAATAAATAATCCCTGGGCTTTGAGATATAGCAGAACTAGCAAAAGGTTTGGAATCAAACATAGCCAGGCTTGGAATCAACCCCCACTCTGTTTACTAAGTAAGTGGTCTTGGTCAGCCACTTCATCGCTCTCATTTTCAGTTGAATAGTGAGAATAATGATGCCTGCTCGCGGCATTGTAGGAGTTAGAGACAGTGCATCTAATCTAGATACTGTTTCTAGTACCCAGTGGGTACATTTATCATTATTCAGTTTGTACGTGGAATTGACCAATTTGTCATCCAGCTGTAGTTTCTCAGTTTCAGTCTGGATTGAGTTGTGACCTCAGTCATTTAGTTTACACCCTGTGTGGATCCAAACTGGTTTGGATCAAGTGAAGTGAAAAATAGCACTAGACATGTTCACCTTTATTCTAATTCAGAATCAGTGAAAGCCATGATATCACATGATGTCACAAGCCATGATGTCCATTTACCAAAATAGTGGCACACACACACACACACACACACACACACACACACACACACAGAGTTTCTTTGAGCAGCTTTTTGAGTAACTTTAAGACCTCTCGCCTAAATGCCTAAATGCACAAGAGTCATGATGAATATTATGAGCAACTAGGTGCACAAGCGTTACTGAAAACTACTCTGTGTCAGGCACTTTACAAGATGTCTGGGTAGCAACCATGAACCAGATGTTCACATCATGGACTTCATGGTATCATAGAGAAAACAGAAATTTAAAAATACTTACAAACCCCTTTCCAACAGATTTTTTTTTACTACTCTTACTTCCCATGAAAATTTAACAATCAATTTCCTCAGAACCCAGTTCTCAATTATGAGGCGCTAGCTATTTCCTGCTAAAGTAATAAGGCTTCCAAGACCACACATTTGTATTAGTACGTAGTGCTCTATTGCCAAAAAATAGTTCAATATCTGGATTGAAGATTTCTGAGCAAAGGAGGAAAAGTGAATAGGAATAGAAATTGGTGTCACCTGGTCTGGTCGACCCAGGTTAAATGTATGTAGTATAAATAATCCACCACAAAATGTGTTCTCATCTTTCCTATTGATTTATTTACCTTTAGTGATAAGAGAATGAATGAGCCCAGCCATAGCTATTATGTATCTTACACACTTGGTCACCCAGGCTGGGTCTATTAGCAGGAGTACACTGGTCCATCTGTACAATGAAAGTCTGGATTTTAAAAATTCAGGTTTGAAAAGGGATCAGTTGTGTGGTTATGAGAGGTGGGAGATAGGAGAGACGGAATCAGGCAGGTGGTCAAAGGGTACAAACTTCTAGTTATACGTAAGTACTAGTAATGTACAGCAAGATGACTATAGGTAACGTTGCTGTATGATTTATAGGGAAGTTGTTAAGAGAGTAGATTCTAAGAGCTCTCATCACAAGGAGAATTTTTTTTCTTTTTACAATATACGTAAATCAAATCAGCATGCTGTGAACCTTAAACTTATACAGAGTGTATGTCAATTATGTCTCCATAAAACTGGAAAAAGTCAGGTTTGAATTGGTCATATTGCTTTGCAATACTCTTTGGCAGTATTTACAAAGCTAAACAGGCCTGTATTCTCTGATTACATGCATGAATTTTACATCTACTTGGGGATAGTTGTTGAAATTTTCCACTGATCACTTTGAAGCACAAGTTTTAAACCTTAATTTTGAAAAATAAATCAGATATGCAAAAAATTAGAATGAATAGTATAATGAATCCCATATACCTATTATTCTGAATCATTTTTTTAAAAAATTGGTTGCGTTTGATTCATGTGTCCAATTTTTCTTTTATTTACTTTTTCCTAATGTAATTTATTTTTAATGTGGATAGCTTTATTTTCTACCTAACAGTCTAGTAATTTGACAAAGACAGATGACCATCAAATACATTTATGCTGCATTAACGTAATGAATTGAACAGAAACGCATACTGTGTTTACCAGATAATATGTATGAGAATTCTTGTGGCACCACTATCTTAATAGCCCCAAACTGAAAACAACCCAACTGCTCATCAATAAATAGCAGAGTGGCCAATCAGTCATGGCATAATTCATGCAATGGCTTGTGACATAGCAGTGACAATGAATAATGTGCAACTATACACAACATCCTGCCTGAATCTCATGAACATACTGTTCAGTGAAAGAAGCCAGATAGAAAAGTGTACCCTGTATGACTCTCCTTCTTCCTAAGCAGGCTGGACTAATATACAGTGTTAGAAACCAGGATACTAGTAACCCTCGAGGGTAATGACTGAGAGGGAACCCAGGAAATTTCCGGCCTCCTGATGATGTTCTACTTCTTGATGTGTGTGCTGGTTTTATAGGTGTGCTCACTGAGTAAAAATTAATTTATGATTAATTATTAACTAATTAATTATGGTTTGTGCACTTTTCAGGGTATGTGTCATACGTCTTTAAAAACTCCCGCCTCAAAATTGGGTCTCTCTCATAACAAGTGGAAGTGGGGAAAACTGGTCAAAAAATCTATGAGAAGTTAAGCAAGTTCATTATGATCACTGTACCTAAAAAGATCTAAGAAGCAAAGGTGAGTCTGACCGCTATCCTTCACTATCCGCACCTTCTTTTTACCCCTTAGTTTTCAATGTTTCCTTTTGGACATAATTGAATCCAGTGACTGATGCCAGTAATTGCATCAGCACTTACTTGAATGTGGTCCTTTTATTGTCCTCTTTTAATTGTTGGTGTGCCCCACGCCAGTGAAATGGACAATGCAGTATTTTGGCTAAAAGCCTCCCAGGTTATGAGTAAACAGGCTGCTCAGACAGGACATTGCAGTGACACAGCTCACTGGATTGTCTGGTTGGAATAGAAAGCCAAAGCTGAATGAATGACTTTGTTCTTCTCCAGAGAAGACCATTGTTCTCATGTAGGCATCTATTTATTCACCAATCAGTCACAGAGCCACGACCCTACTCCAGGCCCCGTATTTCAATGTTGGGGACGGGAAAACAGCCACATGCAATCCCCGTCCTCATGGGACTGATGATTTAGCCAGGGGGTTAATGCATTTAACAAATATCTTAAATGATGGGCTATACCATAAGAGTGAATTATACAAAGGGCCTTGAAATAGAGAAAAATAAGTAACGGATCCTTTCTGGGGATCAAAGGGGACTTTGTTGAGAGGGTAACAATTGCACTTGATTACAAAGAATAAGGTGGAGCTTTGGAAGAGGAAAAAGAGGAAAGGGGAGTCCAGTGCGAGGCAACAGACTCTGTGAAATCATCGCTGTTAACGTGTACCTATGTGCCATGCTTGGGGGGAGCGGGGGAGAGGGGAGCTTAGGACAGCAAGGCGGTCCGGGCGGGATTACAAATGCATAGAAGATGCTGTTGGTGTCCCACCGAGACCCCTTTGCCTGGCCAGTGTGTTCTTCCTTTAGCTGCTGTGAGTGTTGGTTAATCTCTGCCACTTCTCCAGTTTCCCCATTCTGTAGGAGCCACCTCATCCAGAAATGCCTGAGAGGTTACAACCTCACCAGGGAAACCTGCAGCCAGTAGCGATCTGGGGGTGTAAGAGCCTGCTCCTTGCTTCATGACGAGGCAGCTCTGCGGTGCTGTTCATGCCTCAGAGCTCTTGTGGGATGGGGTGAGCCGAGACTCCAGCCCAGGCCACATTCTCGCTTGGCCCCTCGAACCCGTCCTTTCCTGCTTCCCTTACCTCCCTTCCTCTGAGGACACACCTTACCAAAGGACGGGCACAACAGTCCCTGACTCTGCTTTTAGGGAGTCTCACCTAATACTTCAATTTTGATTCTGTAAATAATAGGGACCCACTGAGCATTTTCAGGCAGTGGATAGACCCAATCAGAACTGGGTTTTGTAAAGTTAACACTGTCATAACTTTGACTGCAACTTGGAGAATAATTTCTCCTGTTTTCTTTAATGTATACTGCTTTTAAGCACTGTTCTGATATAACTTCTTGATACCCAGTGTGTGTGTGCGTGATTCTGTTTCTGTGAGGAAAATGTGATTATGTGATTGCGTCTGGGAACATGGAAAGGGCGTTTTCTCTTCTGTGTGTTTATTATTTTATTGTAGTTGTGCTCCAGAATTTTCCCCTTTATTTAATTGTTTTCTGATGATGGTTTTATCAGTAGTACAGTTTTATTCTGTAGCAGTAATTCTCATTTCCGTGTACTTTGTTTGAAAAACATTCTTATCCTATAGTTCATTATTTCACAATATTATTAGAATTTGAACTTTAATAATTGAATCACGGGTGAGAGAGGTGATGAGCTCTCATTGGTGACCTTCTAGGGACCACTTGAATAATGTTATAGGGTTTCTTTCTTTTTCTTCCCTCCCTCTCTCCCTCTCTCCCTCTCTCTTTCTCTCTCTCCCTCTTTCTCTCTTTCTTTCTTGCTTTCTTTCTTTCTTCGTGGATAATTCAACATGTTAAATGTATAACAATTAGGTTTCTGTCTTAGAATAATTGCCTTTTAAATTCTGTTTTATAAAAACTCACTCTTGCTAATTAGTTGACCTTTATAAATAAAATATGCATGTTTTATTTAACAGGTGCTGGGGTGATGTAGGTGTTTGCTGTAGAGTGTCACTGGAAATACAATTGCCTTTCCAGAACGGTAATTCTAGTCTTGATTCTTGCTATGTGAGGAAAAGAAATTTATGTATCTATACAATTTCTTCTCAGTCACAGGGGAAAGGAATAAACCTTTTTAAAAAAATTATTTAATTAATTTATTTATTTTTGGCTGAGTTGGGTCTTTGTTGCTGCACGAGGGCTTTCTCTGGTTGCGGCGAGCAGGTGCTACTCTTCGTTGTAATGCGCGGGCTTCTCACTGCAGTGGCTTCTCTTGTTGCAGAGCACAGGCTCTAGGCACGCGGGCTTCAGTAGTTGTGGCACGTGGGCTCAGTGGTTGTGGCTCACGGGCTCTAGAGCGTAGGCTCAGTAGTTGTGGCGCACAGGCTTAGTTGCTCCACGGCATGTGGTATCTTCCTGGACCAGGGCTTAAACCAGTGTCCCCTGCATTGGCAGGCGGATTCCTAACCACTGTGCCACCAGGGAAGCCCTAAACCTTTTTTAAAGATATTAAATACATTAGAAAGACATTGAAAACTTCAAATGAAGAATTACTCTTATTAAAAATAAAGATGTTATGCTCTCCTTTTATCTTTACCTGAGGAAATTCTTTTTAATCTGCAAAGCTAACTCACAATATCACTTCCTCTATGAGAAGGGGACAGAGGACCATAATATTCATTCCTGTTTTTCTAATCCAGAAGCCAACTCTTCCTCTGAACTCCTGTAATATTTAGTTCTGCCTTCTTTACCTGCCTTTGAATGCCCTCTTGGATTATAAATACATAAATTTCAGTTAGCTATTACTGCATAATAAACTCCCCCAAACTCAGTGGCTTAAAATAATAAAAATGTATTATTAATCATAAGACTATGGGTCAGCTGGGCTATCCTTCGGGTCTCCTGTGGGCTCACAGCTGTGTTTATGGTCAGCTGTAGACTGGGAGGTGGCCCTGCTCTTTGTTGCTGGGTCCTCATGCTTGGGGCTCAGCAGCCTTGAGGTGGTCCAGGGTAGCTTTGGCTGGGACAGGTGGGCTGGAACTGGCACATGGGCCCTCCTGCTGCATTTATTAGTGAAAGTAGCTCTCGAGGCAGCCCGGGTGCGAGGAGCCAGAAACTGGCTCTGCCTCTTGATGGAAGGTGTCACAGAACCACGTTACAAAGAATGTGGTTCAGAGGGGAGTGAAGCACTGAGGGCTTTGTGTAGTGAATATATCACATACACACATGTTTGTATACGTGTCTTATCTCTCTCAGTCTAAAATCTTCTTGAAGATAAGGGAATATTTTTTCTTCTTGTATTCCAGCATTAACAGTGCTGTTCAGAATGAACCTCTGTTGGTTTTAAGATCACAGCATCTCTCCCTCTTTTCAACTGATAATAGCTCTATTTTTGTCCTTTGTTATCCATATCCAGTGTGATCCTAGTGGGTTTCTGGGTTTCTCACTTGGGTGTCCTAACCCAAGAGCTAGTCGAGGGATCAGAATGAAACTAAGGCTGAGACAATGAGAGTCTTTCAGAAATTTGATCTGGAAGACCCATTTAAGGAGAGAATGTGGTTGAAGCTGAGCTCCTCGCCTTCTCGAAGCCTGGTTCTGCCTTCAAGTTTGAAGCCTCCCAGTAAATATCCTTTATCTTTGGAAAAACATCTGTCATAGGGACCTTACACACTGCCAACTCTCAAAAGTTTGTTGAATGACTGAATGAAGGCAAGAGTCCTTTGATCACCAACTATCTTTATCATATAAGAGTATTTAGCATAAGCCCTCCCAGGGCATGGACACCTTTGGTTTGGTCTGCCCTACAGTCTTTTCTCCAAGAACTGCCCCCCTCACATGCTTAATGAGGAACCAACAAGTTACTGCAAGGGCACCTTAACTTGGGACCAAAGGATATTTGGTTGGGATAGCCAGCAAGTCCCTCAAATTTGTGAATGGGGATCCAAGACAGTCAGACAATCTAAAAACATAATATGTTAAATTGACAAGCTGTGAAGCATCTTTCCAGCCATAAACAGAGATTTTTTCTGTGAGTGTATGAATTTGGGCAAGTCACTGGACCTCTCTAAGCTTCAATTTCCTCATCTCTAAAATAGACCACAATAGGTTGTCCAAGGCGGTTTAAAATATTACATGTGATCCTGAGTGTGAAGAACCTTCTATAATTCTTTGTAGTGTGAAGTTTAGTTTCCTCTTATTCTCCCGTGTGGCTCTCCTTTCATAAAATATCTGATTTTGGGGTTCCTGAATTCCTTTTACCACAGATCCCACACAAAACTCCTATTATGTGCCACGTACTTTGTTAAGGTCCTTATTTAGTAGGAATAATACTGAATTCTTGTATACCACTAGATGAAGTGATTTGCATATATTGACTGATTCAGTTCTCATAGCAATATCCTGGATGGATACTTTTATCATTTTACAGGACAGGAAACCAACCCAAGACCCTGGCCTTTGATTCAGTTTCTTCCATCTCCTTCATCTTCAGTCCTTTGCCCAGTACTTTCTTAGTTTTGTGCCCTTTGGCTCAGAGCAAAAATGCTGATATTTCTGTGGCCCCCAGGGGTAAAAAGATGAAGCTGCTCACAACTGGGGTTGACTGGGCTTTGGTGCTCTGCTTGGCTCACATCCCACCTAACACCCCCTTGTGGCTTAGAGTATAAAAATTTCAATTGTCTATTTGCAAAGGTACACAGTTTGGGGTGATTTTAGAATGATTTTTTTAACAATAAAGTTTGGGGGAGAAAAATAGTTTTCTGAAAAAGACTCTCAGGTAACCAGAACACACAGCCTTCCAAATTGTCCTTAGAAAATGGACAGAGGCAAAGTACAAAGCTGGTCTCTAGTGTTACGGTATTTTATAAATTAAGGCTGATTCTACTTGTTAAATGACTTCTTATTGCTGTCAACATGTTCCACTGTGTCCTTTTCTAATGTAATGATCAAACGCCTAGGTTTCTAGATTAGCAATAAAGATAAAATTGTTTTAGAATCCATCCCCCCACTTTGTCACCTACTTTTTCTTTTCTTTGCCAAGAGTCAGGATTCTCCTAAGAAGACAAAATGTCTTTTTTTTAATTTTTATTTTATATTGGAATATAGTTGATTAACAATGTTGTGATAGTTTCAGGTGTACAGCAAAGTGATTCAGTTATACATATACATGTATCTATTCTTTTTCAAAGTCTTTTTCCATTTAGATTGTTACATAATATTGAGCAGAGTTCCCTGTGCTATACAGTAGGTCCTTGTTGGTTATCCATTTTAAATATAGCAGTGTGTACATGTCAATCCCAAACTCCCTATCTATGTCTTCCCCCAACTCTTCCCCTCTGGTAAACCATAAGTTGGTTCTCTAAGTCTGTGAGTCTGTTTCTGTTTTCTAAATAAGTTCATTTCTATCATTTCTTTTTAGATTCTGCATGTAAGCGATATCATACGATATTTTGGCACATGAAAAAATGTCCAACATCGCTAATTGTTAGAGAACTGCAAATCAAAACTACAGTGAGATATCACCTCACACCAGTCAAAATGACTATCATCAAGAAATCCACAAACAATAAATGCTGGAGAGGGTGTGTAGAGAAGGAAACCTTCCTACACTGTTGGTGGGAATGTAAATTGGTACAGCCACTATGGAGAATAGTATGGAGGTTCCTTAAAAAACTAAAAATAGAGCTACCATATGATCCAGAAATCCCACTCCTGGGCATATATCCGGAGAAAAACATGGTCCGAAAGGGTACATGTACCCCAATGTTCATTGCAGCAGTGTTTACAGTAGCCAAGACAAGAAAGCAATCTAAATGTCCATTGACAGAGGAATGGATAAAGATGTGGTACATATATGCAATGGAATAATACTCAGCCATAAGAAGGATGAAATAATGCTATTTGCAGCCATATGGATGGATCTAGAGATTGTCATACTGAGTGGAGGAAGTCAGACAAAATGTTTTGATAGGCAGATTCTGGAACTAAAGTGTTCTGCCCAGCATTTGTGGGGAGAGCACTTTTCCAGCATTTTTTATTCATAGTGCCTGTGAAAAAGAAACATGCTCACAGCCTCATTACTGAAGAAAAGGGTTGTGTTTTTAAATATGTGAATAATTAGCTCTACAAGGAAATTCTAATGGGAGGGAACAGCAATAGATCTCTATGTGATCAGAAGCACCTCTAGCAAACCATTCACTGAACAAGGGAGGAGGGAATACGGCTGTTGGTAAATATTCAGAATTGACACAAAGCTACAAGGAGGGACGATCAGAAACTTTCTCAGAAGACCTACTATGTGATAGTCACTATGCTCCCCTAAATTTCACAATAAACTTGAGTGGTGTTTATTATGACCCCCATGTCAGAGATGCTGTTGGTTCCCTTGCTTCAAGGCGGGACCAACTCTGGTGTAGTTCCAGCACCAGAACTGCCCATGGTATCAGACTGAAGCTTGACTTCAGCTGAAACCCCAGCCTTTCTTAGCTCCTTTCCCTGCCCTCTCCTGCTTTCCCCACTCCCTTTCTCCTGAGAGCACTCTCAATAAACCACTTACACAGAATTCTCCATCTCAGCCTCTGCTTCTTGGGAACCTGACTCAAGATGCTCCACTTTATTGATGGAATAAGGGAATCTCAGAGAGGTTAGAAACTGGATGAGCATAACCCAGCTCATATATGGAAGAACTGGGATTCAAATCTCAGCTTTTCTAACTTTACCAAGCTATTTCTTAATCCCATTTTTATGCAGAGTCAGTAGCTGAGATACTTAAAATACTCTTCTGTCTCTCTGCACTTTGGTACCAACACCATGCTGGTGACCATTTGCTGGTGACCATGGATCAAGTCTTAAGCCTACATAGCTGGTTCCAGGTTGTCAATATCTCTACTTGGATGTCCAGGACGTCTCAAACTTAACGTATCAAGCACTGAATACCCTATTTCCCCCCAAAGCTGTCCTTTTTGTAGCTCATTCCAACTCAGTGGATGGCGACTCCATCCTTCTGGTTGTCCGGACCAGAATCCTTGGACGCACCCTTGATTGCTGTTGTTCTCTCACACCCTCCTTCCAATCAATCAGAGAATCAGTCTTGTTTTATCTACATTCAAAAAGTAGTCAGAGGGCTTCCCTGGTGGCGCAGTGGTTGAGGGTCTGCCTGCCGATGCAGGGGACACGGGTTCGTGCCCTGGTCCGGGAAAATCCCACATGCCGCGGAGCTGCTGGGCCCGTCAGCCATGGCCGCTGAGCCTGCGCGTCCGGAGCCTGTGCTCCGCAGCGGGAGAGGCCACAACAGTGAGAGGCCCGCGTACCGCAAACAAACAAACAAAAAAGTAGTCAGAATACTACCAATTTTGCTCAACCTGCACCATTACCACCATGATCTGAGCTGCTGTTATCTCTTGTCTGGGTTGGTGCCAAGCCTGTTAACTGGCCTTGCCCCAGTCTTGCCTCCATACAGCTAATTAGATCCCTCTGCTGGCTCTCATTTCCTTCAGAGTAAAAGGCAAGGCTTCAATAGGTCTACGAGACCCTGTGTCATGTGCTGCACCCCACCTCCTGTTACCTCTCTGATCTCTCTCCTACTCCTCTCTTCCCTCTCTCAATCCTCCCTTGGCACACTGGCCATGTTCCTCGAATGCACTAGCCATGCTTCTGTGATAGGGCCTTTGCACTGGCTGTTCCTTCTGCTTGGGACACTATTTCCCAAGATGTTTTACATGGCTCCCTCTCTCACCTTCTTGGAGTTTTTGCTCAAGTATCACCTTTTTATTTAAAGTTGCACCCCAACCCTAATAACAATCAATATCCTATATCTTACTTTTATTTAAAAAAAATTGTCACACTTACCTTCTTCCAATATACAATGATAATGATTATTAATTAATTAATTAATTAATTAATGTTTTCTTCTCCTTCTCTCCCCATTAGAATGTAGCCACTTGAGGGGAGAGATCTTTGTTTTTGATCACAGATGTATCCCATGTGCCTAGTAGCACTCAGTAAATACACACTGAGTGAACAAATGAATGAATAAATGAATGAAACTTAGAAAATCAGTTACTTATGAAATTTCAAATGAAACATTTCAGATTGTCTATTTTAAGATGAGTTAATCATCAGCTGTTTCTTTTTTTTCTTCTACATTAGCATTTTCCACTCTGTCAAAGGACACATTAGCCATCCTATATCAAATGGGGATACTTCTTGGGTTCATGGGGTGCTACAAAATCCATATTCCCACAGGATTAAAATGTTAATAGTCTATTTACACTTTGCTTGCTCATAAGTTTAATCCCCAGTTGCCAAGGAAGGAATTATAACAAACCTCTTCAAATCTCATAAGAAGACATGTAAGTATATGTACTCATAAAAAAGGACTGGAGAGAAACATCTCAAAATACTACTCTGTTCTCTCCAAGAGGCAGGACTCTGGGGAACTGATATCCATGTCCTGTGCACACCTCTTCTGAGGGTTTCTACAGGCTCTGGAACACTTTGGGTCTGGTGGAACAAAAGTTTCAGTCCCTTTCTCATGTCCTCCCTCAAACTGTAAAATTAGGGTGCTGCACCCAAACTTTAATATTCTTTCATCTTAAAGAAGGAAGTAACAACCCAAATATTTAAAAAATATCCCTTTTTGTATACTCATTATCCTTCAGTTATATGTATATTTTTCAACCACTTATATAGCTTTGAAGTTTGGTCTTTTATACATTTCCAAAAGGCCATGTTTTACAAGTGACACAATTGTCTTTTCTGTTTTTTTTTTTTAAACAACTTTATTGGAGTATAATATCTTTACAATGGTGTGTTAGTTTCTGCTTTATAACAAAGTGAATCAGTTATACATATACATATGTTCCCATATCTCTTCCCTCTTGCATCTCCCTCCCTCCCACCCTCCCTATCCCACCCCTCTAGGTGGTCACAAAGCACCAAGCTGATCTCCCTGTGCTATGCGGCTTCTTCCCACTAGCTATCTATTTTACATTTGGTAGTGTATATATGTCCATGCCACTCTCTCACTTTGTCCCAGCTTACCCTTCCCCCTCCCCATATCCTCAAGTCCATTCTCTAGTAGGTCTTCATCTTTATTCCCATCTTGCCCCTAGGTTCTTCTGACCATTTTTTTTTCTTTTTTTTTTTAGATTCCATATATATGTGTTAGCATATGGTATTTGTTTTTCTCTTTCTGACTTACTTCACTCTGTATGACAATCTCTAGGTCCATCCACCTCACTACAAATAACTCAGTTTCGTTCCTTTTTATGGCTGAGTAATATCACATTGTATATATGTGCCACATCTTCTTTATCCATTCATCTGTTGATGGACACTTAGGTTGCTTCCATGTCCTGGCTATTGTAAATAGAGCTGCAATGAACATTTTGCTACATGACTCTTTTTGAATTATGGTTTTCTCAGGGTATATGCCCAGTAGTGGGATTGCTGTGTCGTATGGTAGTTCTATTTTTAGTTTTTTAAGGAAACTCTATACTGTTCTCCATAGTGGCTGTGTTAATTTACATTCCCACCAACAGTGCAAGAGGGTTCCCTTTTCTCCACACCCTCTCCAGCATTTACACAATTGTTCTTTTGGATGGTACAAGCTCTGATCTGACTACTGTTGGAGGGTTATAAAGTCTTGGTATCCTCAACACTCTGTGACAAATTGTGAGTGCCCTCTTGGTGATCAACAGTGATGACTGTCCCCATGAAGATGAAATTCCCATCTACTGCAAGTACGGTATTGAATCTGTAGCTTAATGTGTTCCTGGCTCCTCAGGCGATCAGTATTTGCCCCCAAATAGCTTTGTGGAAAATAAGTGATCATTGACAGTTAGAGGTCATGCCCCATAAATATTAAAAGTTCTGGGCCGCAGGCATGTTTCAAAGTAGAGCCTGGAACTGCTCAGTTATTGGTAGCATCTTTCAAACTGCCAACAGCAGGCCTTTCAAACTAATCAAAATTTAAGACAAATAAGGTAGTTTCCTTTTTGACATCACTTTTTGTGGATGCAGGATTTTGCAAATTCAGAGCCTTCCAAATATATCCCATAGGAACACAATGTGGGTGACCTTGAAAATATTGCTCACCTTGCCGTTTAAGGAGAGAGGATCCCTCCACTTCCCCACCCGCAGTACTCTGAGAAAATAACCAATGGCTTCAGCAAGAAATAATGTTAACTAGACAGGGTTAATTACAGAAGGGGTAGAGAGCATTCACTATAATTGTTAATAATGAAGGTTTTGAGAAGAGAGATGTACGTATTCTGAAGTGGCTTGCAGATCAAAACCTGTCTGGATTTTTGTGTTTTGTTGAAAGGAAAACATAAACTGTGAGGACCAATTATGTTGAGCTACATTTAGAAACAATCAACTTGAAAAGAGAAGTTTATTCCTTGTATGTGACCTGGAATTCTTCCCATCTGAAAACAGGTGCAGAGAAGGCTCCATCTCGTGAGATGCATAAACATAATACATTTCTTGAGGGCATTTTTTTCCCCCTCAGATACTTGTTTTTGTTCAAGATTGTTCCATTGTCAATTAAATGCTAACTTCACTTCCATTCTTTGCTGCAAGGAAGTGCTTATTCATTAACTGGAAAGAAAAGGAAAGAACCCACAGCTGCCCAAGGGGTTAAACTAAACACTTTCTGTTTTCAACATCATCTGCCAAAAATAATGCAAGACATTATAAGAAGAAAAAGATAAATATACTTGGGGATTTGAGAAAAATCAATTCATTTTATCATTGCATTATTTTTATGAGAAAAAAAAAGCCAAAGAACTGTTTGCATTATGTGTGCAAATCACAACCACACATATTAAAATACAGAAGGCTTTTTTTTTTTGCGGTACGCGGGCCTCTCACTGTTGTGGCCTCTCCCGTTGCAGAGCACAGGCTCCGGACGCACAGGCTCAGTGGCCATAGCTCACGGGCCCAGCTGCTCCGTGGCATGTGGGGTCTTCCCGGACCGGGGAATGAACCCGTGTCCCCTGCATCGGCAGGCGGACTCTCAACCACTGCGCCACCAGGGAAGACCCAAAAGGCTTTTTTATCTCAGTTCCTGAGTTCTGCTTTAGCCAAAAGTTAGTTTCTCCTCAAAGATGTGTAAAGATCCTTGGGTTTCTAGAAAACTCTTTAGTGAATGTGTCACTACCCTTAACAGGATTCTGATGGTTCTCTAAAAGTTATGACTACTTCCCTAAATTACTATTTGTACTTTTGTAAGAACATAGTTTATTCATTAAAAAGATGTGCTTTCAAATTCTTGATCAACAACTTCCTTCTTTTTTTGTAACTTAAGGAACAAAGGGAAAACAGTTTTGAAATTTATTAAAATATAGATTTTTTTAGTATATATTGGAGCTATGGCTACTTAATATTGATTACATTCATTTATTAAGGATATTGATTGCATTACTTTTGTATTAATTAATTGATGCTGATAGTGTACAGGATTCTACCACAAAATAAAAATTAAAACTTGTGAAAGTCACTCATTATGATTAATTTGTCAGCAGGTTGTTCAATGCTAGGAGAGTATTTCACTTCAAAAAAATTGCTATTTCTACCTTCTTCCTCAACTGTTTCAGTGGCAAGGAATTATTCCTTACAGTTCAACTTGATTTTTTCTCTTCTTTGGTCCTTAGAACATGGAATTGATCTGGTCACAATATCTGCAGGATAACACTAATAAAATTGTTCCTAGGACAGAAATTGATTAGTCTTTTATTTGCCTTCTTCCATGACTCTTTAAAAACTTCTTCACTTTTCATAGAATGCTGTAGCCCAATGTTGCCATTATTTCCAAATTCTTCTCATCCTCCAGTTCTAGCTTAAAGCCACTTTCCCCCAGCAGCATCTCTCAGCCATCCAGTCCTTCCCCCCACGCCAAAGTGATTTTGCTCACCTTCATTGTTATAACTCAGAACTTAAAAAATGTTTTTTGCGTACCTCTAATTTTCTCCCATAATTTTTGGCTGTATTTCATTATACGTATGCTTTTAATATATTGCATACTTTTGGAAGGCAGAGCACATGTTTCATGCATTTTTGTATTCTCCATTCCATTCAGCAAAGTTCATTGTGTAAAGGAAGCCCTCTATTCACATGATGCTTTTATTTTATGTATACCAACACACTGGGGGTAAGGGCAGGTTAAATGTCAAGTTTTTCAGTGAAGATGGTAATATTTAATATAGCCTTCATATTCTGTATTTCTCAGGTTAAGGAAGAGAGACACAAAAGTTATGGTGACATAAAGAAAGTTCAGGATACACAGAGGAAAAAAAGGAAACTCCTCAGTGCTGTAAATATCAATCATGTTTTTTTTGTTTGAAATTTCCTACTCCATAGTAACAGGAAAAGGACTAGAACCCAGAGTCCTTTAGAGATAGCATCATTTCCTGGTAAATATGAAAATGTACTCTCAACTTCTTTGGAATGGCTTTTAATGAATAATGAATGCCCTTGAAAGGATATGCTGCAGCTTGTCTTAAGCAAAGCTAAAACATAAATAAAAACAAATGCATTGTATTCCCTCTGTACCTCTGTTTTTTTTTGTTTTTGTTTTTGTCCTTATATTAGGAGAAAGGGAGATATGGAATGTCGGGAATTGTTTGTAAAATTAGCGCACATTCCTCCCATTAACATGGAAAATATCTGACCCATGGTTGCCCCATTCTGCTCACTGCTGTGGATACACTATGGATAAAAGTACCTGTTCTTCCACAGCCTCCTGGCTGCAGGGGACAAAACTCTGGGTAAGCAAAGTTGGATGGTTTTCAAAACTGTCATCCTTAGTATATTTACGGACACAAAGAGACTGTCATTAAATTTAGTCAGTGACCCTGAGCTTGGAATAATCTCAAACTGGCATTCTCAGCCAGGGGTGAGGGCGTGGGATGAAAGTCTAAGGAGCAATTAGGGGCAAATAACAAAATTAGATTCCGACGCATGCGGTGAGAGGTGAGTGGAAGAGAATTGAAATGCTGATTGGGTGATGTCAGGTAATTCAGATCTCACTAAAGAATGCTTTCTTCTTTGCTGAGCAGTACTACAGTTACTCAGCAGGGTCAGCTGCTGGCAACATTATTATAATGAGCCCTTCTGGAACTTGGGCGTCCACAAAAAATCACCTGAGGATCCTGTCAAATGCAGATCTGAGGTGGCAGGTCTGGGCTGGGGCCTGAGATTCCATATTTTTTCTCTTTTGTTTTTCAAATTGCTGAGTTCTTTCTTCTTTAAATTCTATTTATTTATTTATTTTAAAACACAACATGATTATATTTTAATACACAACCCAAATACAAAACACCATGGTAAATTGATGGCAATAAAATATGGTATTTCATTTGTATTGCATGACAAATGGTTAATATCCTTAGTCATAAATGATTTCTTAGAACCCAGTAACAGACATTGATATACCAAGGGAACTGAAAAAAAAAAAAGAAGAAAATGAAATAACACAAGTGACTGGTAAGGATTAAGGATATATGAAGATGACTTAGCTGAACAATAACAGAAGAAAAGCAATTTCTTTGTAATATATTACCAAAGATTAAAAATCTAACACTTGTACAGTTTTAGGAACAGACCCACATAAACATGGGGGAGCAAGATTAGTGAGGTCCCATCTATATAGTAGGGGAAAATCTAGTTTGTACTCAAGCTATAAATTTTGGATATCTTTAGTCCTAGAAGTTCCAATTCATTGGAATTATTTCAACAAATTAGTTGGATAAATTTACAATTTATATATAAACCAAGTTTACTGCATATTTTTCTTTTTTTTAAATTGAAGAATAGTGGAGTTACAATATTATATTAGTTTCAGGTGTACAACACAGTAATTTGATATTTTTATAGACTATACTCCATACACAGTTATTATAAAATATTGGGTATATTCCCTGTGCTGTACATTACATCCTTGTAACTTATTTATTTTATACCTAGTACTTTGTACCACTCAGACCTCTTTACCTACTTGCCCGTCCCCTCACCCCTCTCCCCTCTGGTAACCACTAGTTTATCTGAGATTCCACATTTTAACTGGCTCTCAGGTGATGCTGATGCTACTGGTCCTCAAAACACTCTGATCAGAATAACAAAGGTCTACATTTGCACTATCTAATACAGCATTTGATGGCTACATGTAGATATTGAACACTGAATTGAGATGTGCTGTAAGTGTAAAATACACTTCAGATATTTTTTTAATTGAAATACAATTTAAATACCACAAAACTACCCCATTTAAAGTATACAGTTCAGCAGTTTTCAGTATACTCACATGGTTGTATAACCATCACCACTGCCTAACTCCAGAACATTTTCATCACCACAAAAAGAAACTCAGTATACTTTAGCTATCATCCCCCTCCTATTCCCGCTTCCTCCCAGACACTGGCAACCTACTTTTTAGGTTTTCTTTTTAAAGCAAGAAAGAATCTACTTCCTTTCTTTATGGATTTGCCTATTCTGGATACTTTGTATAAATGGAATCACACAATAGGTGACATTTTGAATCTGGCTCCTTTCTTGTAGACCACTGTGTTCAAGGTTCATCCATGTTGTAGCAAGTATTCGCACTTCATTATTTTTAATGGCTAAATAATATTCCATCATGAGGATACACCACATTTCATGCATCCATTCATTTGTTGATGGACATTTGGATTGTGTCCATTTTTTGGCAATTATGAATAATGCTGCCATGAACATTTTATACAAGTTCTTGCATGAATATATGTTTTCAATTCTCTTGAGTATACACCTAGGAATGGAATTGTTGGGTCACATGGCAACTCTGTTTCAATTTTTACAGAATTGTCAAAATTGCTTTTCAAAGTGGCTGGACCATTTTTACATTCCTTCCAGCAATTCATGAAGTTTACAATTTCTCTACATCCTTGCTAACACTTGGACCAATATTAAAGTATATTTAGTAACTAAAGTCTATACTTCATTCAGATTTCCTTGGTTTTGGCCTAATGCTTTTTTGTTGTTGTTCCAGGATCCCATTCAGGATACCACATTACGTTTGGTTGCCATATCTCTTCAGGCTTCTCTTGACTATGACAGTTTCTCAAAATTTCCTTGTTTTTGATGACCTTGGCAGTTTGAGGAGTATTGGTCACCTATGTTGTAAGATGCCCTTCTATTGGGATTTGTCTAATAATCTTATGATAATGAGGCTGGAGTTTTGGGTTTTGGGAAGAAAGATTGTAGGTAAAGATCATCACATCAAGGGTGCATACTATCAACAAGGTTTATCACTGTTGATGTTGACCTTGGTCAATTGGCTGAAGCAGTGTTTTTCATGGTAAAGTTATTCCTTTAAAAAAATTATGTTCATAAGGACTCATGGATATTTATTTATACTTTGGGTTATAATCCAACACTATTTTATTTTGTTTTGATCAAATTATTGCAGGTTTGACCATTGAGAACACTTCTAGTTTGACATACTCCAATCATTGTGAGGTTTGTTGTTGTTTTGAGCACTTTATCTTCTGTCACTACAAGATGTCTAGGCTCATCTTGTATATTTCCTTTCTTAGTTGTAGAATCAGCCACTTCTAGGACCCCTGAATCCTTTTATTGGATAATGTTATTCCAAAACAAGATTTAGGCATTAGGTTATTTGAGATCTTTCTTGTTTCTTAATGTAGGCATTTATTGCTCTGAACTTCCCTCTTGGAACAGCTTTTGCTGCATCCCATAAGTTTGATATATTATATTTCCATTTTTATTTCTCTCTAGATATTTTTATTTCTCTTTTGATTTATTCCATTGGTTGTTCAGCAATATGTTGCTTAATCTCCACCTGTTTGTGAATTTTCTAGTTTTATTCTTATAATTGATTCCTAGCTTCATATTATTGTGGTCATAAAAGGTGCTTGATAATATTTCAGTCTTCTTAAATTTGTTGAGACTTGTTTTGTGACCCAACATACGATCTATCCTTGAGAATATTCTATGTGAGCTTGAGAAGAATGTGTATTCTGTTGTTTTTGGATGGACCATTCTGTAAATGTCTGTTAAGTCCATCTGGTCTAACATGAAGTTTAAGTCTAATGACTCTTCATTGATTTTCTGTCTGGATGATCTATCCATTGATGAAAGTAGGAAATTGAAGTCCCCAACTATTATTGTATTGCTGTCTATTTCTCCCTTTAGGTCTGTTAATATTTGCTTTGTATATTTAGGTGCTCCTATGTTGGGTACATAAATATTATATTTACAAAATTATATCCTTTTTTTGGATTGACCCCTTTAGGAGTGTGTATTTTATTCCAAGTGTGATGGGAAGCTGATGGCAGGTTGTATTTTCCAAAGTTGGCAGCAAACATATCACCTAACTCATGTGCTCTTCCAGAATGTGAACTTATCATGCCCCCATCAAGAGGTGGAGTCAAATTTCCCATCCCTTGATTCTGGACTGGCTTTGACTACTTCAATGAATAGAGTATGGAGGAAGTGACACAGTATGATTTCTATGGCTGAGTAATAAAAGGCCATACCCACTCTGCCTTGCTGTGGGAGTGCTTGTGCAAGCATCCCTGAGGCCACTGTACTAAGGAAGCCAAGCTACATGGAGTGAGCATGAGCAATTGCCTTGGTCAGCAATCCTAGTCTTGATGCCATACATTCAAGTGAGTGAATGAGTCTTCTGATAATTCCAGCCACCAGACATTGAATCACCCCAGCCTTTGAGTTTTTCCAGTTCAAGACATTATGAAACAGACAGTCTACCCCCTCTGTGTCCTGTCTGAATTTCTGATGCACAGAAAATTTGAGCATACTAAAATGGTTGCTTTAAGCCACTAGGTTTGGGGATAATTTGTTATGTAGCAGTAGCAACTGGAACAGGGCTGTTGGGGTCTTTTGGCTTGGAAAGTGATATGATTGTATTTGTATTTTAAGAAGACCACTCTGACTATGGAGATCAGACTATAGCAAAGCAAAAGTGGAAATGGGGAGTCAAGGGAGGAGGCTGCTGTTTTTGCACAGGAGAGAGATGATGGTAGTGTGCGTAGTATGACATTGGCATGAGAGAGAAGACATGGAGCTGGAGCCATCAAGACTTGCAGGTTAAAAAAAAAAAAAAAGACTTGCAGATGGATCAGTCAAGGGGCACAAGAGAAAGAGAGGATTCAAGATGAGTAGGGGTTCTGGACTGAGAAACTGGGTGATAGTAGAGATGAGGAGAATGGAGGGAGGAACAGATTTTGAACATATTTAAGGTTATGGTAAATTTGAGGCATTCCAGTGAAGATGGCAGTGTTGAGAGATACTTGTATGTGCCTGCAGTTTAGGGTAGAAGTGGAACTTGAAAAATAAAATTGAAATATTCAAACATAAATGATACTTAAAGCCATATGCTTAGATGGCATAATTTAAGGAATAACTATAGTTAGAAAAAAAGATGTCCTTAGACTGAGCCCTCAGATGCTTCAACATGAAGGGGAGGAGTAGACATCATGGAAATAACAAAGTAGGAGGAAAACCAGGCAATTGCAATATCCCAGAAACCATGTGAAGAAAGTGATTTACAGAGCACTGATTCATGGGGTGATGCAAGTACTGCTCATGGATCCAGCGAGTTTAGGAATGAGAATTGACCATTGTATTTGGCAACCTGCAAGTCATGGGTGATGTTGACAAGGCTTATCTAGTGAATTGGCAGAGATCAGTGTCTGAACAAGAGAGAGGAAATAGAGATAAGAAGGATAGGTCACCTTCTGAGGTGATTTACTGTAAAATGGCAAAGAGAAATGGTAGTATAGTTGAAGAGAGATATGGAGTTAAAGAAGATGTCATTGATATTGAGAGATGACGTAGCATGTTACAGAATGTTTGTATGCTGCAAAGCATGATTTAATAGAAAGGGAGAAGATTGATGATGCAGGAAAGAGACAGTTACTTGGAAGAACTAAATCCTTGCGTGGGCAAGTGGTGATTCAGTTCAGCATCCATGTGGAGCACAGAGAAGGAAACATCTTCCAGTAGGGGAGGCAGAGCACACAGGATCTGAGCAGAAAGGTTGGTAAATTGGATGTTAGAGAAGATGGGAGTTCTCTTTGATTATTTTTATTTTCTCAGTGAAATAGGAAGGTTGGGTCTAGGTGCTGGGGATGGGAGAACTGAGATGTAAGATAGTTATCTCAAAAAAAATAATAGAGCAAATTGACCAGGGAATTGTAGAATTTCTGGGAATTGCTTAGGAAGCACTTGAGGTCAGTGGTCATGAATATAAGGTGAAATTATTCATCAGGGTGTGGAATTTTTCTTCAGCCATGTACAACTATTTGAGAGTGGGTTCCATGAATTTAAAGAGGAGTTGGAGTTTTGTTTGGTGATTTCAATAGAGAGATGATGGAGTTGAGATGATGTGGGTTGAATTATTGTTCCAGTTTTCACTTCCTCCTGTAAATAGGATTATACATCTATACCCCTCCAGTAAATAGGATTATACATCTATACCCCTTGCCATGTGACTTGCAGTGCCTGCCATTAACCATTGTTACATGGGCCCAGCCACGTAACTTGCTTTGGCCAATAGAGTACAAGCAGTTCTCATATAAGCAGTGACTTGAAACATGCTTGTATGATTTGGCTGGTTCTGTTCAGTTCTTGCCATCACCATGAGGAATACCTGCTCCAGGCAACTGCATGTCCCAGAATGAGGTCATGCGGACTAGATCTGAAGCAAGCTTGCAGCTTCATACAGAGCTGCCCCAGATGCCCTGCAGATGCACAATTCAGAAATACATCCCTCTTTTTATCAGCCATAGAGATTTTGGATCATTTGTAGCATTATTTCAGCAGAATTCTGATTAATTCATGAGAGTATGATCCTGCATATGATAATATGAGGGTGTCATCATAATGATGAATTGAATCTAATCCAAAGGAGGAGGAAAGCGAAGCTATAAAGGAGGAAATGGACAGTGACAAGGTGGCTGAGTCAATGAGTCAGAAGTCACATTACAGAGGGAGTCAGGCTACTAGAAGGTGTGAGCTAGAAAGATGGGGGGAGTGGTGAGAGACTGGGATACTTGAACTTGAGATTTGGAGGGGGCAAAGTTACTGGTAGTGTCAAGGAAATGACAGGGTCCAGAGATGGCCATGGTAATGTGTAGCTAAAGTAGGAGACTTTAGCAGACAAGGGGAACTGCCTCTTCTTTCCACCTTGACTCTCGCTTCTGCTAACTTTCAGAATTTACATTTTTTTTCCTATACCCTGGTCAAAGAAAATGCCCTCAGGACAGGATATGAAGATCAGGTATTATTATTGTTGTTGTTGTTAGTCTATTATTAATAGAATTAATAATAAATTGTCAATTACTTGTTAACGTATATTGACCATTTACTGTGCATCAGGCATTGTGCTTATTGCTTTACTTAAACTACCTCATTTAAGCCTCACAACAACTCTGAGGTGGGAAATTCATCTTGCTCTCATTTTACAACTGAGGAAATTGAGACTTTCAAGACTTCAATCACTTCTCCAGGGCCACTTACAGGGCATGGGTTGAATGAGAATTCAGGTCTGGATTCCAGGCTCTGAGTCCTGAGTGATTCATTTATCCAGCCTGTGGCGGGCTGCTCAAGGGTGGTCTGTGGGCAATTCTAAACAAGTTGGGGGCATCAGTAGCCCTGGAGGGGCTATACAACAGATGCCTAAAACAATATATTGTTCTCATGAATTAAGAGTTACGCAGGGATCTCCTTAAGTCCTCACATCAGGCATATAATTAAAACTCAATGGGGAGTTAAGAGACAAAATTGAGACTCACAGGCCTATGCAGTGAAGATTGTTAGTACTTCCCTGAGAATGAGATTAAGTATAGAAAGGTGGAGAGGTGCTGCCAAGATGGTGGAGTAGAAAGACTCCCGGTTAAAATTAAAATGTCCCAATGCCCAAGTCGCACTCTGGACTGATCAAATTTGGCTTACTGAGGCTGTGGCCAAACATCAGTATTTCCAAACTCACCAGAGGATCTCACTGGGGCCATCAAAGTTGACGATCGCTGGTTTAAGAGAAGCAGGTCCTAATATTTGCTGGTTCTACCTAAGGTGTCATTGCATTTCTGTGATGTGGGATTTGGGATGCAGGAAGTAGCAGGTGCTATAGGAACATTGATGTCAGAAGACCTGGAATGCCAACAATGGCCCCTTTCCTCTTTCCACACTGTTTGCGAGAGCAAAGCTGTCATGTAAATGGCTATTTATTCCGTTTGATCTTGCCGCTCTCTTCTCACTTGTTTTTGCTGTTTTCCTCCAGTTTCTACATCTAGCTTTCACTTGATTTGCATCCAGTTCTGCCTCTGCGGAAATGAGCTTATTTGGCTGCTTAGTAGATAAGGCAATGACTCCTGAGAATTCCATTTGAACGCAGAATGAAATCTTCATGATTTTTGCTATCCCGCGATGCATTCATCCTAATGGATGTGACTAGGTCACTTGGGCTGATTTGGAGAAGCATTCTTGGCTTTGTGTTCTGAGTCCTTCTAAACCATCTTGCAGGTACTGACTCTCTTCAGGCAGTGCTGGCTGTTGGGAGTTGACACGGAGTCTTGAGCAAAAAAGGGAACAAAAGCCAGCCTCTGACATTAGTATTCTCAGGCGTTTGTCCAAGGGAAGCTGGAAGAGAGAACCTGTATTTATAACCTGTGAGAAGGGTATCGTAAGCTTGGGTGGTAGGAAAACACTTAAATATCAGGGAATCTGTTTCTTTGCTGCACTGGTCTTTACTTAACCCTTTATGGGCCTCGGGTAGATTGACTGCAAAAACTTGCTGAAATGATTCACCCCTCCCTGGAGCCGCATCACCTGCAAGACTAGGTAGCTCCTCCCATGCAGAAATGGAGTCAATTTCCCCACCCCTTGAATCTAGATGAGCCGTGTGACCTGCTGTGACCAATAGAATCCAGAGGATGTGACGTTGTGTCAGTTCTGAACTGTCTCTCAGGAGGCCTTACACTCTTCTGCTCTCCTGTCTTAGAACTCCAAGCTGCCTGCTGGAGCAAGAAACCACAGGGCAGAAAGTCCAGTTGTCCCAGCTCCAGCCCTTCTGGAGCATCCAGCCTGTGTCCCCTAAACATGTGAGAGGGCCTAGCTATGAGAGCAGAGTACCTCCTTGACCCGGTATGAATGTGTGGATCCAGCCAAGACCAGAAACGCCGCCCAGTTGGCCCATAGACTCATAAGCAGTCATTCTTATTATTCTAAGTCATGGAGTTAGGGGTTGTTTGTTACACAGCAATAGTTATTTGATAATGGCCTCAATGATTTTATCTTTGAAGAAAGGATTGGTGGGCTGATTTTTACAATAATACAATACAGTAATAAAAATATAATACAATATTAATAATAATAATACAATAATAGTAGTACAATAATACATAAATACAATAATCACCTGTAGATGTCAGTCTAGTGACTCTGGATCCACTGAAGCAGGCTGGCTGGGCCCCAAATTCCACGCTCCTGTACACTTCACAAGTGGCTCTGAAGCACAGCTAGAACGAAAGAAGTCTTGGAAGGTTTCTTTCTCTGGCACTAAAAGTGTATGATTCTCCCATAGCAGACCCCATTTTAGGGTTGTAATTCACCATAAGAAGCAAATGCCCAGATAAAGTCAGAATCCCATGAGGCCATCCCAAGAATGAAAGGGCCCAGACTCTATAGTGAAACTCTGAGAAGACAGTAACCCCTGGACCTTGAACATGTTTACCAGCCTCTTCTCTTCTCTGTCTTGACCAGACATTATTTTCTTGCAGGAAACAGAAACTCACTGAATAAGTCATGGAATTTCTTACATGGTTTAAGGAATTCTCTCAGAATATATGACAGAAAATACAGCCAAGCTTTTCCAGGCTTGGACTTGGAAATGAGAGCATCAGGAGCCAATGATGTCTTGTTTGCTCTTACACACTTTCTCTTTTACCTTTTCTGTCTCCCCACAAGAGCTCCCTGATTCCCCTGTGTACGTCTTTCATTCTCCTTCCCTCCTTCTCACAGACTGCCTTTCTCTAATTGCTCAGTAGCCTACATACTCTCCCTAAAGAGAGGAGATTCAGTCTTGGAATTTACCTGACCTTCTGGTTGCAGACAACTTAATGTCATTGTGTCCTAATTACAAACTACCAGGAGGAGGACTATGGTCCAGTTCGAATCCAAGGTCCAAACCTGGTCAAACCCCCATGAAAGGGAGAGTTCTAAAGGGCTTCCCTTTTTGGGTCTGAGAATAGGTTCACAAAAAATAAAGTGTGGAATTGGGAGGGAAATATTCCTCAATGTAATAAGTTACTTTTATAGGATAATCTATTATATTTACATTGGTTCATCAGGTCAAAACATATAAAAATGAGGGTGTGGAGAAAAGGGAGCCCTCTTGCACTGTTGGTGGGAATGTAAATTGATACAGCCACTATGGAGAACAGCATGGAGGTTCCTTAAAAACTAAAAATAGAACTACCATGTGACCCAGCAATCCCACTACTGAGCATATACCTATAGAAAACCATAATTCAAAAAGACACATGGACCCCATTGTTCACTTCAGCACTATTTACAATAGCCAGGACATGGAAACAACCTAAATGTCCATCAACAGACAAATGGATAAATTTGTGGTACATATATATGATGGAATATTACTCAGACATAAAAAGGAACAAAATTGAGTCATTTGTAGAGATGTGGATGGACCTATAGTCTGTCATACAGAGTGAAATTAAGTCAAAAGAGAAAAATAAATATCATATATTAATGCATATATGTGGAATCTGAAAAAATTGGTATAAACAATTTTATTTACAAAGCAGAAATAGAGCCACAGATGTAGAGAACAAATGTATGGATACCAAGGGGGAAAGAAGGGGTAGGATGAATTGGGAGATTGGGATTGACATACATACACTATTGATACTATATATAAAATAGATAACTAATGAGAACCTACTGTATAGCACAGGGAACTCTGCTCAATGCTCTGTGGTGACCTAAATGGGAAGGAAATCCAAAAAAGAGGGGTATATATATATATATATATATATATATATATATATATATATATATATACATATATATAACTGGTTCATTTTACTGTACAGTAGAAACTAACACAACGTTGTAAAGCAACTATACTCCAATAAAAGTTTTTAAAAAATGCATTGACCAAATTTCTGAAATACTTAAAATTTGTTTATACCAAATCACTATTACTTACTATCGTATGCATATATATATATATATATTTTTTTGTGTGTGTGTGTGTGTGATATGCGGGCCTCTCACTGTTGTGGCCTCTACCGTTGCGGAGCACAGGCTCCGGACACTCAAGTTCAGCGGCAATGGCTCACAGGCCTAGCCGCTCCGTGGCATGTGGGATCTTCCTGGACCGGGACATGAACCCGTGTCCCCTGCATCGGCAGGCGGACTCTCAACCACTGCGCCACCAGGGAAGCCCGTATGCATATATTTTTGCAGTTTTCATTATAATTCAGGTTTTTGTCAAAGAGGGAAATACTATTTACCTTGAATGTGTAGGTAGTGCCCCTCAGTTGTCATAATACAAATGTAACACTTGCTTTACACCTTTTCGGCACAGACTTGAATTTATTCTTTCTCCCTACAGAGGATGTAGAGAATCATTTTTAAATGACCAAAAAATAAATAGAAACCTTCAAGAATAATTTTACCAGCATTCTGGTTAATCTGTCTCATGGTTCTATTCCCAGGGGTAAGGCATATGTGCTCAAATTAAAGAGAGGATTTGCCTGATAAATTTGGAAGGCAGACAAATGATTGATGTTTTGCTATATTTACCAGTAATGCATTTTTAAAAGAATCTAAATACACAATACCATCACACACAGTCTTTACTTAATTTCAAGATATAATAAATTGTATACTCAAAATTAAGTAAAACATAATTTACTTTTCTTTTACAGTTTAGCAAATGTTTTAGGAAGCCACATCGAATTTACAGACATGACCTCTGACATCATGGAGTTTTATGGTTTAGTGAGGGGTGGACATTAATCAATTAATGATACAGATCATTGTTAGTTACAAAAAGTGGTAAGGACAGTGACGGAAACTTGTAAGTAGCTTTGAGAATGTAAAATTAGGACACTTTGTTATAGGGTTAGGGGGGTGACAGGGTTGAGGAAGTGATGTTTGAATGGCAATCTGATGGATGCATAGACTTGAACTAGGCAAAGACTAGTTGAGGTAGAGGGATCCTTGTGGTGTAGAGAAGTGCAGCATTGGAGAAAGCAATGGAAGGTCAGTGTGGCTGGAGCCCAGAGTGTACAGGGAAGCTAAGTAAGATTGAAGAGAGTCAGCTTCCACATTCATGTGAGACAGGGCCTTACATGACATATTCGGGATTTCTGCCTTTATGCTGAGAACAGCAGGAAACCATTGAGTGGACTTAAGCAAATGAGTGGCTAGAAAAGATTTTCTTATTAGAAAGATTATTCCAACTGCTGTGTTGAGAATGGCCTAAGGAACAATGGACGAGAAAGATGTGGATGGAACAGTTAGGAGGCTGTAAGCAAGAGGTCATGGTGGCCTGAAGTGGTGGTAGTGTTACGGTAGGGAAAATTGTACCGGTGTGAAAAGTATTTCCAAGGAGGGATCAACAGATCCTGTTGATGGACTGAATGAGGAGTTGTGGTAGATTGATTGCAAACACAACCCTGATTCTTCACTCTGCCTGCATCCCCTTTGCCATTTAACTTTGAAGCATCCTCTGCCTCTGTCTCTGGACTTGGCCATGTGCCTGGCTTTAGCCAATAGAATGAAGCAGAAGTGCGACTGCAATGGCTCCAAGTCTACAACTCAAGAGGCCTTGCTCTTCCTTGTGACTCTGTCATCTTCATGAGGACACGCCCGAGGTGGCCTGCTGGAACATGAAGAACACATGGAGCAGACTCCAACTGCCCAGTCAGCCCCACTGAGTCTGGTCTAGACCAACGGAGAGCCAGCGGGTGCACAGCCCAGTGAGCGAGCCCAGCCAGAAGACATGGAGCCCACAGCAGATTCTCTGCTGACCCCTGATAGATGAGCAATAAACGCTACCATATTACGACACTGAGGTTTTATGATTTTTTTGTTACAAGCATTATTAGATAACTGATATAGGAGCAAGGGAGAAAAATATTTCGAACGCTGTCATTCATACACACCACTATTGTAGTTCAATATGTTATATTATCATAATGCAGCACTCAGAACAGGAAATAGGATGGATAAATTTTGATGGGAGGAAATTATGACCCTGAAAAGTTCCTAACACACAGTAAATAATTAATCAACATTTTTCAAAAGTTGAGTCTATAAAAGTCTTGGTCCTTAGTAGTGAATAATACTAAAAAAGAAGACTCCAAAGGCATAGTTTAGATTTTTCACTTATTTTTCATACTTTGTCATATGCTTGTTGTCAAAATTTTTTTTTATATGTTCAGTTAACCATTATTCTAAAAAAAAGGTAGAAAATCATATAGCATGGCAATGCATAAGAAAAGAAGAACTAAATTAAGCTGGCAAACTCCTGTGTTTTAGAGCATTTCCTGTTTCCTTGCAATTTTTTGTTGGTTTTGTCCCTATTTTTACACTGGCTTGCCAGAGAATCACACAGAGGAAGACACAGTTTATGGCCGGCACAAAACAGTTCCCAGCAGCGACACTGTTAGTTCAAAGTTGCATTTCTTCAAAGAAGATGTGAAAGGAGAAATTGAACAAAAAGTCCATTCCTGGGGCTTGACTGTGAAAGGGAAGCAGGTATGGACCAGGCCACTTAAATGCAGCCCTGACATCTGTTTATCAATATGTGTAGAGTTCCCACACTTTATCATGGCCACTAGGGTGAAGGTTTATAGTAAGTTTTTTCTCTCAGATGAGAGAGGAATTCAGATATTTAGAGGAATACAATTGCCTCCTTTTCTTTTCAATTTGAACTGTGATTTCTTGATATTATTTTTGGATGTTCTCAAGTGGTTTTGAAATGTTAGTGTATATAGGAATTATTAGGGAGGTTGTTAACCATAGATCCCTGGAGATTCTGATGCCGTAGGTCTGGGGTAGGGTCCAAGAACCTGCATCCCCAGCAGGCTCCCATGTGCTGCTGATGCTACTGGTCCGGGTACCATACTTTTGAGTGGCAAGACCTCAGAGACTGAGGTAGCCCTATTCACAACTCCGAAGAGAGAAATATAAAAGCATTCTCTTAGGCAAATTATTTCTATCTTTTTTTAAACCTTGTCCTACAAGTGGTCTTCAATACTGGTCCTGCTTTCTAATTACTGCCCAAAAAGCATGAGAGCAGATCAACATACTAAGTTGGAAAAAAGGCTTATTTCTTCCTAATAACCTATTAGCAATAATTGAAATTTGTAAAAAGCTACTACTGCTTTTCCTTCCTTTTGTGAGTCTCATGCCTTCCAGTATTTCACAAGGTCCATCAAGCCAAGGAACCAAAAAATTGTGAGTCTTAAATGAGAGCATGTGAAGAGTTTTGTTCTATCCCTTACCTGCAGTGACTGCTTGAAGGAAGGCAGTTTAAAGCTGAGACATAAAAGAAAACCCATGGGTGGGAAGAGTCAAAGCTTCCTCCTCAGTGAGGCTGCATTTTCCATTTGATGGTCATCAGCACATGTAGAAGACAGAGCAGGGTTGTGCCCACTTTGCTGCAGGTTTTGCCTGTTGAGCATTATTGGAGCTATTCAGGTTTTTTCCAGCTTCTCTCATGTCACTGACATAGTCTGAGTGTGTGACAAGGAGTGAGGGTAGGTAGGAAAAGTGTTTCTGGCTTCTGCTCTTTCTTCTTAATTCTTCCTAATTTTTGTTCATTTTATAGAATGAGTGCCTTGCATAAAATACAGAAAAGCATAAGAATAAAAGAATTTGTGGGTCCATTTCCCAAAGAAGATCCCTGTTAATATTTTAATTCATTTCCTTCTATTTTTAGGTCTGTACAAACACATGAATGTTTTTACAAACCTGCATATACAGGTTTGAATCAGTTTTTCTTTAATAATATCGTGGGCATTTTTTTTTTTTTTCGGTACGCGGGCCTCTCACTGTTGTGGCCTCTCCCGTTGCGGAGCACAGACTCCGGACGCGCAGGCTCAGCAGCCATGGCTCACGGGCCCAGCCGCTCCGCAGCATGTGGGATCTTCCCGGACCAGGACACGAACCCATGTCTCCTGTATCGGCTTGCAGACTGTCAACCACTGCGCCACCAGGGAAGCCCCATCATGGGCATTTAAACAAGATTTTTAATGCTGTAGCATTTTCATCTTTATCATTTATGATAATTTATCGAACTTACTCCCTGTTGCTGGTTCAGATGTTAAACTCAACATTTCTCTCTCTCTATCTCTCTGTCTACATCTCTCTCTCATACATTTCTGAGCTTCTGGGAGAATAAGAAGTAAGGTCAGAAGCAAAAGAAAAGCTCAAATCTGGAGAATATTAAAGTACTAGAAACAATGTCTGTCCTGGGGATATTTGCACATCCCTAATTGCCTGGAGCCTGAGTTTAAATTGGCCACACACAGGGGGACAGGAGACAAAGCCTGGGACCCCAACAAGTAAGAAACAGAGCTAAACCCTAGGAAAGGTAGGGTACACCCATATAGGAGAACTTGAGGGTATCTGCTGAGTTCAGCCTTTGCTCTGAGTACCAAAGGATGAAAACAAAACAATAATGATAGTGCCAAGCTTGTGGAGGGCGTCTCCTTCTAGGTACCTGTAATATCCTATTTCTTGATTTGGGTGCTCACTGTACAGATATGCTTAGTTTGTGAAAGTTTATTGAGTCCTTCACTTAGATATGTGCACATTTCTGTGTATATATATTATACTTTAACAAAAAGTGAAAAAAAAATCATAATGCCTCTATGACTTTCCCCCAGACTCATAAGGTGAGCATGTGTTTTAATTTGTGCTGGAGTGGTAGGGTTCCCTATCCCTGGCAGAATAAAATGCAAATTTGCTTTGGAGAAAAGTAAATTAAACTCAGAATGTTCACAGATAAAGTTCCAAGGATTAATAAGTATAAGAGGAAATGAGCCACCATGGGAGAGAGTCAGCAGAAACAGCACATGGATTCACACCTATAGTGACAGTCATTATTGGAATTACAAGACAGTGAATATGAAATAATTATGATGCACATAGTCAAGAAAATAAAGGAGTATTGAAAATGTGACTAAGAAATAGGAAATATCAATATTGTACTTACCAGCAAAAGAACTGAATAATAATTCTAGAGTTGTAAAATGAATTTTAAATTAGAAAATCAACAGCTTTAAAAAATAATATGGGACTTCCCTGGTGGCACAGTGGTTGAGAATCTGCCTGCCAATACAGGGGACATGGGTTCGAGCCCTGGTCTGGGAAGATCCCACATGCCGCAGAGCGGCTGGGCCCGTGAGCCATGGCCGCTGAGCCTGCGCGTCTGGAGCCTGTGCTCCACAACAAGAGAGACCGCGATAGTGAGAGGCCCGCGCATCACGATGAAGAGTGGCCCCCGCTTGCCACAACTAGAGAAAGCCCTTGCACAGAAACGAAGACCCAACACAGCCATAAA
Source organism: Lagenorhynchus albirostris (assembly GCF_949774975.1). NCBI lineage: Eukaryota > Metazoa > Chordata > Mammalia > Artiodactyla > Delphinidae > Lagenorhynchus > Lagenorhynchus albirostris. Next base: position 38,839,498 of record NC_083109.1, on the reverse strand, counting down.
TAAATAAATTTAAATCGTATGGGCTTCTAAGAAGACCTCTGCTTAAAAAAAATAATAATAATAATATGCAATTTAAAAATGTGTACTAGGCAAGAAAAAGTAGAAACAAACATGAAATTAATTTTAATAACATTTTATTTAACCCAGTAAATTCAAAGTAATATCATTTCAACACACAATCAGTATAAGATTATTAATGAGATAATTTACATTTTTTCATACAAGTCTTTGAAATCCAGAGTGTATTTTACACTAAAAGTACATATCAATTTGGAGTAGCTACTTTTATACATTCTCTATACACACACACACACACACACACACACACATACTCACTGGAACTTATGTTTTTCTACTATATGTAGATGGGCATTGGTCCAAGATGGAATATATGAAACAAAACCCTTGATTTAGATAGATATTAATTTTTTTTAATTAAAGTTTTAAAATATATTTTTAAAGTTTACTTTCCATTCACAGTTATTGCAAACTATTGGCTCTATTCCCCATGCTATACAATACGTCCTTGAGCCTATCTTATATCCAGTAGTTTTTATCTCCCACTCCCCCACCCTTATATTGCCCCCCTCCCCCCTCCCCACTGGTAACCACTAGTTTGTTCTATATATCTGTGGTTCTACTTCTTTTTTGGTATATTCACTAGTTTGTTGTATTTTTTAGAATCCACATATAAGTGATATCATACAGTATTTGTCTTTCTCTGTATGACTTATTTCACTTAGCATGATGCCTTCCAAGTCCATCCATGCTGCTGCAAATGGCAAAATTTCATTCTTTTTTATGGCTGAGGAGTATTCCATTGGTATATATATGGAATATGAATTCCATATATATTGGAATATATATATTGGAATATATATATATACACACACACACACACACATACATACACCACATCTTCTTTATCCGTTCATCTGTTGATAGACACTTAAGTTGCTTCCATATCTTAGCAATTGTAAATAATGCTGCTATGAACATTAGGGTGCATGTCTCAGTTCAAATTAGTGCTTTTGGGTTTTTTTCAGATAAATACCCAGGAGTGGAATTGCTCTCCACTACTAGTAGATCTATTTTTATTTTTATTTTTATTTATTTTTTTTACTAGTAGATCTATTTTTAGTTTTGTGAGAAACCTCCATACTGTTCTCCATAGTGGCTGCACCAATTTACATTCCCACCAACAGTGCAGGAGGGCTCCCTTTTCTCCTCATCCCCACCAACACTTGTTACTTGTCCTCTTTTTGATGATGGCCATTCTGACAGGTATGAGGTGGTATCTCATTGTGGTTTTGATTTGCATTTCGGTAACAGTTAGTGATATTGAGCATCTTTTCATGTGTTTGTTGGCCATCTGCATTTCCTCTTTGGAAAACTGTCTATTCAGTTCTTCTACCCGTTTTAAAATGGAGTTATTTGGTATCATTTGCAAATATTTTCTCCCATTCAGTAGGTTGTCTTTTTGTTTTGTTGATGGTTTCCTTTGCTGTGCAAAAGCTTTTAGTGTTAATTTAATTCAACAGATGTGTGTAATTTATTGAACCATTTCCCTACCGAGAGATATTTAGTTTTCTTTTTCCTGTTTCAAATAAAGCTGCAAGGAGCATCCTTTATACAAAAACTATGTGGACTTGTGTATTTCCAAGGCACTGAGTTTCAGATATGGATTTGCTGTGCAATGGATGATTTTAACAGCAGATTAGACACAACTGAAGAGCTACTTAGTGATCTGGAAAAGAGATCTGAAGAAATTACCCAGAATGCAGTAGAGAGAGACAAGAGAATGAAAATATGATAAAGCACTTAAGATGCATATATGTCTAAACAGAGACAAAATAAAGAAGGGGTGTAGGAGTGTTCTTAGAGATGATGCCTAAGATGTCTCCAGAATATATCAAAGATACCAGTCCTCAGATTAAAAGGTCCCAATGAATCCCAAGAAAAATAAAAGGAACTCATCGAGGTACATGATAGTGAACTCAAGGTGCACCAAAGACAGAGGCTCTCACAATCAGTTATTTTAAAAAGCAGAAAAATAGCACATACAAAGGAATAACTATTAGAGTAACAGCTGACTTCTAGCAGCAACAATGGAAGGCAGGAGTCAGGGAGTAAGATCTGTAAAGTGCTGAGAGAAAATACCTGTCAATCTGTAAATGCATACCTTGAGAAAGAGCAAGGGGGAAATAAAACATTTCCAGACAAAAACTGAGAGCTTTTACAAGCAGTAGACCCTTACAAAGGGAGAACATCAGGAATTTATTCGGTTAGAAAGAAAATGATTCTAGAAGGTATGTATGAATGAAATGAAACAAATCGAAACTAAAATAATGAATATGTTGTTAAATCTAAACAAATATTTATTAAATGTAACGATAAGAGTATCTAATTTGGGAGGTTAAAAAATCAAGATAGACCTGAATTCTGGACAACAACCAAATGTTATTTGACAGGAGTGACTGGAGCTGATTCTTTTAAAGTTCATCTATTTTTTAGGAGAAGAGTTAAGATATTTATTAACTTTAAATGTCTTAAGCTAATAATGCATGTTAAAATTTCCATAGGAATCTCTTAAAAAATAACAACTGAATGTAGAACTTTCAAGTAGATGTTAAAAAAAATAAAGTGGGGAAATTAAACCCCAGTTGAAGTGGCATAGAGAAAGGGTAAACCAACACATAAACAAAATACAGAACAAGTGGGTAGAAAATAAGCTGAGAAAAATAAAAATAAATATATCCACACTCATAATCCATAAAGTAAAGAACTAAACTCCCACTAAAATTCAATGATTTTTTTTCTGTCTGGATAAAAACAAATAAGTGAATGCTTTTTAAAAGACAGAGGGCACAGAAAAGTTGAAAATTAGAAACATAGAACAAATGCCTGTCATATACTAATTAAAAGAAAGTTTTAGGGGTATAATAATACAAAACAAAATCAAGTTATAGCAAAGAGAATTATAGGAGGGAAAGAGGATCATTTACATAGCAACAAAAGTGTTTATTCATCAGAAAAATATTTTATAAACTTGTATGAATCTTGCAAAATAGGCCTCAAATAAATAAACCAAAAATGTGTAAAACTACATAGAGGAAGCTAAAAAATCCACCAGCATATCAGAAGATTTCAACATACCTCTCTAAGTGATTGATAAGTTAGTCAAACAAAAATAAGGCTATAGAAGTTCTCAACAATATAATTAACAAGTTTGACATAATAGATACATTTAAAATACTGTTCCTGTCAATGCATAGGATTGACATAGGCCAGAAAGAAAGTCTTAGGCTAGGCCAGAGAGAAGGTCTTAACTTTCAGAGATTTATAATCGTATTACCACATACTCTAACGTCAACATAATTAACTTAAAAATTAATAACAAAGTGATACCAGAAAGAAAAGGATGTGGAATGATAGGTAGGGGTTAATTTGTCCAGTATGGGTCCCCCTGAAGACTGGCCTTCCAGAAGAAGAACTGCATCCTTCAAAGCTCCATGGAAACTGGCTATAGTTCAGCACTTAAGATGTCAACTGAAGGCTTGGACCGCAGCCCTTGGATGGATCCTGACAGGAAAACGGCAGCTGCTATACACTTAGCTATCAACACAGAGCTGACAGGAGAGAGCTGGGCCATGACGCTGCCACATCTTATTTTTTACTGTGTTGGAGCCTCTGATCATATAAAAAGAGATACTCATGCTTCCTCAATAGTGATTCTTGAAAACCTTCAGACCAAGATGTGGGATTTCCTATCCCAGAGTCTGACTTCTGGCCACGTCAGTTTGTTGTGTGCTGCCTCAGAGAGTGATCGGGACAAGAGGAGACCCACTCACTTATACTCATGCCATCTCTGTGAGTTTTCCCCAGTAGAAACTCCTTCAGCAGGTTTGATGTATGCAATGCTAGTTCAGTTGCCCTTGTTTGTACTTCATGGAACAAAGAGACTGTCAGACATCAATGGAGGGAGTGGAAATTGGCAAAGCCACTTTGGAAAATAAGCTGGCGTTTGTAATCCAGTTGTACATGCACAACACCAGTGCCCAGGAAACTCCACTCCAAAGAAACTTGCACACAGGTACACTGGAATGGTCCTTGCTCTACCATTTTCTAAGCCAGTGAGGAGGCACCATGTAAAAAGATACCATTCTCTGCTTGGAGAAGAACAACACTTAGAGACAAATGAGAATCTGGGACGGGCCCTTCTATTGCTCCTCACATTGTCTCCCAGAGAACCAACTTTAGGGCATGAAATTCACAAAATGTCAATTTCTTATATCATCTGTGTAAATAACCAGGCAACATTTTCCACTTTGACATTATGGTTTCCAACATTTCTGAGAAATGGAAATAAAAAATTAAGAATGTACCACTGCAGTCCTTTAACTTTCTAGAATATATAGAAAGTGTAGCCTTCTGACACCATAGCAACAAATGACTTGATGATCAACATGAATTTTCAATTGTCCATCGTTTACTCTGCTGTTGTGGCTACTCAACCAGTATTTGGGGTTTGAGAATTTAAGCTTCGCATCTTTTTAAAAAAATTCTAATTTCTTTTTTTTTCCAAAATTGTCCTGCGAGGCTATTGCTTAGCATAATGGAGCTGGTGTAGGCATAATACTCCTGACTGTTCTTAGGGTCCCTTTAAAAATTCTTCAGGAAGATAACTTGTAAGCACCAACATCCTAACAAAGACATCTACAGACACACATATTTACCTAGATATCAGAATTAGAAAGATCAATAAATTTTTATGCCTCCATTTCATAGGTAAATTAGAATTTTATTTTGTTAAAGTGGATGTCTTTTAAATTTATGTTCGTTTACTTGGCGTAACATCGTCATAAAACGTATCCTACTCTTGATCTGGAACTCATTTTTCCTTTACAGTGTTTCCCTTTGAGCTACGTACCATATGGAGAAATAGAAAAACACAGCTTTCCTGATTATTTACATTCTTTTGGACTAGAATCCCTTTGGCGATAGCATAAAAACCACACAAGACTTTGGGCCCAAAAAGTCAGCAGAACATGCTCACTTATATGTGAGATATTCCTCATTTGGGACACATTCATCTCTACCTTCTTTTAAATCTTATCATACCTGTTATTGTTGGTAGCATCATGACTGTTCACCAGCATCTCCTCTTCCAGGTGCACAGGACAGTTACACTACCCTCTCCTTAGAAGTTGGCATAGCCATGTGGCTTGCTTTAGCCAAAGAAATGGGAGTGAAGTCATAATTTCTGGATAGTGGCATTTAATGGTTAGGATAACGAGCCTGGAACGCTGAGTTAACACCTGTAGGTTTAGGAATCACTGCACTTGAGAGTCTCCTGTGCCCAATGAATGCACTTTTGGAAAGCAAGAGATGAACTTTTGTTGTGCTAAATTGCTGCAGATTTTGTTGCTGCAGCCTAATTTAGCCCGCCCTGACTAATGTAATGTACCAAATAGTGTACTTAAGGGAGAAATGCCTCGACTAATAAAGATATATTTTAATGGCCCATTTTATCAACAAATATTCTGTTATCAAAATTAAAATGAAAAGCCCTCCATTGACAGTGAATCTATTATTCTTCCAGTAATTAAGTCTCGAAATCTTGGAATTATCTGTGATTCTTCAATTATGATATTCACATTTAATGATTTGCTAAGTGTTATTGATGTCATAAATGGAGATTGGTAGAGGCTATGGTTCTAATTCCTGTTCTTTAAGTTGCTAACAAATGTTTTGGAGCAAGAGACTTAATATCTATGTGTCTCTGTTTCTGTATTTTTAAAACGAAAGTTGGGCTACAATATTTTAAGATTAATCTTCAGCTCCAATATTTTATGACATTTTAAGATGTTTCTCAAATAAGATTTTTGTTTTGTTCTGTTGTGCACTTATTTTGTCACAACCTTCTATCAGCTCATGTTCTGGGCTCTTGCCCATTCTGCATCCAGCACGTGGGTTTCTTATATCTCACCTTTAAGTACTCAAACATCTTTAATTCCTTTCTACCATATAAACCAGTTGCTAGATGCTGTGAGCCCTGTAGAGCTGAGTGTTTTAAAACCCATAAGCTTTTTCAACTTTCAGACAGGTTTGGAAACCACAGCTCAGGGGCAGAAATAATAAATGTCTGCCATTGCTTCCCTAGCACATGTCTGTGGCTGACATCTGTAATCAAATACAGTACTTCCCCTTCTTGAGTGTGGGTACAACTTCAAAGTCACTGTCAACATCAACCTTTAGGAAGTTACTATTTGTTAATCAGAGATTTAGACTTTTGTTGAAATGTTTTTACTGTGTAATGCGTAAAAGTCCACCTTTAGCAGTGTTCCAAGTCCTCCATGATCTTCTCAACCAACTCACCGCCCACCATCTATTTCACTTTTCATAGGAGAGTTTGTTATGGCTTTATATCCTCACTTGTGTTACTTCCTCCATCTAGAATGACTTCTATGAAAAAAGTCACACCCATTCCTCCAGCAAAAACTCAAACTTCTATTACACCCACTGCCTTCTCCAACCCCATAGGCTCTCCTCTAAAAAAATGTTTCTCTTCTAAAAATGTTTACTGGTGTTTCCCACTTTCTGAGTGTCACCCCACCCCCATGACTCTAATTATATCTCTGGAATTTACCGGCAGGGTATATACATATTGGCACATAGTTACTATCAATTTTGGTAGCATTTAAAAATGAACGAATATTTTATTAATCACAGCTGCATCCATTGGTTGGAAATATGGCAGAATTCACATCCAGGAAGCATTTATTCAGGCTGCTGACGTTATTTGGTGCACATAGGAATTACACCTTGAAAGAAGTCTATGACACTCCACTAGTCCATGACCACAGTGGGAAACACTTCATTAAGGAGTTCATGATGCTCTCCTCTCTTAGTGGGTTATATTTTTTTAGGGGAGGAATCATATCTAACATTTGTCCATAGCATGGCACCTTTCCCAGGCTCCCAGCATCATCCCCAGCTACCATATAAGGATAAGCAGACATAGAAGAAAAAATTATGTTTCCCTAAAATGCTGCTGCTAACACACTGTTTAAAGATATTGAGGTACGTACCAAGTATGAAATAAACAGGAAGGAAGGCACGGCAAGAACATTTGTTCTGTCTCAGTGTTTCTCAAAATATGGCCCGTGGACTGGTGCCAGTCTGTGATGAAAGAAGTGCCAAAGTTGAGAGTAAGCATTTAGAAGATTCTAACCAATTTTCCTGTTATTCTTTTTTTCTGGTAATATTCATTGCAATGTAATTTCCTAGACTGTTGAATCTCATAATGGAAGTCTGGGCTTATAGTTTGTATGCCTTTGCTTACTTTTTATGTCATTTTCTATTAATCATTTTTAAAATTTTACAAATGCATATACCTTTGACAGATTGGAAATTAAAAACAAAATAAACTAGCCCTTCCCTACAGATCATTTCAGAATTATTACCCTATCTATCTGTCTCTATCTGTTCTGATTTTCTCTAGATCATTTTCCTACGTGAGAAAGGACTTCAGCTAGCATTGATTATTTTATGGTAACAGGAAAAATGTTATATCTTACAGATTTCTCTTAGAGATAATATCAGTTACGCAGTGGTTGTTCAGCTTTTAAGTTTGAGACCTGAAATCAGCTCACCCTCCCTCCTCAGGGTGTGTCGTTATATTTAGAAAAACGAAGAAAACTGAATAGGTGGTGAATAGAAAACAAATTGTCCAACTGAACTTTTGAATTTCCTGCATTTGGCTAGCTCTAGCTTTAAATCATAAATATTATTAAACATGGATTCCTGTCCCAGAAGAATGAATAATAACGGTTATATCCTAGGAACAGATGACATATTGTGCTCACAAATACGTTTCCATCCACAAATGCTGGCATTTAGAGGTTACCAGCTGTATTTGGGGTATAGGAGGTATAAAGCACATTACAGGAATATAATTTTAGAGTTGCTGAGGTCATGTGGGGATTTGGTTCGCCTCCATTTTCATTTAAATCATATTCACAAGTAATGCCATTGTGGATGAAGTTATCTCATTAAAGTGTCAGACATTTTAGACTCCATTTCCATGTGCCTTATTATATGAAGACCTGCAACTTGAAATTCTCTCCAGATTAATCTGAGAGGAAAATACAGGCTCTCATTCTGAATACATCCCAGAAGGGATTAAGTGACCTGATTTCAAGAAAAAAATGGAACAGGCTATGCAGTGAGTAATTTGCCTCCCAGCAAAATAGAAGTGACAAACAACAATTTTATTCATAATAGAAGTTTCCCCCAAAGCATACTTTTCTGCTAACTCTGGCATATTCTATTTGCAAAATGTTTTTAATGTATCTCATGTCATGTGCCTCTGTTTGTGAGTTCAGGTTTTCCTCTTGCAGGAGCATGAAATCCAACATCTATTTTAAAGTAAAATTAAAGATTTGCAGAAGGCATAAGAAACATATCACAGCAAACACATAATTTCCTTGGAAAGTAGGCACTCTGAGTCTCTCGCCCTCCAGGAGAAACATCATAGTTATCTAGTGAATATTATCGGTACATTTGTATTTAATATGCAATCTACTTGTTTTATTGAACATGCTCTGATTTTGTCATGAAATGAAAACAAATAATTGTGGCAGCTTTCCTACTGAAGTAAAATTCACAATATACAGAATGATTTATTAGGGAACCTACTAATTGAAAAATAAATATATTTTTATACATGTATATAGACAGCCTAGTGCTATCTCCTCTTCACAGCTCTCTCATCTGGGACTCAAATTAAATTTATTAATGCAAAATTTTGGGGTGCCTTAGTGATGGTTTTGTTTCAGTATAATAAGTCAAATGGAATATTAGTTAGTCCAGATTTAATGGGTTTAAAAATAAATCATTTTAATCTTTTGACCCAGAAAGTGATTCCTCTTTTTTAAGACTTTATCTCAGTTTAAGAAATTTTATATCATTACTTTTAAGTCAGAGCTTTAAAGATTATCACCATTTTTTTTTTTACTCAATAACATCTTTCAAAAAAAAAAGAAATATGTAAAAATGAGGAAGAACAGACCAAAATAGAACATCCAGCTCATACTTTAGTCTGAAATATTATTTCTGAAAATACTGATAAATTGACTCATCCTTTTGGTCCTGATATCAGGAATGGGTTAAAAACATCTGACAGGCTCACTAAATGTGGATTGGCCATTATGTGAAGTTTTCAAGTGCTTTCTGAATTTTTTTTCTAATTACACTCTTAAATGTTTGAAAAGTGGTCATGATCAAAGACTGAATTTAAGCTGTACCTAGTGCCTTGCCAGTCAGCACCTTTGACATATGTCAAGATTGAGCAGAGATTTCTAATATGGGATCTGATGTAACAGAGGAATGAGATGCCAAACCATAAGATAGAAAAGCTGAGAGACTGGGGAAAGAAACCCAAACTTATCAGCATTTTCCTTACTCTGTCTTGTCACAGGCAGTGAAATGCTTTGAAAGTGATCTCAAGGAGAAGACAAATTCTGAGTGTAACAGTGAGATTTCAATGACATGGAGAAGCTGGAGAGATGGCTGAAATCCACGGATTGTGAAACCTCCCTCAATCAACTTTCCTCAGACCTGGTGTAAGAGGAATTCACTGCTGGGTCTTGAAGGCATTGTCACATCTGGCTGTGCCTGGAGAAATATCTGTGCTTCTATGCTGCACATCGTGAGTAAATATGGAATTAAATATTTTACATTTAAACTTTAAAGAAGAATAGAGCAGCTATGTATACATGTGAAACCATAAGAAAAGTTTTTTTTATTCTTATTGTTGCTTACTTCAAATTATGACTTCTTTTCCTGGACTTTCAACAATCCTGCCCTCCCTACTCCCAGAATAATCCATATATCATGGTAGAAAGTGTGGTCATGTCCTAAAACAAAACAAACTCACTCAAATTACCTTGCTTTGTTGTCTTTTGGGATAATTGTTCAAATGGAAGAGTTTTTTTAAATGAAACATATTTCTCTTTTCTTTTTCCGCTTTTCCTTGTCAGTTCTTGGGGAGCTATTCCATCTAAGCACTAGCTTAAATGGTGAGTAATTTCACTTTTTAGAACTTCTAAACCAAACATTATTTTGGTCCCATCTTCCCTGAGTAAATTTCATGAGGATATACCCCAAAGGCTTTAACTTGATGAGAAAAGAGTTGAAGAACTAGGACAGTGCATTGGGGGTCACCTGTCTCTAAGGTTGATGTTAACAGCAAGGAGAAAGGTGAGAAAGTGTGTACTTCCCTCTTTAGGATGAGACCCACTTAGGTACCAATGCACAGTGGAGACTTCTTATTTATTGGAACTAAGAATTAAATCTGGGCAGGGGCTTTCCTGGTGGCGCAGTGGTTAAGAATCCGCCTGCCAGTGCAGGGGACACGGGTTTGAGCCCTGGTCCAGGAAGATCCCACATGCTGCGGAGCAACTAAGCCCGTACGCTACGACTACTGAGCCTGTGCTCTAGAGCCCATGAGCCACAACTACTGAGCCTGCATGCCACAACTACTGAAGCCTGCGCACCTAGAGTCCGTGCTCCACAGCAAGAGAAGCCACCACAGTGAGTAGCCCCCACTCGCTGCAACTAGAGAAAGCCCACGCACAGCAACGAAGACCCAACTCAGCCAAAAATAAATTAATTAATTAAATTTTTTAAAAAAGTCTGGGCAGATTTCCAAAATAGGCAACATTTTCTTTGTCTTCAACATGGTCCCCTTTCAGATGTGTGGCTCCTCCTCCCATTTCCCTCTGGAATTCGGCATTCCTCTCCACCTCTCCTCCTTTCCTCACGCAAATCCCTAAACATAAATCCCGAAAATCTGCTTATAAATCTCTTCCACTCTCATACTCTAGAGAAGATAGAAATACTTGTTCAGAAGTATTTCCTGTAAGAGTATTAATGGTTTAACACGCATCAAAGTGAAGAGTAAGGGAGAAACAGTGGAGTTCTGGCATCCACCAGTGGTGGGAGGGGTCTTGGCTGGGTTGAGGTCAAGGGGACTTCATGGTCCCCTCAGTGAGTCAGGTCCATTTCTGAGTGAGACTTTGTCTGGTAGATATCATTACTAGCACTGGTGAAAAGAAATAACCTGCTCTGCTCTGCTTCAGCAAATTGTGTGTATTATCCACGAGTGTTCCCATCATTTAAGTAGCTCTTTTGACTGAGCACAGAGGGCAAAGAAGAGAAAGTAGAAATTAGAAGTTTTCAGAGTTCCTACTCTGTGCAAAGCCTCTTACATATTAGCTCCCTTAAGCCTAATTAACCCTTTATAAAATAAGTTTGCTTCAAAAAATAACAGCAACCATTATTTATTTTCATTTTATTTTATTTTCTTTGTATTCAAGTATAGTTGATTTACAATATTGTGTTAGTTTAAGGTGTACCACAAAGTGATTCAGTTATATATATGTATGTATGTATATATACATACATATATATATTATTTTTTCAGTTATTTTTTCCATTATAGGTTATTACAAAATACTGAATATAGTTTCCTGTGCTATACAGTAAATCTTTGTTGCTTACCTATTTTATGTATAGTAGTTTGTATCTGTTAATCCCATACTCCTCATTTATCTCTCCCCTCTTCCCTTTCCCCTTTGGTAACCATTAAGTTTGTTTTCTATGTCTGTGAGTCTGTTTCTATTTTGTATATAGATTCATTTGTATTATTTTTTCGATTCCACATACAAATGATATTGTATAATATATTTCTCTTTCTCTGTCTGACTTACTTCACTTAGTATGATATTCTCTAGGTCCATCTATGTTGTGCAAACAGCAATATTTCATTCTTTTTTATGTCTGAGTAATATTCTGTTGTCTGTATACATATATGTATATGCACACACACACACACACACGCACACGCACACACACACACACACGCACACCACATCTCCTTAAGCCAATTGTCTGTTAATGGATACTTGAGTTGTTTGCATCTCTTGGCTATTATAAATAGTGCTGCTGTGAATGCTGGGCTGTGTGTATCTTTTTGAATTGGAGTTTTCATCTTTTCTAGATATATACCAGGATTGGGATTGCTGGGTCTAGCAACCATTATTTATTGATCTCATGTATAACAGTTTCCAGTTTATTATCTTATTTAATTCTCATATTAACTCTGTTAAATTGGTATCACTACCAATTACCCCTGTTTCCTAGATTGGGAAACTCAAGGTTAAAAGCAATTATCCTGTTGACCTGTAACTATAGAGCTGGGGTTATGGGCCCATTTACATTTTTCATAGGATTAAACAATAGCCAATGGTTACATAAGTTGGAAATGGTTAAGCTGAGAAGTGAACTAAGGTTTGAATCGACCCAAAGCCAGTGTCAGTGCTATTGTGGTTATGAGTGTGTGTGTGTGTGTGTGTGTGTGTGTGTGTGTGTGTGGTTGAGATAGATATGTCTTTTTTGCAATCTTTTCTGACTTTTTAAATTCTTAGCCCTTTTCGTGAACTAATAAATGATTAATTTAAAAATAGAGAAATGTAAGGACAAAAGAAAGGGAAAAAGGAAAACATGGGGGCAAATATTTCTCCAGTCAAAACCAAAAGACCATTAGGATATAAGAGGAATAAAGCATAAGCAGCTTAGATAAAGAATGATCAATAACACCTATCTGTGGAATGCTGCTAAAGTGCTAGTCATTGCCTTAAATTTGATAGATTTTCACACTTAAGCCTCCAACAATTCTCTGAAGTAAACCTTATTATTTCCACTTAAAAAATGAAAACAATATGATACAAAGATGGTAAGTAATTTACCTGAGGTCAAACTTCTAGTAAGATTCAGGATGTACATACTAGGAGATGCTCCTTTCTAAGGCTATTTGATACCATCTCTTCCAACCTTTCCTCCTAGGCTCAGACATCAATCCTCTCTTCTAAGGAAAGAAGGCAGTGCCCAGAAAGAGTTCTGCTAGCCTGGACTCTGGCTAGTTTAGATAATATCATTTTCCTTTTGGCCAAGGTGAGAGAGGTGGAGATGCCCTGACTTTGCTTTGAAAGTTGAGAGCTCAGAGACTCTAGCCTGCCAAAGGAACAGAAGGGAGAGCTCCAATCCAGACCTTTCAAGGCAGAGCTAATCAGGTCATCTTAATGTTATTAGCTGATGGGAAAGATAAGAAAATATAGATTGAAAATGTTTAGGATAAAAATTATCATAACAGGGACTTCCCTGGTGGCGCAGTGGTTAAGAATCTGCCTGCCAATGCAGGAAACACAGGTTCAAGCCCTGGTCTGGGAAGATCCCACATGCTGCAGAGCAACTAAGCCCTTGCGCCATAACTACTGATCCTGAACTCTAGAGCCCGTGAGCCACAGCTACTGAGCCCTTGTGCCACAACTACTGAAGCCCGCGCTCCTAGAGCCCGTGCTCCACAACATGAGAAGCCACCACAATGAGAAACACGTGCACTGCAACAAAGAGTAGCCCCTGCTCGCCACAACTAGAGAAAGCCCGTGTGCAGCAATGAAGACCCAACACAGCCAAAAATAAAAAAATTAATTAATTAAAAAAAATTATCATAACACAGATAACTGAGGAGATCAAGATGGCGAGTAGAAAGATGCTGAGCTCACCTTGCCCCATGAACACGTCCAAAATACATGTACATGTGGAGAAATCCTCACTGAAAACAAACTGGAGACTGGCAGGAAGACTCTTCTACAACCAGGGCTGTAAAGAAAGCTACACACAAAGTAAGATAGGAAGGGAAAAGAAGCGATCAGTTTGGGACCCACACCCCTAGGAGGGGACACAGAAGAGCAGAGGGATATCACGAGCTCAGAGATCCTCCTTCCTGGGGAGTGAGGAGCTTGAGCCACATATTGGGCACCCCAGTCCTGGCCTCTAACATTGGAAAAATGAGTCCCTTAGCTGGTTTGAAAGCCAGTGGGACTTACCAGAGGACTGTAAGAAACAGAGACTCCGCTTGTGAAGAGCTCACACACATGCCTGTTTACTCCAGGGAACAAGGCAGAGGAAACAGATTGAGAACAGCCCAGGGCTCTGGCCAGTTTCCTGAAATTGTCCAGCACATGCCCCAGCCCACACCAGGTGCTGGCTCAGGCCCCTCTTGCTCCAGCGCTGCTTCCCACTGGGGTGAAGGTAATGTTGCCCAGAAGAAGAATGCACACATAGAGGGAACTGAACCAGCTTAGAGTCAACCCTTAGGGCTTCTGTTGCAGCACCCTGGGACCACCACCCCACTTAGGGTGATGATGACCACTGAGCATAAGAGAAGTCCTGGCTCACACCTGGCTCTGGCTCTAACACCTTCATCTCTAACCCCACCTCCCACCAAGGTGATAGCTGCCAGCACACTCTGGGGGAGGATGTCACTTGAGCTCACTTCAGATCTAGCTGTCACATCAAAGCCACCGGGCACACACAGACTGCATAGAGGTGCTCCCACACAAGGATACCCCTTGAAGACCAGGATAGGTAACCATTTCACCTAATTTCATAGAGAGAGAGAAAGTTAAACAAAATGATAGTTTAAGGAACCTCTGGGACAACATCAAGTGTACTAACATTTGCATTATAGGAGTACCAGAAGGAGAAGAGAGATAGAAAAGGGTCAAAAATGTATTTGATGAAATTATGGCTGAAAACTTCTCGAACCTGAAGGATACAGATATCCAGGTACAAGAAGCATAGAGGATCCCAAACAAGATGAACCCAAACAGACCCACACCAAGACATATCATAATTAAAATGGCAAAAATGAAAGAGAGAATTTTAAAGGTGAAAAAGCGAAAAAAAAAAAAAGTAACTTAACAAGAGAACCCCCAAAAGGCTATCAGCTGGTTCTTTAGCAGAAGTGTTTCAGGCCAGAAGGGAGTGGCATAATATATTTGAAATGCTGAAAGGGAAAAACCTACAACCTAGGACATTCTACCCAACAATGTTATCATTCAGAATTGAAGGGGAGACAAAGAACTTCTCAGATAAGCAAAAACTAAGAGTTCATCAATACTAAACCAACCCTACAAAAAGTATAAAAAGGTCTTCTTTAAGTGGAAAAGAAAAGCCTACAGGAAGTAAGAATTTATAGGAAAGGAAAAACCCCACTAGCAATGGCAAATATGTAGTAAAGGCTGTGGATCAACCACTTAAATAAGCTAGTACAAAGATTAAAAACAAAACTTATAAAATCAATTATAACTACAATAAAGTTAAGAGAGAAACATGAAGATGTAAATATGACATCAAAACCACAAAACATGAGAGAGGGGAGTAAAAAAGTGTAGATCTTTTGGAATGTGTTTGAACTTAAATGACTTTATCAGTTTAAAATGAGTAGATATAGTTACAGGTCAATATATATCAACCTCATAGTAACCACAATTCAAAAACCTACCATAGATACACAAAAACTGGAAATAAAGGAACAAAAACATACCACTAAAGAAAATCATTAAACCACAGGCAATAAACTTAAAGAAGAAGAGAAGAACTACAAAAACAATCATAAAATAAGTAACGAAAGTGGCAATAAGTACATACCCATCAATAATCACTTTAAATGTCAATGGGTTAAATGTTCCAATCAAAAGACATAGGGTGGCTGATTAGATTAAAAAACAAGACCCATCTATATGTTGCTTACAAGAGACTCACTTCAGACCTAAATACACACACAGACTGAAAGTGAGGGGATGGAAAAAGATATTTCATGCAAATGGAAATGACAAAAAAACTGGGGTGGTAATACTCATATGACAAAGAAGACTTTAAAACAAGGTCTGACAAAAGGCAGAGAAGGACATTATATAAGGGGATCAATAGAAAAAGAGCATATAACATTTGTTAACCAAATCTAAATCTATAAAGCAAATATTAGCAGACATGGAGGAAGAAATTGACAACAGTACAATAATAGTAGGAGACTTTAATACCCCATTACACCAATGGACAGATCATCCAGACAGAACATCATGATCCCCGTTTTAGAGGATGAACTGAAGCTTGGCATGGTTATAGGTCTTAGGGTGAAACGGCCTATATTTGGAATAGACAGTGACACACCCAGTTCTGTTCACCCCTACAGCATCTGCTTCTTCATTTCTGCAGTGCTATCTCATAGAAGTTTCCAGTTGGGCCAGATGGAAGCCCTAGAGAATAAAACTAATGTTTTAAAATCTCCTTGGCTGTCATTAAATTTGGGTAGACAGGCAATTACCTTGTTCAAGTGTATCAAAAAAATTAAGAATGTATCATTTTTCATTATGTGAAAACTCAGTTTCTACTTGGTATCTGTGCATATTGCTTTCCTCATCAGATAATCTTAGAAAGATGACTTTATTTTCAAGAGTTTTGATCAAATGCAGATTACCAGTCCTCTCAGTTAATTCTAAAGGATGTCTCATATGCCAAGAAACAACACTATAATTTAATCAACAAATACTTACTGAATATGTACTATGTGTTAGATACTGCGTTATGAATGGGGAATAGGATCGTGTTTTACTAGGGCAATGCTAGCTACTACAACAAATAAGCTCCCAAATCACCGTGACTTAACACAATGAGAAGCCCAATATGGATGTTCTAGGTTGGGTAGATTTCCCCTTGTTTGTGACTCAGGTTTCCCCATCTTCAAAATATGGCTTCCAAAATCTTTGTCCTTTTCTCTGTTCCAGTCAATTTTAAGGAAAAAGAGTACAGAGCATTGCTCGTGAGAATTTAAATGGACCTGTTCTGGAAATGGTCCCCATCACTTCTATGCACATTCCATTGGCTAGAACTCAAGTACGGCCACACCCGTCTGTCTGGGAAAGGTGGGCTATCTATGTACCCAAAGAATGAATAAAACATAACTTTCTTCCTGTTCATTTGCCACGTACGATAATATAATCGGGGAGGTGGACATTAGCTAGATAACATGTAAAGCCAATGAGCAATTTTAACTGTGTTGGTTATTTTTAAGGAGAGGAATATGGTGCAAAGACAGCCTATTATTTAGAGCTGGCTTTGACCTGAATAGAGAAAGGGGGAAGTCTTCTCTGAGGGAGTGAGACATGGATATTAAGGATGGGAAGGTGAAGAAAGGAGGGAAGATTGCAAAGGCACGGGAAGAATTGCTCATGGTGAACAGGTGGGACAAGGAAACGCAATGCTAGAGGCAGGATGAGGCTGGAAACCCCTAACTTGCAGAGCCTGTGGGCCATTTAGGAGTCCAAATTCTCTCCTATGACGATGCAAAGCCAATGAAGAGTTTCAGTGTCTGAACTGACCTGGTCAGATTTACATCTTAAAAAAATACCACTCTGGCCACACCGTGAAAATGGGTTGAGGTTGCAGGGGGGAAATAAATTTGGGGGGCCTTTTGGGCGCTGCTGTAGAATTATAATGCCTTCGAGGTGGGTGATGGAGGTAGAAGTGGGAAGAAGAAGAAGTAGAGACATTTAGGAGGTGAAGTTAATCAGACTTAGTTATAAACTAGACTTTGCTATTTATCTGTTTAGCGCTTTTGCTGGATGGTTTGCCTCTTTATGGCTTCTATGTTTAATGATGAATCTTAAGACTGGACAATGTTGCTGGGATGCAGAATGCTAGCTTGGATAGCCGTGGGCCATACTTAAGCAAAAATGCAATGGAGATGTAGTTACCGGTGGCCCGGCATCCTTTGTTATCATCTTTCTCTGTCAAAACCTTCACCTTGGGCTTCCCTGGTGGCGCAGTGGTTGAGAGTCCGCCTGCCAATGCAGGGGACACGGGTTCGTGCCCCGGTCCGGGAAGATCCCACATGCCGTGGAGCGGCTGGGCCCGTGAGCCATGGCCGCGGAGCCTGCGCGTCCGGAGCCTGTGCTCCGCAACGGGAGAGACCACAACAGTGAGAGGCCCGCGTACCGCAAAAAAAAAAAACAAAAAACAAAAACCTTCACCTTCTCCGTTTAATTTCAGTCTTCCATCTTGACCTCAGGGGCAGAGAAAGTGGGTCTGTACACCTAATTTGCTCCATGATGTGTCATGTATGGGCATCTGCATTTCAAAAGAGGATTTTAGGGGAGAAACATACCTGTTTAAAGAGATTAAGTCAGAGAATTATAGCAATGTTGATTAGAATATTTGGGTGGCCTTCAAAGCATGCGACATGGGTGCCATTTTCAGTGCCTTTAATAATGCCATTGATTCTGGTTCTACTTGGGGCCTCCTAACTCTGGTGGGAGAAGCTCCTTAGAGCAGCCCGGACCTGGACCTGGAGTTTCCCCAGGTCTTCTGGGCTGAACTAAGATCTGAAGCTTCCGTCTTCTCTTTCACAGCTTGACACCACTGGGCAGTATTTGAAAGCCAGAAGGATATTCCATTTCTTGCTGAAAATGTACATATGCTAGAATTTTAAAATATTTTTGTAGGTACACAACAATTAAAAAAAAAACTATGTATTCTATTTTTGTGTATGTATAGTTAAGGAAGCCACAAACCACTCATGAAAGCTTTATTTATGGATGCCCTTCCACTGTGGTTAAGAATGTACTGCTCTATTTGGAAGCAGATTATAGGAAACCATGCTCTTTTTCTCTCTTGTCCCCCTCTTCTACGACTAAAAATATGGAAACAGAACCGAGGTCCTATGAGGTGACACCTGATTTATCCCTAGATGCCTCCACGTATGTGGATGTGTGTGGGTGTGTGTCTACGTGAGTCAGCCTTTTCACTCAGTCAGCTCACCAGCTCAGCCCCCAAAATACCCACTTACTTTTGAGCTGAAGTCAGAGCCCAAAAAACACAGTCCTGTCCCTCCAGCTGGAACTGGGGGGAGAAAAACAGAATTTTGTTGCTAGCAGATCCATCCCCTTGGCAGAAAAACCCCACGTATACCTGTTCAAATAGATCTCCAAAGATGTTCAGTCTCCCAGCATTTGGTTGACATAAAGAGTGTAGTGTGATTCTTCGTCTATTGTACAATTCAGTGAGCACCAAATTAAGTTTAATAGCCATGATAAACACACACGCACACATACCTCTCCATCCCCAATTAAAAAAGATTTATCACATTCTGGCTAATAATAAACACTTGGTTTCAGCTCTTTTTTTAAACACCGTGAAACTATTTTAGGCCATTTAATTATTATTAAACTGTAGGATTTGGAGCATGTTTTCAAGGGACATTGTAATGCTTTAGCTACAGCCTGTAAATGTTGCTGATCTTTGTATTCAGAGGAGAGTATCTAGTGATGTTCAATAATCTTGAGTGTCGTGTGTGTGTGAAGGTGGCAAAAATGCCACATATCCTACAGAGTCAATTGAAGCAAGGCCGGGTGTTTAGGTGTTTGCGTTCTTGTCTTTGTGTTGAGTTTTGAGACACTGTGGCCAAGGAGGTCTTCCCCACCAGCCTGAATATTCTCAGAACCATTGACTATTACAGCCACCTTTGAGCCTTATGCTAAAGCCAGAACAAAGCTGATTTTAATTATGACTTTGTCCAACTGCTGCCGATATACTCAGTGAGTGGGGGGCGGGCCCATCCAGTGTTCTGACTGTAGCTGGAAAATAGCCCCTCCCATTCCCAGTCCCCTTTCATCCAATTATATGCCTGAAAGAGGCTTCAGAACACTGGCAGCCAAATCCTCGGGGGAGGAGAAAAGACCGTGGTTTGATGGAAAGGACAGAAGGAAGAGAAAATGAAATTGCTCTATTTGAAAATCCCAACCATTATTAGCTACAGAAAACGTAATAAAAATAGAGATCCCAGGTTAAGAGTTTTGTGCTGTGGACAGTTGATGCACTGTCAGTATCATCTGGGTTGCAGAAGTTTCTAAACTTCTTTTTATCAGGTGAACTTTTTTTTTTTAATCAGAATGATGTAAAGAATTCCACATGTAGGACAGATAAAGCAGAGTTACATTGTTTGACCTGATGTGGCCTGGAGGCTCACACACTCAGCTCTTCCCTAAAGTGCCCCTCAATTTCTATACAACATCTTCATGGGACCTCAGCACTCTGTGGAATCCAGTTTGAGAAACAACTTGTATACTTGAACCCATTGCTTTAAAAGATCCTATGGGCAGTGATTTAGGGGCAGCAGTGAACATCCAGCTGTGATATGGGAGTGTAGGCAGAGAGGGCAGAGGAAGTGTGCCTACGTAGAGCCGTGACCGTTGCTTACTTCTGTGGCAGGCGGTTGGTACATGTGTATGCCATATTGGGTCCATTTATATATTGGGTCCTCATCTGACAAAGGATTTTTCTCAGGGCACAGAACCATCTATGGACAAGTTGGCTCCAAGAAGGAACAGGAGGAACGTCATTTCCAAAATCCAGCAGTATGATTTTCTGACTTCCCTACGAGATTCTAGAATGGGTCTATGATGGATGGCTGACTCAGTTCCTCCTCTGAACAATCTGATTTGTTGTTAGTGAATGAGTAATTGCACCCTAAGAGGATATAAATATGGACGGAGAAAAGTGGTAACCAAAGCTAAGACATAACTTCACAGAATTTTGAAACTCAGAAGCTACCACTCAGCCCCTTCTGGGACACTGGTCTGAGCTGTCCTAAAAGCACAGCTGAGGATCAGAGACTGTTCACTCCACGCCAAAATGTCCTTCGATCATAGCCTGTGAAATGCTTTTATTTACTGATTAGGTCTTCCTATTCTTCAACAAGGGAAGTAGAATTCAGTTGTGACATGAGAGCCTTTGAATCAGAGCATCTTAGTAATTAAAAAGGTATTTTAAAATATTGAATAAAACTTCCAGGACAAGATGGTGAAATAATGGCTTTTTTCCCTTTTCCCTCCTGAAACCTGCTGACATGAGGATAGGAAGGATAGGATGGAAAATTTAGAGACCCCAACTAGATACGCTGATGATTGCTGAAGCCCATGGCCACAGACAATAAAGAGTATTAGCTGAATATGGATACATTTAGATAAATTGAAGGGACAATGTCACAAATAAATACAGAAACAGATTTAAAGCGGTATTCTCTGCAAATACATTGGAGGATTCTGTGGGAATGGTAAAGAAAAGGAGCACGGTGGGAATCAGAGTGGGGGAAGAGGGTAGACCCCTGAAATGTGCTGTTTGGCTTGGTGTAGCAGTGGAGACAAGGACTAAAGGAAACATACTTTGAACACACTACCTTTATTGTTGTTCTTTCTCATGGCCTGCCTGCTTGTTCTAGAGAACTGGCCTAAGGCTAAGGCAGCGAAGATTCATGAAAGGAAGTGACTAACAGCATCATGAGGATTCATCGGTGTTGACTGTAAAGAATGACGCTGAGTGTGAGGGTAGCTGTATATGTGTGTGTGTTGGAGAGGGGGTGTAGGTATTTAAAGCTGATACAAGCTTCCTCGGGCAGAAATTAGAAAATGAGTAGAAAACTATCACAAAACTGCATAGCGATTTTCACACTCCTGCATTTTCACCCTCCCAATTCTCTATGCATTCACCTAATCATCCCCCGCACACTCTGACCCTAAAAAGCTATCTGCATGTTTGTCAGTAATTGAATGTTGGAAGAGAGTTGCCCCCATTCAAAGATCAGGAAGAAGCCAAAGTTCTCCATGTGGAAAGCAGGCAAAGCTTCATTCCATATGCATTGAGCAAATATTTGAGCACAGGCAATGTGCCAAGTTCTGTTCTTGGCTCAGAATAGATAGATGGAGATAGAGAATGAAGCAGACAGAGAGGTCGTGGCACTTACACTCCAAACGGGTGAAACGAATGTCATATGCAAAGGACAGGTGAAGATTCTCCTGGGAAACTTCCTCTGAATCAGAGGCCCCTCTGAGTGAATTACCACACATGCTACACACTCAAAGAAACTACAGAGACCAGGTGAACTCATATAATAATAAATCAGACAATAGACGATAAGACCAAAGAAGGAGCTGGAAAGTAAGCAGGTAGCACTCAAAAACTGAAAATGGAAATAACAGCATGGCTGGAAAGCCAAGCAGTGTAGAGGTTTGTCTCTTATCTGCCTTCCACAGGCAGGGGGTGATTGGGGACTTCCACACCTGGATGAGGACCAGTGGGGAGAGCGAGCCTTAGTGAGCTTGTCACAAGTCCTGCAGGAGGGGCGAGGATCCCTCAACAGCAAAAGGCTGGAGGTGCACCTGAGGAAGGAGTCCTGGCCGCACACGGTGATCCCTTGTGAAAATTCACCCAGCTGTGCTTTGTGATCTATTCACTTTTCCACGTGGGTGTCTTACCTCAATAGAAAGTTTGCTAAAAAACAATTGAGGTGTATAGGCGATGATGAGAGAGAAATGAAATTCATGGTGGAGAGAACAGCATCAAAAGCATGATTCAACTGCTATGTGTCTATGTGTGCTTGAGAGAAAGGGAGCAAAGGAGAGAGAGAAGGAAAAAGAGATGGAAAGAGGGAAGGAGAAAGAAATGTGGTTCTTTATTCCTAGAGCATAATGCATAAGGTGCTTGGAAATCTGTGCTTACAAAATGGAAAGTGATAGGCATAGACTTTTAGAAAAAACATTTTTAAAGTTGCAGGAAATAGAATGACTATGACAAATGGGAGGTGTCAGGTTGAAGTTCTTCCATGATAAACCACTGGTTAAAACTAACACAAACTTTCAGGTAATGACAGGCTGCACCTCTCCAGGGAGCTGAGAAGAGGAAACACAAGAATATTTTGTATCTGTTTTGTCATGGAAAATACCCTAATGCCTGGTTGCAAAGAATAATGAAGCTCACTTATTAATTCTTTTATTCCAGAAATGCTTGAACTTCTACTACTGGCCAGACCCTGTAGTATATGCAGGACATATACTAGAGAAGATATTGGCAGGAGAGAATGGATGGTAAGAGAGAAGACAGGTGGAAGAAAGGGAGGAGACAATGAATCTTAACTTTAGTATTAAAGGCTTTCTGAGCAACAGGGATGGAACCATGTACAACTGGTAAAAATAATAGAGACTGGCAAGAGGGAAAAATATTTTTGAGAGAGGATGAGGCTAAGAGAATGACATGTTGAGTGTATGGCATCTGTAATAGAATGCTAAAGTCAGCATTTCCTGTTGTTTTGGAGTCTGATGGAGTTGCCACACCATCTACATAGGACAAGCATGACAGCCAGGAGCTATTGCTATGTCCCTGACTCTTTCCGGCACCTGCCTTCCTTGCCTGATGGTTTCCTCCGGCTGCTGGTGCCCGCTGTCCCTGCACGTATTCGTAGCATGTTGGAAGTGTCAGGGAATTAACCACTGCTCATGTAGAGCACTTCCAATCAACGATAGAGTGATTATATAAATGGTGTATTTGTACACAGATAGAGTGGTGCATACATGCCCCAGCTCCCTCACCCCCAGGTGGGATAACTCGGAAGCCTGTGTTGTACACTAACTCTCAGAGTTTTTACCCATAGCGATAACTCGATTGAAAAACACACCCCATACTGGCTTCCTCCTCCTACCTGTCTGTCTCCCCTGCTCCTCAGTCTGTGTTTGTTGGGATCACCTTCCTAATTAATCTTCTTGCACTCATGTCTCCAGATGCTTCTGAGGGAACCTGAATTAAGAAAAACAAGAAACTAGTTTTTCAGCTCCTTAGCATATCACTCATATATGGAGAGAAGGAGATGAAGAGAAATGAGTAAGGCTGAGAGTGTGGATTTACATGGAGAGAATTGCTTGGAGAGCGTGCATCTCCCCCCACCTCATGGGGGAGGTAAGAGTGAAGTTAGGTGAGGAGGGGGACACCACTTGGAAAACCTGACCTGGGCCCATGGAATTTAAAGGTGGGGGGCACAGGGTTTGCTGTGTGACTCCTGGCTAGAGAAGCAAAAGGGAGAGCAATTAAATGGAACTGGGCTAAGCGGGGGCAATAGACACAGGTGGGTGTTTGCTGTGGGTCAGCCATGCACTCACAGGAAGGAAACAAGATTTATGTACTGATGTTGCCAAGTGGCTATGATCCTTCCCTCTTTGTATCCACACCCTTTCAGTGTGCCTGGACAGCTCCTCCTGTTGAGAAGTAGAAGTAAGGTCTGTTTCCCCACCCCTCGCATCTGAGCAGGACCTGTAACTTCCTTCGGCCGATAGAATTTAGTGGGAATGACATTGCACTAGTCCCAAGTCTATGCCTCCCAAGAGGCTGCCAATACTTTGGCTCTCTCATGGAAACCTGACCAATGGGCCACGTGAATGAGAAGAAGTTAGCCTGCTAGAAGGTTGGTGACCACATGGGCCAGAGTTGAGTCAACCCAGTTGCCTAAACCAAATCCCTAGACAGAGAGCAGAGCTGACCATCAGCTGACCATAGGTATGGAGGGAGCCCAGTGAGAGCAGCAGAGCCACCTAACCAAGCCAGACCGAGTCCAGACTGCTGATCCACAGAGCTGTGGGCTAAATAATTAGCTGTTTTTATAATTACTAATTTGGGGGTGGTTGGTTACACAGCAGATTCTTACTGATGCAAAGAGGGAACACTTATTTAATATGGATCATATTGAATTTTTTCTATCTGGAAAATGAGACTATTTTTAACTTTCTAAGAGTAAGTTGTAAAGTATGTGATTTGCCTAAGAGAGTGTCCAGGTTGGGGGGAAAAGGGCACCTCACTGATAGACTCTCACCCCTTCACTTATATCCCTACCAGTTATAAAGTGTTATGCAATTTCTAGAATTTTAGTGAGTTCTAAGCACTTTTACTTGATTGTAAGTCTCTTGAGGCTGAGAATCATGGCTGATCTATTTTCCTGGTGAGATAATATAGCTATTATCTCTATTATGTATGTGTGTGCCTGCGTATACCTTCGATAATTAAAAACTAGTGGAAAACTTCCTCTCAGTTTATTAAAACTATTTGTTTTACCTTTCATATAACACTATTGCCTGGAGTAGTAGTATTTTCTTCCCAATCTAAAATTTTAAAAATTACTACTATATTGAA
The DNA here is from genome assembly GCF_949774975.1 of Lagenorhynchus albirostris. Taxonomy (NCBI): domain Eukaryota; kingdom Metazoa; phylum Chordata; class Mammalia; order Artiodactyla; family Delphinidae; genus Lagenorhynchus; species Lagenorhynchus albirostris. The sequence goes on along the minus strand of NC_083109.1, from coordinate 38,814,583 downwards.
TGTGAGAGAACTTTGAAATATTAAATGAGAGTGATGCCACGTATGGGCTAAATGGGGTTCAAGAGAGAAATGCTCCAAGAACTTGGAAGTAAGATATGAAAGTGAAAGTACAAAATCTACCCATATTGAACCTGAGCTGGAATAAACAAAGTCTCCCCACAGACCCACACTCGGCCAATAAAACTAAAATGACCCTTGACTGAAAGCAAAAGTCCATCAAGGGTGGGGAGTTGGGCAGGAAAGAGAAGATGGTTGATCAAAATGAGATACTATATAAAAAGGACAGTAAAGCAAAATAGGGTAGAAATTATGAAAAGTTGGTGGGCTTGAGAGATTCTACCTAAAAATTATTCATTTTCATCTGTAGCTGTAAAGTTGCATATAGTATTTTTTATGAAGATATTAATCTCTTTTTTGCCATGGCTGTGTCTCGCTCTTTTCTTTGTTCAGTTTATTTTTGCTTTTGCTCTTCTCCTTTAACAGAATCATAAGATATTTTAATTTGTTCTTTTTCTATTTTTTCCATTTTAAAATAGTATAAAATTTCCTTTTCTTAACTGTTGCTTAATTTTGCTCTTTGTATTTCAATTTTTAGGTGAAAAATTACTTTTTTTGCCAGCTTTCTTTTTTAATAATGAAGGTAATTAAGGCTATAAATTTTCCTCTGGATATAGCTTTTGATGTGTTCTGTAGGTTTTGTTATGGAGTGTTCTTTTTCATTGCTTTCTAGGAAGGTTTTAATTTTCTTTTTAATTTCCTTTTTGATCAAAGATTATCTAGAAGTAGGCTGCTTCATTGTCAAGTCATTAAGATCTTATTGGTTACCATTTACTTATTTCTTTCTAATTTTCTTCACTTCTGATCAGAGAATGTAGTTTATAAAAGCTGTCTACTTACACATTTTTCTATTTTTTTTTTCCTTAGTGGCCATATATATGACCAACCTTTAAAAATGTTCCATGACTATTTTAAAAAGTACATTCAACCATAAGGTGACATATCAACTTGCTTATTATTTGTATTTTTTAGTCTGTGTCCTTCATTTTTTAGCTAGATCTTTCAATTGTGAGAGAAATACATTGATGTTTCTACCATTATTATATTTCTAGCAAGTTTTTCTTTCTTTTAAAATAAATTTAAGTATTGAGCTGCTACAGTGATTGGCTCATCTCAGTTATGACTGCTGCTGCTTCTACAATTTGTCATTTATCATTCTCTGTTGTCTCTTTTGATCCTACTTGGTTCTTTTACCCTTAAATTACATTTTGCTGATATTAATATTGCCACTTTTACTTCCATTTTGTTTCAGTTTTTCTGGTATCTCTTTGCTCACTCCATTTATCTTTATATTATTTCAAAATTATTCTGAGAATGTTCCTTAAATATAACATCTGGCTGTGGTTTATTTTGTAAAGAAATGTGTTGCCTCTGTCTTTTCATGATAGATTCCTCTTCTTTTATATTTTATACAGTGACTGATATACTGGGTGTATTGCTTTGATCTTATTTTATGTTTACTATTGGACAGAATGTTGTTTCTTTTTTTTCTTTGTCTTATTTTTTCCTGCTTATTCTCTTTTCCTTTTTGCTAATTTGAAAAGTCTACTGTATTCTTCCTTGTCATTGATGATTCATATCTAGTCTCTTGATCTAAATGATCTAGATAACAATGTCTACTACTCTCTAAAAAAGAAATTCCCTCTCCCTCTTGGGAAGAAAAATCATTTTCTTCCTACTTTACTCCATTCCAATAAAATGAGATTTTACAAACCTACTTCCATTCTCCTCCTTTTTTTTCTTGCCTTTAAAAGATGTTGCAATCTTTTTACTGCCTCTCTGGTAACCATTTCTCCTAGGCTTGACTGATAAAGTATAGTATATATTAACTCACTGAAGGTTAATTTACTTGTTTTTCTCTAGATTAGTGTTTTACAATCTTGGCTACACAATGAAATCTCTTGGGGAGTTTCAAAAATATCAAATGCCTTGGTCCCACCTCCAGATATTCTGATGTAATTGGTCTGTGGCATGACCTAAATATCAGATGTTTATAAGCTCTCACACGTGATTTTAATGTGCAGCTAAGGTCAGACAACCCTTTCCCAAGATCACTCTCATTGACCCAGCACAGTTAAGCAGTGGGACCATGACCTCAGCTTGGCCAGCTATACTCTCTCCCAGAACGCTGAATCTTGATAGCAGATGGCATAAGTATTCTGCGGTGCACCCACACCAGGCCAGGCATCATCCTCTACTCTGTGGTCTTGCTGCATCTGTCATCCAATCCTTTGCGCACTCCCTACCTTATCAATTAAAAACCCCCTTTGCTTAAGCAGGGCAGAGTCATTTTCTGTTGCTGACAGCCAAAGAATCTTAAGCAAGAGAATCCACGAGCTTTTCATCACTCTGTACATCTGCCGAAGATCCTCAATCTGCCGTGCTGATCGCTGTCTAAGCACCTTGTATCGTGCTCCTTCCCACACATCAGGAAAACTGAAAACAGAAGGCAGGAGAACCACCCAAGCTCCTATTAAAGGTTAGTGACTTAAAATTCACATTTGTACCTTCAGGTCTGTTTCCTTGCTCCATCAATCATGACCACACCAGAAATCTGGTTTTTGTTTACTTGATTTTAGGAAAAATGTAAAGAAAGGGCGTTGCATAATTCGATGGACAAGTCAGAAAGCATATGACTAAACAGAAAAATTGGGAAACCTTCCATAGTACCAGACAAGGAGAGCACAGGCATCTGCTTCCAGAAGAACTCTCTGTCTCAAATACACATTTGCATGGAGACCAAAGTGGAGATGGTTGAAGAAGACATAGGATATTACAAGTTGCTATCTGACACTTATTATCTCTCCTGCACATGCACATGCACTTTTAGGTCAAAGTCCCTGGAAGCACTTGATTTACTGAAGGTAGGCTCTCAGGACAACCTATAGGGAGGTAAGGGAAGCAGAACGGCGCAGGGGAAGGAGCTGAACGACCTTGTAGTCACAGCTGGAGCCTGGCCTCAGCCTGATCTCATTGGGAGCTCTGGAATGTGAATTAAACCACTGAGTTGACTGAATTGAGGCACGGGGGACTGGCCTTTTGAACCCCCATATCAACTAGTCATTGGTAATTCCCTCAGGCATTTCCAGGACAGCAGGTAAATCCTCTGGAGCAGGGAGTTCTTAGCAGCCAACACTCACAGTAGCTGGGAGGTGGGGGCACCTGCTGGCCAAGGTGATCCAATAGCAGCTTCTATACCTGGATGAATACGGTTAGTGGCACTGTGCCTCAGTATTTACATTTGTGAAATGCAATAAATAGTCCCATAGTCCATATAACTTTAATACTGAATTATTTTGTAGGACAAGATATTTCTTTCTTTGCATACCTCAAAACATGCCTTCTTCATGTACTGGTTACTGCTTGAGAAATCACCTTTCTCTTAAAAGTTTGATTCTAGTGGAAATGCAAGGTCTCATAAAGGAATCCTGCCTTGAGCACTTGAGTACACCCTACTGAGCAGAAGGGCTAGTTACTGATAGCTAGCTGAGGGATCGAGATTCCCTGTGTTCTGCCTGTGTGGACCCCCAGCCATGTGACCTTGCAAAAGTGATGTACCCTCTCTGGGCTGCACCTTCGTCATTTATCAAAGTCAGGGGTCAGAGTACATGAGTTCTGAGTTACTCTTGAACTCTAAGAATTTGTCAGTGGCTGATTTCATTTCTCATTTCAAGCAGCGAGGAGGCAGAGATAATTTCTTTTGTTTACAAGGGACAAGTTTTCATCTTGCAGCCTTAATACAAAAGCAAGAGAAAGAAATGTAATAGCACTGAGGTAACAGCAGCTTTGCTTTGTTTACATTCAGGGTCTCTGATACGACATATTGGACGTGTCAATGGAATGTGATTTATTTTGCTTCATAACATTTGGGAACAGATATTTGGTATTTCATCCAAGGAAAGCAATTTGCAGAAACCTTTTAGATGGTGGCTGGAGCATCAGTAATCGCTGCCATTTCTTTATGCCAACATTTCCTTAAAGCTGCACAATCTTTCATTTTAATCATCCCTCTCAGCAGGCTCCTTCTAGGGCGCTGGAGCAGGGCACCCACCCCTCAGAAATGAGGTTCTATTTTTAAAGCCAACAAACTCCCTATTAATCGTGTGAAATCTGCTCAGATGGCTGCTCTTCTGGGTTCTCTGTGCCCCCGCCCCCTGCTCTCAACGCCCCATCTGCACAGCCCTCCCCTGGAAGATATTTTTAGCTGTTAGCTGCTACATCCTTGAGAATTACTAGGTGGATGCTACACTTTGCTTCTAAAGTAAACATTTTAGAGATTCTGGTTTTCATTCCTAATATTTTTCAGAAGATGAAGGATGCTACTCCCTAATACGGGTGCCTAAAGAATTAATCTCAACTTTGAATCCTATGTCTACCTTGGAATCCCTCATTCTTACAAGGGGCTAAATACTCTAAAAAGTTCCTTGGTCTTTTCCTCGTGTGAGTCAGCAGTCACTTTGACCCATCATTCCCGATGGTCTCTCTCCAAGGCAGCCTTGGGAACTACATTGGGAGGGGGAAGTCTGCTCTCTCCCACTGCATACATTTTCCCTAAGTGTTCAAATCTGAAATCAGTAAACAAAGATGCCTCAGTAAGACTACAGTGCTGGGACATAGCAATTATGACTTAAGAGCACAGCATGGTACCCCAGGAAGCCACAATCACCACAGTATTTTCAAAGCATCTTTGGGAATTTCAAAGAATAATGTTTACATGATAAGAGTTTGACTTAGCAAATATGAATATCAGTGCTCAACTACCGACTCTTCACAACAAAAACTGTATTGTTTTGCACGTTATCACCTGTTTTGGTTTGCGGGTTGTAGTCTTTTGAAATGTTCTTGAATAGGTTTAGATGCACGTGGAAAAAAAAAATCCTAAGCGAAAGGATAAGCAGGGAAAAGAGTCTACCTTGCACCTCCTTTTCCTAATCTCCTTCCAAATATACACGTATGTGTGTTTGCATATATTCAATATTATGTTATACATTTTATATTATCTTACACACCTATACATATACACATTTATGCACATGCACATATATAAAGTGAATCTTCATTGTTTTGCCCCAATATTTTGCAAATTGTTTTGGATCTTCTTTATTTTTCATTAAACACTTTATCTTGGAGAACATTTTATATCAAAAAATATAAAGTCTCCTTTTCCATAAATGGCCGTGTCATTTTCCATTACTTAAATGAACCAGAATTTATTTAACAAATCCTGATAACTAGTTTCCAATTAGAAAGGGATACTGTGGGAGAAAGAGGAGGTCTTTGTTCTGTACAGCATTTCAGGTTAATTACTCTTTGGTTACTTGGGGGCGCTTTTGTGAGTTTCTGGGAATTCAGTTTTAGGTTTGGCCACGACCTCTTCCCACTTCCTTGCTCTTTCCTCTCCCTTTTATCTAAAAAACCTTCAACAAATTCAGGTGATTTCTGTGTGGTAGTATTGTTAAAAACAAAACAAAACAGTCCAGAATGCCTCCTAACAGTGAGTTCTCCATAAATAGATAAATAACCCTCCAAACGAAAGACCCTAAATGTTTAGCTAAGGTGTGTTTGTTTCCCTGCTTTATGTTTCCCAGGGTCTGTATTTGACCAGTACAGAAATCAGCCATTTGTTCTTCCTGTTCAGAGCCTGGCGTATATTTTCTCTATTCTGGACACTGTTCCATGAACCACAGGAGAGAGGCGTCCTCACAGAAGCCTTGACATTTGTCGAACAATGAGCAGGTTGAGGTGACAGGGGTAGGCATCCCGCAGGAGCCCAGGAAGCTCTGGACGGTGGCTGTGGAGTGGCTCTGATGACTTCGGGAGCTTGGGTATCTGCTCTGACTGCCTGCATCATCTCCTGTCTGGGGATGAAGTGAGATGACGCTTCAAAGAAAAAGCACAGCTGGCTCTAAAGTGGCATTTTCTAAAGCAGCCTTGGCATTCAACCACATTTACCCGCCTTAGTTTACAGAGGGAAGTGAGGCTACTCCTTCCATCCCATTTCCCTCAGCGCTTTGTAGCTCTGGAGTCTTATGTGAGTCTGTGTCTGGACTGACACAGTTTGGGGAAGACCATCTCCCACACACCAGCAGATGGCTGGCACACCTGCTTTCCTGAGCCTCAGTTCAAAAACCAATTCAACATTTCACTTGTACAGGATTTCTGTGTCAGATTTTGCACCTTTCCTAGAGAAAATGCTGAAAGGTAAAACGAACTCCTGGAAACATAAATTATTGTAATAGCAATTGTAAAGCAATATATTGATTGCTTTATTTATTTATTATATTTATTGCTTTATAAGCAATATATATTTATTTTATATATTGCAATATATATTTATTTTATATAAGCAATATTATATTTTATATAAGCTTATATTTTATCTAAGCAATATATATTTATTTTATATATTGCAATATAAGCAATATATTTATATTACCATTTTTCATGCTTTTTAAATGACAGCTGTCTTAGGTTGGGTCCTTATAAACAGAACCTTAGCTAGGGATTTTGGTACAGGTGATGTAATGGTGGAGGGTTCTCAGGAAGAACCCATACGGGAGCGAAGGAAGCAGGATGGACAGGGAAGTCAGGCATGGATGTATACTCTGATGGAATCTGGCTTTAGCTTGGTCTCACTAGAAAGTTCTGGAACATAAAGCGTACCACCTAGTTGCTTCCCTGGAGGTCAAGGGCTGGTCTTTTCTACCTACATATTTGTCGGTCATCATCTGCCCCTGGGCGTTTCTAGGGGTCTCTCCAGAGGGCAAACATTCTGCAGACTGTCTGCAGCCAACATTCAAAGCAGCTGGGAGATAGTCCACCAGCCTGACCAGTGGGGTCAACCCATAGCATAAAGCTAAGCACTTGACTTTGTGACCTGCACATACAGTGCTATGTACTAAAAAAGAAAGTGTTCCCAAGTAATGCTTATTTATCCACTTGTGGTTCAATGTGAATAATTTCTATTTTTTTCTAGTCTATCCTAATTCATAAAAAAATTGGCAGTCATGGCCCACTATTAGGTGGTGATCTACAGTTTGAAAAACATTGATATATGTGTAGGTACTCTTTAAAAGCCAATCATTTTAAAGTGATTTAATTAGATTTTTTTATCCTGATATATTTTTAGTGACACTTCCAGTGTCGCACAACTGGAGTGACCACATAATTGACCATCTGAATTGGGACCCTTTATTTACACTTACACCAGGACAACAGGCAGTCACCAGGCCATCCTGAAAAACCAGCATGCATATTCATGCTACAAAAAGCCACTAGAGGTAGTTTTCAGTAAACATCTATCGAGCACTTATTGTATACATTAAACTGGCGTTAAGATGTATAACAAAATGTACAGTTTCTTCCTTTGGTGAAATAGGCATGAATCAAATATAATCATGTAAACAAGGAAAAACAGCAACTGTGATGAATGCTATGAAAGAGGAGTTGGCTTCCATGAAGGGAATTTGACAAAATCAGGGAGCACTTCCCAGAAGAAGCAGTACTTGTGCCCCACTGAAATCCAAAGGACAGAAAAAGATATAACCATGTAAAAGAGGCAGGAAGGGCCATTTGCATCTGCAGCAACAGCATCTGCAAAGGCTCAGTGTAAGTTAAAAGCAGGTGAGCACCAGAGACTGGAAGATGCACCCTGTCATTTATTTTATCCATAGGTTTTTAATTTATTGATTTTATCCAATAGCGGTGTTTTAGGACCCAGGGTATATCAGGGAATATGACAGATGAGTTCCCTGTTCTCATTGAATTCCTATTTTGGAGTCTGTATGTGGACATAGTCAATAGGTAATAAAATAAAAGTAACTGATATAATGTCATATAGTGCCAATTGCCAGGAAGAATATAAAATAGGGTCACATGATGGAGAGTCACTGTGTTGTCAGGAAAAAGTGTACCAGAGAGAATGGCATTTGACCTGGGACAGACCTACAAAGAAGGGCCAGGAACATCTTGATGCAGAACAGTCCAGGCAACAAGAACAGCCAATGCAAATGCCTGGGGTGGGAATAAACACGGTGAGTTTGAGGACCTGCAAGATGAGTCATGTAAACATTTAGACATTTAGAGTAAAGAGCAGTGTGGAAGGAAAACAGGTCAGAAGGGAGAGAGGGCGATCAGTCATGCAATGCTGAGGATTTTAGAGTGTACTCCAAGTGCATTGTGACATCATGAAGAGCTTCAGTAAGGAAGTGGCCATGTGAAATGTGAGTTTTCAAAGTTGGCTTTGCTGTGAGAGGATGGGCAGTGGGGGCAAAGAGTAGAACCCAACAGACCTGTTGGGAGGCAAGCGGCCATGGGGGCTTGGACTAGGGTGATTGCATGGAAGACAGAAAGAACTGGATGAACTGTGATATATTTTGAAGGTAGAACCAACCGGATGTGGCAGAAAGGAGTGAAATCAAGAATGACATCCATATTTTTGCTGGATCAGATTATCTCAACATTTGCCTCTCAGGGGGCAAAAGAGAAAGCAGGATCCTGTTTTAATGAATTGAAAAAATGAGAGTGTTTCAAGAAGGAAGGATGTTGAACTGTCTTGAGAGCTACTGAGACATCAAGAAAGATGTGGCCCAAATGGTGACCACTGGAATTGGCAACAGAAAATCATCCTCAACATTGGAAAGATCTGTTTCAGTGGAGTGTTGGTGACAAAATGATGCCTGGAGGTGTCACCCTCCCTAGGACTATAGATAACATTTAATTAAAATTTTTTTATTGTGGTAAAAAATATGTAACAAAATTAGCCATCTTAAGCATTTTTACCTGTACAGTACAGTAGTCTTAACTATATGCCCATTGTTGTGTAATAGAGCTCTAGAACTCTTTCATCTTGCATTTCCATTTCTTCAGGATCAATTTCTGGAGATTTATTTTTTTCCTTTGATTGGGCCATGTTTTCCTGTTTCTCCTTATGTCTTGTTATGTTTTGCTGTGACTTGTATATTTGAAAAAAACAACCATTTCTTCCAGTCTTTATGGACTGACTTTGTACAGGAAAAGACCTTCTTCACTAATCAACCCAGCTAGAGATTCTGGGTATCTCCAAAATCTTTTCTAGTGATACATCATCTTCCCCAGGCTTGTGAGTATAATTTTCCAACTAGAGAGGCTTGGCTTGCTGGTTTCTCTTTATTTTACTAAAACAAACAAAACAGCATACCCATTTTTTCCACCTTCAGTCTCCTGCCTCTGGCTACCACCAATCAGTTCTCTGTATCTATGTACTTCATTTGTTTGTTTGTTTTGTGTGTGTGTGTTTAGATTCCAGATGTAAGAGAGATCATGTGGTATTTGTCTTTCTCTGACTTGTTTCACTTAGCATAATGCCCTCAAGCTTCATCCACGTTGTTGCAAAGGCAAGATTTCATTCTGTCTTATGGCCAAATAATATTGCATTGAATATATACATAATTTCTTTATCCATTCATCCCTTGGTAGACTCTTAGGTAGTTTCCATATCTTGGCAATTGTAAATAATACTACAATGAACACGAGGGTGCATATATCCTTTTTTAATTACTGTTTTTATTTTCTTTAGATAAATGACCAGAGGTGGAATTGCTGGATCATATAGTAGTTCTACTTTTAATTTTTTGAGGAATCTACATGCTGTTTTCCACAGTGGCTGCACCAATTGACATTCCCACCAACAGAGCAGAAGGGTTCCCTTTTCTCTACATTCTTGCAGCACTTGTTATTTCTTGTCTTTTTGATAATAGACACTCTAACAGGTGTGAGATGATATTCCATTGTGGCTTTTATTTGCATTTCCCCGATGATTAATTATATTGAGCATCTTCTCAGGTACTTGTAGGTCATCTGTATGTCTTCTTTGGGAAATTGTGTATTCAGATCTTCTGCCCATTTTTTAATCGGATTGTTTGCTCTCGAGTTGTATGAGTTCTTTATACATTTTGGATATTAACTCCTTATCAGATATATGATTTGCAAATTTTTCTCTCATTCAGTAGTTTGCCTTTTCATTTTGTTGATGGTTTCCTTTGCTGTTCAAAAGCTTTTTACCTTGAGTTGTTACATGTGTTTATTTTTGTTTTTGCATTTTCTGTTATTCAAAAAATCATCACCAAGATCTATGTCAAGGAGCTTACTGCCTAAGTTTTCTTTTAGGAGTTTTATGGTTTCAGGTCTTATGTTCAAGTCTTCAATTCATTTTGAGTTAATTTTTGTGTATGGCTTAAGATAGTGGTCCACTTTTATTCTTTTGCATGTGGCTGTCCAATTTTCCCAACACCATTTATTGAAGAGACTGTCTTTTGTCCATTGTATATTTTTGGCTCCTTTGTTGTAAGTTATGGGTTTATTTTTTGGTTCTCTGTTTTGTTCCATTGATTTATGTGTCTGTTTTTATGCCAGTAACATACATACTATTTTAATTACTAGAGCTTTGTAATATAGTTTGAAATCAGGGAGCATGATGCCTCCAGCTTTGTTCTTCTTTCTCAAGATTGCTGTCTTCACTTGTGGTTTGGTTACTTTCTTTTGTGATGTATTTATATTCCTGTCTCTTTATCTTTTGTGTATTTACTATAGGTTTTTGCTTTGTGGTTACTATGAGGCTTACATATAACAACTTATGTCATAATAGTCTGTTTTAAGTTCATAACAACTTAAGATTGATTCCATTCTAAATCTCAACATTTTTACTCTCCCCCACATTTTATGTTTTTGATGTCATAATTTACTCCTTTTTATCCCATATAACCTTTAATTATTATAGTTACAGTCATTTTTTACTACTTTTTGCCTTCATATTTGCTTTGTAAGTAACTAATCCACTACCTTTACTATATATTTACCTTTCGAGTAAGACTTATACCTTCACAAGTGTTCTTGTTAGTAATTAGTGCTCTTTCTTCTCAGCTTAAATAAATCTCTGTAACATTTCTTGTAAGACTTAGTGGTGAGGAACTCCTTTAGCTTTTGCTAATCTGGAAAACTCTTTCTCTTTCCTTCAATTCTGAATGATCACTTTCCCAGGTAGAGTATCCTTGGTTGGAAGTGTTTTCTTTCAACATTGACTATATCGTGCCACTCTGTTCTGGCCTGCAAAGTTTCTGCTGAAAAATCTGATAATAGTCCTATGCGGATTTCCTTGTATATAACAAGTTATTTTTCTCTTGTCGCTTTTAAGATTCTCTCCTTTGTCTTTAACTTTTGACATTTTAATTATAACGTGTGTTATGTATACATATAGCTGATTCACTTTGTTATACAGCAGAAATTAACACAACATTTTAAAGCAATTATACTCCAATAAAGATGTAAAAAAAGAAATTATAATGTCTTGTGTTTCTTTTTTACAGCTTGTAATTTCTTTCTCCCTCTGGTGCCTGTCTACAGTACTGCAGCTTCCCTGGTTTTGCAGCAAGCCAAGGGGCTCTCTTTTTTTCTCAACAGTTCCCAAACATCCAAGATCTCCATCGATGCTCAGTGTCAGACAAGATGGGAATCAGTCCCTTAGGCAGCCCCCTGAAAAGCCAGAATGTTGGACATACATTTCACTCCTCTCCTTCCACCCTCTACCTCCTCTGCCAATTGAGAAGCCATGAATTGGCTTTACTCCTAATTGTGCTGAGCTGTGCTGGCTTGGGGGAGGCTCTACATGGGTGAGAGGTAGTGGATTTTCTAACCCTGTTTCAATGTTCTTGGCTTTCAGCATGCCTCACGTGCTGCGACTTCTTAACCGGTTTCTCACATTCTCATAAAGGCTTTTGGACTGTTGTTAAGTTAGCACCTCTCTGGGAGAACAAGGTCTGGGGCTTCCTAGTTTGTCATCTTACTCTATAGACAAAATTTTAAAAGAAATAATGCTGTGAGAGTAGAGAGAGAGGGAAGATAGCTGGAAGTTATGAAGACAAGAGAGATTTTTTTTTAAAATGTAGCAGGTACTAGATCATATTGCATGCTGAGGAGAATAAATCAGTTGAGATCAAGAGACTGATGATGCTCTACACTAGACATGAGGTTTTCAAGCTTTCATGTACATTGGGAACATACTGTCAGCTTGTGAAGACACACATCACTGAGCCCCAACCCAGAGTTTCTGATTCACCCCAGAGGGTCTGTGATGTGGCCCTAGAATTTGCATCTCTAACAGGTTCCCAGATGATGATGATACAACTGGTCTAGTGACTGTACTCTGAGGACTGCAGCTCTAGAGAAAGGAGGGAACATGGTCATTGAAGAGAATAGAAGAGCTTGGATGCAGAAAATGTGGATTTTTTTTCTCTTGGTTTTGTTGTCTCAGGAACATCAAGGGTCGGTACTGGTCAATCAATGTTGGTCAATCAACCAACATAAGTGGAATGTTTTGTCGTGTGGTTATAGAAACCCTAGAAACAAATAGAGCGAGTAGTCATTCCACACATTTCCCTTAACTGTCTCTATAACTGTGTCTATTCTCAGCTCTCTTTCCATGTAGATACAGACATGAGGACATTTATGCATTTCCCACCAGCTCAGTTAATGCTCAGCCATGTGAAATTCCTCTTTGTTTTGCTCAGAATCCTCACTTCTCTTTCACAGTGTTTTTCAGATGCCTCTAAAGTCCTACTCTTCTCCTCAGGTAGCAATTTGGAGCAGATGTAGTGATATCTCTGACAGGATCAGTGAGAGTTGAGAGGAGCTCCGGGGACATGGATCTCATCAGCTTGTCAGTGGAGATTCCAGGATTGGCCACATTTTAATTTCTGTAGCAGTTCACACATCAGGGAAACCAGGCTCCCAGTAAACTCAGCGAAGCTCGAAGTTTCAAAAACGTGGCAACAGCCCAAGGGTTTTGACAGAATCTGAATAGTGCCTTCTCAGTCCACCATAAGATGGTTATGTTACACACACACACTCACACACACACACACACACACACACAAACCACACACACTAAATAAACACAGTTAACCTGTGATATGCAAAGAAAAATGTCAAAATTTTCACATTTTAAAACTTATCAGGGAAAATGTTTTTATAGAAGAAAAAAATCAGCAAATTTTGGTTAAAAAAAAATCATCTCTGTCTATACAAGCTGCATCTGTTCAGGCGTTCTGTCTTCTCCCATCAGATCTGCTTGAGCTGAAATTCTCAATGTGTTAAAGTCAAATTCAAGTTCTTTCAGGGTCTGAGAGGATGGAATGTACTGAACACTCAAGTGCAGTGAATTGAAGTGGAAATGAAAGGAAATCCAGTTTGCAGACTTTTTTCCCTCTCTCCCTCCACCTTTTGATGTGAAGAAAGAAGTTCAACTTCCCCGGGTGGTGATAATGGAATTTCTTTTACAGTCAGATTCTTCAGTATATAATCCAACTGTGTCTTAATCCTTCCTACTTTCTTTATACCCTGTGATGTAGGCCTGAAGCCCTAACTGGAGAGGCCCACACAGCGAAAGCCAGAATTGGAAAGAGCAAAGCAAAGCAAAATGTTTCGCATCAAAATAGAAATGAACAGAAACATGTGGAGTAGAGTTGGGTGGGGAGGAAAAACAATAAAGCCCTTTTTATAGTACATCCCATTACTTCACCTATATTCTAGAAAATCTATCTCAAAAATTGTTTTTGCAAAAGAAACATGGTATAAATAATAATAATTAATTATTATACAAAACATTAAATATTATAAAATCTGACTATCAAGCATAAAATATCTATATTCAAATCATTAAATGCTTATGTTATAAACTAATTATAATATTTATATTACTATATTTTATATCAATTATATATCAATTATAAATGTATTTAAGTACATATAATATTAAATAAAATAACTAAAAGAAGTACTTAAAATCAGCCATAGAACAATGCATGTTAAAGTTGAGTCTTAAAAAGTGATCCTGAGTTTATTATTTGAGACATTTTTTTTACCTTTTCTTTTTTCCCAGTTTATACTAATGGTATAATGAGCTAGAATATAGTCTTTATGGAGAAAAAGAAATGCTTTTAAAGGATAACTTGGGAGACAAGTTTTAGTTCTTTTGCCAAATTTTAGTATTAACCAACATATCTAATGTTAAAATTTCCAGAGAAATTGAGTACAACAATTTAGAACAAATTTGAAAGTTCTTTGAAAATTATAAAACAATATAAACTCAGGTTTTTATCATTGAGCATATAAAACTCTGTGCAATTCACTGAAATTGAAAGAAAGGTAGTCCCTGGGCCTGTTCCCCCAAGGGAGCTTGCAGTCTAGTTCACCAGAACATGTGATGCCAATTGTATCCATGGACAATTAATGCTAAAGTCAGTCAGTGGAAGGTGAGGTCCCTATCAACTGGAGTAGCCAAGAAATAGCCTTGTGGGAAACATGGAATTTGAAGGTATCAAAGCACAGCTTACATGGATGGAGAGAAAGAAGTAGGGGTGGCAATTCAGGGGGGTAAGAGGAAAAACCAAAAACTAATTTGGAAGATGTTAGGAGTTAGAAAAGGGATCTAAAGGCCAGAATCAAAACTGATTTTGTGAGAGACCAGAATCTGACTCTCTCATTAGAGCAATGAGGAAAGGTAGATGTAAAAGATCAAGTGACCAGCACAACAGAACTAAAGTAGCCCAGCTACTATTGTCAACTTCATATTTCAAAGAGCTCCCTAGTTTTAATTCTAAACTCTGCTTGTAGTTGCATTTTAGACTGCGTTGCAACAGGAATGGCAAATGGATTTAATTTCAGCTGTTAATTACATTTGATTGGTAGTAGCAAGTGGCTGCTTAGACAGCTTGTTAAGAAGGATTCTGAGGCAGCATTTGAGCTTTGGCTAAGCCGGCATGAGATCCAGGCTTGATTATCAATGTCTGTCATGGACAATGAAGGGGGAAGCTATGACACGTGTGCCCTGCATTTACTGTTTTGGAAGTGGGATCCTGGGCAAGACACTGATGGCCAAGTGAGAATTGTAGCTACTGAGGGAAGTTCTGAGATACAGAAGGAAAAAGTTTAGTATTTTATTGCCAGGATAGGAGACAGCAGTTTGATAGGGGAGCAAGTTCTGGGGAGATAGCCACTTCCTGTTTTCTTACCCAAGACCTGAGAGAGAAAAGAGGATGGTGTTACCAATGGCATATTTATACCTCACTTGACAGTTTACAAGGCATATTCATATTCATTGTTTCATTTGATCCTTATAAAAGGTCATTTGTTAATGCCAGTATCCCCACATTACAAACAAGGAAATTGATGTTTAGAGAGAGAGAGAAGTGTCCATTCACCATGAAGCTACCAAGAGGTGAAAAAATAGAATGACTTCTTGAGGCTCTGACCTGTTTCTTCATGTTCACTTCCTGTTTATTCATCAGGCTGCAGATAACATGGATTTTGGAGCCTGATAGCTCACCTTCAATCCTGCTTCCCCACTAACAGACGTGTGGTCTTAGTAAAGCTCTGAAATCCTCCTGTGTCATTGCTTCCACATCTGTAAAGGGAGATGAAAGTAGCACTGACCACACAAGGTTGTGGTGGTCCCATTGGTCAGTGGCCAAGTAAGTGGCCAAGTGAGTGTAACAATTGAGTTGGCTTTTATTATTATCTTGTTCACTTCTTGTGTCTGTGGTTATCTGTTTTGCTCTTCTGCAGATAATTTTTCTTTCACTTAAACAAATTTTCTGATTTTCAAAATAGTATATGTACTGGGGAAAACTGGAAAGATGTGGAAAACTGCAGTAAAGAGATTTTTAAAATACCCTTAATTCTCTAACATGTACATTTTTATCTAAATAGGTAAGCATATTTGGGTGGGCTGTAGACTGGGAATCAGTCATGGTAATGAGGAAAAATATTTTCAGTCTATGAGGCATGAACCCAGAGGGTGAGGTTGGAAATGCCAGATGTCAGTTGATTCCTCTAAAATTTTGTTTTCTCAGATCTGTAAGCCAAGAGAATTGCCATAATTTTATGCATCTAACACTACATTTTGTTGGTGACTCAGTGACACTCCTTTCTACAATATATCTAACTTAAGCTGATTATTAAGGCAGCCAGAAAAAAAAATTTTTCCTTTAACTCCAGGATATTTTGAGGAAGATTCTGTAGGATTCCTCTCATGCTGCTAACTTGGTCATCCCACCCATATATATGCTCATGGCTGAACCTAGAGTTTATTGACTCATTATTTAAAAAGTGAAGGCTGTTAAATTATTGAGCACGCAGATCAAAAGTCTTGCCTTTTGATCTGAGTGCTCATATCAAACTTCATGAGTCCATGAGTGTATTGCAGGCCAATGTTTTATATGAGGAAACAACTACTTCTTCTGGGCATCATGTATCATCAAATCTAAAACAACATCAGGTGTAAGATTCACCACTCTTTTGTAGGCCACTAAGAAAATGCTGTCAAATAATTTCAAGAGGCCATCCATTTTAAGATGCAGCCCAATTTCAGAGAGGTTAAAATGTGAAAAATGATCATCGTAGAACTGATGAAATATGTAATGTCTTTTATACCTTGGGAAGAAATTCTTTGGGGACAGCATTTGATCATTTG
Organism: Lagenorhynchus albirostris; assembly: GCF_949774975.1. Lineage (NCBI taxonomy): Eukaryota > Metazoa > Chordata > Mammalia > Artiodactyla > Delphinidae > Lagenorhynchus > Lagenorhynchus albirostris. The sequence goes on along the minus strand of NC_083109.1, from coordinate 38,798,022 downwards.
AAGTTGTATGGATCTTTCCTCAGCTTCACACTCAGTGGACAGCCTTCAGTTATGAATTCTCTTATTTAAAATGGACCCCTGAATAGGAGGGCCTATGAAGAACCTTTATCATTATCCAATTCACAAGTTAGAGCTACTGCGAATGACCGCCTGGCAAAAGAGCTAAACATGCCCAGCAGCTGAAAATAGAATTATGTTCTTCACTCCCTTTTGTGATTCTCAATCACCAGATGTCACATGAAGATAAGATACATCACACACACACATACATAAAATGAACAAAAAAGAAGCACTATTGAATATACCTAGAGGGATAATCTACTGAGAGTAATTTCTGCCTTATCTGAGCTGCTAGAGGAAAGAGGAAATGAACTAGCCCCCCCTCCCTACTCTACACACCTATGATGGTTAATTTTATGTGTCAACTTGACTGGGCTAAGGGATGCCCAAATAGCTGGTGAACATTATTTCTGAGTGCCTCTGTGAGGTGTTTCTGGAAGAGCCAGGCCCTCATAATAAATCTCTTTCTACATATATATCTCTATACAGCCTATTGGTTCTGTTTCTCTGGAGAACTTGACTAAGACATTGCCCGAGAACAGGGAAGATCTTGCACTTGTGGGTAGATAGCATCTTTGGGCATCAAGAGACAAGATAAAGAAAACCTCTACCTGGAATTATGTTGGGAATATTGGGCTCATCCTGGAGTTAAGTTGGTGCTTCTGGGAGTAGGAGAGTTGTGCATCGAGAGGCTGTGTAATGTTGCAAAACAACATGCATGATTGTTTACATCTGTATCCATGGCTTTTTCTGACTCTGCGTCTAATTTCCACTTCTTGAATCTGGCCTGGTTGTATGACTTGCTGTGAGTAATAGAATGTGGCAGAAGTGTCAGTGAGTTAGTACTGAGTCTGGACCTCAAGAGACTTTGCACAATGGCACCAATGTTCTATTGGTGTCCCTGTCACTGTCATATGAATACACTTGGGATAACCTGTTGAAGGATGAGAGAACACATTCCAAGAGGAGGAGATAGAAATCATTCCAGTTGTCCCAACTGAGGCCACAGGGAGAGGATATGCATGCAGGATCAGCAAAACCTCCAACCTGACTTGTAGCTGACCTCAGGCACATAAGGGAACCCAGCAGGATCAGAAGAACCACCCAGCTGAGCTCAGTCTTACCTGCCAACACATAGACTGCTACACAGAATAAATGGTTATTGTTTTAAGGCACTTTAGTTTTTTTAATGACTTGTTACATAGCAGTAGCAGGGTTGAAGAGAGGGGACAGCTGATGAATAAAGATGTTGTCCCTGCATTTGGAAGTGTGGGCAAATAGCAGTTGTGGAGGTGTGATGGGCTGGAAAGAGTATGGCTGGAGGCTGTTCACCAAAAACCCATCCTTAGAAGAAGCAATGGAGGACCCGTGTAGCTGACCCAGTGGGCAGGCTGATCCATGCAAACTCCCAGCACCTGCAGTCTTCTTCATTGATCTACTCTTGGGTTACTGGAGATGTTTTGCCGAGACACGCTGATGAGCAGAAGTGCCTGGAAGGTCATGTTCCCAGGAATTACCAGTAGCCAGTGACTGCTGAACGTGAGAGCCCAGCTCCCTTGTTCCAAGGAGGGATAAACTCTGAGTGTCATTTATACTTCGAGCTCCCCCACAGATCAGGCAGAGGTTGAGATCTCACCTGAAATCTCCCCCTTACGGTTTTATTCCCTTCCCTGTCCTATTCTCCCACCTCTTACCATTTCCTCCTGTTTCACGTCCCTAATCAACAACTCAACCTGGTCTCAGGATCTGCTTCTGGGGAACGCAACCTAGGCCAGGTGATTTAGGGAGAACGAGAGAAGCTGTGTATAAATTAATCTAACTTCGCATGTGGCCCCAGGTACTGACATCAGATTATTCCACTAAGCCGTAAATAATAGAAATTACTTATTACCTAAGGCATTTATTACCAGGGAACAAGAGTAAGTTAGTAAAACAACTTTTTGTAGAACTGGAAAATAGTTTCTGTTCATTTTCTAAGCTCATTTAATAAACATATATTTAAAACATAGCATATAGTTTTCACTTTTTAAAAAAATTCCTAATTCAGACTATTTTTAAGTTGTTCCCTGCTTTAGATTTTACTTATTTTTGATGTCAAGAACAGTGGGAAGTTTTGGAGGAAGATACCAAATTCATGATATGAAGATTGCAAGTATTAGTGATAATATTGAAACTAAAGCTTTATTAAACCCATGCATCCTTAGGTCACAATATTCAGAGCAGTAACAACAAACATGAAAATTAGACTGAAAAGGAGGAAATTACATTATTTTTCAGGAACAGAGAGGAGATGCCACCCAGCAAGATGAGCTTGGAGCCAACTTCTGCTAGAACGGTCCCAATTAGCTATCCCCATTTAAATACATCCAGAAACCTCTTAAGAACATGACACTATAAATAAGATGTTTAAATTAGAGCTCGTGAAAAGTGAGAAGATAATAGATGTGAGAAGCAGATTTAATCACAGCCTGGGTGCCTCCCCACCATCTCCCTTAGTATTTTGCATGTCAAGATGTGAAGAAGAAAAAAACAGAGTTGAAGTCAAGATTTTATTTCAGATTAAAAAAATTACCTCTTGTAAATGTTAATTCAAACCAAGATAAGGCTCAGTATTTACATGGTGCCACTGTCAAAATTTGCCATTATCTTATACCATTACTCTTACGTTAGACACAATGCCTGGAACACAATGCTATCACGTTATAGCCTTATTTGATGCTAGTTTTCTTTTAAGCTGATTGAAATTGCATATCTCTCTGCTTCTATCTTACTGAAGAGACCAGGACAACTTCCATTTTATTCTGTGGAAACCTAAGGAATTAATTAAGCAAATATTTCTACTGTTGTTCTTTGAGGAGGTGGATGAAGAGCTCAGGTGAACTTGGGTCTCCATAGAGTGAAGACGGCCAGATCAAGTGTAAGCACCGCTGCATATCTGTTGCAATACTTTCTGTTTAATCAAAAAACAAACTGGTATTCCTCAGGTCTTCCCTTATACTCAGGACTGAAATTCTGGAGGAGTACAGAAGTATTTTAAGCCTTATCCCTGTCCTGAGTGAGATTACAATGTAGTGAATAATAATGAATAGGTACTTGATTGTGGATTTTGGTATAGTTGGAATAACAAAAGCCACAAAGGGTTGGAATACTGAGGTTTCATCCTTTGTGTACACTTTGACTAGTGGCAGTGGCCTGGAGCATTGTGTTAAGTAGGACTCAGAAGTGGTGTCTGGTATCTCAGCTTGAGTTGCATGATTGACCAGCACTATGTGCTGTGGACAGGGAGAAGTGGTGGCTGGTATCTCAGCTTGAGTTGCATGATTGACCAGCACTATGTGCTGTGGACAGGGAGAAGAGGTGGCTGGTGTGCAAACCTGGGTTTGAAATGGCACTTCATCTGGGCCTTGAAGGATGTGTGGGTGTAAATGGGGAAAGAAGAACATTCTACAATAAGTGAAGACGGTAGCAAGGATGAAAAATGAATTTCTATGTGTGTGGCTCAGGAGAGGGACCAATTTGATCAGAGCAGAGAGTGAGTTACAGGAGGGATTGTAAAGAGAGATTAGATGACAGAGGGTCTTGAAAACCAGGAGGAAGAGTTTAGATTTGATATGGTGGAAACTAAAGAGTCCTTGACAGCTTTACAAACATTATACTTTGCAACCAAAGTGGGCCTTAGGGAAGGTGTATCTGGTGATCATATGAAAACAGAAATGGAATGGATTTGGAGGCAGAAAGGACCAGCTTGGAGCAATAAACAGCCTCAGGAGGCCAAGGATGGTTCTGAGATATTTTGAGGGTGACATGAAAAGGCATGATGACTTCCTGTCTCTGGAGAATGGAGTAACGGACTCCAGGAAGCCCACAGGAACCCAACATGTAATGGGAAAACCAGGCATAAAAGCAATCTTTCTCTTCCTTTTTGGCAATACCCCCTACTCAAGTTTTCATATCCAGAGAGAAAAAAGAAACGGATGCATTTACCTCTGGAAGTGTGGTAGCACAGCAGTTCTCAAATTGTGGCCCCTGGGACAGGAGCACCAGTATTACCTGGAAGTTTATGGGAAATGCAGATTCTCTGGTGCAGCCCCAACTCGTGAGTCAGAACCTCTGGAATGGAGCCCACGAGGCTGCTCTAACCAAGCCTCCAGGTGGTTCTGGTGCCACGGAATTTTGAGAACCACTTCTGTAGCAAAGGGCTCCCGAAACTTCCAGGCACATCAGAACCACCTGGAGGCTTGGTAAGAGCAACCTCGTGGGCCCCGGTGTGGAGGTTCTGATTCAGCTGGCGGGGGTGCAGCGGAGATGTGCCTGCCTCCCCAGCTGATGCCTGGCCTGGACTGCACACCTGGAGGAGTGAGGCTGAAGAGGCCACTGAAGCCTCCTGACGGTGGCCCTGATTTGCTGAATGACTTCCTTTTCCTGCCAAACAGTGAGCTTACTGTCTTTTCTGTTAGGGGGTTCACATATTAAATCTTGACCATTTGGGTAGCGAAGGTGGTGTGGGGGAGAGGTACCAAGACAGAAAATAGCCTCTGCTCCATAATTCATTATAGGTAGATGTAGACCTGTGATCCTTCAGGAATGGGTGTTTTGTCAACAAGGACCTACTGTGTAGCACAGGGAACTCTGCTCAATATTATATAACAACCTAAATGGGAAAAGAATTTGAAAAAGAATAGATACATGTCTATGTATTGTATAGCTGAATCACTTTACTGTAATCTGAAACTATCACATTGTTAATCAACTATACTCCAATATAAAAGTAAAAAAAAAAAGAAATGGGTGTTTTGTGGGTGATTGAAGCAAAGGACTTATATAAAAGTAGGGACTTACATAAACTCTTATATAAAAGCATTGATTGAGATGAGACGGGAACATTTCTATTCTCAAAATTTCCAAGTTTTCTCTCCCAGCCATGCGGTGGAGGAGGGAGCCAGCTCACAGGAGTGGGAGATCTCTGTCGAGAATTAATAAATAGAGAATGTGAAGCTATCCTGGGTGCCTTCTTTATTGTGGTCTGCAAATACATAAGGAAGGATATGGGAATTAGTGTAACGTTAATATAATTATATGTTAATGTATAATTAATCTGGTAAAGGTGATCTTGCTTTTAACTCAGTTGTTCCTTCAACAGCCACATGAGCAATGTGGGAGCATCCTAATTTAATGGGTTAGGAATTAGCCTTAGAGGAAAGTTGCGACTTGCCCCAATTCAGGAAGCTAGTCAGAGATCACAGTGGGGACTCCAGCTGCCTGTGTGAGACCCAGAGCCCTGGTTCTTTCTCCTGCACCACTCCACAGTACAGGTGCCAGCCAAATGCTTCGTGATCTACTTTGCTTCTAAGAATATTGCTATTCACGTTACACTCAGAACACTAACCCAGGGAGCAAGGTGAATGTGTTCTTGTTGGAGACCTTTCTCGTTCTAGCTCTTGCAGGAGACACCCAGTGGCGATACCAAGTTTGAAATACTAAAGGTGAAAAATTAAAGCCCACACCAGCCTCAGTTTCCTTAACTATAAAATAGGAATAATAACCCATCATAGGGTGTGCCTGGGACGTAAGAAAAATGTGTTAAATAATAGGTATTCTTATGTTTATTTGTTATGGTAGTTGATAGGCTGTTTAATTGAAAGAACTGGGCAGACTGTAAACATATATAAGCATAGGAAATATTATATAGAATTAGGGGGAAAATTAGTGAGTATAGTGGACTGATGGTGCCCTCCCAAAAGATATGTCCGCTTCCTAATTTCTGGAATCTGTGCATGTTTCCTTATTTGGAACAAGGATCTTTGCAGATGTAATTAAGTTAAGGACCTTGAGATCATCCTCGATTATCTGGGTGAATTCAGTGAAATGTGTCTTTGTAAGAGACATACAGAGGAGACGATGGACACAGAGAAAGTGACATGAAGACAGAGGCAGAGATTAGAGTGATATGGCCTCAAGCCAAGGAGGCCAAGGATTGCCCGTGACCACACAACGCTGGAAGAGACAAGGAAGGGTTCTCCCCTAGAGCCTCCAGAGAGAGTACGGCTTTGTCGACACTTTGATTTTGGACTTCGGGTCTCCAGAACTACGAGAGAATACTTTTCTGTTGTTTCAAGCCAGCCAGTTTGTGGTCATTTCTCACAGCAGCCACAGAAAGAAGCAAACACAGTGAGTGAAAGGAATTGACAGCATTTGCTTCCTGCCCATAGAGTTAGGAGCTGGCACCCAGACAAGTCTTTAAAGCAGGTGAGATTTGTCTTTGGCACATTACCATCTTCTAGGTGTGGTGGCGGTAATGTGGATGAGATTTCTTTTCAACTCTCTCCAGGCCCGTATTTTCCTGTCAGCACCTACATTTCAGACATCTGATAAATCTCTTCATCTTCCATCAAAAATCACTCTGCCATGTCCCGCTCTTCTAAGCAGACAAAAATGTCTGGACAGGTCAGTGAAAATGCATGCCACACCTACAGCTCTGCCTGAGGTTGGTTCCCTGGAAGCGGAGCCTGAGAGAGGGATTTTTGCCTAAGTGATTTATTGAGGGAATGATCTCAGAAGAAAACAGGGGGTGGGATAGGGCAGGAGAAGAAAGTAAGCAAAAGATGTGGATTTATGTGAAGTCTAACTTTGGCTTGATTCTGCCCAGAATAAATGACACTAGAGTTTTGGTTTTGGTTTTAATTAATAGACTTTATTTTTTTAAAGCCGTTTTAGGTTCACACCCAAATTGAGCAGAAAGTACAGAGAGTTACTATATAATCCCTACACCCAAATACATACAACCTCTCCCACCTCTCCCACTATCAACAGCCTGCGCCACAGTGGTCCTCTTATTAAAATCTTGGAACTTATATTGACACATCGTCATCGCTCATAGTCCATAGTTTACATTAACATTCACTCTTTGACATTCTCTGGGTTTCGACAAATGTATAATGACAGGTACCCATCTTTGTAGTATCATACAGAATAGTTGCACTGCCCTAAAAATCATCTGGGATCTGACTATTCATCTCTTCTTCTCCCCTTTGCAACTGGGTGGCAAACTTGAGGGATTAGCATGGATCATGGATTTAGTCCTGGTCATGTTGACTTTGAGGGGTCTCTGAGTGAGATGATTGAGCTTGAACTTAGAGATCTTGGTGAGAGATTAAATTTAGTGACACATCTGTATATAGATGTCATTTGAAACCAGGGACATGGGTGGAAATACAGAGAGATAATAGCAAGGGCTATGTCTTCAGAAATGCCAATGGTTAATGGTCTCTGAATGACAAAGATCCTGCAGATGAGACAGAAATGGAGAGAAAGGGGAGTAAGGAGAAAACCCAGGAAATCCTGACATTGTGGAGTTCAAAGAGATGGAAGTGTCAAAAAGAAGGATGTGTTTGAATCCAATGCTAATGAAAAGTCAAATAAGATGAGCCCTGAAATATGTTCACTGGATTTAGAAACATGGAGGTGGATTGAGTGATGGAGAGAGAAGACAGATTGAATTAGATTGAGTAGTAGGGCAAGCAAATAGAAATGAATAGAGACAATTATTTTGAAGGGATTTAGTGTAAAACAGTTTTGGGGGTACCATTTAAATTAATAGCAAATGGTTCCGACCACCAGCCAAGTGCAAGTTCTCAAGTATTGCGGAGGGCTTAAAAGTTCAAGGTGGCATCTTTGTCCTAAACAAAATGCAATTTAGTATTGAACATAAGACATAGACCCTTGATAAGAATATAGAAAGAACTCATGAAGAGATGGAAGAAAATATTTACTGAGCCTTTATAACATTTCAGAGATAATCATTTTTTAAATACAAATACTGTAACCCTATGGATTAGGTAATTGGCATATTTGTACCATAAAAGGGATACATATTTGATGTAAATAATTTTAGAAAATTTAGGTAAGGAAGTGGAAAAAAATGACTCCTACACAGATATAAACATATTCTGATTTTTTTAAAAATAAACTTCTTAGAGAATTTAAGTTGCTTTCACAGTACCAATCAAATATAAGTTGAGAAATCAAAATTTGAATGTTACTCTGTCTGATTTTACAATTTCTATTTTCTCTTCTAACCATACTCCTGATAGATGCATTCATACATTTAAGAATACATACCTAACAAATTGTGTAAATTAGACATTCCTGAGAGAGAGAATTTCATATGAGGAGGATCAAATATATTTCACACAGCAACTGGCGTTTGAGCTGGGTCTTCAAAGACAAATGAGATGTAGATTGGGGTCAGCAATCCAGCCCACCGCTTATTTCTGTATGGTCTGTTAGCTAAAAATGGTTTTTACACTCTTAAATGTAAAATGTAAACAAGACTATTAACCTTTCAGCAAGAATAGTTGCTGGATTTTGCCTCTTGGTTCACGAGGCCTAAAATGTTTACCATCTCATCTTTTACAGAAGAAGCTTTGCTGACCTCTGATTTAGAGAAATATGTGAAAAATGGGACCCCAGATGAGTACAGTGCCATGAGCTCAAATCTAGAGGGAGAAAGCATAAGGGATGTTCTCGGAATGCACAGGATAGTCATGTGAGGGCCTGTATACTGTGGTCAGGCCCTAGAATGCCTTCAGTACCAGGCAAAGAGGTCTGTTCAGCATTTTGCTACAGAAATATTTGTATAATTATCTCCCTAGATTTTGAAGTTCTCCTGGGGAACAATCATATTTTTCTTACTCGTGGGCCCTCAAAGAGGCTGGACACAAGGCTGGACACAGACTACCAGCTTAATCAATGGTATTGGATAAGCAGCCTCTTTGATGAGGCAGCTAGTTGGGACCAAGTTTTTTTTTTTTTTTTTTTGGTACGCGGGCCTCTCACCGCTGTGGCCTCTCCCGTCGTGGAGCACAGGCTCCGATGTGCAGACTCAGCGGCCACGGCTCAAGGGCCCAGCCGCCCCGCGGCACGCGGGATCCTCCCGGACCGGGGCGCGAACCCGCGTCCCCTACATCGGTAGGCGGACCCTCAACCACTGCGCCACCAGGGAAGCCCCTGGGACCAAGTTTTAATCATCACCAGAGAAAGTTTGAATCCTTTCCTCTCTTCCCTTTCCATGAGAAGATCTACTGTTCATTAGTGATCATACATGGACAGTCACAGCCTTCCCTAAATACAACACTGGAGCGCCAACAAAATGCATCTTTGTAGAAAATGGTAGGGGGACCAAGGAAAGCAAAACTCCCCAGCAAATTCTTGAGCCTGACGCACACCTAACTGCAGTGTTGACAAGAAAAGGTTGGCCCGTTTGAGTGCAAATGTGATCTTCTAGCTGGATGATGATATTCTTGTAAACAAGGCGCCTACGCCCACGTTGGAAATAAGGCTGTTCAGCTCGCAGTAAATTCTGTTCTGAGCCAAAAGTTGAGGCCGGAGACCCTGAGCGGCCTAATCAAGGCCATGATTGATGAGGTGTCGGCGACTCTCAGACACAGCGCGCGACGCATCCAGTCACCGAGGACGTGAGTGTTGGTCATCATGTCACAGCACCTGCTGCTGACTGATACCTGGGACGCAGGAGCGTGCCAGGGCGAAGGATGCGCTTGACAAGGCCCTCCCCTCCCCCAGCGCCCACAGCTGCTGGGAGGAAGGCAGCGGGCATCTGCCATCCGGAAAGACAACATGCAGCCCCGCAGGGAAAAGCAGCGTGGGGTGGGGGAAGGTGGCGCGTTCCCGATGCAAAGGGAAGGATGACAGGTGCTCTGAGGAAGGCTGCGTGCGCTGCTCCGGGTCCTGGCCGCCTGCCACGCTGCAGAGCCGCGCCGGCCCTCTGGCCGCCTGGCAACCACCACCTTGAGGCCTTCTGTCCCTTGGCAACACTGCTCTCTGAAGGATGAGGCGGCCTGCAGAAGGGCGAGAAAAACCGCACACGGCATTGTTTTCCAGGAGTGGGGAATGTATTTTCACCCAGGCAAAATGATTTTTAAGATCTTTGCCCTGTTCCCCAATCTTGCTTTACGGATTGACTTGCCAGCCAATTCCAGATTGCTCTTCCTCTTAGCATTTGCAAGGTGTGGATTGTTCTGTGTTCTCTCCTCCGACAAGTTTGCCTCCGCGGGGCTTTCTGGGAGGGTATTTGGAGCGCATTGGTAGCGCCGCAGTTCAGTTCCAGGAAGGAAAACAGGGAAGGCAATTAACTCTCCAAAGCAACCCTGTGTTTAAAAAAATATTATTATGCAAATCAAGCTAATGTGCCTCTAAATTCATTAGGCGTGTCAGAGGGTTAGTCACCTTGGAAGGCGCATCAAAATTGGCAGAGACATTTCTATTCTGAAGGCTGTGGGGCTTGACCTTTACTTGGACCCCTGCTCTTCTGCTCAGTACATTTCCCTGGTTGGAGGGGCGGTGCTGCTACTGAGGAGGGGGCTTATCAGAATCCCCGAGGGAGAGGTCCCACCGAAAATATGTACTTTCTTGTAACGGCATGCGCCTTTCCACTGCAGCCCCAGGTAGGTCGAATCCCCAAATGTAGTCCAAACCAGTACCAGATCAACCAGGAAGGAAATTCAATCCAAACAGTAAGAACAAAGTGCCACAGTAAGAATTTCACAGTCATTCCTCAGGTCTGGGACTCCAGGAGCTGAACACAGAGAAAGTCAAGACAGATTATTTCCATCCTCACTGCTTTTTGGTATTTGGAAGCATGTAAAGATTGCCCCTTTTGGTAACTTCATTCGGTGAGCTTGGAAAGTGGGGTGGTACGTCTGTTTCCTGCCTGGATTCTCCTAAGTGTCGGAGGTAAACTTCTGCCTGTGCCTTAGGATGCTGGGTCCTCAGCTGAGCCCAACAAGGATGGACATACATCATCCATACTGTTTGTTTTCCTTCCAGTACTCTTATTTTATTAAGGTATAATTTACAGACAATAAAATGCACAGTTTTTAAGTATATGGATCAATGAGCTTTGACAAGTACATACTTCCCTGGTACCCATCCACCACCCATCAGGATACAGAACTAGGTGCAGATACACCCATCACTTCAACAAATCCCCTCATGCCCTTTTGTTTCCATCTCTCATCCATCAGAGGAAACCACTGATTTACTTTCTGCCACTACAGATTAGTTTGCATTTTCTAGAGTGTCACATAAATGAAATGATACAGTCTTTTTTGTCTGGCTTCGTTTGCTCAGAACAATGTTTTTGATGTCCATCCATGTAGTAGTACATTATCAGTAGTAATAGCAGTTCATTCCATTTATAGAGCAGCATGCCATTGTGTGGCTATACCACAATTTAAGCATTCATCGGTTGATAGACGTTTGGGTTGTGTCTGATTTGTGGCTCTTATGAATAAAGCTGCAGTGAATCTTCTTACACATGTCTTTGTATGGCTCTATGGTATCATTTGTCTCAGGAAGTACCTAGAAGCGAAATTTCTGGGTCATAGGGCAGGTGAACGAATTTAACATTATTAGGAACTACTCATCCATTTTGCCAAGGAGCTATACTATTCTCCACTTCCTATAGCAGTGTTTGAGAGTTCCAGTTGCTCCACATCCTTTCCAATGCTTGGTATTACTAGTCTTGATTGCTTTACTATTGCAGTGGGTGAGCAGTAGAATTTCATCGTGGCTAAACTTTTTCAAAGCAGTTGTTTTCCTGAGGACCCAGTGCTGAATTCTAGGGGAGCCTTAGCTGGGCCGGGAGAGTCAAGCATTTGAATAGGAGGAAGGTTTCTATTTAGAGTCAGTCTGCATATTTCCATTTTTAAAAGAAAACCTCAGAGCAGCAATTTGAGCTCAAAAGTCCTCTCCAGAAGTCTAGTTTCCCTACCAGCTGTTTATAAATATTTACTTTCACATTTTTAATAATAACAATGTCTACAGCAAAAGTACCAGGCACTTTAAATTATAAATATTCATCACAGAGGTTGCAAGTGTTTTTATGCAGGACACGGAGAACTCTGCCTATCTCTACCTACAGGTCTATGGAAAGCTTTCTGGAAGTGTAAGTGATTAAGAGCACATACCCTAGAGAATAAACTTCCTTGGTTTGAATCCTTTCTCTGCTACGGGTGTGACTTAAGTCGTTTTGCCTCTTTAATGGACCATGATATCCTCCTTCATACACTGCTATAGTAATCAGTCTACCTCCTGGAGTGGTGATGAGTGACATAGTGCATCTAAGATATGAAGCCCACTGTCTAGCACATGGCAATTGTATAATAAAATCTAAAAAATCATAAAAGCAAATTTCCAGAAAAGGTTTACCCTCTCTCATCCTCCTTTTCTCCATCCAACACAACTGCAGGGCTGGCTTGGTGTCTTGGGGGCCACCCAGAATTAATGTGCTGGGTCTCAGGGTCTGTAGGCAGCTGGTACCTAACATAATTTCAGGCTTCTAAAGCAACTCTCTCTGAAGGAATATATCTCTGGCTAATAGGACCTGGAGGGATTTGCGAAGGCCCTGACTTTTCATGCAAATTAATGTGAAGCTCCTGGAATTGTGTACAAAAGTGCACAGGAGTATTTTTTTCCCCCTGGGATCCATAGCTTGCAACAGAATCTCAAAGAGGTCTGGGATCTCAGACCCCTTTGGAGCTACAGTAAAAGGAAGAATGGCCACTGGAGAGTACGGAACAGACTCGGGAAAAGAGAGATGTAGGATTGAGCTTCAGCTCTGCCGCTTATCAACTCATCATCCCTGAGTGGGTTACTAAGTTACTCTAAGCTTCAGTTCCACATTTTGAAAATGATAAAAGCAGTAATAGTATCCTGTACCTTACAGGGCTCTTGAGAAGAATGAAAGAATGATGTGATTGGCACCCAGTGGTCAAACAAATGTTAGTTCCCTTCCCCTCCCCTGATCTAGCTTCTTAATGATCGATGTTCTCCCTTGATGCCCTCCCCCCCATTTTTCTTCTATCCAGGGGCCCTTTACAGAAAGTCGTTGACTCCTGATTTAAACCCACTTCTAGTCTCTCCTTGACACTTTGAGGATATGGGAGAAGGCAAGAAGATTCAAATGGCCTGGAGACAGGATGGAGAGGCTGGTCGGAGGCTGTGATCCCCTAGTTGAGCTGATCTGGGTCCAAGGTCCATGATTTCATCATTGACTGAGCAACTGGGCTCCCTTCTGCTTATTTAGGAGTTTAAGATATTACCAAAATCTCTACCCTTTATAAAATCAAAAAGAAGAGAAACTAGCTGGATGAAAAAGAACTCCCAACCCAGTGGGTTTCAGAGAATTTATTTCTTCTAAGCTCTTTTTAAATATAAAATCTATATTTCTATAAATCTCCTAAGAGAGTTTGGGAACTATAAATCAGGGACCGAATATAAGAAAAAGATAAACCTTTCAGCATAAATGATGTGGAAGGAACAGAGTGGAATTTAAAGAGTTGAAAAATCTTAAGGAGTTGAATATAGAGTGCTGTAAGCTGAACATCTATCTATTAAGTGACTGTGAGACAATGATAATTAAATCAGCAGAAAGTATGTTTTTGATGGAAATAAAGTATTAGGAAAGGAGGATAAATAAGCTTAAACATTACCTCAAAGAAATTTCTAGGTCTCTGATTCAAAAAGATATTTCTTTTTTTCTCCAACACAGTGACATTTTGATTCAAATTCTTTGGGGCTTTGTTTTCAGAACTGTCCATAGCAAAAGCAACGTACATATCATTGCTGAATGTGGAAAAAGAAAGGACTTATGAAAAACAAGCACAGTGAGGAGGGGAGGAGGCCCAGGGGGAACCGAGCTTGCACAGGTAAGTCTGCCAATGACAGCATACCTGGCCTAAGGGAAGGGGAAGTGGAGAGAGAGATGACCGGACTCAAAAGAGCCTCCTTCGAAAACAACACATGAGGATGAAACTTACTAAAGGGGGGGGGGGGTGGATGAAACTTACTAAAGGGCATGGATGAATGTCAGCAAAGCCTAGTGTTTCAAAACTGACTTTTCCAAAGGAATATCGACATTAGCTCTGGAATGATCTCTAGTCAGTGCCTGAGAAGTTTCCATCTCTTTATTTCCTTACTCCAGGGTGGATGGATGGAGACTGTAACTTGAAGTTTCTCTTCCTCTTCATGAGACGAGGTAAGAGCAGATGCAGAGTTAGTGTAGGTGAAGCCAGGGTTTTCTTCCTGATTTAGGTTCTGTGAGCAGAATTAAGTGCACATGGAGAGAGAGAGAGAGAGAGAGAGAGAGAGAGAGAGAGAGAAAGGAATAAGTTCAGTATGAAAATGCAGAGAACCTTGGGATGGGGTTTACTTGTGTCTTAGGTTCTGTTGGGTCTAGAGCTAGAGATGGGGATTCTTGTGGAGGCAATTTATTGAGGGGGGGCTCTCAAAGCAGACATGGGTGAGGGGAATAAAGGCAGCAAGTTAAGGTAGGGGATGGGGTCAAGTAAGAATATGATTCTAGCTTTAAGCCTCATTGCCTGGGGAGTTCTAGAGCATAAATTGCACTACAGAGTAATTTCCGCCTGAGGCAAGGAGAGTCGATTTGTACTTGCCCCCTACTGTCCTTGGCTGAAAACATTGGCTGCTGGCCATTTCGGGGGATGGGGGAATGACCAACCTCCCTACTTACCTCTCAGTCTACCTACATACAGGTGAAGTGATTTCAGTTGTCGAAAGCCAATTAAAGTAGAGTGCTGCTCTGAGCCATTAGCATCCAGTACTCACAGCAGCTGAGGGAGGTGTTAAACAGGCCATAAAATGAGGTTTGGGTGAGGCACCAATAGTACCTACTATATATGCTAAGAGTTGACCTCTTACAAGGAATGAGTAGGTCACCCAGTATGGAGTGCGATGGAGTGGGTCACTAGGGTTGGGATGTTTTGTAAGCAGTTGACTTCTGGCAAGGGCTGGAATCAAGGCAAATCCTTTTCCATCTAACCCAGACATCTCCCTTTCTCACCTATGTATATGAATATTCATTACATTCATTACATCATTTATTGGGAGTTGATCATTTTTCTTCAAAACCATAATTGAATATGTATTGAAAGGCAATATTACTAACATCACTACTTAGGTGTAGGTCCTAGGAATATTTAGTCTCTATCGATGTAAATATGTTTTTCTTTTCTAAAAGAAGAAAAACTATGTGCCTTCACGTTTCCTTTAGTTGAGAGAAAGTTTAACACCATTCTTATTTGCTTCTGCTCCTTTTAAAGATGGTCTTTTTCTATTTTATACTTAATTGTAAATCAGTAGGATGGAAATCCTATTCAAGATAAAACTTAACTGCAGCTCCCTTCATATATTTCATCGATACTAAGATGCATGCTTTTCCACATTCTGATATTGCCAGAATCATGATACATCTTGCTTCTTATAATCCCTGGGAGTTAGGTCAAAGTTAGGACCTAGCAGCATTGCGTGGGCCTACAAAAACTTGGTCATCCATTCATTTACTTTATGTATCATGTTGGTACTATCTGTGTTCTGTTTAATTGTCTTCCATAACTTGATCTTGAAGTGAAATATTCTGAAGGCAGAAATGCATACTAGAGCTTTGGGGTATAAATTATATATTAATGAAGCAAATATTTGATGTTAGAAGAATGAATGCAATTCCATATTTTCTTGCAAAGCCACACCAATTGCTTTATGTGAATAAAGAAAGGAAGATTTTCACAAGTAAAGTAGTGAAGATTTGTTATTGAGGTACAAGGAAAAAAATGTGACCTATCCCAAGCCAACCAATGCAACTAAAGTCGGGGAAATTATCACATCTCTTGGAATATGTGAAAAAATAAACAAAGCCACAGGAAGCTGATGTGATTGATTCATGTGTTGTACAAGACTATCATAAAGGCATGGTGTCATAATTTAACTGGCAGGTGTTTTCTTCTTTTTAGTGTTACACGTGCATTTTGCAATCAATAACGCATAAACTTTCATGAAACATCGTGCTAGTCAACAGCATAATTATTCACAAGAAATTATTTTGGAAAATAACTTGATGGGTGATGAAATCTGGATGATGATACCATAAAGAACATACCTAAAGTCAACAAAGTTAGGTTTGGTTAGGCAGCTGCAGCAGAGGAGAATAGAGTTCAGAGAAAGCCTGGGAGCATTGCAGTAAGCGGGGGTGGGGAGAAGGCTCTTGATACAGTTTGGGCTTATGATAAATTTAAGGAGAAATTTAGGAAGCAGGGGCTGGTTCTAGATTAGATACTGCCAAGAAATTAGGGTAAATTTTGTCTAGAAGGCAGGAGGACCAAAGTGAAGCTAGGATTGTCATTGGTAAAGAACAACAGTCACTCATGTTAGTCAACAGAGGGGACATGGATGACCACGGTCATGATGTAGTCATCTCAACATTACTGATACTCTCAGTTGGGAACATTGTGTCCTGGCTGTAGCGGGGCCATTGTAGGATGTGAAAAATTCACTGGACTTGGAGTTAAAGGCTTGGGTTAAAGGCCTTGCATCTTTTGAGTGTGGGAATTTGTTCGGTTTTTATAACCTTTCTGAACTTCAGTTTCCTACAACTATAAAATGGTTCTACTAATATGTACTTGAAATGGTTGGTGCAAAGAGATAAATGGAAGTATTTACATAAATGACAGTGGTGAGCTATCCAAAAAATGCAGATTCCTTTAGGCCGTTCTGGACAGAAGGCTGGCAGGCCCTGGGCCTTGAGTGGGGGCGGAGAGGTTTGGGAGGACACACCGTTTGGGCTGCCAGGAGATTTTCTTGCTGTAGAGGGACACATTCAGAAGCAGAATGGCCACGAGGCTTGCGCACAGCTGGAGAGTCAGGGCCTGCCTGATGCATCTGAGATCAGGTTCTCCCAGAAGCAGACTCCGAGCCAAACGTTCCTGTGAAAGTGATTTATCAAGGAAGGGCTCCCTAGAGAGGCCAGTAAGTAATGGGAAACAGGAAAGGGAGAGGGAGGAAGCCAAGCACGGGTGTGATTGCAAGTGAAACCCTAGCCACAGCTGGGTCCCGCAAGGGGCTCTGGAGCATAAGTGTCAACTCAAGGCAAGGAGGTTGGGCTTTTTTGCTTCTGTACCTGTCAGTCACCAGCTTGGGCTCCTTTTCGAGGCAGGTCTGCACAGCTGCGCTGCCCACCGAGACAGGAGACAACCATGACTAGCAAAGCGTGCAGAGCTGGGGAATGGGTGCACAATGCTGATAAGAGTCATAGGAGAGCATCTGGAAGGGGCACCCCCAGTGCCCACCTGGGCTGAGGGAACATCTTCAAAGAGACTTCCCTGGACATACTCATGGCTGTCTTCTCGAGTCCCTCAGTACTGTTGGGACGTCCTACGGCTACCATGCTCGCCTGGAGAATCAGCGCTTCCACTGTAATCTGTCACTTCCTGGTGCGTCGCACTAATGAAAAGGCTAGCATCTCAAGTGAAATCTGTCAGAGAAAACATTTAAAAGATGTCGCTCTGTATGGCGTGTCACTGGAGTGTGATATGACTCCGGGAGCCCTGTTAAGAGTAACGAGACAAGATGAGACTGGGCAGATTCATTCTGCAGAGCATAGCTCAAGGACTGAGCTAATATTATTACTGACCGTAAATGTTATTAGGGAGATGTGGAGAGGATGTTAGTGCCACTGAGCATTACAGTCAAATCTCAATAATGACCAGCGAAGCAGGCTAATAAATTGTAGATTACGCGCGCCATGCATATTCATTCCTTCAGAAACCTCAGCTTCCTGAGCTGCAAGGATTTCAAAGGCTTCTGCTGCAAGCACTGGGCTTAAAGCCACACGGGGGAAAAAAGTTGGCAATTCCTTTAAAATCCTCTGAGTCTTCAGCTACTGAGTTACCTTCCTTCCTTCCCACTAATGAAAACGGAAAAATAGAGTCAAGATGCAGATTTGCTACCAGGTGGGAAACTCCTGAGTGCTGACAACACATTGTGTTGGGTCAGGAGGAACCAGGAAACCAGAACAGCTTTGGGTCTCACTTGTAACGCATTGTGTAACATCAGGCCTCCCAATCTTGTTTCCCTGGCTTTGGGGCTTGCCAGGCACATCTTGGAAAAATAAAAAGTCCTTGTCATCAAGAAAGAGGATGCCAAGAAAGAGGTTTCTGCTCTCACCAAAAACCCACCCAAGAAAATCAAAGGGAAACCCTTCAGGAAAAATATTATCATTGCACCAGTGAGTTTTATGTTCTGAGGATCTCCTGGGAGCCAGAGTTTCTTTAGAACTAGTGCATGATTTCAGAAGATTTTGTTTCTTTAAAAAAAATCATTTTGGTGGACACGTCTCCTCACCTCAGGGTTTAAGAGGTGGAAGATACAGTATTTCCTATATGCCATTTATCCTCACTGGCCTCTCTTTACCTGAGACGATGCTGCCCCCTGGACTCAGACAAAGGAATATCCACGTATTCCTACTCTTCCTCCCAAACCACTGGACTCCCAGGAGTGAACGTGCTGGAAAATAATAACTCAGCAGGCTTGTCTTTGGTCAAAAATAGAGCTGTCACATAATAGTGCTCTTACAATTCACCTGTCTGTTCCCACTCACCTTCTTATAGATGAGAAAACTCAAGTTCAGAAACCTGAGCCTCTTTCTTGTGTTTGAGTGACGGGGACAGCAGTCCTGCAGGCATTGTAACTTCCAGTGACAAGCGCCTGCAGTCTAAGGTGGAAGATGCGGCTCCTAGCATTGGCTCCTCCAGCCATCAGAGATATGGATTTTGAAAAGAGTAAGTTTGGAGATCTCTTTTGTTCCACCGCAGCAGTTTCACATGGGGTCTAGCACAGGAGAAGGGAACCCCGTATCTAGAGCCTGAGTTTGGTGAAAATTCTCCTGGAACTTCTGAATTTTCTCCAAAGTGAAGGCTAACCTGCTCAGGCTCACGTTGGGTTCTCTCCGGCCCCATGGGTGCCTCTGCCGTCAGAACTCACGTCTTGGGAGCTGAGCCGCCAGGCCCAGGATAGTGCTTCTCAACCCTACATGTTCTTCCAAGAGCTCTTGACAGAGAGAGCTCTGTGGCTCATTAGGCAATTACTGGGGACGAGGGGTCTTACTTAACTATCTCAGGAGTCATGGGCTGTTTATATTAAACAAGAAGAAAAGGAAAGGAAAAAAACACCTTATTGACCTGATAGAAGTTTCCATTATTTCCTGCTTCTTCACCCTGAAAATTATGAGTTTAACATTGAAGCATAAGTCTTAAATATTAGGATGAGTAATCTGTCTTGGTATTTTAGAATTTTGTGAGAATCTCTTCTGCTATTAAATATTATATGAACATCTTCATGGGAATTAAATATTTCCTCTTTCAGCTTTTCTCCCTCCGCCCTGCCCCCTCCTTCCTTCCTTCCTTCAAAGGATACTGCTGGGTTCATTAGAGTTCTAACTTCATCTTGGCCACAGTACGTGGGTTGGCAGCGATGAGCTCTGGGGAAGATAACACGGTTACCATGCACCAAGTAGCTCTATCTCAATCCCCCTGCTGACCAATAGGCCAACGCATGAGGTGGAAAGCACTGAAAAAGAGCAAAGGGAAATCAGAGACTGTAAACTACTAGAGGAAAAACATCTAAGTTCCTCTTTCTTACAAGAATGCTACCAGCAAACTGCTGATGATGCAATTTAAATTTGCTATGTTTTAGACCTTTCTGAGTATTTCTCACCAAAGCTTAATTTGGCAGGGAAGATAATTGAGCTTTAAAAAATTTAAAGTTTTTATGCACTCATTTTGCAAATATTTAATAGTTTTTTGTTACTTGATTGTCACAACAGTAATTCCAAATGTTTATTCTTTTCATAGCAAGTCATCAGCACATCCCCTAGATGAAGGAAAACTGATTGATCTGAATATCTAAGTGATTTGAGGTGGGAAAATAGAGCCAAAAAAAAAAAAAAGAGTAAAATGGGATCTCACACTTCCATAATGCATCTGCCAGTGATTACTGCTGACTTTTAGGGCACATTTTCAGGAGGAGGAGATAGGGAAGAAGGGGTAGTAAAAAAAGGATTGCTGTGGTTCAGGCTATATGTTTAAGAAGTTTGGTCATTTAAGGATGAACATAAATAATGGAAGCTTGAAAGGGGCAGTGAGGAAAGGGAAGTTGTAAACGGGCTTGGAGAGTTTCTTTCCCAACATCCACCAGTGAAAGACCCTGAAAATTGATCTATTGATCAATATGCTATTTTAATTTTCATTCATTTATTTTTATCATATGCTGGTATAATATTGGATACTGGAGATACAGCAATGAAAACAACACGCATAACCAGTGCCTTTATGGAGTTTATCACCTGTTATTTATTTAGTACCTACTATTCACCTAATCCAACCTGTATTTATTGTGCAACTATTTTGCATAAGGTCATGTGCAAAAGTGAGCAAGATATAGAACTATTATCAAGCAGTCTAAGACAGTAGAAAAGATAAATATTGAATTCAATTCTTAAATGTATACAGTAGCTTCGCTTATGGTGTCTCAAAGAGTCTTCAGAACCATTTTGTGAAAATTTTAGATAAGGATTATTACCTCTTCATTATTATTATTATATCTTAATTATTGAAGAATAAAAACGAGGCTCAGCAGATTTAAGTGATTTGCCCAAGTACACAACCAAGGAATGGGGAGATGGCTGGGCTGTAGCTTTGACTCCCTGTTTTCTTTAAATTAGGCAGTCTCCTTTCAGCAAGTGTTCAAATACAAAACAAATAGAAGTTTTTTTTAAAGAGTCTTAAGGCTGTTAAAGGCTATCACTTGGTTCACAAAAAGATTCCCATTCTCTGTGAGTAAGATAAGGTTCATGAAAAAGAAGTCTGGAATTCAAGGTCGAGCAGTTTGTATAGAAGCATATGCTGTTTCTTAGTGTTTATGAAATTTGTAGTTATAGTAGTGTCTATGTGTCTCAGTGGAAAACGCTGAGTTTTGGAGTCAGACAATTTGAATTTAAATCCTGATCTTGAATTCACTAGCTGAAAGATTTCAAGCTAGTTATTCACTCTGTGTTCCAATTATTCATTCTCACAGGCCAAGGTGAGGATTAAATGAGACACTATATATAAAACATCTAACTATTACTAATCAGTAGTATATATAACCCTTATTTTGGAAGACGAATGCTTTTTAGAAGGGAACATGAAAAGTTGGGGGGTTGGGTTTTATTTTTTCTCTGCCTGTCTGTAACAGTCAGGTGCACACAGATTACTGTTTGGTTGAATAACTAGGGACTGGAGCCTAGCAAAGTTTTGACATGTGAAACATCACAGTCTACCCCTTATGGACTTGGTGCCCATATACATCTCCTTAAACCATATTTAATAACCAAATAAAGACAGTAACAGAGGCACACTTCCATCTAAAATGATGTAACTAACTATCCTATTACAACTGAAAGTGTTCTAATCTTTCCCCAGAAGAGAATCCAAAGTCCTTGGGTGATGTTCTCTCTTCTCCTTGGTATCCTGTAAATTAAATACAATGGAGCAAAGTTAACTATTATTAATACATCTTATAAGATAAGGGGGTAAGAGAGAAAAGACAAAAAATATTTGCTATTCATACACACATAAACATGTGCATAACAAAACAAAAAGGCATAATTGTTAAAGTCTTAATTTCAGCAACTGGCCACATGGTTTTAGCCACATAGCTAAAGTACCTTCTTCCACAACCCATTCCGTATTCCCTCTACCCTCAGCATGCACCTCAGCTAGTCATGTTTCTTTGCCTTGTGGGGTGACTCAGACCATCATTCCTGCATTCCTGAAGGGTCTGGACCATTAGCATTCCTACCTTCATTGGACTGTTGTAGTTTTCCATTGACTTGAATCACAGGGCATGGTAGCTCCGAGAGACAACCTAAGGGATCTCCTGTATTCCAGATATTCTCCTTTGCACTTCCAATTACAACCCAATTTCTACTTGGTAATCAAGATCAATCACCCCAGTCAGTAGAGTAATATTGTCTTTGCCTGTTGATTCAGAGGCAGGAGGAGCCCCAAGTGGCCAGGTGGCAGTCTGAACTTCTGTTTCAATGGAATCCTTTTTATGTTTCCTAGTAGAAGAATTTCTTCCTTTGGAACTAAGACTTCTAGACCATCATAGCATAAGGTCATGGAGATAGAAGGCAAAGATTTTGCTACTGGGTCATTTGCAGTAACAGTGAGTGATACCTCTCCCATTTCCATCTCTTGATTCCTGGACCTGTCAATCCTGGCTATGAGAAAATCAGCACCATATTTTGGATGCTGATTTAGATATTAACCACAGCTTTGAAACGTATTTCCATCTCACTGGGACTGTCACTGAATCTTCAAAAGGCCATCCCAGTGTTCTTTGAAGTATCTGCTTCAGTATAATGGGAAACATGATGGATTTCATAATCCTGGGCCTAGGGCTGCACTTCATTTGCTGTGAAGTGAGTTCCTTGATTGACTGGATGATACACTGTGTGGAATACAGTGACAGTGAATAAGGCATTCTGTACATCCACAGTTTTGGCAGGACTATTGTGTTCAGGAAAAGCAAATCATATCTGGCATAAGTGTCTGTTGCAGTAAAATGTATAAATTTTTGGCAGTGAGGTGAAGTCATTCCTCAAGGAGACAGGCCCTCCTCTTTATTCAAGGGGTTCTGAGTCTTAAAATTGAATCAAATCTGGGAATTGATTGAGGAGACATGAATCTCTGTTTTGGTGATATAAATTAGATTTCTATTCACTTCACCTAGAACCAACCACTTATACAAATCAAGTAAGAATTTAATAGACTGCCTATCTATTTCTTTTTGAGGGACACCATGATCAATTAGCCAACATCATAGGCATCAGACAGTCAGATTATTCTTATTACTGCCTCGATTCCACTGTCCATTATGGTAACCATGCCCACTTTAATTTGGTAATTAAGTTGTGGTACTTGGCCCTGCCACCCCGGGATCTAATTATCCCCATTTCATTTAAGGATCAGTGTTTGGCGGCAGGCAGCAGCTCCCAAGGTAATTTCTGACCTGCAGAGAAGAGCAGTCACAGAGCTCTTCAAGGATGCTGGGTTCCCCTCACAAATTTATTTCTCACATCTGGTGAAAGGATGGTCCCAGGGTGAGTGAGTAGGTCTTAAATGATGAATCCATTCTGACATTTCAATTTCCCTAGGACTTTGGATACCTTCCTCTACAGCATAAAAAGGCAGTCCTGGCATTTCCACCTCATTTAATGTAAGTTACCTTTTGGTCCATGTTTCAGCAAACCAGCAAACAAACTGATAGAGATTTTCTAACCCCTCAGCTGCAACATTAAATGAAGAAACTCTGCTTAGTGGGCCCATATCAATAAATAAGGTCTGATAAAACTATATATTCCTTACACTGTTATCCCACATCCTTAATATCCATCCTGACACATATTACCCAAATATCTGTCTGTATAAATTGGAAAATCATGCTGTTTTTTGGGTGTGTAGTGTACTTCATTACAGGTCACACTTTGCATCTCATTCTCTGGAGCCAGTTGGAAACTGAGTCTCATTATAGGTCTAGAAGCAAAAATGAATGGTGGGGATAGTTCCTGAGAGGAATCAAGAGTGTCTTTCAAGGCAACTACCTCAGGCGAGCCTCATTACGGCTTCTTCAGGCAAAGCAGGTTGAACCTCCTCCAACAGAAGTAAAATGGCCTCTTCTATTGCCAAAGAAGATTCAGCAGAATTTACGGGTTCAGTGCACCCAGGTTCACTGGGATCTTCTATATGTCCTGATTCTAATTTTCAGGATCCCTTTCCTTCTTAATCAATGGCCTCACCTTAACAGAGGACATCCATAAGGTTGAGAATTCAATCTGCATTATAATTCAGCCACTCTCAGGATGAGACTGTGGATTTTGTTTTTAGAAATCTCAGCACTGCAGCTACAGGAGATAAAGGTTTCTTTCAGGGAAGGTGTAGAACCTTTCAAGTCATTTGCCCTTTCCCTACTTTCTCCAGCGCAAGTAGGAGCAACCGGCCAAATCCATTATATTCCTTAGGTTGTCCAAAATGTTGTACAATATCAAACACATGGCTACCCAGAACCCTACCCTTTATAGGTATTTGATAGTATCCAATGGTGATATTTTGTCTATCTCTACTGCCACATCATACTGTGTATTATCAGTACCCTCTTTACCACTAGAAATATTCATTAGTGTCTTTAGGTCTAATCAAACTAGAGAATTTATTCCAGAAAACTCAGAATCAATTTAGAAACCTCGTTCTTAAGATTCTATCCCTCTCAAAACACTTCTACTATAAAAATCTGTATCAGTCAGTGTTCCACAAGAGAAAAAGATCCAGTAGGACACACAGACAGACAGACAGACAGGCATACACACATACACACAAACTCACATACTTCTGTATCAAGAGATCTATCATAAGGAATTAGCCTTTGCAATCATGAGGACTGGCAAGGCAACTCTAAAATTCATAGAGTGGCCCATCAGGAAGAGAGGTCCAGAAATTCTTGGGCACAAGCTGAAGTTACAGTCCACAGGCGGAATTTCTTCGTCCTCGGGAAACATCAGTTATGCTTTTAAGGCCTTTCAACTGATTGGGGGTGGCCCATCCAGATTATTGAATATAATCGCCTTTACTTAAAATCTACTGGTTGTAGACATTAGTACATCTATAATATACCATCATGGCAACACCTTTAATGTTTGATTGAATGACTGGGGAGTATAGCCTAGCCAAGCTTACATAAAACTGGTCATGGGACTTCCTTGGTGGTGCAGTGATTGGGACTCTGCACTCTCAGTGCAGGGGGCCCAGGTTCAATCCCTGGTCAGGGAACTAGATCCCACATGCATTCCGCAACTAAGAGTTTGCATGCTACAACTAAGGAGCCAGCGAGCCACAACTAAGGAGCCCTCGAGCTGCAACTAAGGAGACAGCCTGCTGCAACTAAGGAGCTTGCCTGCCACAACTAAGACCCAAAGCAACTAAATAAATTAATTTAAAAACAAAACAAAACAAAAAGATTGGTCATCATACTATCCACCAAAGATGATTTTTAAAAGTAAAATTCTGTTCTTGCTTCGCTTCAGTTTTTGTTATCCCTATTTCCAGTGTACTGACGTTAAAAAATATATACTGAGATAGAATTTTTAAGCTGAGTCCCCAGTCACTGATTGTTATTGATGTGTTCACATCAGCCATTGGTACCACCTTGTGTGTGTCTTGTTTCACAGGCATTAAAATCCACATGGGGGCTTCCCTGGTGGCGCAGTGGTTGAGAGTCCGCCTGCCGATGCAGGGGACACGGGTTCACGTCCCGGTCTGGGAAGATCCCACATGCCGCGGAGCGGCTGGGCCCGTGACCCATGGCCGCTGAGCCTGCGTGTCTGGAGCCTGTGCTCTGCAACGGGAGAGGCCAAAAAAAAAAAAAAGAGAAGTAATCTTCAACTGATCAAGGCACTGACTTTAAAAAAAATAAAATCCACATGGGATCTGGTTCACCTGAGCACTCGGCATGCCCTGGAAGAGCACAGGGTCACAAAAGTTCAGCCAGAAGAGAATGGAGAGGGAATGGATCTTGGACGTAAGCACAGTGACCGGTTCATAAGTGTGTATTTCAAAACGTTGGGACATTTGTTCTCACTCTCTCTTACTCCCCTCCCCTATCTGAGGGTTTCCTATCTTGCTACTCGGGTGTTATCTCTTTACCCACACCCGTGAAAGCCAAGAATTGGTCTTGTGTTCAAAGTCCTCAGGGGATAATCCATTTCTAGCATCTCTTCTTCCTCTCTGCTCCTCACTCCCCAGAGCCTAAAGAATGCTGCATTCTCCTCCTCATTTTTCTCAGGTTCCTGTAGCTGACACACCAGCAGGAATAGAAAGTGCTAGAGGAAGTCAATAAGACACACTAATTCAGTCTCAGCTGAATTGTTTCTAGAACGGTCTATGTTTAATTCCATGCACACATGAATGGCTTAAGCTAGGCTTTGAAGCACATGCCTTATTAAGGACATATATAGAAAACATCTCAAAGTAGTAATTTTTGAGCTTTCACTTTTTAATCATTTCATTTTTATCACGACGTTTCATCTTCTCAGTAAGACACATCTCCATTGCCTTGAGGATAAGTAGATCATTAGAGAGAAAATGAAAAGAAGAAACAGTCAATGTTCAGCTTTCTGACTTCCAAAACAGTCTTTTGAGAATCAGAAGGGATGTCTTGAGTGAGATGGGATGATGTTTTGGCCATAATCATAGAATTAGAAAGAGAATAGCGAGTCTTCAGGTCAAGATGGCATCTTTGTTCAAATCATACAGCAAGAGAGAAAAAAATATGTACTTAAAAAGACATGGCTGGACTCAGATAAAAGCCAAACATTTCCCTAATCAAGGAAATGAATAGAAAAGCGAAATGATGAGCAGAGCAGAAGGTAAGACTTTGTGGCACTTTGAATGTGAAATAAGCAGTAGTCACAAGGGGTTTTTGTTACTTCCAGGTCAAGAGGACCGGAAGAGTTCCACAGAAGATGATGATGCTTGGATGAACACCTCCACTTAGGAAGGTCTTTTCTTGAGAATAGGGTTCCTAGGGAGCCGAAGCCTGAGAAAGGTGGGGACATAGTCACATCTGCACGACCAGGAGCTGTGAAAACTGGGTCATTGATCTGAGCCTGGATCTGCCACGTCCCCAGTGTGACTGCTGGTAATAGAACTTAGCTTCAGATTAGGGCCCAGATGGGCCCCAAAACAAACACACAAGCAAAATAATTCATTGTAAAGCAAATAAAAAAGGGAAAATAGAACATTTTGCCAAACCAACAGAAGGCAGAGAAAGAGAAAACAGCAATAAAGAAAAAGCATGGTTATCTGAAACCAAAAATAAGGTGACAGAAATAAACCCCACTAGACTCACAGAAGATGTAAATAGATTAGACTTTCATATTAAAAATCACAGTTTGTAAAATTGAATTTGAAATAGGCTGCTTCCATAAAACAAAAAAAATCTAAAACAATTCCACATAGAAAGATTCAAAATAAAGGCATGAAAAACAAAACAAATTCTTAGTAAAAAAAAACCAGTGTAAGAAAAGTAATACCTGATAAAATAAAATTTAAGATGTTATTAGCATAAAAAAGATACCATATAATTATGAAAAAAAAGCCAATAGGAATCCATGCTGATTATAAATTTGTAGGCACTCAACAACATAACCTTTAAGCTTAATAAAAGTAAAACTTGCAGAATTACCAGGAGAAATGAACAAACACAGTAACATTGGAGATTTTAACAAAACTCTATCAAAAATGGATAAATTAAGATGACAAAAATAAGATGCATATAACACATTTAAACCACAAAATTTATAATATTGATCTATTATATAGTATTGTTTACTCACTGATTAGTAATGTGACTCCTGACATATGCCTGTTTTCCTTGTTCTATTTTTCTTTGTTTCACATTCTACACATCATGTTTTTGGATA
This sequence comes from Lagenorhynchus albirostris, assembly GCF_949774975.1. Lineage (NCBI taxonomy): Eukaryota > Metazoa > Chordata > Mammalia > Artiodactyla > Delphinidae > Lagenorhynchus > Lagenorhynchus albirostris. Next base: position 38,770,577 of record NC_083109.1, on the reverse strand, counting down.
AAAAAAAAAAGACATGTACTGAAATGTTAAAAACTTTCATGAGAATTATAAACACTGAATTTATTATCACGATATGGTGGAATCTGCAAGGGAGAGGTGATTTTTAAGATCTGAAGGAACAAAAACTTATGAAAAGCCAAGCTAGAGGAACATTGCCTGGGATGGGAAGTGTGGTGTAAGAGTTCCCAAGGGAACCACAGGAAATACTTGGAATCAGCAGTAGGAGAGATCCATGCCCAGCTAGTGTTCAGCCCTGAGAGTTAACTCAAGCCACCATCTTGTATTAACTCTGTGTCTCCCAGGTGGAAGAGCTATAATAGTTGCTCATCTCTCACTATGGATATTGGAACTTCCATCAGTGATCATCAGGACAGCACCCATAGACATCCTAGTAGTGGAATGCCACTTGTGCTTTGGGACTTTGCTTAACCCTGTTTGAATTGTCTGGTGTGCACAATACCCTGTGCAAATATTCTGTGACACCTGTAAGCACAAACATACTACCCTGTGACCTCAACAAACAATGGAATCCTTAATGGCCAGAGGAATTGTGGCTTGAAGGGCACAGCCCAGAACTGGTCACTTGCACAGTGGAAACTCCTCCATTACAAAGGATGCTGAAGAGAATCTACTACTTTCAGATGCTACTGTTTACTGGTTACAGTTTTCCTCCTAAGGCTGAAGTTAAATGGAACAGACAATATGAATAATTTTTTTTTCAGAGAAAAAATAGCTTTCATTGTCAACTCTTTGAAGAGAACACACAACCAATTACTACTTATTTAATAAAAATTCATCTAAAAGAGAGGGATTTTCACTGGGAACTAGGAAAGGATATTTTTGTCTCCTCTTTCATCCATTCTCTCTCCATGTTTTCAGAGACTCCTTCATCTGTCTGTCCCTCTACTCTGCACAGCCATATGTAACTACTGAGCTCACATACTCAGATGTGAATGAGGCCTTCTCTAGCAGCTTTTGACACCCCTCTTCATACCCTGTGCCCAGCCGTCTACCTTTTAGGGACTGAATGTTTGCATCCCTGCAAAATTTATGTGTTGAAACTCTACCCTAATGTGATGGTATTAGGAGGCAGGGCCTTTGGGAGGTAATTAGGGTTAGATGAGCTCATGGGGGTGTGGCCCTCCTGAGTGGGATTAGTGCCTTTGTGAGAGTCACTGGAGAGCTTGCTTCCACTGCTCTATTCTCCACCATGTGAGGATAACAGGGAAAAGTCTCAGCCTGCAACCCAGAAGAGGATTGTCACCAGAACCTGACCCTGCTGGCACCCTCATCTCGGACTTCCAACCTCCAGAGCCATGAGAAATGAATATGTGTTGTTTATAGGACACCTAGTTTCTGGGCATGTTGTTAGAGTAGCCTGAGCTGACTCAGACTCTCCCCGACTTTTTTCCTCTTTTCCTGTTGCCCCCTGTTGCCTTCCCCTCTTCCCAGTTCAAGTAAGGTGTACAACCACCTTCTCCTCCATCCCTGCCCTTCCCTCCACATTTACTATGTCCTACCCAACACTGCTATGTACTGTGTGTACAGTGGTGAACAAAATAGAGACTGGGCCTGCCCTCATGGGTCTTATAACCTGATGTGGAAGATTGATAGTTAATAATGAACACAGCTGAATATGTAAATGCAAATTCTGAAATGTGTTATAAAAGGAAAGGATTTTATTCTGTGAAAGAGAGAATAGCATGGCAACGGGTTTGATTTGAGGGCCCAGGGAAAGAACGGCCATGAAGCTGATTCTGAAGGATGATGAGCAAAAAAGGAGTTGCCAGGTAAGGAGAAGTGTGTGGGCTTTACAGGCTGAGGTGTTAGCAGAGCACTTTTTCCCCAACAGGAAGGGAGGAGAATATCTTTTTTTAGTTTATACACATGGAAGAAAACTTGGTTTATTTGAAATATGGGAGTCCCAAATTTTCTACTCAAAATCCTTAGAATGTTTCTGGCATCTAGATTTCATAAAAGAAATCAAAGGTCAGCCAAATTTTCTTGTTTACGTATCACTTTTTTGCCTTTATATTGTTTCTGTTGAGTACTTCTCGTATCCATATATTGTTTCTTTGCATTTAATATTTTCACTATGTGTTAGAATAATATATTTAATTACTGTTTCCTGGGTCAGATCTTCATTTATCTCAGGATATTTTTTCATTGTGTTTGATTAGTTTGATGTGATATCAACTATTTGCTCCTTCTTTTTTTTAAAAAACACTGATTTTTCACATTTTTACTCTCCATTTCCTGCTATAAAATTACACTATATTCTCTCCAACTGTTTTTAGCTTTGACTCCTTTTCCTCGAAATTCTGGCAGAAATTCCCAAGTGTTTAATATAGGATCAATTCTCCTCTTTATGGACTAGCTACTGTTTTCCCTCCAAGAATTGTTGACCCCACATAGAGCAATGATCTCCAAACTCCTTTTCATCCTGTCCTTAACCCTATGGTCATGATGGACTAGACAATGAACAGGCATCTGTCCAAGCCAGGCTCAATAGAGTTTTCTTTCTCTTGAGAATTTATAACTGGGATTTAGAATGATATTTGGGTTTTAACATCCTATAGTTTCCAACTTTTGGTTCTAGACCCTTCTCAGACCTAACAGGTCACAGAGTCCACAAAAAACCCTGTATATTACTATTAAATTCTCTTTTTATGTTTATGTTTGTACAATTGTGTTTTTGTAACTTGTGGTCAAAATAGTTTGCCTAAGTCCAGGTATCAGGAGGAATTATTTCAGTCTTCTGAATAGCTGCTCACTCTAACCTACATGTAGAGGATTAGGAAATATTTAAAGAATTTAAAATTGATGAAATACATTTTTCTGCTTGAACAGCAGAAATTTGAATGCCAGTTGCATATAATGAATACTTACACATTGCGGGTTTGAAAAAGAAAGATAACGGATTTAAAAGGCATTAGGAGACTTTCCTTCAGCTCCGTGTTGCCTTTGATGTTCATGAAGCCTGTTAAATCTAAATCCCTGTCAGGCAGACACAGCAAAGCAAGAGGAGGTCTGTTGTTTCCCAAAGCAACGGTCATTTCCACTTGGTCCAGAAGACATGACTTTTTATCAGAAGTTCAAGAATAAAATAACTGTTTTCCTTATTGTGTGGAGACATAATCCAAAGACTTTCAGATCAAAGCATACTGAGAGTAGAATAAAGTGATATAGAATGGTTAAGGTAAGATCAGCACTTTCTTAGTCCAGTTATTGGTAGCTGTGAAGCGTATCTACCAAAGTTCAAGTAATCATTCAGCTAGAAAGGAATATGTAAAAAAGATAAATCTTGCTTGTGTGGCCAAAAGACAAATCAGAGATGTCTTTGGGGAATTGGGAGCCTTGAGACTCATCATTAGTTGTGTATGGAAGGTAAAGTCTTGAAACAGAAGTAAAGCACAGCATAAAAAAAAAAAAAAACTAGAACACAGGATAATCCCCATTTTATGAGTTCGTGTTTACACAGACCAAAAGAAGAAGCAAAAGAGTTTATTTTTATTTAACAATTTATTAATAATATTAAATAATAATAAAACTACCACTCATTAAAATTTGTGTTACACAAGTTATAGTTCTTAAAGAACAAACAATATTCAAAGGCCTATGCCAGAAAAGAAGACTGAAAATTAATGAGCTAAGATTTTAACTTAAGAAAAAGCAAAAACAACAACAACAAAAAAATAAAACTAATTAAACTAAAATAAAGCACTTTAAACCTAAAAAAATAGGAAGTAAGTAATAAAACACAGGAATTCTTAAAAATAAAATAAATGTACTGTAGACAACACCTTATAATCCTCTAACAACCTCTAAGCTTCTAACAGGATATATGAAGGATAAAGGGCATATGTCAAGTAGATAATAAAATGATAATAGAGATAACTATGGAGAAATGTGCACCAACGTATTGGAAAATTTAGTGAAATTGAGGAAAATTCCTAGGAATGTGAATAATTCCAGAAAATAGAAAATTTCAGCTGTCTTACTCTCATCTTACTTACATTTAAAGAAAAATTATACTAAATAGCCAAAGAATAGATCATTCTAAATTTAAGAAAAATCTTTCAGAGACTAGAAAGAGAGGATACTTTGAAATGTATGTCCTGAAGCTAATAAAATCTTGATACCAAAATCAGCGTAGGACAATAAGATAAATGAAAATTATAATTCAATCAGTCATTGGCATGGCTTTGATTTATTCAAAGTCCCCCTCAAAATCAATAAGAAAATTCATTCAGCACTGTAAAATAAACACCATACATATCAATACATCATGACCAAGTTGGACTTATTACTCATATTTAAAATTATGATGTCATATAACTCTCCATATTAGGACATTGAAAACAGAAAAATATAACAACTTTATAATTGTAATAGATTAAGAAAAAATTTGATAAAATTTTACCATTCATGAAAAAATCAGACAAAAAAAAAAGAAAACCTCTTCACAAAAACATCACTAGAGTAGATCACTATGTTTTATTTATGATAGAGTCATATGACAGAATAACTTACAACAGTGAAAACAAATGAAGTTGAGAATTACATGCTTATACTTGAATAAATAAACGTATGTTATAGAAAAAAATTAAATCATGGAATATCATAGTATGATTCCACTTATATAACTGCTAAAAATGTGCAAAATTACACACAGTTTAGGTTTATACTATACATAGGTGGTGGAACTCTAAACATAATAAAGGAAATTGTTAGCACAAATTTAGGAGAAAATATTTTTGGAGTGGGGGGAGGAAGGGAGTGTGATTAGGGAGGGGAACACAGGGATTTAAAACTACTATTAATGTTCTAATTCTTAAGCTGGTAATTATTATAAGTTTTCTTAAAACACTACATACACATAATCTGTCCTTTTTTGTAAGGTAGATTTCACACTAAAATATTTTAAGATAAAATTAAATATGTTGAAAGATTCCATTTACAAAAGCAACAAAAGCATGAAATACATAATAGGAAACGTGCAAGTTTAGTATAAAAAATCTGTTGCATAGCATGTCTTGACTTGAATAGAAATATGACCTTAAAGTATAAGATCCAGAGGGCAGACAGCAGAAGCAAGAAGAACTACAGTCCTGCAGCCTGTGGAACAGAAACCACATTCACAGAAAGATAGACAAGATGAAAAGGCAGAGGGCTATGTACCAGATGAAGGAACAAGATTAAACCCCAGGAAAACAACTAAATGAAGTGGAGATAGGCAACGTTCCAGAAAAAGAATGCAGAATAATGATAGTGAAGATGATCCAGGACCTTGGAAAAAGAATGGAGGCAAAGATCGAGAAGATGCAAGAAATGTTTAACAAAGACCTAGAAGAATTAAAGAACAAACAAACAGAGATGAACAATACAATAACTGAAATGAAAACTACACTAGAAGGAATCAATAGCAGAATAACTGAGGCAGAAGAACGGATAACTGACCTGGAAGACAGACTGGTGGAATTCAATGCAGTGGAACAGAATAAAGAAAAAAGAATGAAAAGAAATGAAGACAGCCTAAGAGGCTTCTGGGACAACATTAAATGCAACAACATTTGCATTATAGGGGTCCCAGAAGGAGAAGAGAGAGAGAAAGGACCCAAGAAAATATTTGAAGAGATTATAGTCGAAAATTCCCTAACATGGGAAAGGAAATAGCCACCCAAGCCCAGGAAGTGCAGCGAGTCCCATACAGGATCAACAGGATAAAACCCAAAGGGAAACATGCCGAGACACATAGTAATCAAACTGGCAAAAATGAAAGACAAAGAAAAATTATTGAAAGCAGCAAGGGAAAAATGACAAATAACATACAAGGGAACTCCCATAAGGTTAACAGCTAATTTCTCAGCAGAAACTCTACAAGCCAGAAGGGAGTGGCATGATATACTTAAAGAGATGAAAGGGAAGAACCTACAACCAAGATTACCCAGCAAGGATCTCATTCAGATTCAATGGAGAAATCAGAAGCTTTACAGACAAGCAAAAGCTAAGAGAATTCAGCACCACCAAACCAGCTCTACAACAAATGCTAAAGAAACTTCTCTAAGTGGGAAACACAAGAGAAGAAAAGAACCTGCAAAAACAAACCAAAAATAGTGAAGAAAATGGTAATAGGAACATACATATCGATAATTACCTTAAACATGAATGGATTAAATGCTCCAACCAAAAGACACAGGCTTCCTGAATGGATACAAAAACAAGACCCATCTATATGCTGTCTACAAGAGACCCACTTCAGACCTAGGGACACATACAGACTAGAAGTGAGGGGATGGGAAAAGTTATTCCATGCAAATGGAAATCAAAAGAAAGCTGGAGGAGCAATACTTATATCAGATAAAATAGACTTTAAAATACAGAATGTTACAAGAGACAAGGAAGGGCACTACATAATGATCAAGGGATCAATCCAAGAAGAAGATATAACAATTATAAATATATATGCATCCAACACAGGAGCACCTCAATACATAAGGCAACTGCTAACAGCTATAAAACAGGAAATGAACAGTAACACAATCATAGTGGGGGACTTTAACACCTCACTTACACCTAGACCAGATAGATTTAATTGATACTTATAGGACATTCCATCCAAAAACAGCAGATTACACTTTCTTCTCAAGTGCACATGGAACATTCTCCAGGTTAGATCACATCTTGGGTCACAAATCAAACCTCAGTAAATTTAAGAAAATTGAAATCATATCAAGCATCTTTTCTGACCACAACACTATGAGATTAGAAATGAATTACAGGGAATAAAACATAAAAAATACAAACACATGGAGGCTAAACAATACATTACTAAATAACCAAGAGATCACTGAAGAAATCAAAGAGGAAATCAAAAAAATACCTAGAGACAAATGACAATGAAAACATAATGATCCAAAACCTATGGATGCAGCAAAAGCAGTTCTAAGAGGGAAGTTTATAGCTATAGAAGCCTACCTCAAGAAACAAGAAAAATCTCAAATAAACAATCTAACCTTACACCTAAAGGAACTAGAGAAAGAAGAACAAACAAAACCCAAAGTTAGCAGAAGGAAAGAAATCATAAAGATCAGAGCAGAAATAAATGAAATAGAAACAAAGAAAACAAGAGCAAAGATCAATAAAACTAAAACTGGTTCTTTGAGAAGATAAACAACATTGATAAACCATTAGCCAGATTCATCAAGAAAAAGAGGGAGAGGACTCAAATCAATGAAATTAGAAATGAAAAATTACAACAGACACTGCAGAAATACAAAGCATCCTAAGAGACTACTACAAGCAACTCTATGCCAATAAAATGGACAACCTGTAAGAAATGGACAAATTCTTATAAAGGTATAACCTTCCAAGACTGAACCAGGAAGAAACAGAAAATATGAACAAACCAATCACAAGTAATTAAATTGAAACTGTGATTAAAAATCTTCCAACAAACAAAAGTCCAGGATCAGACGGCTTCACAGGTGAATTCTATCAAACATTTAGAGAAGAGCTAACACCTATCCTTCTCAAACTCTTCCAAAACATTGTAGAGGAAGGAGCACTCCCAAACTCATTCTATGAGGCCACCATCACCCTGATGCTAAAACCAGACAAAGATACTGCAACAAAAGAAAATTACAGACCAATATCAGTGATGAAGATAGATGCAAAAATCCTCCACAAAATACTAGCAAACAAAATCCAACAGCACATTAAAAGGATCATACACCATGATCAAGTGGGATTTATCCCAAGGATGCAAGGATTGTTCAATATATGCAAGTCAATCAATGTGATATACCATATTAACAAATTGAAGAATAAAAACCATATGATCATCTCAATAGATGCAGAAAAAGCTTTTGACAAAATTCAACACAATTTATGATAAAAACTCTCCAGGAAGTAGGCATAGAGGGAACCTACCTCAACATAATAAAGGCCATATATGACCAACCCACAGCAAACATCATTCTCAATGGTGAAAAACTGAAACCATTTCCACTAAGATAAGGAAAAAGACAAGGATGTCCACTCTCACTGCTATTATTCAACATAGTTTTGGAAGGCTGAGCCACAGCAATCAGAGAAGAAAAAGAAAGAAAAGGAATACAAATTGCAAAAGAAGAAGTAAAACTGTCACTGTTTGCAGAGGACATGATACTATACATAGAGAATCCTAAAAATGCCACCAGAAAACTACTAGAGCTAATCAATGAATTTGGTAAAGTTGCAGGATACAAAATTAATGCACAGAAATCTCTTGCATTCCTATACACTAATGATTAAAAATCTGAAAGAGAAATTAAGGAAACACTCCCATTTACCATTGCAACAAAGAGAATAAAATACCTAGGAATAAACCTACCTAGGGAGACAAAAGACCTGTATGCAGAAAACTATAAGACACTAATGAAAGAAATTAAAGATGATACCAACAGATGGAGAGATATACCATATTCTTGGATTGGAAGAATCAATATTGTGAAAATGACTATACTACCCAAAGCAATCTACAGATTCAATGCAATCCCTATCAAATTACCAATGGCATTTTTTACGGAACTAGAACAAAAAATCTTAAAATTTGTATGGAGACACAAAAGACCACGAATACCCAAAGCAGTCTTGAGGGAAAAAAAACAGAGTAGGAGGAATCAGAGTCCCTGACTTCATACTATACTATAAACCTACAGTAATCAAGACAATATGGTACTGGCAAAAACAGAAATATAGATCAATGGAACAAGATAGAAAGCCCAGAGATAAACCCACGCACCTATGGTCAACTAATCTATGCCAAAGGAGACAAAGATATACAATGGAGAAAAGACAGTCTCTTCAATAAGTGGTGCTGGGAAAACTGGATAGCTACATGTAAAAGAATGAAATTAGAACACTCCCTAACACCATACACAAAAATAAACTCAAAATGGATTCGAGACCTAAATGTAAGACCGGATACTATAAAACTCTTAGAGGAAAACATAGGAAGAACACTCTTTGACATAAATCACAGCAAGATCTTTTTAGACCCACCTCCTAGAGGAACAAACAAATGGGACCTAATGAAACTTAAAAGCTTTTGCACAGCAAATGAAACCATAAACAAGACGAACAGACACCCCTCAGAATGGGAGAAAATATTTGCAAATGAATCAACAGACAAAGGATTAATCTCCAAAATATATAAACAGCTCATGCAGCTCAATATTAAGGAAACAACAACCCAATCCAAAAATGGGCAGAGGACCTAAATAGAACGTTTCTCCAAAGAAGACATACAGATGGCCAAGAAGCACATGAAAAGTTGTTCAACATCACTAATTATTAGAGAAATACAAATCAAAACTACAATGAGGTATCACCTCACACCAGCTAGAATGGGCATCATCAGAAAATCTACAAGCGACACATGCTGGAGAGGGTGTGGAGAAAAGCGAACCCTCTTGCACTGTTGGTGGGAAAGTAAATTGATACAGCCACTATGGAGAACAGTATGGAGGTTCCTTAAAGAACTAAAAATAGAGTTACCATATGATCCAGAAATCCTACTAACTGGGCATATACCCAGAGAAAACCATAATTCAAAAAGACACATGCAACCCAGTGTTCATTGCAGCACTATTTACAATAGCCAGTTCATGGAAGTAACCTAAATGCCCATCAACAGTCGAATGGATAAAGAAGATGTGGTACCTATATACAATGGAATATTACTCAGCCATAAAGAGGAACGAAATTGGGTCATTTGTTGAGACCTGGATGGACCCAGAGACTGTCATACAGAGTGAAGTAAGTCAGAAAGAGAAAAACAAATATTGTATATTAACGCATGTATGTGGAACCTTGAAAAATGGTATAGATGAACTGGTTTGCAGGGCAGAAGTTGAGACACAGATGTAGGGAACAAAAGTATGGACACCAAGGGGGGAAAGCTGCGGGCGGGTGGGGATGGTGGTGTGATGAATTGGGCTATTGGGATTGACATGTATACTCTGATGTGTATAAAAATGGATGACTAATAAGAACCTGTTGTATAAAAATATAAATTAAATTAAATTTATAAATTAAAAAAACAAATAAATAAGAACCAATAGTATAAAGATGTTAAAGATACAGTTTAAAAGACCAAATTTGTCAGCATTTTCTAACTCAATTTATAGTGTCTGTGTGTCTTCCAGATTAATGCAAATAGAAAAAGGATTAATCTTTTTTTTTTAAATGTATTTATTTATTTATTTGGCTGCATTGGGTCTTCGTTGCTGCACGCGGGCTTTTCTAGTTGCGGCAAGCTGGGGCTAATCTTCATTGTGGTGCACAGGCCTCTCATTGTGGTAGCTTCTCGCTGCATAGCACTGGATGTAGGTGCGCGGGCTTCAGTAGTTGTGGCACGCAGGCTCAGTAGTTGTGGCTTGCAGGCTCTAGAGAGCAGGCTCAGTAGTTGTGGCACATGGGCTTAGTTGCTCCGCTGCATGTGAGATCTTCCCGGACCAGGGCTCGAACCCATATCCCCTTCATTGGCAGGCGGATTCTTAACCACTGCGCCACCAAGGAAGTCTCACAAAGGATCAATCTTAAGTTCTTTCATTATTTCCATGAAATGCCTCCTTTCATTTTCTAATCTTTCCTTGAAAAGTGAAACTTCAGTAATTGGATATCATTTTATTGCCCACCTGGAGCAAATGCATACAGAAAGCGGTGATCTTCACAGTGCTGCCCTATGGGTCCATCCAAAGCAGCATGTTCTGCGTAACCAATGCATTTAAGGACTGTGAAGAGGAACTGGCCCCCATCTTCTCTACTCTAATTTCCCAAACAATGTCTGTGAATATAGAGTCTTCACAACCTGATTTCCTAATTAAGAAACTGACATGTTTGGAAAAGATTTTAAATGACAGTGTTTGTCAAGCTGTTTGTTTAGTGAACTCTCTGGGTGTGCTGTTACACAAGAACTGTCTTAATTAAGGTTAATTGGTGCATAATTAGGGCGCCTGCTGACTTAAAAGATTCCACTAGTGATAAAGTGATGAGAACCCTTAATGTCTAGACAGAAGGAGAAAGCAATCACAATAAGCCAAATTTCAAGACACACTCTGTCTCCACTGTAGGGGCCACACCCTTGGTTTGACCTGTTTAGAAGAGCACATCTTAATCCACATGTTTGGGAACTCCTTGTGAGCTTTGGATAGAGCAAGTCTGATTCCAGCCTCATGGTAGTTAGAAAAAACAAAGAAAAATAAATGTATTGGTGCTGCTTATTCTAAACTACGTTAATATTTAGCTCAGGTAACAATCAATCAACTACACTTTCTCTGGATTCTTATGTTTTCCCTTGTATAAAGGGAGCAATGGGGTGGGTAGGAAGATGGGCACAGAGAATAGAGGCAAAATTCTTCTCAATATTGGAGAATGGACCAGAAAGAATGCAAACACGAAAAGAACTCAAAGGTAGGTTATAAAATTATTTTCTCTGGCATCTTTTTAAAACAAGATGAAAGCATCTAGCAATGGCTGGCTTTATTAAGAACTTATTTGGTAAACAACATAGATAGTAAATGAAAATGAGATAGCAACATGAAAAAGAAAAATCTCCTTTCTCCCCTCACTTGACTTTCAATCTTGTACTGCAAAAAGAAATCAGTCTACATTTTCTACTTCACGCAAAAGAATTTAGTGAAAGAAAATTACTGGTATATTTTAAAGATTCAGGAGCTCAAAGCAAGAAACTATTATGGACATGGCAAAGAGACTTAAACTGCTGTGCCCGCCCCCCCAAAAAAGAAAGAAAAGTTATTTGGAAGCTAGAGATTGACTAGAATTTCCATAAGGAAGGGCCTGTTTTCCCTTGTTTTCGTTTGCGGCTTGTTTTTTTAATTTCCAATCCATCATGCACCAGTATTTTAGTAAAATACAATATAAATGAGTTACTAAATAAATTAAAAAAGACATAAAGCTCAACATCAGGTTAAACAGACATAAAATAATTAAGTGTTTTATATACAGTTGTTATATAAGCTGATAAGTATTTCTTTTCAATTTCTGTTGTAATCCCTGCGCAGAGCCCTGAGAAGTAGTGGGATCACGGCCGCAGAATTCCGTGCACCAGACACCGGCGTGGCTGCCCCGCCCATCGGGGGGTGGGGGTGGGTCCAGCTCTGCCGCTGGAGCATGCGCAGTCCACTTCCGCGTTCATTCCGGTGGAGGTCTTTTCCCTCACGGCCTTTGGAGCAGAGCCCTTCCTCTGACCTTGCCAGGCCTTTGGCCGAGGCTCCCTTGCACTGTGACTCTGAAGGGCTAGAAGTCGCAGGGGAGGTAAGAGTCCATGAGCATTGGGGTTTACGCGACGGGTGGTGTGAACCAGACTCCTTACGAGGAGCCTGGGAGGAGGGGCCTACAACACTCCAGGTACCCAGGTGGTTCTCATCCCAGGACCCCGCTTCCGCACCTGTAGAACTGCTGAGATCTGGTGAGCTTTTTCTGGGAAGAGTGGTCGGGGCTGCAGCGCCTGGGCTTGACTCCGCCATGCTCTGCGCCTGCCCTGATGCTTAGCTCCCTCCAGCCCATCCTCTCCCTGTCCATCCGTCAGGACCACACACCGGAACACACCCAGTGCGCCCTCTTTGAAAAAAAAAGAAATGCTGCTCTATGAACCCCGCTTTGAATACAGCTGGACCAGGTAAGCCAACTTAACATCAGTCTGCACTTTCTCCAGTTCGTTGTTGCTTAATAATTGTTTTATAATATATCTTCTCTCTTCATTATGGAGATTTGAAATGTCCATAAATTCGTAAAACCTTTTCTCAGGTCAGATCCACTTACGCCTCTGACATATTTAGGTATTCTTCCAAGAATACTTTATTGCTTCAGAGATACGATTTACTGCTCCCTAAAAGAATAGGTGCTAATAGGTACATTGCTTGCATTTGTGTTCAGTTTGAATACGTTGGACTTGGGGCAGATGAACCTTTGATAAATTCCGTTTCCCCCCCACCCCAACCAATAATGCTGTGTTTAGCTGAAGTAGCCAGATTGGGACTAGTTTCCTGTAGCTGGTTGGGCCTTGCCTGGTGGTGTGTTCCCCTGGAAATTGAACCTCCCTCTGGGACACTTAGTGGAAAGTCTTTGCTTAGAATAACAGTCGTCACTGAATATAAGAAAACTCCCTCCCACTGAAGAGTGGGCTAAGATGCCGTCTAATTAATCAGAGCGAGGAGCTTCACAGGCTACCTGTGGGGCTGGCAGGTGAGTCACCGTACTTTCTGGTGGTGCATCCTAATTTTTGAGACATTGGATCACAGACACATGCTCTGAAGGCCAAGGATTTAATTTATCATCTGAAAAAAGGTGGGCTATCACAAGCCTCTTTTCAAAAGCATTTTTATTACCATATACAGACTTCTGCTTAGCCCACATCAAAGTTAATTCTGTATACCATCATTCTGTGAGAATCAGCAATTTACAAGTTTTCAGGATATTGAGAAGCAATGAAATACATCAATGTCTGATGCTCTACTGAACATGACTAAATCTCCTTAATGGCTTTGAAGGCAGTCAGGATTTTCGCATTCCTCTGTGTAATCATTAAAAACAACACTTCTCACAATGCTGGGCAGGAAACATAAAAGAATGGATGCACAGACTGATTCTCTTTTATTCTGTGACATACTCTAGCTGTTTACTGAGCAAAACTCTGATAATTTTGTCCATCGTTCAACCATTAAAACTACAGTTGTAGAGTTAGCGGCAAGAGTGGTTATTCAAGCTTTTGTATTATTACTGGTCCATGTGTAAGACTTTTTGGTTAAAGCATTTACCCGTAGGGGACATTTTTTTTAAGCCATTTTATTGTTAAAGTTTTCCAAAAGAAGCTTTTAGAAAAACCTTCCTAATTTTTTTTCTCCTTTTCTAATTATAAGGGAGCGTCCAACCTCATGGCTGTTGATACAATACCAAGAATTAGAGCAGAAATGGTCTACTCACCAGGTGGTTGATATATGCAAATTAGGGACTTCTAATTTATGTGACCCAGGGAATTGCCATAAAGCAACTTAGGTTCTTGGTCATTTAAGAAATATATTTTCCTAACTGACATTACAATAAATAGAAGATGTCCTTTTAAAGCTTGGAGAGGTAACTATTACTTCGAACCATATGAAATTGCCATTATTGTGGGTCAAGAATTGTCAGGTATTGGCAATTTCATGTGGTCCACCCTAACAGATGATGGGGCATGTGTTTTTAGACTTCTTAAGGTTTGAGTCTGAAATGATTCTAAAAAGAGCAGCTTGGATACTTTTGGTAGATGGCCTGAGATTTGCCATAGAGTCTTACTTAATATTTTGAAATTAAAATGGATTTGCTTATAAAAAAGAAGAAAAAAAAATAGATTTAGCTGTCACATCCTGTTAGTATCGAGAAGAACATCTAGGGATAGTGAGTGAAGTGGTTTAATGAGCTCTAGGTGTGGCCATTGAAAGCAATGTGATTCCTTATCTTGGCATTCAAAATGACATTTGAGAGAGATACATTGAAGTGGATGGTCATTTGAGGAACTTTTCAGTGTTGATTTCAAGATATAAAAATATCTGTTTATAAATCTTTGTATTGATTTGAAGATATACAAAGTTTGTTTAAATCTTTGTGTTGTTTTTTTATGCACTAAAGTGGGCAATCGTGCTGAGCTCTTCAGGTTATTGTTGATTTCAAGATACACGGAACCAGTTCTGTGGGCAGTTAATATTGCTCAAGTACCCTCCCAGTTTGAAAGGAGACTGACCTTTCTGTAGCCACATAAATGGGCGTTCTATGGAAGTATCAAACTCCCAGTGATTTTATTCAGTATAACTTGCCATTGAATTTGAATGTTTAGAAAGTAACTTCCACTCAAAAATCTTGCCATTGTCAACAGTAATTTGGATCTTTAAACATCTATATTCTGTATTGGAATGATATGCTGTATTTGTGAGCGCAAAGTAGCCGTGTGAATTTTTGGACAATGGTAAAGCAAATGTGTCATCTCTAAGGCTATTCAAATTTGGTAGTATTGTCACCGTTTACCCTTCCCCCTCCCCATAGCCTCAAGTCCATTCTCTAGTAAGTCTGTGTCTTTATTCCTGTTTCACCCCTAGGTTTTTCATGACATTTTTTTTCCTTAAATTCCATATATATGTGTTAGCATACGATATTTGTCTCTCTCTTTCTGACTTACTTCACTCTGTATGACAGACTTTAGGTCTATCCACCTCATTACAAATAGCTCAATTTCGTTTCTTTTTATGGCTGAGTAATATTCCATTTTATATATGTGCCACATCTTCTTTATCCATTCATCCGATGATGGACACGTAGGTTGTTTCCATCTCTGGGCTATTGTAAATGGAGCTGCAATGAACATTGTGGTACATGACTCTTTTTGAATTATGGTTTTCTCAGGGTATATGCCCAGTAGTGGGATTGCTGGGTCATATGGTAGTTCTATTTGTAGTTTTTTAAGGAACCTCCATACTGTTCTCCACAGTGGCTGTATCAATTTACATTCCCACCAACAGTGTAAGAGGGTTCCCTTTTCTCCACACCCTCTCCAGCATTTATTGTTTCTAGATTTTTTGATGATGGCCATTCTGACTGGTGTGAGATGATATCTCATTGTAGTTTTGATTTGCATTTCTCTAATGATTAGTGATGTTGAGCATTCTTTCATGTGTTTGTTGGCAGTCTGTATATCTTCTTTGGAGAAATGTCTGTTTAGGTCTTCTGCCCAGTTTTGGATTGGGTTGTTTGTTTTTTTGTTATTAAGCTGCATGAGCTGCTTATAAATTTTGGTGACAAAGCGAGAGAGAGGCATGGACATATATACACTACCAAACGTAAGGTAGATAGCTAGTGGGAAGCAGCCGCATAGCACAGGGAGATCAGCTCGGTGCTTTGTGACCGCCTGGAGGGGTGGGATAGGGAGGGTGGGAGGGAGGGAGACGCAAGCGGGAAGAGATATGGGAACATATGTATATATATAACTGATTCATTTTGTTGTGAAGCTGAAACTAACATACCATTGTAAAGCAATTATAGTCCAATAAAGATGTTAAAAAAAAACAAATTTGGTAGTATTCATTTTCAAAGTATATGTATTTATATACATTCTGAGTAATAAAACATGTCATTCCAAGCTAATAAGCAGACTCTTAAGAATTATACATATATTGCTTTGTGCTTATAAAGTACTACTTACCGAAGTCCAACTTTATTGTCACATTTTAGTCTTAAATGCATTAATATCAAATCAGCATCTTTCAAATTTTTTCATATCTATCTTTCATTAAACAAAATTTATTTATTCCATACCACCAATGTACTGGATACTGAGCAAAATGTTTTTGTATATCTTATAACATTGTCACAACCCTATAAGTATCTGTAATCCCCATTGTCTGTCCTCAGATATACACCTAGTGACTGGAGCCAAGTCTTTCCTTTTTCATAGTATAAGAATTGCCTGAAATGCATACTGCACGAATAACTAGATGTTTTGAAATTCCTACACTAGTATGTCTCAGATTTTGATAAAAGTCACCTGGGAATCTTGCTAAAATGTTGATTCTAATTCAGTTTCTTGGAATAGAGCTGGAAGTTCTGCATTTCTAACAAGCTCGCAGGTGATGCTGCTGACCCATGTATCCCATCTGGAACGTCAGAGGTCTACACAATTAAATGCATGGTCAGGTAGAGAATGACTGCTCTTTGAAATAGACAACCGCTTTGAGGAGAAGAGGTGTCAGGAATTAACCATATCCTATAGAGCTGCCAACAAACAGTATTCTAGGTGTACAGGCTCCTGGAACTCACAAAATTAAATAGGAGTTGGGAGATGTGGGAGACGTGTCCAAAGGTATTTTAGTTTGGTGAGCCTATGCAAAGCAGGAGCAAAGGAATAAGAGATGGTCAGAAATAGAACAGTCAGGGATGAAATAAGGAAGAGACAAGTGGAAGTTATGGGGAACCACCTTCACACCCTGTTACGATTGGCCTCTGGTAAATGAGTTCTTAAAAATAAAAGATTCCTCACCTAAGAATACATCTTAATTGGAGCACTCATCACACAAGACTATCAAGACTAGTCTGATTCTCTGTCTCCTGGAGGGCAGAGACTATAATTTGCTCACCTGACAATGAATGAGAGCAGGAAGATGCTGAGATCAGGCACTCTCTAACTCTGGTTATCCATCAACCAGACTTTGGTTAGTAGGGATTAGTTCATTTGTCATGTAGTAACTTAATATTCAAAACGTTATACTGGGAGCAGTAGCTTCACCTGGGAACTTGTTAGAAAAGCTAATTCTTGGTCCCCATCCCAGACCTACTGTATCAGAATCTGCAGATTAGCAAGATCCCCCAAGTGATTCCTATGTACTTTAAAGTCTGAGATGCAGTGATATAGCAAAAAGCAGGAGTCTAGGAGAAAGATTGGATTGGCTGCTAGATTTTGATGATAACACTGAGGAGTGTGGGAAAGAAAACTGACTTTTACTTTCGGGCTTACCAAAGAGAGGAAGCTTAGAGGACACAAGGATGCTGGCTTCACTAAACCAGAGCTGCAAATCTAAAGCTACTGCTCGGAGCAGAAAAGAGCTCTTTGGATAACACTATTAACTTGGACACATCAAGCAATGCACAGAGTATTGCCTCTCAGGGCCAGAATGCCTAAGCAGTTACTTTCCTGGCAGCATCAATGACCACCTATTACCAGATCCAGAAACAAGAGGATTTGTAGCTCAGTCCAACAGCAGTCACCTCTGTCACTTGGATAACCTTGCATCCCAGCCCAGGGAAGGTACATATGGGGAGTTAACATTGTTTAAGGAAAACAAAACGCAGTTATCTTTCTCCTTCTTCAGAGTGCTTTCACTCCTTTGTAGAAAGCTACCTCTTTAAGGACATAACACGCATTACTTTAAACTGTAGAGTCAAGATCAAAAGCAGCTGAGGAAGAAAGATGCCAGCTGCTTACAGCTCCTTGCCTCTTCCTCTATTATGATACTAAGCACGTTGCTGGGATTGGTTTACAGGCAGTATAAATAGCATCTCCTTTGTTACACACCATACCAAACCACATTTATTTAGCTCAGGATTCTGGACTTATTTGGGCAGTTCCGGCCTTAGTTGGCATGTGTTTGTGGTCAGCTGCTGGCTTGGCTGGGGGCTGGCTGTTCAAGGTGACCTCTGTAGGCCACTTCGTTTTTGCCTTGGTGGTCTCTCATCCTCCAGCAGGCTAGCCCAGGCTTGTTCATATGTCAGTAGTAGGGTTCCAAGAGCGCAAGCAAGGTATGTGAAGTCCCTGTGTCCCAGTCTGGAACCAGCACATAGTCACAGTGCATTTCATTGGCCAAAGTCACATGGCCAGCCCAGACCCAAGGGTTAGGGAATAGACACAAAATGCTTTGGTATACTACTGCAACTGCTGTGAATACAGGGAAGGGGAGAACTGTGCCCATTTTTGCAGTCGGTCTACCACACATTAGATGAAGAATCAGGAGACTTCCACAGGCAGGGACCCTGCTTCATTCCTTTGATTCCTCTAGCGCCATCTTGGTGTGCTCAGCACCTGACACTTTTGGGCATTTAACAGGTGTCTTAGAAACAGTTTAATTCGTTTTGGTTTGCTCCTTAAATAGGCTTTGAAATCTCTGATCAGAATCAAAATTCTGCTAAAATGTGATGATTACCATACAGAGACTATCTGATTACTCTGACTAGGAGAAACCTTTTAAAAATTGCATATTTAACAATTTATAGGAAAAGTCATGGTAAGAAAATTAGAAAACATGAAATTTGAATGACCTTGTTGAAAATAGGCCTTGCCTCACTCAATAAAAATTCTGACAAAAAGTTTGCCCAAAGATATTTATTATAACATTCTTTATAAAACAAACTGTGAGACTAATAAAAGTATAATTCTAAATTTAGAGGATGGTTCTGGTATATCCACATGACAGAATATTAAACATCTATTATAAAGATGTGGAAAATATTTTATAATGAAAATACAATAAATATATAAGTATTCATATGAACTTTATTATATATTTTATATGTTATAAGATGCTTAAATATAATAAATATGCTAGGTATATTATCAATGTTACTTACATTTACATAATACATATTTATAAAATTATATATAACTTTATTTGATGCAATATATTATATAAACATAAATAATAGTTATTCAGGGACTATGATTAAATGTAAGGTGTGGCTATATATGGGCAGATGAGCTACAATTACTATGTTTTTGCTTTTCTCTATTTTCCAAATATCCTTCAGTGTAAATATATGTTATGCTTAAAAAAGTTAACAGAAAGAAGGAAAAAAGGAAGGAAGGAGGGAAGAAAGGCTTCCATCTTGTCTTTTCTATAAGGACTCTTCCTATAACATCACAGGTTGTTCTCTCGGTCATTTAATTCATTCCCCTAACTTCTAGTAATACCACAGCAAAGTTACCCAGAAAGTTCCAGGGAACAAGTTCAATGGTTCAACAACCTTCACAGTTATGGAATTCTACTCTTCTGGAAAGTTTCGTTGGGAAGAGCTTGTAGGTTTTAGTCATGGGAATAGCAGATATATGGGCCCAAAGACCTAATGTGACTTTACTGGAAAAGTTGAATATCAAGGACAGTCTTGAAGAAGAAGTTGTCTTGGTGGCAGTGGAGGATGAGGGTGAGAGGGACGTAGGAAGTCAGCCTTATCTCAGGAAGCCATGTGATGAAAGGGAAAGGATGCAGATGGCCTAGGGTGGGGGAGGGTGGGGAGACAGAATCTGCTGACTAAGGTCACATGTCAGTGATGACAGAGGGGTATTTGGAGATGACCATTAGGAAGGAATCAGAAGGCAGTTTCAATTTGGAGTCATTATTGTGCTATAATTGCTCCTTGGGCTGACTTGCAATGGAGAAACACCAGTTTCATCATTTTTTATCATTATTTTTAATCTCAGTCAAGAGATCTCCTTTTCCTTCTTTTTCTTTTTCCTCCTTTCCTTTCTCTTTTTGCTTCTCCTTTTCTTCTTTCTCTTCCTCCCCCATGTTTCACTTCCCAAGTCACTGCCAATCCCCAGCACAAGGAATAATCTCCAAACTGATGGACATGTAAGCTCCCAGTCATGATTTGATCGTCCTTGAGTGTAGTTACCCTACTCTAATAGTCGACAGTCATCCCTATTCACTCCCACCTCAGTATTCTCTTCTAAATCATTTAAAATCCCTCCACTGCAGACTTCTTTCCTCCCTGATTTATGAACATGGGATGTCAGAGACTTTCTTCAGGCTGGTTCATTTAAATATTAAAACATTTCAGCAGTGTGCAACCACCTTTAAATTTCAGCTTTCATGGCTTGTGCTTTTACTAAATTAATTGTCAGCACTTCATAGCATTTGTGATTTTCAAAGCAGTCCACAAACGGTAATTAATGCTAATGCTACCCTAAGAGAATGCTATAACTAGCTAACTGACTGAACTTAATCTCAAATTATTTTTAAATGGTTTTCAACTTCTGAGGGAAGTTGCAGAGAACATGGAAGAGTATATAGTGTTTGCTGTCCTTTACTGCCTCCTAAAAGTAATGATGCAGCAAATTGAAGTGAATCATCCTCAAAAAGATATTAAGGTTTGATCCACCTGGAATTAATCATCTCTAAGGTTTACCTGTTGCCTAAACTGCATTGACCGAAGCAGTGCTTGGAATAAACATCTGAAGACAAAAATACTTCATAATCTGGCCATCTGTTTTCTCTTTATTTACATTAATTGCAATCCAAAGATTTTAATCACCCTGCTTTCTTTGCTGCTTACCGCTATTTGCAAAACAAAACAAAAACAAAAGATGAACAGAATAAAAATATGGTTTGCCCTGCAGTCAATTAATTGCATTTAAGCATTTATTTAATACCTACTAAGTGCCACATGTACTTCCAGGGGGAAGAGTGAAAACAATAAAATAAAGCAAAATAACAACCCATTGTTTTTGCCTTAAGAGTAGCCTTCAATTTAGTCATGAAATCAAGCTTATATGTAAAAATGATAAACAGTTACTAGGCTCTGGGTCCACAGCGCAGTATGGGGGGAAAAAAAGAAATCCTTATGGACTGGAGGAACCGGGTGGGGCTTCAAGGAAGACTTAGGTGTGGAGTTGGCATTATTAGGTGGGTTGGTGGGTTTTGAACCACTCTGAAGTATTAAGGGAGCCACTACAAGTTCTTGAGCAGGAGGTAGGCAGGTAGAAGAACTGTTTTCAGCTGAGTCATAAGCAGGATATCCTGGAGGTTGGATAGATGGAACATCAGCTTGAGGACTCAGCGGGAGGGACAGAGAGCATTGGACTCAGATGACCGTGGGTTTAAATTCTACTCCTTTGTAGATGGATGACCTTGAGAAAATTCTATCCCTCTTGAGCTTGTTTCCTCATCTGTAGAGGGGGTAATGATAATTGTACCTAATGTGTGGTGATGCGAGATTTAAATGAGGTAGTACAGGAAAAGTACTATACTTGACCCCGGATAGAGGCATGATGGGAACTTGTATTAAATGATAGGGATCATTTTTTTTCTTTTGATCAACAAATGAAGCATTTTTCCATCTATGTCCTAGTTGTGTGTTCTCCTTCACGATGAAATAGAAGTCTTAAGGCTTGCATTTCTGTTTCCTGGGGTATGTCAGACTGTTCTAAATGACCATATTAATAGAGCAAAATGAAATACCCAAGGGTATTTAAAAAAAAACTGTTCAAATTTATTACTTAGCTGACAAGAAAGCAAAGAGTCTTTGCGAGCTCCAGACTTGGTGAAGGCAGGAATCCAGTGGGTCAGAGGAAGGCAGGGGGTGGTTTCCAGAAAGCATCTATTGAACCCATGTGATGTGGAGCCTGGGTTTTCACAGCTTCCTGGGCGTGCTTGAGTTAGGTGATAAAGCTTTCAGCTCACAGCCCACCAGTGGGCAGTGTATTTGGGGGGTGCCCTCTGCCCCTCAAATTGACCACAAAGGACTGTGTCTAGCTATAAGGGTGAAGGGGGAGTAAGTCTGCCCCACCTCCTGCTTCCTAATGCAAGGAAATTGCCCTCTTGAGCTTTGGCTCTGGGTGGAAGGGAAAAAAGTCATCTTAGAGAATTCATAGCCAGCCCACACATGAGCTTGAATCTTGAATTAGTCTGATTTGTGTGCTCCGAAAAAGCTTCCAGCTGAGACCTTCGTATAAAGTATGATGATGCTTCCAGGTACCTGGCAGAAAAAAAAAAAAAAATCCCACAAATCCAAATCCTCCCTAGACCAGACCTTCTCAAATTCTGCTGTGCATGGGGTTATGATTAAAATGCAGATTCTGATTTGGTAGGTTTGGGGCTTGAGATTCTGCAAGTTTACAATCTCTCAGGTGAAGCAGCTACTGCTGGTCCATGGATCACACTTTAAGCGAAAAAGCCCACCTTCAACTCAGAGGTCTCCAAGAAGGTCCACAGAAAACATCCCAAGGATATGAAGTCACAATCCATGACTTTAAAAGACAAAAGAAAGCAAAATCCAGCAGGAACAAGAGAGAGAATTAGACCAGCAAAGATTTCAGATATTAGAATTATCCAACTCAGAATATAAAATGGTTGCTTCATGCATTTCAATAATTTATGAGATCAAAAATGAGATCAAGGAGAAAAAAACTTACATGAATATCTGATAAGGTCTAGAAAAGTGGAAAAGAGCTTATAGACATGAAAAATATACATACATAATTATAAAGTTTTATAAATTAATGGATGGGTTCAATAGCAGATTAAATGAAGCTGAAGAGAAAATTATTTTTTTAACTGCAATATAGACTTAAAGAATGTATTTAGAATGAAACAAAAAGACAATGGAGTAGAGGAAATATCTGAAGAAATATTACTAGAGGATTCTCTAGAATTAAAGATAAAAAGCTTCAGCTTCAGGATGTCCAGCAAATTTGAAACAGAATAATATAAAATAAATCTATGCCAGAGAGAAGCTATTCAAAGTTACTTAGTGAATAAGATGAATTAACCCTGCCCCCAAAAGGTCAATTAACTAATTGTCAACTTAACAGCAATAACAATGGAAACCGGAAGATAGTAAAACCATATTTTCAATAATTTGGGAGAAAATAATACCTAACCTAGAGTTTCCTATCCAAACAAATCAAAAACCAACTATTTTTCATAATGAAAACAAAGCTTTTTCAAAAGTATAAAAACATAATTTTGGGACTTCCCTGGTGGTGCAGTGGTTAAGAATCCACCTGCCAATGCAGGGGACACGGGTTCGAGCCCTGGCCCGGGAAGATCCCACATGCCGCGGAGCAACTACTGAGTGTGCGCGCCTAGAGCCCATGCTCTGCAACGAGAGAAGCCACCGCAAGGGGAAGCCCGCGTGCCACAAGGTACAGTAGCCCTCATGTGCAGCAACAAAGACCCAATGCAGTCAAAAATAAATAGGTAAATAAAATAAAATAAAATAACATAGTTTATCATCAGTAGTGTATCCCTAAAGGAAATTCTAGACAATGTATTTCAGACAGAAGGAAAATGATTCCAGATAGAAATTTTATGAGGCAAGGAGGAATCATTAGCAAAAAAAGTATTTTTTTAAGAGACATAATACATGATAACAAAAAGAGGGGAGGTGATATTGGATTTATCATGTTTAATGTCCTCGTATTGTCCTTGAGATTTTTTAAATTTATTTTTTATTACTCATCAGTCTTATTTTTTAAACATACCACTTATTTTGTTGGAATTGTCAAAGACTGCATTTAGATCTCATAATGCTTTTATTAAATGTTTACAACAGTAAATAGTTTGACTTCAATAAATATTATTGGTCTTTGTGTACTGATCAATGCATGTTATCCATTGAACGATTTCATAGATTATCAATTTATTTTATGTGTACCAAAGATAAACTTTTGTGTTTGATAAGTGAGTTTTCATTTTCCGTTTTTAGGGAAACCAACAAAAGGAGAGAAGCACAATGTGTAACTTTGAAGCTAGTGGAAATGAAATGAAAAAAATCAATGTAAACAAAGTCAGAAAGGAAAGATGAAGTAACATAGAAAAGATGGCCTACATTAAACACACACAACAATGGAAATAAACCTAAATATAATAGTAGACATTGACGTTAAGTATAATAGATTTTAGTGGATAAAAATTGATTAAACGTTTCAGACAATGATTGTCAGATGTGAGAAAAAAGGTAAACATCTGAGTGATTCCTGTAGTGTGGTCCTTGGACCAGCAATATTAACGTCACCTGGGAAATTGTTAGAAATACAGATTCTTGAACCCATCCCAGACCATCAGAGTCTGTGATGGTAGGAGCTTTAACAAGCCCTTTGAGAGCCACTGCTCCAGCTACATGTTCTCTACAGAAGACATGTTAAAACATGAAAAGAGACCCCTGAAAGGATGTTAGTCGATAAATACACAAATGGTCACATTGAGTTCTGTGCAGCAGTTGCAAATCAGCCATGTAATATATTGGTCAAAAGTGCAGATTCCAGGACCTCACCCGATATCTGATTATCAGTCTTTGGTTGGCCCTAAGATTTGTCATTTTAAATGTGTGCTACATACCCCAAGGTGTAAGAGCCACTATTATACTCATGGGAAGTAGAAAATCTTTGAATTCCTTGTCCAAATCGGGGTCTGAGGATCATTGAGAAAAGGAAGAGAAGCGTCAGGACTGAAGTGTGGGGCAGGGGGATTTGTGAAAGGGAGTGGCCAGTGGACAATTAACTGGCAGTGCAGAATGTAAAAGAATTTTATGAACAGTGATACCTAATATTCCATGTGAATTGTTTCCATGGCTACAGTATACCCCCCAAACTGATCCTTCTAAATCCTAAATGAAATCAGCCACACGCAGACATGCATTGTAGGTGTTTTTTGTTTTTGTGTTTGTTTCTTGAACGTCGATGAGGCTTATGTGGGTGGTGGTATGTAGGTTAACAGGTGCTATCTATATAGGATGAGAAGGCCATCTTCCTCTGCAGATGTGGTGGCTCAGAGGGGGGATTTAACACTGGAAGCATCCCTGGACTCCTCAGATGTCTTGGGGGAAGACTGATATTCCAGTGAGGATAGACTGGGAACGTGAGCAAACTTTCCAAGCTCTGAAGAGTTAGGGACACCCCAGATGACATCTGGCTCCACAATTCTTGTGCCAATCCTGGTACCACAAAGCAAGAGTTCACTGCTGCTTGTTGACTCGCCTTGACTGAATCTTTATCTTCATTTCTGAAAAGGATATGAAATTTTAGGTCTAGGCATGTGAATTCTCTGACAGCAACGAGAACAGTGCTCACTTTCTGTGGATAGCCAAGTTTGAGAACCTGACCACACCCTTGAAATGTACGCCTCATTTCATATCACTGGGGCTGTGTTTCCTGCAATCACCTCAGAACTAACTCTATCCTTACTGTTATCCATCTGCAGGTTATTCAAGGATTCAAGCACAAAGCAAGACTTATACTGTGTCCTAAATCTGTCAGTGGCAAGTGTTAAGCAATACAAAGTACTAGGTAAACAACTTAGAATAATAACTTGGATTTAAGACACTGTTGGAAAAAGTTATGATGTAGTCAGGACGTATTCAGCCTGTTTGCCGAGTAAAGCCTTTTTTTTTTCTGTGTGGAAAGAAAATGAAGTCAGTTTTTTTCCTTCCTGGGATCCATCTTGTGCACTGAAATATAAAAATAAAATAGAATTTGAATTTCAGATTTCAGATTTCCTACTTGAAGGAGCTCAAATCCTTGGCAAAGCTGTGGATTACTAGGCGGCAACATAGGGAAGAAAATACAAATTATAGAGGCACCAGCTGCTGTTTAATATTTAGGGTGAACTTACATCCCAGTGTTGGCCTTGAGGGTAGAGCATATTTTCTTGAGAATCAATCTAAATCCAGAAGTTAAACTTTACTATGACCCAAAACTTGAATAAGTGATAATCATGAAAATTGGACAGTTGTGACTTTGTGCTTATTTTACTTAAGTTAGTTATTATCTGGAGTGTGCCAGATCTTTAAAATGTAGAGAAGAAAAAAAACCATGCAACTCCCAATTCCACATTCTCAGCTATTGCACATCCTGTGAAATCTCAAAGTTTACCCCATGATTTCTGTGAGTCCTAAAAAACTTACGGTGTCTTCTGTTTCTGAGCTTCTGTTTTCATCTACAGTATTTACGCCCCATGTCATGTTGACCCCAAAATAAAAGTGGTCTCGATTTCCAGTAGACACTATCATAAAAAAGAAAACTATACAAAAATCCACTCACATGGACCATGTATATGGTTTCACTCGTAATTTGGGGTCCTCGGAGAAATTACAGTTCACACTGTCCATTAGGAAGCTGTGGGTCGTTAACACAACCTTTGCTGGCTTTATTGACTACCCCCCTGGAGTTCTAAGCCCTGTTTTTTTTTTTAAAATACATTTATTTATTTTTGGCTGCATTGGTCTTCGTTGCTGCACATGGGCTTTCTCTAGTTGCGGCGAGCGAGGGCTACTCTTTGTTGCGGTGCGAGGGCTTCTCATTGCTGTGGCTTCTCTTGTGGCAAAGCACGGACTCTAGGCATGTGGGCTTCAATAGTTGTGGCACGTGGGCTTCAGTAGTTGTGGCTTGCAGGCTCTAGAGTGCAGGCTCAGTAGTTGTGGCACACAGGCTTAGTTGCTTCACGGCATGTGGGATCTTCCTGGACCAGGGCTTGAACCCGTGTCCCCTGCATTGACAGGCGGATTCTTAACTACTGTGCCACCAGGGAAACCCTAAGCCCTGTTTTATGTGTGAGGGAACGGAGGCTCAGGAAGATCCTGGGATTTGCCAAAGTTACACAGCCAACTAGGGCAGGCATTGTATCCATCTCCTTTAATTCTAGATCCTTTTACAATGTTAGTGGAGGAAAAAAAGAGTACTGGTCATGATTTGGCACTAACTGCACATAGGAGCCTGAAAGTGTACTTAATGTACCTATCCTCGAATTGCTGACATAAGTGAATTGTTTCTTTTTTGTGCCATTTTGCTTCAAATGATTTGCAGAGAAAATAAGCTATTGATTTTCCAAATCTTGTGCAAGTTATTGGTGAAGGGTAAGTACTGAGATTTCCAACTGGGCTCTAAAATGTTGACAGCAACAAACATTATAGTGACACTACTGTGAGTATGGAGAAGGGATGTTAAAAGGTCACTACAGTCTGTGTCAAGGCAAATTGACTGGACTGAAATCAAGAAGGAAAAAAGAGCTGCATTTGGGGGGCAAAGAAAAATAATACAGCATTGTAATGAAATGTGTTTAAATTTCAGCCAGAGGAGGAAAAATCTGGTGTGCAGTGACCAGTCACTGTCCACTTTATTATTATTATTTTTTTTACGGGAAACCGTGGACTCCTTGAGACAAAGAAATAGTCCAGATGAGCAATGGGAATCAGACCAGCAGGTCCAATTATAACCCAGAGGCATAGTTCGGCAGTTATGTGCTGTGGAAAACAAGACTTCTGGACCTCCATAAATCACCCCAAATATCCCCATTCTTGACAGCACCACCAGTCAAGGGCTTATCTTTTGAGCTCAAAGGATAGCATTACTAATGTAAAAGATCTTTAGCCTATTGAGGGAACAGGCACTATATATAAATCTCAACTAATAGTCTCTGAGAAATAATCCAACTTTTAGCACATAAAAACTTTCTGGATTCCAAGAACAAATGTCACCAGCTGAGGTGAAATTACATATTTCTGTTGCTTGGTTCAGTGCAGGAACGTTTTGAGAATAAACCGTGGGGCTATGACCCCATTTCACAACCTACCCACAATAAATTCATCTTGTAACTTCACCCAAACAACAGCAGCTACTAACACCCCTTAGAGAGACAGATAAAGTGACCTTCTTTGGTAATCAGATGCTGTTATTTTCAGGATATGTTTTACTGAACAATTTTCTGTGTTTTTGCAATAAAGAAAATTATTTTGACCTTTGTGCACCTACGTTTGTTTAAAAAAATATAAAAACACAACTGTCCTATTTCTAGCTGTAAACCAGACTTTGAGGGAACTTTTGGCTGTGGTTCTTATTTGGATTGACCTGGCAGTGAATATATTGTTTTGATCCATGTTGAATCTGGGCAGTCACAATTTTTGTGCATTCAGTTAGAATTCAGAGGATTATGTATGCCTCTTTTTATGCAAAGGATAGATAAATACATCCACATTCTTTTTAGAGATCAGGACGAAAACTACAAAAACAGCAGAGTAACACCTCAATTAACTCAATTACTGGAGAGATTTATATATAGATTTGGGGCTAAACAAAAGTCAATCAAGAAATCCTTTTTTTTTCCCTCAACATTTTTTAAATTAAAAAAATGCTCTAAAATCTGTTAATTTAATAAGTATATTGTGATGACACACTAGACCCTCTCCTTTTAATATAGTGCAGGATTGTCAGGTAAAAGCATATGGGTTTGGGCTTAATTTATACTTAACTAAAATATGCCTCAAGATTTTGAAAAACATTTAGTAATACATAGCTCACACTTACATGGTACTTTCTGTGCCCCATTTACTTTTCTGAGTTTTGTATGGGTATCTCTATGTATGTATATGTACACATACATATACATTCACACATTTAATCCTTATTCCATCCTGGAAAGCAGGTACTGTTAGTAATATTCCCATTTTACAAATAAGGAAACTGAGGCACTGAGAAGATAAGTAACCTGACAAAACTACACTGCATGGAAGAACCATGGTGGGAATCCCAACACTCTGGCCCCAGAGCCTGGTCCTCTTAATCACTATGCTATATTGCCCTGAGGTCAAGTCCTTATTCGGCTTCTTCTAGGAGGGAAACAACAATTTCTGGAGGATTGAGGTGCTGTGGTTTGCTGGTGTGGGACAGAGTGGGCGTAGATTAAATTCCTTTTCTTCTGTAATCAGCTTCATGACCTTGGGAAAGTCACTTTGGGCCTTAGGATTCTGCTTGTTGCCATGAATTAAAGGGGTTAGTCTAGACCCAAGCTGTCCATTAGGTAGCCCCTAGCCAAGCACTTGAAACGTGGCCAAATTGAGATTGCCCTATGTGTAAAACCCACACCAGGCTTCAGAGCCTAAGTATGAAAAAAAGAATGTAAAATTATCTAGTGTTCTTTTTTTAAAATTAATTAATTAATTAAAGGTTGCCTTGAGTCATTGTTGCTGCACATGGGCTTTCTCTAGTTGCAGCGAGCGGGGGCTACTCTTCGTTGCGGTGTGCGGGGCTTCTCATTGTGGTGGCTTCTCTTGTTGCAGAGCGCGGGCTCTAGGTACGCCGGCTCAGTAGTTGTGGTGCATGGTCTTAGTTGCTCCATGACATGTGGGATCTTCCCAGACCAGGGATCGAACCCGTGCCCCTGCGTTGGCAAGCAGATTCTTAACCACTGTGCCACCAGGGAAGTCCCTCTAGTGTTTTTTATATTGTTTATGTGTTGAAATGATAATATTTTGCATATACTGGGCGAAATAAAATATATTAAAGTTAGTTTCACCTGTTTATTCTTCTAATGTGACTATTAGAAACATTAAAATTCCATGTGAGACTTATGTTGTGGCTCACGTGATATTTCCACTGGATTGTAGTAACAGTTCTTCACCCACATCCGCCTTGATATTTCCAAGTGAAACACCTCGATAGGAATAGGCAGGGAGATGCACAGTTCCAGAAACATTAGCTTTATTATCACGATTTTCTCACTTGCTTAAGAAAATTTTAGACTGCATGTTCATGACATTGACATTATAAAAATAACTCAAGTCCTCTCCAAGTCATTAAAAAAGTTAGTTATTTGCAAATGTTGCTGTTTGTTATTAGGAACAAATTATTCGGCCACACTTCAAACTGAGTTGTCATTCTGGTGTGTCAAGATATCACAAGCGCCCCAGATATTTCTAATAATCCTTCCAGTACTGAGATTCTGCAGTTCTGTTTTTACAGAAGCCCAGCCATGGACTTCCTATGAGATGACAATGGACAAATAAAGATACAAAGGTTTATAATTTGGAGAATGTCAGGCGTACTGTCATCATTTGCCTTTTTCTTAAAGAGGAGCTAATGATCTTGGGAAGCTGCCAACAGTGGACTCGCTGGAGGAAAGCAAATTCAAAGTGATGGGACTAACTGGCCTGGCCAGGAGCACAGACCTGGTATTCCTCTCATGGTTTGCAGTTATGCCCCTGGGTTTGCTTGCTGTCACAAGGAGCACTGTTTCTACCTGCACAAGGTGTGGCAAGAGCAGCTGTGTTCTCAGTTTCCACTGTCAGTGTTGCTGAAGGCAAGACACTTCATACAGCTGTCCCAGCAAGCCCTGGGGATAATCTGATCGTCTACCTTTGCCCTGGCATCATGCAAGTTGGATGATAAAGATCAGCTTCTGGTTAAAAGTTATACTTCTGGATAATTTACCATCTTCAAGGTGTTGTGGGGTGATTCATGGAATATAGAAGGTGTCGGCAGTCGGATAGGATATAGGATAGTGTATTATATTAATATTATTATTATCAGTAGGATAATAATAATTCAGAAAAGAATTCTTAAATTTTCTTTAAATAATATTGTCAATCATTTCACTAAATCCATGCAGTATACTACAAATGTATCTCAGATAAAAGATAGATTTATCAAATAAGGGATGGGTTGGAGCCAAAGAGGATAAAAACCACTTGAAAAACTCCTTCCTTCCCCTATCCTTGCCCTCCCATCCTTCAGATCATAATCAGAAGCCACAATAACACAGGTGGATCATGCGAGCTTTCTGCACTCAAGGGGTTAATATTGTAATACCAGTGGTGCTCAAAGTGTAGCCCCTGGGTCACAGCACTAGCGTCACCTGGGGACTTAGAAATGCGAATTCTTGGGTCTCACCCCAAGCACTGAAGCAGACACTGGCGGTGAAGCTCAGGAGCTGATGTTTTTGTTTGATTTTTTTTTTTTTTTTTTTTTTTTTTTGCCGTTCGCGGGCCTCTCACTGTTGTGGCCTCTCCCGTTGTGGAGCACAGGCTCCGGATGCACCGGCTCAGCGGCCATGGCTCACGGGCCCAGCCGCTCCGCGGCATGTGGGATCTTCCCGGACCGGGGCATGAACCCATGTCCCCTGTATTGGCAGGCGGACTCTCAACCACTGTGCCACCAGGGAAGCCCAGGAACTGATGTTTTAACAAGCCCTCCAGAATAATCCCCACGTGTTAAAGTGGGAGAACCTGTGCTGTGTAAACACTGCTGGTTCTGGACCAGATTCCTTTTACCTGCTGATGCCTTCACCTGTGAGTATCTGTGGGCAGCTAACAGCCCACAGCTGCAACCTTTGCCAAACAGTTGTCCTTGGTTGAAACCCCTTGCCCAGACACGG
The DNA here is from genome assembly GCF_949774975.1 of Lagenorhynchus albirostris. NCBI lineage: Eukaryota > Metazoa > Chordata > Mammalia > Artiodactyla > Delphinidae > Lagenorhynchus > Lagenorhynchus albirostris. Next base: position 38,739,135 of record NC_083109.1, on the reverse strand, counting down.
AGACACCTCAGGGGTTATGCTCCAACCTCCACTGTGGAGCCTGGCCAACCAGCAACTGATGTGGGCATACCAAAGCCCCTTTACTTCAAGGCAGGATGACTCTGTAGCATGGTTTGTACTGCAGAGTTCCTCTGTGGGATCAGGCTGATGTTACACTTTACTTGACACCACATCCTTGCTCATCTCCTTGCCCTTCCCTGTCTTGCTCTTTCACTCCCTTATAAGGAGTCCTCCCTCAATACAGCACATGCACCCAATCCTTGTCTTAGGCTCTGCTTCCAGAGAATCTGCTCACCTACAATCACGGGTCAGAAAACTGTGGCCTGCAGGCCAGTCACCAGTTTGTGCAAATAAAGTTTTATTGGAAAATAGCTATGCCCGCTATTTACGTATTGCCTACGGCTGCTTTTGCACCACCATAGCAGACCTAAATAGTTGCGACAGAAACTGTATATTTCACAAATTCTGAAATACTTACTATCTAGCTTTTTAAGGAAAAATTTGTTGATGTCCACCTAAGACATTAGCCAAGATCAGTTGGACAAAAGCTAGAAGGGAACAAAGATTCTACCATGTATTAAGCATGGGTTAGAAGCAGTGGTGTTGCTGGAGCCAGTTATGCATGTCTCTTTCCAGCTCTACATCACTTTGGTTGCTTGAAATCAGCCATGATGGGAATATTTCCAGATGGGAATATTTCCAAATGGAAATTGGCAAATTCTACAAAACAGATTATTTTTTTCCTGGAAAGCCAGGTGTTAAGTATTTACCAGCACACCACTGGTTCTAAGCCAGGTGTCTTATACCCTTCAGCATGGTACAGAGAGTTAAGACTCTTTAATGGAAGGCAAGAGGAAAACAGGTTGAGATCTCCCAAGTACATATGAAAGCACTCTTAAAACAGTGATTTTAATTTTTTTTAAATACAAAATCTTTCTCTTGTGGCCACGTATGATCTCTGGGATCTGCCTCCATTTAAAAAAAAAATTTATTTCTATACTGGTCTGCGCTATTTACTAAATTTGCTGTGAGATGGGGCCCTCCCTCAGCTCACTCTAGCAGGTTGTCTCCTTGTGGTCAGTCTAGGAACTCACAGCTTTCCTAACAGATTCTCTTGGGCATCTGTTTGGTCTCAGAATTTCCAGAATCTATACAGATGTAAAATTTTGTGACTGCTCAACAATCTCTTCTTTGGTTTTCCTACTAGGAGTGGATTATGGGCTCTATCTGGTTAGCAGTCTAAATGTGAGGGTGTTAGGGAGTTTTTATTTTTCTAAAATAGAAGAGGAACAGGAGTTAGATTTTCCACAAAAATCTCTTTTGGGGGAATGTGGTAACCAGCCTATAAGATCCCAGTGGTCTCCACTATCTGTTAGTTATTCCCTGTGTCAGTCCCTCCTATGTGAACAGAGATGCCCAGGGAGGTGGGGCAGAAGTGGCAATATGTGGCTTCCAAAGATAAGTCATAAAAGATACTGTGGCTTTGCCCTTGCTCCCTTGGATCCTTCATTCTGAGGGAAGCCAGCTACCATGTTGTGAGGACACTCAAGGAGGCCACTGCAGAGGCCCTCAAGGATGAGGAGAGGAAGTGAGGTCTCTCACCAACACCCAGCACCTGAGAAGTGGACCCTCCACCCCAGGCAAGCCTTCAAAGGACTGTAGCCCTCCCCAGCTAAGTGGCTTTTGAATCCCTGATCCAGAGAAACCACATGAGATAATAAATACATATGGTTGTGTTCAGCTGCTAAGTTTTGGGGTAATTTGTTAAGCAGCAATGGCAAACTAATACATGCAGTGTTTATGCCCTTCATTGGTTGTTCATGATCAATCGAAGTTTGAAACTATCATTTACTTTGGTCTGCTGCATACCTAAAAGTATTTTTGACTCAAAAGCTAAGGAAAGTCGTATTAACCTGTGAGTCCTCCGATATGTCACTGCGTCACTGCCAAACAGCACTCAATAATGTGCTGACCTACTCCTCCAGGTCAGAGAGCAGTTTTGCTTAATGATCCTGGCTTGCAACTGATTTTGTTTAATCACGGTACATTATTTTGTGGTTGAATCATCTGAAATGCTTTTCCTAGCACTGGAGTCATGAAAGACATTTATGAGCTTTGCCCCATGAGTTGCTAATGCTGCAGCGAGCTCTTTGCCCCCTCAGGCCACCTCTTCAGATCTGGTCTAGATGAGAAATTGCTCTGTCTTCCTGGGGAGACCACAAGGTGTGTTCAAAACCCAGTGTGTCCGGGCTTTCACCTGAATGATTGAGCACACAGTTCACTTTCCACCTTTGCCAAGTCGCTCATGAAGTTACAACTAGTTTTATGTCTTTTTTATCGGGTTCTGTACATTTTTCTCATCTTAATTTGACTCTTCCTTAATTGGAACTTTAACTTTGCGTCTTTTTTAATCTTTTAAAAATTATACTGAGAGAAAGACACTGAGGTTTCGTTAAAGCTGTGTTTAGTGCATGAAAATTATTAACAGTTTTAAATTTCCCATCCTGTTTGGAAAGCTTATCCGTGTGCTTGTTTCCACTCTATAGAGTGATACAGACTAGGATGCAATTTTCATGGATAATTGTTGCCATAAAAAAGTCTCCAATCACGTGTGATCCCTGCATGAAAAAAATTCTTACAGTGACAACCCCAAGTTGGCACTTGTTGTGAAATTTTAATGTACTAACAGTCTCTTTCCTGGGCAGAGGTTCCATGTGGCAGAAGTTGGCAGGACAACTATCTTGCCATCTTCTTTATGCCCCCTCTCCAGTCCTCTCTTGGTCCCTCCTTCCTTTCAGGATTCTTTTCTTCCACATCACCCTTCAGCCCTTCCCAGGCCTCATCTGGACCCCAGCTCCATGCTTCCTGACCTCACCTTCCTATCAAATTCCTCCTGCCTCAGTGCTGTGGTTTGCAAATGCACTTTATAGCAAGACCCTAACTGAGTCTTATACGTTCCTCCTATAGACAGATAAAAGCAGTGGGTGTTTTTTAATATATATTTATTTGCAATTTTCAGTTCATTAGATTTACTTACTATAAATTCAATGAGGAGATTATTAAAGGATGTTGCCTGAACACAGATCCAAAATCAGGGCTTACTGGCGGCATTTGGAGTCTTAAACCAACCTTGTCATATAATTTTTCTCATTTTGTAAAATATTTTTCGCATTTAGAGTTTTAACAAAAGCCCCGATTTAAACAAATAAGTTGTGGCACATGCTAACAAGTTTGTAACAATTCACCTTGACCTATCAAAATACACTTCAAGCATGTCCGCAAATTTGAAAATGAAATAAAATATTTTGTTTCAAAATAGAATTATTTAAAATACCTATCTAATTACTTTATGTATCAAATTTTGATAAGCTTTCATTTGGGAGAGATAGAAAATTCATTTCATATATACTTAGTAACATAAGATATTCAGCAATCTCATTTAAAAAAATTCTCAGTGCTCATCTTTTCGGCAATCTACACAACATTTCAGAAAAGCCAATTTTTTTCCTTTTGCTGACATGGTAAGAAATGTTTCATATGCCACATGATTTTCTGTGAGCCAGACTGAGGTCATTCAGCTCAGGGAAAAAAATCCAGTGAGGTGTGCAAGGTTGGGCAGCTGAGTTCCCTCTGAGCTGTGGTTATTAGCTAACAGAGTCAGGAATTTTTGACCCCATCCAGCTGATCTCTGACTGTTAATGTGAAGTCAAGCACAGTAGTCAAATTCGAAGGAATTGCTCTCATTTTGCTCCTTCTTAAGTGTCCTTCCGCCTGGGGCAGCCAATGCCCAGCTCCATCAATTGAGGAAGAATCAAGAGGTGAGGGAACCCGGCTTGTGCAGACCCCGGACTTCAGTCTTTTCCTCTTTTCCAGACTTTCATAACCTCTACCCTCTCCTCAGGCACCGCTCTTCTCACCCATGTCCATTAAGTCTTGGTCATGTGAGGCTCTGCCTCAGTTGGCTTCACCCTGTTATTTTATGCAGTAGATCATCCAAATAAACTTATTCCAAGGAACAGAGCACCTGTCTGCATGCACAAGGCAATGCCTTCTCATCCTCTAGTCATACTTTATGGATAAAGGTATACAGGATGTATATTTCAACAGACAGAATCTTAGGAATCTCTTACCTTAGGGCTCCCTATAAACATCTTCAAGTAGTGACAATGTTTGGAAATCATCATTCATGTTATTTCAGAGAACTCACAATCTAATTGGAAGGCCACCTGTCATAAAATGACAACATTGGTGCTATATATCATTCAACACTTTTGACAGATATTGGCATCAAAGTCAATGCTCACCTGACTTCAGCGATGTTTAGATGAGAGCTTCCACTCCTGCCATTGTTGGTGCCATTGCCTTTGCACCAGCAGCACAGGTAGTCTGACCAAAAGTGCTGAATTATATGATGGCAAGTTGACAACAGGTGTCAACATTTAACAATATATCCCTCTCCTGGATGTCCAGTATTTTGCAACAACCATCTTCCTGATGTTCATCTGCAGAAACACACTTCTTAAAAACTAAAGCTGAGATGGTCACAGGGTCGGTCATCTTTGTGTTCACTTAAATTAAATTTAAAATGGTCACAAGCTCATTGTAGGACAAAGCCTCATGCTCCCTGTTTTCAGCAGGTGAAGATGCTGACAGTGTGCTGTTGCTCTTTGACCACGTCCTCCCCTCACTCACATTGCAGTAACTTTTTTTAATGACACTATAGTGTATTGTATTTAAAAAAATTTAAATGTACTTATAGTGTATTTTTTTTTTTTTTTGCGGTACGCGGGCCTCTCACTGTTGTGGCCTCTCCCATTGCGGAGCACAGGCTCCGGACGCGCAGGCTCAGCAGCCATGGCTCACGGGCCCAGCTGCTCCACGGCATGTGGGATCTTCCCGGACCGGGGCACGAACCCGTGTCCCCTGCATCGGCAGGCGGACTCTCAACCACTGCGCCACCAGGGAAGCCCCTTATACTGTATTTTAATCTTCGTGTCTAAACGTTGCTTGCATACATTTTTTATATACATTTGTGCAATTTTTTTTGCTGAAAACAGGCTGAAATCGTTAGTTTTAGACTCTGTGTGTGCTTTAAATTTGGCACTGTAACTTGAGAAGGGCTATATGAAAAAACAGAAAAATTTCAGCACATAAAACACAGTGAACACTTGGGCAATTTTCTGCCTTACAGAGGTGAAGCCAAATACCCAGCTGCCATCTTGTCCTCTGTTGTCTCCTGGAGCCTTGTGAGAATTTTCACTACAATACTTTCGCACTGTCCCCAGTGTGACCCCCTTTGGCTGAAAAACCCATTGCCAGTCACATAGGATAGTGTGTCATTTCCTCTTGTGCCTGCTCAGATCTCCATTCTAACAACACAGTTCTTTTTGCTTTTTCATTATTTATGCTGTGATCCATTTTCTGGTTTTAAGGGCAATTTTATTACCCTCACTTGAAATATTATGACAACATTTATAAGTATAAATGATAGACACAAACACTTAAAATTTGTAAAGGCTAAAACTCTGACATCATCATGGCAAATGTTCTGTGTTCACTTATCGCATCATTTCCCATGTAGGTGCAGAGCCTGTGCTATGCATGGACCCCTCTGGATGGGGTGGAATGTGGTGAGCCCTAGCTGCAGTTTGGAGTTCACATGCACAGTTTTATATGTGCAGACATGCTCACTCCTACAGAAAACTGTGAGGGCAGAATTTAAACCTCATCTTGCATGTATACAAGTGGAATATATGCAAGGGGATAGTAGGAAACTACTAGACATCAGCACAAAATCTAGTTGAATTGGCAACATGGCTTAAGTTGGTGGTCTCCAATGTGTTAAAAATTTGGACTCCAACACATTTGAGTATGCAAATTAAAGCTTTAAAATATTTTAAAAATAGAAGTTGAATCAAACATATGCTGGGTCCCTACAGCATATTCAAATGCAGTTTGACAACCATTGCTTTCACGCAGCTGAGCTCCTGTTAAATTCAATATTGAATGTATGAATAGTCCAAAATACATTAATTTGCTTACTTAAAAAAGGATACTTGCTGGGCTTCCCTGGTGGCGCAGTAGTTGAGAGTCTGCCTGCCGGTGCAGGGGACACGGGTTCGTGCCCCGGTCCGGGAGGATCCCACAGGCCGCGGAGCGGCTGGGCCCGTGAGCCATGGCTGCCGAGCCTGCGCGTCCGGAGCCTGTGCTCCGCAATAGGAGAGGCCACAACAGTGAGAGGCCCGCGTACCACAAATAAATAAATAAATAAATAAATAAAAGGATACTTGCTAACCCAAATAAAGCTCACATTGGTAGCGTTGCAGGAAGTATAAATGAGCCTAAGAAAAATTTCCCAGTGAGCTGGCTAAAAAATGCAGAGTCCTGGGCCCCATGCTCATTGATTCAGATTCAGTAAATCTGGGGTTGATCCCTATATTATATATTTTCAGAGCACCACTGGGGGCTCTGATACAAGTTGTACATGCATCATACTTTGCAAAATACTGGTCTTGAAGCTCCAGTTATCTGAAAGCAAGCCAATGATGGCCGTTTTCCCCGGAGAGCTGTTTGAATGTCGTTCCTCCTAGTGCCATATGTTCACTTCAGACTTTGCTGTGAAATAGGAAGATTGAGTTACTGTTGCAGAGCTCTTTGTTTTGTTGCACCAAGATAGCTGGCAGTGGCCTTTAAAAAAGACATATATTGTAAAATCCAGAGAAACCCGGTAAAGTTAATTAACTTTATCACCACAATTTTTCCCAGCTGTCAATTAACAGTGTTTCCACAAGGAGAAATTCTTCCGGCACAGTAGTAATTCTTTTAATCAGAGTAACAACAATATAACTTTAATGTGTCATTCTGTTTTATTAAGCAAATCTTACCAACACCTGTGGTGGTGTCACTGAACAGCACAAAACAAGAACACCCTCGTGAAGACTCCATCAGTATAGGGGTACGATGCTGGTGACTAGACAAGAGGTGTCTACTCCAGTGCCAGTTATCTTGGGAACATTTATCCACCTTTCTGTAGCTTAGGTGGACAATATCTGGGCGAGACCACTTCTGGGATCCCCCTCTTCTCTCCACAGCCTACCATCATTTGATTATCATTCTCTCTTCGCTTGAGTTTCCCTAGGAGAAGGCCTTAAGGGCTTGAGTGCAAATTGTCTGATTGGGAGATACGGGAAATACCAAGGGCGTAGGGGCCTGCGATCGGACAGGGAAGAAAGTCAGTACAGGGTAGAGGCCGTGTTAACAAGCAAGTTCGCACTGGGGGCAGCGGGAGCTCCATCTGAATCTCTAAGAGACCGTGAAGTAAAAGGGTTTAACCTGCATGAGGGAGAAGGCATGGGGCTGGACCACCATCAACTTCCTGTGCTGCACGGTCAACGGCTGCTTCCGGGAGCTGTTTTGGCTTCCCTTTTATGCCAGTGGAGCAGGCTCATTACTCAGAAAAAGTCCCCCAAGCCAGAAAATTAAATTCATCCTAGAATCTCCCACTAAAGCACTTCTAAAGGTAAACTCAGGTGTGGTTGAAAGTGGCTTATTATGATTAAGAAAGACATTCCTCTCCCTTCTATCTCTCGGGAAATTATAAGGGTTATAGGAGCTCTGTGCCAGGAACCAGGGACAAAGACCTAATATATATTTCTTATTATATCATAATATCACAACCCCTATTAAATTGGTTATGTAGGGCTTCCCTGGTGGCGCAGTGCTTGAGAGTCCGCCTGCCGATGCAGGGGACACGGGTTCATGCGCCGGTCCGGGAGGATCCCACATGCCGCGGAGCGGCTGGGCCCGTGAGCCATGGCCGCTGAGCCTACGCGTCTGGAGCCTGTGCTCCACAACAGGAGAAGCCACAACAGTGAGAGGCCCGCGTAACGCAAAAAAAAAAAAAAAAAAAAAAAAAAAATTGGTTATGTAGATTAATTCCCCCAAATATCTTTGGAATCCCCGCCCATTTATCTCCCACCGCCATGTTGTCTTGGGTTCTCAGCACCTTTCCTCTTGGTCACTGCAGTAGCCATGTTACTTGTATAGCAGCTACACTTACCCCTTCTGAATTTTCCTCCATATTTCTCCCAGTGATACTTTTTCTGGGTAAAACTTTAAAATTCTTCACACGCACAACGCATATAAAAATAAGAAGTACAGTTGATCCTTGAACACAGGGATTGGGGTACCGACCCTCCACGGAGTTGTAAATCTGTGTATAGTTTATGGTCCGTCTTCCATATACACGAGGTACCAACGTACCTGCAGTTCCACATTTGCAGATTCAACCAACTGCAGACAGAGTAGCACTGTAGTATTTACTATGGAAAAAATCCCTGTGTAAGTGGACCCGTGGAGTTCAAACCTATGTAGTTTAGGGGTCAGCTATTCTCTTGAACTCAGCATCTGTTTTAAAAAATATACTCATGGACCTGTATAGTCCAGATCCCTCTCTGTTCCCCTACTTGAAAGTGTAATCCTGAATTTCAATGTTAAGCACACCCATGCATTTCTTTACAATTTTACTACATCTAATTGTATCACTAAACAGTATTTGAATATTCATTATGTTTGAAAAATTTATATTCTGAGTATCTTCTGTAGCTTGATTTTAGTTTACTTAATATCTTTTGAGATTCTTTTATGTTGATGAGTATATTTCTAGTTCTTACGTTTTCACTGCTGTTTAATGCTTTATTGTATGAACAAAATTTATCCATTCTCTTCTTGGTGGACATTTATTTCTCTTACTTTCCTATTGCAACTGCAAGAACATCACTGTACCTGTCTCTTTTTGTCTGTGGATGAAATTTTCTCAGGGATGCTTAATTACACAGAAGTGAAGTTGCTGGATTGAGAGAGAAAGATCTTTAACTTAACCAGTTTTGCCAAATTCCTCTCCTAAGTGGTTTCCCACATTAATGTTCTATCAAATAGAATATAAGAGTTTCCATTGTTTCACATCTTAACCAACACTAGGTATTGTCAGGTAAAATAATAAATAATTTTAATGTTTATTTCCATCATTTACTAGTGATACAAAGTATCTTTTGTATTTTTTGTCAATTTGAGCTTCTTTAGATCCTTTATCATTTTTTAAAAAAATCTTTGTTGGAGTATAATAGCTTTACAATGGTGTGTTAGTTTCTGCTTTATAACAAAGTGAATCAGTTATACATATACATATGTTCCCATATCTCTTCCCTCTTGCGTCTCCCTCCCTCCCACCCTCCCTATCCCACCCCTCTAGGTGATCACAAAGCACCAAGCTGATCTCCCTGTGCTATGCGGCTGCTTCCGACTAGCTATTTTACGATTGGTAGTGTATATATGTCCATGCCGCTCTCTCACTTTGTCACAGCTTACCCTTCCCCCTCCCCATATCCTCAAGTCCATTCCCTAGTAGGTCTGTGTCTTTATTCCTGTCTTAACCTTAGGTTCTTCATGACATTTTTCTTTTTCTTAGATTCCATATATATGTGTTAGCATACAGTATTTGTCTTTCTCTTTCTGACTTACTTCACTCTGTATGACAGACTCTAAGTCCATCCACCTCACCACAAATAACTCAATTTTGTTTCATTTTATGGCTGAGTTATATTCCATTGTATATATGTGCCACATCTTCTTTATCCATTCATCCGATCATGGACACTTAGGTTGCTTCAATCTCTTGACTATTGTAAACAGAGCTGCAATGTACATTTTGGTACATGACTCTCTTTGAATTATGGTTTTCTCAGGGTATGTGCCCAGTAGTGGGATTGCTGGGTCATATGGTAGTTCTATTTGTAGTTTTTTAAGGATCCTCCATACTGTTCTCCATAGTGGCTGTATCAATTTACATTCCCACCAGCAGTGCAACAGTGTTCCCTTTTCTCCACACCCTCTCCAGCATTTATTGTTTCTAGATTTTTTGATGATGGCCATTCTGACTGGTGTGAGATGATATCTCATTGTAGTTTTGATTTGCATTTCTCTGATGATTAATGATGTTGAGCATTCTTTCATGTGTTTGTTGGCAGTCTGTATATCTTCTTTGGAGAAATGTCTGTTTAGGTCTCCTGCCCATTTTTGGATTGGGTTGTTTGTTTTTTTTGTTATTGAGCTGCATGAGCTGCTTGTAAAGTTTGGAGATTAATCCTTTGTCAGTTGCTTCATTTGCAAATATTTTCTCCCATTCTGAGGGGTGTCTTTTGGTCTTATTTATGGTTTCCTTTGCTGTGCAAAAGCTTTTAAGTTTCATTAGGTCCCATTTGTTTATTTTTGTTTTTATTTCCATTTCTCTAGGAGGTGGGTCAAAACTGATCTTGCTGTGATTTCTGTCATAGAGTGTTCTGCCTATGTTTTCCTCTAAGAGTTTGATAGTGTCTGGCCTTACATTTAGGTCTTTAATCCATTTGGAGTTTATTTTTGTGTATGGTGTTAAGGAGTGTTCTAATTTCATTCTTTTACAAGTAGCTCTCCAGTTTTCCCAGCACCACTTATTGAAGAGGCTGCCTTGTCTCCATTGTATATTCTTGCCTCTTTTATCAAAAATAAGGTGACCATATGTGCGTGGGTTTATCTCTGGGCTTTCTATCCTGTTCCATTGATCTATATTTCTGTTTTTGTGCCAGTACCATACTGTCTGGCACTGTAGCTTTGTAGTATAGTCTGAAGTCAGGGAGCCTGATTCCTCCAGCTCCGTTTTTCATTCTCAAGATTGCTTTGGCTATTCGGGGTCTTTTGTGTTTCCATACAAATTGTGAAATTTTTTGTTCTAGTTCTGTGAAAAATGCCAGTGGTAGCTTGATAGGGATTGCATTGAATCTGTAGATTGCTTTGGGTAGTATATTCATTTTCACAATGTTGATTCCTCCAATCCAATAACATGGTATATCTCTCCATCTATTTGTATCATCCTTAATTTCTTTCATCAGTGTCTTATAATTTTCTGCATACAGGTCTTTTGTCTCCTTAGGTAGGTTTATTCCTAGATATTTTATACTTTTTGTTGCAATGGGAGTGTTTTCTTAATTTCACTTTCAGATTTTTCATCATTAGTATATAGGAATGCAAGAGATTTCTGTGCATTAATTTCGTATCCTGCTACTTTACCAAATTCATTGATTAGCTCTAGTAGTTTTCTGGTAACATCTTTAGGATTCTCTATGTATAGTATCATGTCATCTGCAAACAGTGACAGCTTTACTTCTTCTTTTCTGATTTGGATTCCTTTTATTTCCTTCTCTGATTGCTGTGGCTAAAACTTCTAAAACTGTGTTGAATAAGAGTGGTGAGAAAGGGCAACCTTGTCTTATTCCTGATATTAGTGGAAATGGCTTCAGTTTTTCACCATTGAGGACGATGTTGGCTGTGGGTTTGTCATATATGGCCTTTATTATTTTGAGGAAAGTTCCCTCTATGCCTACTTTCTACAGGGTTTTTATCATAAATGGGTGTTCAATTTTGTTGAAAGCTTTTTCTGCATCTATTGAGATGATCATATGTTTTTTCTCCTTTAATTTGGTAATATGGTGTATCACATTGATTTGCATATATTGAAGAATCCTTGCATTCCTGGAATAAACCCCACTTGATCATGGTGTATGATCCTTTTAATGTGCTGTTGGATTCTGTTTGCTAGTATTTTGTTGAGGATTTTTGCATCTGTGTTCATCAGTGATATTGGCCTGTAGTTTTCTTTTTATGTGACATCTTTGTCTGGTTTTGGTATCAGGGTGATGGTGGCCTCGTAGAATGAGTTTGGGAGTGTTCCTCCGTCTGCTATATTTTGGAAGAGTTTGAGAAGGATAGGTGTTAACTCTTCTCTAAATGTTTGATAGAATTCACCTGTGAAGCCATCTGGTCCTGAGCTTTTGTTTGTTGGAAGATTTTTAATCACAGTTTCAATTTCAGTGCTTGTGATTGGCCTGTTCATATTTTTTATTTCTTCCTGACTCAATCTTTGCAGGTTGTGCATTTCTAAGAATTTGTCCGTTTCTTCCAGGTTGTCCATTTTATTGGCATAGAGTTGCTTGTAGTAATCTCTCATGATCTTTTGTATTTCTACAGTGTCAGTTGTTACTTCTCCTTTTTCATTTCTAATTCTGTTGATTTGAGTCTTTTCCCTTTTTTTCTTGATGAGTCTGGCTAATGGTTTATTAATTTTGTTTATCTTCTCAAATAACCAGCTTTTATTTTAATTGATCTTTGCTATCGTTTCCTTCATTTCTTTTTCATTTATTTCTGATCTGATCTTTATGATTTCTTTCCTTCTGCTAACTTTGGGTTTTTTTTGTTCTTTCTCTAATTGCTTTAGGTGCAAGGTTAGGTTGTTTATTTGAGATGTTTCCTGTTTCTTAAGGTAGGATTTTATTGCTATAACCGTCCCTCTTAGAACTGCTTTTGTTGCATCCCATAGGTTTTGGGTCGTCGTGTCTCCATTGTCATTTGTTTCTAGGTATTTTTTGATTTCCTCTTTGATTTCTTCAGTGATCACTCCGTTATTAAGTAGTGTATTGTTTAGCCTCCATGTGTTTGTATTTTTTACAGATCTTTTCCTGTAATTGATATCTAGTCTCATAGTGTTGTGGTCAGAAAAGATACTTGATACAATTTCAATTTTCTTAAATTTACCAAGGCTTGATTTGTGACCCAAGATATGATCTATCCTGGAGAATGTTCCATGAGCAGTTGAGAAAAATGTGTATTCTGTTGTTTTGGGATGGAATGTCCTATAAATATCAATTAAGTCCATCTTGTTTAATGTATCATTTAAAGCTTGTGTTTCCTTATTTATTTTCATTTTGGATGATCTGTCCATTTGTGAAAGTGGGGTGTTAAAGTCCCCTACTATGAATGTGTTACTGTCGATTTCCTCTTTTATGGCTGTTAGTATTTGCCTTATGTACTGAGGTGCTCCTATGTTGGGTTCATAAATATTTACAATTGTTATATCTTCTTCTTGGATTGATCCCTTGATCATTATTAGTGTCCTTATTTTTCTCTTATAATAATCTTTATTTTAAACTCTATTTTGTCTGATATGAGAATTGCTACTCCAGCTTTCTTTTGATTTCCATTTGCATGGAATATCTTTTTCCATGCCCTCACTTTCAGTCTGTATGTGTCCCTAGGTCTGAAGTGGGTCTCTTGTAGACAGCAAATATATGTGTCTTGTTTTTGTATCCATTCAGCTAGTCTGTTTCTTTGGTGGGAGCATTTAAACCATTTACGTTTAAGGTAATTATTGATATGTACGTTCCTATTCCCATTTTCTTAATTGTTTTGGGTTTTTTATTGTAGGTCTTTTCCTTCTCTTATGTTTCCTGCCTAGAGAAGTTCCTTTAGTATTTGTTGTAAAGCTGGTTTGTTGGTGCTGAACTCTCTCAGCTTTTGCTTGTCCATCAAGATTTTAATTTCTCCATCAAATCTGAATGAGATCCTTGCTGGGTAGAGTATTCTTGGTTGTAGGTTTTTCTCCTTCATCACTTTAAATATGTCCTGCCAATCCCTTCTGGCTTGCAGAGTTTCTGCTGAAAGATCAGCTGTTAACTGTATGGGGATTCCCTTGTGTGTTATTTGTTGTTTTTCCCTTGCTGCTTTTAATATGTTTTCTTTGTATTTAATTTTTGATAGTTTGATTAATATGTGTCTTGGCGTGTTTCTCCTTGGGTTCATCCTGTATGGGACTCTTTGTGCTTCCTGGACTTGATTAACTATTTCCTTTCCCATATTAGGGAAGTTTTCAACTATAATGTCTTCAAATATTTTCTCAGTCCCTTTCTTTTACTCTTCTTCTTCTGGGACCCCTATACATCAAATGTTGGTGCATTTAATGTTGTCCCAGAGGTGTCTGAGACTATCCTCAGTTGTTTTCATTCTTTTTCCTTTATTCTGCTCTGCAGTAGTTATTTCCACTATTTTATCTTCCAGGTCACTTATCCGTTCTGCTTCAGTTATTCTGCTGTTGATCCCTTCTAGCATATTTTAGATTTCATTTATTGTGTTGTTCATCGTTATTTGTTTCCTCTTTAGTTCTTCTAGGTCCTTGTTAAATGTTTCTTGCATTTTCTTTATTCTATTTCTAAGTTTTTGGATCATCTTTACTATCATTATTCTGAATTCTTTTTCAGGTAGACTGCCTATTTCCTCTTCATTTGTTAGGTCTGGTGGGTTTTTATCTTGCTCCTTCATCTGCTGTGTGTTTTTCTGTCTTCTCATTTTGCTTATCTTACTGTGTTTGGAGTCTCCTTTTTGCAGGCTGCATGTTCGTAGTTCCCGTTGTTTTTGGTGTCTGCCCCCAGTGGCTAAGGTTGGTTCAATGGGTTGTGTAGGCTTATTGGTGGAGGGGAGTAGTGCCTGTGTTCTGGTGGATGAGGCTGAATCTTGTCTTTCTGGTGGGCAGGTCCATGTCTGGTGGTGTGATATTGGATATCCTTGGACTTATTATGATTTTAGGCATCCTCTCTGCTAATGGGTGGAGCTGTGTTCCTGTCTTGCTAGTTGTTTGGCATAGGGTGTCCAGCACTGTAGCTTGCTTGTCGTTGAGTGAAGCTGGGTGTTGGTGTTGAGATGGAGATCTCTGGGAGATTTTCACCATTTGATATTACGTGGAGCTGGGAGGTCTCTTGTGGAGCAGTGTCCTGAAGTTGGCTCTCCCACGTCAGAGGCACAGCACTGACTCCTGGCTGCAGCACCAAGCGCCTTTCATCCACACGGCTCAGACTTTTCGGAGGTCTGAGGTCTTTTGCCAGCGTTCAGTGGGTGTTCTGTAGGAGTTGTTCCATGTGTAGATGTATTTCTGATGTACCTGTGGGGAGGAAGGTGATCTCCACATCTTACTCTTCCACCATCTTCCCCTCCATCCCTTTATCATTTTTTAACTAGGTAATTTGTATTTCTGTTATTGACTGTTATATATGCATATCAAAAGATATACCCACAGGCAAAGTAATGACCCCCATAGTTGTCTCTATCCTAACACCCAGAACCTGTGTATATGTTACTTACATGGAAAAATGTGACTCTGATTATGTGATTAAATTAAGAACCTTGGGTTGGGAGATCATCCTGGATTATCTGTATGGAAGCAGTATACTCACACAAGTCTTTAAAAGCAGAGGAGAGAGGCAGGCATAGGTCAGAGAGATGAGATGAAAGCAGGAGAGATTCAAAGCATGAGGGGGACTTAACCTGCCACCCTTGACTTTGAAGATGGAGGAAAGAATGTGTGTGGCATCTGTTAGCTGGCTTCCCTGAGCTGACAGCCAGCAAGGAAATGATGACATCAGTCCTATAAATACCAGGAACTGAATTCTGTCAATAACCTTAAGGAGAAAAAAAACCAGATCTCCTTGGGAGCCTCCAGAAAAATATACAACCCTGCCAACACCTTGAGTTTAGCCTGTGAGACTACAGAACTGTAAGATTGTTAATTTATGTTGTTTAAGCTGTCAAGTTTGTAGTAATTTGTGACGGCAGTAATAGAAAACTAATACAGTCTTCCCTTGGTATCCCTGGGGGCTTGCTTCCAGGACCCTTGCAGATACCAACATCCATGGATGCTCAAGTCCCTTTTTTAAATTTGTGTAGTACAGTTGGCCTCCCCATCCCAGGGTTGCACATCAGCAGATAGGGAGTGACAGGTGTACATGCATACAGAGGGTACTATTCCTTGTTTGTGTATACAGCTTGCATATATTTTTTCCGAATCTGTGGAGCATCATCACACTTTATAAATGGTGTCTTTTAATGCACAGAAGTTTTAAAATACAATGAAAGTTAGATTCATCTTTTTTTCTCTATTGTGCATTGTAAAAATAAGTTCTTCCTATATACTACAGTCATAAAGACATTTTCTGCTGTCAACATTTAAAAATGTGTATTGAAGTATAGTTGATTTCCAATATTATATTACAATATTCACAATATTTTCTTTGATGAGAGTTTTATCATGAATGGATGTCAAATTTTGTCAAATGCTTTTTCTGCATCTATTGAGATTGTCATATGATTTTTGTCCTTTCTTTTGTTAATGTGCTGTATAAAAATGATTCTTTTTGCAGATATTAAGCCATCTTTGCATTCCAGAATAAATTCCACTGATCATGGTGTATGATCCTTTTTGTATATTGCTGAATTCAGTTTGCTAATATTTTGTTGAGGATTTTTGCAACTATATCCATCAGATATATTGGCCTGTAATTTTCTCTTTTTGCAGTGTCTTTTTCTGGTTTTAGTACCAGGGTAATTATGGCCTCACAGAATGAATTTGGGAGTGTTCCCTCCCCTTCAGTTTTTGAAATAGTTTGAGAAGGATAGGTGTTAACTCTCCTTCATATGTTTGGTAGAATTCTCCTGTGAAGCTTCTGGACTTTAGTTTGCTAGGAGGTTTTGTTTTGTTTTTTTTTAATTACAAATTCAGTTTCATTAATAGTGATTGGTTTGCCCAGATTGTGTTTTTCTTCCTGATTCAGTCTTGTAAGGTTGAGTGTTTCTAGAAATTTGTCCATTTCTTCTAGGTTGTTCAATTTGTTGGCATATAACTATGGTATTCTCTTACGATTTTTTTGTATCTCTGTGATATCTGCTGCTGTTTCTCCTCTTTTATTATTTTATTTGTGTACTCTCTCTTTTTTTATCTTGATGAGCTTGAATAATGGTTTATCAATTTTGTTTATCTTTTCAAGAAAAAAAAAGAGCTCTTGGTTTCATTGATTTTTTTTTTTTTGATCTCTCTATTATTTATTTCCTCTCTGATCTTTATTGTTTCCTCCCTTCTGCTGACTTTGGGCTTTGTTTGTTCTTTTTCTAATACATTTAGATGTTATGTTAGGTTGTTTACCTGAAACTTTACTTGTTTCTTGAGGTAGGCCTGTATCACTATAAACTTCCCTCTTAGAACTGCTTTGCTGTAACCCATCATTTTGGAAAGTTGTGTTTTTATTTTCATTGGTCTTGAGGTATTTTCTGATTTCATTTTTTTTTTTTTTTTTTTTTTTTTGCGGTACACGGGCCTCTCACTGTTGTGGCCTCTTCCGTTGTGGAGCACAGGCTCCGGACGCACAGGCTCAGCGGCCATGGCTCACAGGCCCAGCCGCTCCACGGTATGTGGGATCTTCCCGGACCGGGGCACGAAGCCATGTCCCCTGCATCGGCAGGCAGACTCTCAGCCACTGCACCACCAGGGAAGCCCTGATTTCATTTTTGATTTCTGCATTGACCCACTGGTTTTTTAGTAGCATGTTGTTTAGTCTTCATGCTTTGTGCTTTTCCCATTTTTCTTCCTATAATTGATTTCTGGTTTAATACTGTTGTGGTCAGAAAAAATACTTCTTTCCTCTTAAATTTGTTGTGACTAGTTTTGTGGCCTGGTATGTCATCTATTCTGGAGAATGTTCCGTGTGCTCTTGAAAAGAATGTACATTCTGCTGTTTTGGGATAGAATGTCCTGTAGATATCTATTAAGTCCAGCTGGACTAATATGTCATTTAAGACCACTGTTTCCTTATTGATGTTCTCCTTTGCTCAGTGGCCACACCACCGTATTGGGTGCAGGTTCAGGTCCCAAGTTGCTGGAGCAGAAGCCCTGAGGGTCTGGTCCAAGCTAGCTTTGCTCCCTTTAAGTGTGTGCTCTTCCCCCTCCCAGCACCAGCTCCCTTGCCCCAGAGGGGATGAGTGCTGGAGAAAAAGGGGCTGGTACAGGCACTCAGCATGGTACCCTCAACATTGAGACATTTAATCCAAATGGAAAAATTTTTTCATATGTTTTGTGTTTCATATGTTTTCATATCTGTTTTCAACGGATAATAATTGCCTCAGCATCATTTACTATCTAGTCCATTTTTTCTTCACTAACCTGCACCTCAGTCAGAGATCAAGTTGACCAGTCTGTGGTTCCGTTTCTGAGCTCATTCATTATTTGTTATTTTTATCGTTTTTGTTTATTCCTAAGCCAGTAATATCGTATCTTAATTATAATACTTGTATTTTAATAATTGTTATTTTGTAGGCTGAGACCCCCTACCATGTTTTTCAGTTATCTTGACTATTCTTGGTCCTTTACTTTTCCTTATGATTTTAAAATTAGTTTTCAAGTTCTAAAATTAGGTTTTTAAGAACACTGTTGGTATTTTTGTTGGATTGCATTGAATTTATAGATTAATTTTGGGAGAACTGACGTTTTTATAATATTGAGTTTTACCATCCGTGAACTTGGTTTGTCTCTCGATTACTGAAGTCTTCTTTTATGTCTTTGAATAATATGTTATAATTTTACCTGTCTTACATAAGATATATGAGGATTTTATATAATTCTTTGAAAAAAAGTATGTTCCAAGTTGTTAATTCCTGGTATCTAGGGATGCAACTTTTAATAAAGATTTTCTACCTACTAATATTTCTGAACTATTCTATTAACTCTATTAACTTGTGTTGAGGTTTTTTTTTTTTTTTTGTGGTGTGCGGACCTCTCACTGTTGTGGCCTCTCCCATAGTGGAGCACAGGCTCCGGACGTGCAGGCTCAGCAGCCATGGCTCACGGGCCCAGCTGGTCCGCGGCATGTGGGATCTTCCCGGACTGGGGCACGAACCCGTGTCCCCTGCATCGGTAGGCAGACTCTCAACCACTGCGCCACCAGGGAAGCCTTTGTGTTGAGTTTTTTTTGTTCACAGTTATAACAATTATAACATCTACGAACAATGAATATTTTGTTTATTTACAGTATTTATATTTTAAATTCTCTTTCTCATCTTCATAGACTCCTTTTAGGATCTCTTGTATAATATTAAATGAACGTCCACAGTGAGTGTCTTTTTCTTGTTGCATATTTTAAAGGAAGTGGTATCATTGTTTATCTATATGAATATATTGCTCAGTGAGGTTTTAACAAGTTCATTTCTATTCTTAGTTTGCAAGTATTTATTCTTTAATAAACAAAAATTGGTTTCATTAAATGATTTTTCTGTGTCTGTTGAAAATGATTTTTTCCTCTCATAGTCAGCTTATATTAAATTACATTATTAGGTTTTTTTTAATGAAAAAAGATATTTCCATTCCTAGAATAAATCCAACTCTTCCTAAATGGTTTTTTTATATGGGTGTATAAGTGTCTGTGTACAAAGAAGCTTATAATTTATTTGGATTTTTGTGGCTATGGCCGTATGTTGATACTGGTCTGAAGTTTCTTTGTACTGTTATCTTTAAATTTACATATTAAGGTTATATCAGCCTTAAAATAAAGAGGAAAAGAGAGAGGTGGTGAAAGGATGGAAGTGAGAGTGAGAGGAAAGTGAGAAAGAAAGAATAAGAGAGAGAGTGAAGAGAAAAAAAGAACAAAATGAAGCAAGAATGGTAAAACATTGATAATTATTGAATATGGATGATGGGCATATGGGACTTCATTATAGTATTATCTCCACTTTAAGGAGAAATAAAAACAAATTATTTTTTAATTGAGAGAT
Source organism: Lagenorhynchus albirostris (assembly GCF_949774975.1). Lineage (NCBI taxonomy): Eukaryota > Metazoa > Chordata > Mammalia > Artiodactyla > Delphinidae > Lagenorhynchus > Lagenorhynchus albirostris. Next base: position 38,719,686 of record NC_083109.1, on the reverse strand, counting down.
TTCTAGAATAATTTTATCCGTAAAGCTACCATAGAGTACAATTTCTAAAGAATATCTTAAGGACATTTCATTTCTTGAGTACTTATTTTCAACTTTCTTTAATGGTCACCTTTTCCATGGAAATATAGACTCAAATTCACTAGATTTTGAAGATGTTTGTTGTTGGATCACACATTTACACAAAATAATAGTTATACAAATAAAATACACCTTATTAATTTCTCTAACAGTCCTAATATTCCTTATTATTATAAAATAAACCTTATTATTTCTCTAACAGTCCTAATATTCCCTCAGGCAGGGCAGGGAGCTCTTTCTGCTAGTTGTCATCTCTCAGTTATCCTGGTTTAAACTCTCAATTTTTCATGATTCAGTCTCTTCTCTTTTCCCACTTCCCTTTGGTTCTCCTCAAATACTGCACCAAGGAAAGAGCTCTGTGGCATATTGGCCAAATCCTTAGAGACACTATACTCAAATCATCAGCGGTCTTTGCCATGGGTGACTTGTCTCTTCTGATTCCTGTACTGGTACCTGCTGAGGTGTGACTGGTCTTGCCTTGCCTTCTGAATTGTCTTTCAGGCATCCACTGCTGACTGGGTCTAACCATTGGCCCCTGCCGTAGAGCACACTGGCTTCTTTATCACATGTTCAGGCCATTGCCACACATCTTTATCCCCATCTCTGAGGCACAGGGGAATTTTGGCATTCTCTAGAAGACCAAGAGGAAACAGATGATCTTCAGATTTACCTTGTGAAAATGCTATTTTTCTGGTATACATTTGATAAGACACCATGGGGTGCATGGGGCTTCTTTTAGAGAATTGCCCTCCCCCTAAGGCTGCCCTGTGAAATAGATCCATTCATCCTTCTCCTGATGTTATCAGATTCTCCTGTAGGAGAATTCTCTATAGGAGTTGACATATTTAGCAGGTTCGTTTCCCTACTTCCCACCTTGAGGATTGGTGTTCTAACCTAAGAAGAGCAGCACAGACAGGTGCTTTTAAACTCTTCATGTTCCTTCTTTCTTGTCCTAGAAATCCTCTCAGTGCCCCAGAAATCTCTCAATTTATGACCTGATATGAAGATACTTCATATATTTATGTCACATTCCTCTTCTAGGGTTTATCATGAAATTGTCCTGCTCTGACTCCCTACTGTATCTGGCTATTATATAATGAGAACTTAAGAATTGATAAATTTCTTTTTAATCACCACCAAGTAACCCTTTAAATATGAAGCACAGGCATTCTTTTACAGGTGTTAAAAACTTGATTAATCAAGAAGATTAAGAAATATTCTGCTTCTTTAAAATATATGGGAGGATTACACTTGCCAACACGTCCTACATTTGGTTGATAAAATGTGAGCAGAATAACCTGTGTCACCTCTTAAAGACATTTTAAGGTAGAGTGCACAATATACTGTGTGTCCTTTTCCTGCCTTTGCAATTATGGAAGTATGTTTCAAGGAAAAGTATCGTCATCTTGGGTTTCTGAATGGACTGCCATGAAAGATCCCCTTGCCTAACCACATAGGGCTTGTACCATGAACAAAAAGTTGTTTGTTGTATTAAGACACTGAGAGCCGGGGGTTATTTGTTAACAGTTGTGTAATCTAGACCATCCTGACTGATGCATAGCCCTATGTGTACTAACATAGAAAAATAGTCATCACATGGGTTTGTGTAACAAAAGCCAATATGATCTCAATTATGTAAAGCTCAGTGTGTAACTAAATGGGATAAATAAGTGAATTCTTCCTTTGAGAAGTTTTGAGAAGCCAGAAATTTTGGAAGCAGTGATTGTATTCATGACTGCTTTCTATTTTTTGAATAGCCTTTCTGTATTTGGGAAAACTCCCTTGTGAGGAATTCTGTATTTCTAAGGTAGAAATCAGAACTGAGTTCCTAGCTTTTCTTGTAGCTTGGATATAGGTGATTGACTTACATATACCTATGGGAGATATAGGTTTGGAAGTGGGGGACAGGAGAAAATTATTTTGAGTAGAATTCAGTTTTTCTCACAGGTAGCTTCTGGATTTGGGGGATGGTAGTGGTTTCAGAGTCAGATTCTTGTCATGGAGTGATGTAGCAGTGGGATTCTATTTCTGTATCTCTACCTATCTCTACTGCCATCTAGCTAACTGGAGAGATTTGTTACAAGGGATTGACTTATGCAATTGTGTGAGTTGAATGAGCAAGTTTGAAATCTGTAGGATGGGCAGTCAGGAAGGGCAGATCATAAGCAAGATGGAACTCCATGAAATGGGCCAAAACTTTTATCAACAGGCAGAATTTCTTCTCACTTTTTCAGGAAAGCCTCATCCCTGCTTTCTGGGTCTTCTAACTGATTCAGTAAGGCCTACTCAGGTTATCCTTGATAATCTCCCTCACTTAAAGTCAACTGATTAGGGACTTTAATCACATCCCCCACATCCCTTCATAGCAACATCTAGATTAGTATTTAATTAAATAACTCAGGACTGGAGCCTAACCCAGTTGACATATTTAAAAAAATCCAACACAATTGGCATTAGTACATGTGGCAGAAGTTGTTGTAGAAAAGCCAGGTTCCTTCCTTTCAGTGTGTGATGTGACAGTGGCATTGTTTTTTTTTTTTTTTTCTTTTTAAATCCAGCCTATTCCGCAGCATTGCTGTGTGCTTGTGTGTGCAGATATGTGTTTCTGGAAGCTCAACCTTGTCTGTTCCTCCAGCTAACCACTCATTCTGATAGCTACTAATATCTTTTCATACTTTTCTAGTTAATCTAGTCAAGTGGATTTTATTTGCTTTAACTGAAGCATCTGACCAATAGTAAAGTTAATTTTCAAGTCTTTTTCTCGTAAGACTAAGGTCCTAGGTCAAAATGACAGTACAGGGATTTCTGGGTTCTGTTTACAGGCTGGCTTTTTTTAGGCCATGTTCTTTTGCTTTTAGGTTAGCAAATTCTGGAAGTTATGACCTCTCTATGGAAGGGTAGTTTCCTGCTCTGCTCCTCTATTTTTCTCTGCGGGTGTCTTTGCAACAGAAACAGTTAGTGTACTTACTGGAGATTTTCAAACCTATTAGTCCATGGAAATGTCAGTATCTCCCTTTTGCTGCTTGGTGTGCTCACAGCAGAGGCTGAACTATAGATTATGTGGAAAATGGAAGAGGAAGGAGGAGGAGAAGAATATAATTGAATATAAAAGTAGACTACAGAATGAGGTTTCTATTTTAATTGAGAAAAGATTAATAATGGATTATAACTTTTTCCCCAAAATGTATATGTACTGTATTTTCTCTTGGTTAGGTTCTTATTAAAGAATGCTTTATGAAATATCATATCACAATCATACCCAAATGCTCTCACCCTAATTTTAAGTTAATGGTACTTTATATATCTATATATCCCTGTATATTCATACATGTACACATTGGTTAAAGCATTTCCGTGTTATTACTTACAACAAAATGGTGAAGAGCACAACTTATGGAGAGAAACTGCCTCATTTTGTATTATTGTTGTTAATTTTTTTTTATTGTGGTAAAATGTATATTATATAAAATTTACTATTTTAGCCATTTTTAAGTGTACAGTTCTATAGCATTAAGTACATTTACATTGTTGTGCAACCATCACTACTATCCATCTTCAGAACTTTTTCATCATCCCATAATGAAACACTGTGCCCATTAAACAATAACTCCCCATTTCCCCTTTTCGCAGCTCCTAACAACCACATTCTACTGTCTCTATGAATTTGAGTAGTCTGAGTACTTCATGTAAGTGGGATCTTGCAACATTTATCCTTTTGTGTCTGGCTTATTTCCTCTAGCGTGATGTCTTCAAGGCCATCCATGTTGTAGCATGTATGAGAATATGTTTCCTTTTTAAGACTGAATATTAGTCCCTTGTGTGTATATACCATGTTTGTTTATCCATTCATCTGTCAATGGACATTTGAGTTGTTTTCACTTTTTGGCTATTGTGAATAATGCTGCTATGAAATGGGTGTACAAATATCTGAGTCCCTGCTTTCAATTATTTTTTTGTGTATGCCCTGAAGTGGAATTGCTGCATCATATTAATTCTATGTTTAACTTGTTGAGGAACTGCCATACTGCTTTCCACAGCAGCTGTACCATTTTACATTCCCACCAGCAATGCACAAGGGTTCCAATTTTTTCACATCCTCACCAAAACTTGTTTTCTGTTTTTTGTATAATAGCCATCTTAATAGGTGTGAAGTTTTATCAAGTATATTTTCTGTATTCTTGATGCTTTGGTATTTGGCTTCTGATCCTAGAGAAACTGCCTTTCCCAGGGCTAGACAGTTCCTAGAGAGAGCAGGTGACTCCCCTGTGAATGCATCTTTGATATACAAACTGACTAACCCAGAGCCCACAGCCTCAACCATCTCCTTTATGAAAGTCTCACACACCAAGCCAGTATTCTTCCTGCTCTAAATCACCCCATGGCCAGGCACTAGACAGCTAGGGACCACCCCTATAGTCTAGAGCCTGCTGAAATCATTCAAAATATCCAATCCTAAACTCAGCCACCTGGCCCATTTCTCCCCAGGAAGACTCCAATAAAGACTCTGGGCTATGCTCTGTCCTCTCCTTCTCCCACCTCCTGACTCACCTCCATGCTTCCCCATGTGGTCCTGAATGGCTTGACATACTTACTGTTTCTAGAAATCTGTGAGTAAAAACTTCTTCATGACAATTGTTTTCATGTCTATGTATATCTTATTGTACCTGATTAAAATATTGGGTTGGCCAAAAAGTTCATTCGGGTTTTTCCGTAACATGAAAAACCCAAATGAACTTTTTGGCCAACCTGATAGATTCCAGGTACACTTTTTAGAGCAAGAGTGTTATCTCATTGTGGTTTTGATATGCATTTCCCTAATGATTAGTGTTGTTGAGCATCTTTTTATATGCTTATTGGTCATTTCTGTATCTTGGGAGAAATGTCTATTTAAGCCCTTTGGTTATTTTTAAATTGAGTTGTTGGTTTTTTTGCTGAGTTATAGGTTGAGTTGAGTTTCTGATATAATTCCATGGGCATATAAACCATAATTCAAAAAGATACATGCACCCCAACGTTCATTGCAGCACTATTTACAATAGCCAGGTCATGGAAGCAACCTAAATGTCCATTGACAGAGGAATGGATAAAGAAGATGTGGTATATATATATACAATGGAATATTACTCAGACATAAAAAGGAATGAAACTGTCATTTGCAGAGATGTGGATGGACCTAGAGACTGTCATACAGAGCAAAGTCAAGAAAAACAAATATTGTATAACACGTATATGTGGAATCTAGAAAAAATGGTATAGATGATCTTATTTGCAAAGCAGAAATAGAGGCACAGACATAGAGAACAAATGTATGGATACCAAGGGGAAAAGGGGGGGGTGGGATGAATTGGGAGCTTGGGATTGACATATATACACAGGTATGTATAAAATAGATAACTAACGAGAACCTACTGTATAGCACAGAGAACTCTACTCAGTGCTCTGTGGTGACCTAAATGGGAAGGAAATCCAAAAAGACCAGGGATATATGCATACGTATGGCTCATTCACTTTGCTGTACAGCAGAAACTGACACAGCAGTGTAAAGCAACTATACTCCAATAAAAAAAAATAGTTACATTGATTAATTTTTGAATATTAAACCAATCTTGCATTTTGGTGTAAATGCCATTTGATCATGATATACATCCTTTTCACATAGTCTTTGATTCAATTTCTTAACATTTTATTTATAACTTTTATATCTATGTTTATGAGAGATATTGGTCTATAGTTTTCCTTTCTTGTAATATCTCATTCTGGTTTTGGTGTCAGGGTAATGCTGACCTCATAGAGTAATTTGTTTTTTCATATAGTGACTTTTGAAATATTCTTCCTGTTCAATTTTCTAGAATTTTCTGCAGAATTAGTATGATTTCTTCCTGTATGAGTAAGAAAACACCAATGTAGAGCCACCTGTGATTGAAATTTTCTAGTTGAGAAAGTGTTTATCTTTAAATTTCATTTCATTAATAGATGTGAGGCTATTCAGGTCATCTGTTTCTTCTTTATTGAATATTGGTAGTTTGTATCTCTCATTGATTTTTTTTTCTGTTTAATTCTAAGTTTAACATATCTGCGTGACATTTTTCATAATAGTCTCTATGTCTTTTTGATATATATAGAAATCATATATATATATATGAATATATACATATACATATACATATATATATATATATATATATATATATATATATATGAACTGTGTGATATCGCTTCTCTCATTCTTGACATGGTTAATTGTGCTTTCACTTTCTTTCCTCATCAGTATGGCTGGGTTTATCATGCTTACTGGTGTATTTAAAGAACCAGCTTTTAGTTTCATTGATTTGTCTCTATTTTCTTGTTTTTATTTCATTTATTTATGTTTTAGTCGTTATAATTCTTTCTTCTGCTTAATTTGGCTCTCTTTTGCTCTTCTTTTTTCTAATTTCTTTATGTAGAAGCTGTAGTCATTTATTTGAGATCTTTCATGTTTTCTACTATTAGAATTTATTTCTATAAATTTACCCCTAATTACTATGTTAGTAGCATTGCACATATTTTGATATTTTGGTTTTCAATTTTATTTAGTTCAAAATACTTTATAATTTCCTTTTAAAATTCTCCTCTAAACTCTGGGATTACTTAGAAGTGTGTTATTTAGTTTCAAATATTTGGGGGATTTTCTAGAGTCTTTCTGTTTTTAATTTCTAATTTAATTCAATTTAAGATTATTTTAAATGCATTTAGACTTGTTCTGTGACCCATAATATCATCTATTTTGATATGTTCCATGTGCCCTTGAAAACTACATGCATTCTGCTGGTATAGTGTTTAATCAAGTTAAGGATGTTGTTTGTGCTGTTCAAATATTCAATTTCCTTATTGTATTAACTTGTTCTATCTTACTGATTGAGGGGTATTGAAATCTCTGACTGTAATTGTGGATTTGTCTGCTACAGAGTTTCATTTTAACATCCTATTACAAACAACAGCAGTGTTACCTCTATATGTATGTAAATGATTATGTATACATTTTCTATTGATGCCAATACAAATTACCACAAACTTAGCAGTTAAAACAACACCCTTTTATTATCTCACAGTTTCTCTAGGTCATAAATATGGACGTGGCACTACTGGGTTCTCTGCTCAGCATCTTACAAAGTAGAATCAAAGTGTCAGCTGGGCTCAGCTGAGGTACTATTCCAAGCTTGTTCAGGTTGTTAGCAGAGTTTAGTTCCTTGCAACTGTTGGACTGAGGTTCCTAATTTTTTTCCCTGGCTATCAGCTAGAGGTTGCTCTCAACTACTACAGGTCACCCTCAGATTCTAGCCACGTTGTCCTGTCACAACATGGCAAATTATTTCTTCAAAGCCAGTGGGAGAATTTCCCTCCCGCATGGACTAAGACTGGAAGCTGTATCATTAGAAAATAAAAATACTACCTTTGACCTCTGGACAAAGTTACGGTTGATTTCTGCCTGGAATCTTTCTTTCGTAGAAGGTTTTCAATAAAGCAAAAAACATAAACAGTTAACACAAAACATTTTTGTACTTGGCATCCATTCTGAAATGTCTCTTTCTGTTAGAGATAATAGCATCTCATGGGCAAAACTGTTTTATTTTTTTATTTTTAATGTTTTCTTGATCCAGAGGGTTAAAGTTTATTAAGGCAGGCAAAGGACAGTTCCGTGATGGCAGACAAAGAGGTAAAGGATCCGTGTGAGAAGTCAATTTCTGAAAGGTAATAGCCTGGCATGCCTTTGATTTTTCATAGGATGCCACCGTTTGAGACAATCTGATTCATCTCACCACTTATATATGAGTGAATGTGGATGCTTCATCACCTTAAGTTAGAGTTTCAGGGTTGTTTGAAGATGCAGTTATTCTTTATGGCTGTTGTTAGGCACATGGAAGCCCTGATTCTGAACAAGAATTTCTCCCTTTTTTCTCCTCCACACACATTATATTGAGCTGTCATTCACAACCACAGCAGGAACACAAAACAGTCTTAGAGTAACTTGGATGACAGAAGTTCTCTCATGGTATATGTAGCTCTCAAAAAAAATCATCACATCCCAACAGATCTTTCTTTTGATGTGTTCAGTAGTTCCACATCCACCTTACAATGACAAATTAAAACATCTGTACAATGAACTTTGACATTGGCATGAATGCAACTGTCCCTGGTCCTATATAGTTTTCCATTTTTTTCTGCCCCACATCTTTGATAATATTCTCAAAATGCCCTGAATCCCTTCAAAAGCAACTCACCAACACTGGTAGTTGAGAATAATCTCTACATTTCACAGCTCAGCCATAGAGGAGGTAACTGTATGCAGGGAGTGAAAATGGGACCCATTTTATTGATATATACTAAAGCTTGGGAAGAAAATCAGTTAATTTCTGGAAGAGAAAAGTGTTTAGGTCAAGAAAAGACTATACATGTGAACATTAATTACATGTCTAGAATATCCTAGGTGTAAGAAACAATCTTGGTGGCAGGTGCTGTTGGTGTCCTGCTGTTTCCCCTCAGTCCTTACCATTTCCAGCCCCTCCCACTGTCAGCCCCCTCTTTCTTTGCCTGAGTGTTTTCTCTCTTTACCAGAGCCTGCTCTGTCCATGCATGTGGTTGGAAGTACTGAGAGATAAACTCCCCTTGGGAGCAGCTTGCAACCGATGATAGATGGAGGTTTGTGGGATAAATACCCTAGTTCTCTTACCCTTGTGGTAGGATAAATTTAAGGTGGGTATTAGAAACTTTGTCCAGAGTTCCCGAGAAGGATAAAAATCTAGTCGTCCACAGTGGTAACTCTTGACAATACACCCTTCTCTGTGTCCCTTCCCCATTCCCTAAGGATCCTGGATCACTTCCCAGATAAGCTACTTGCACTTGAGTCTTTCCTCCAGGGTCTGTCTCTGGGAAGACCCAACTTAAGACATTGTCCATCCTCATAAACCAAAATTTATGTCTTTAAGGACAGTCCAGTGGGACCTCCCAGTCACCTCATCCAATGTTACTCAGACCAAATTCACTTTTTAAAACCAACACACAAAGTGTGCACCCATGGCAAGATTAAAAAACCCACAAACGTGTGTGTGTGTGTGTGTGTGTGTGTGTGTGTGTGTGTGTGTGTGTGTGTATGAACCATCCTTTAAAGGTGATTTTTCCAAGTCTTTCCTTTTTCTACCATTACTTGAATCCAAAAACTTGAATCCAAAGTTCTTAATTTCCAGGCTAAGGCTCTCACCCCATAGTGAAGCTGCATCAGAAGGAGGGTTAGCAACAAATAAGCAGGTTCAGTTGAGAGTTCTGATATGGCTGTAGCCATTGTTGCATAACAAGGCACCTTGAAACTTAGTGGCTTAAAGCAATTATCATTTATTATTGCCAACGTCTATGAGTCTTGTGGGTAGTTCTGCTGACCTGGGTGAGGTTCAGCTGATCTTGGCAAGTCTTATGTATCTTTGATCAGTTGGTGGGTAGACTAAATGCTGGCAGTTGTCTGGCTGAGACAGTGGGAGTGACTGATCCATGTAGCCTTTCATCTGCCAGCAGGTTACAAGGTCAGGCTTGTGCACATGACATCGTCAGGGGCCCAAAAGGGAAAGTAGAAACATGGAAGGACTTTTGAGTCCTAAGTTCAGAACGAGAAGAGAATCACCTATACTGTTTTCTTGGTTAAATCAGGTTGTAAGACCAACCTAAATTCAACAGGTGGAGAAATAGCTCCACCCCTTGATGGGAGTTCTTGCAAAATCACATTGTGAAAGGATATGGATACCTGGAAAGAAATACTTGCACCCATTTTTGTTGCAAACAACCTACCACCTTCTGGCTAGTGTGGATCTAAAAGCATTCTGTGCTTATCAAATGCCTAGGGCATTTTGTAAAGTTGAGGGGGAGAGGTGCCACATTAACCACCACATAACTTTATTCAGTCACCCTGAAACCCATTTTCTGTTATTCCTCCCCTTGGCTACTTCCTCTGATAGTTTTCTAATGTTTCAGAAATTCTAGTGTCCAGTCCACTAATTATTTATTTATTTTTTTACTTATTTATGAGTATAATTGCTTTACAATGTTGTGTTAGCTTCTGCTGTACGATGAAGTGAATCAGCTACCTGTATTCCTATATCCCCTCCCTCTTGGACCTCCCTCCCACGCCCCCCATCCTACCCATCTAGGTTTTCAAAGAGCACCGAGCTGAGCTTCCTGTGCTTTTATAGCACGTTCCCACTAGCTATCTGTCTTACACATGGTAGTGTATGTATGTCAATCCTAATCTCCCAATTCATCCCACCTTCCCCTTCCCCCGCTGTGTCCACATGTCCCACTAATTTTTTTTTTCTATTTTATTTAGTGTTCTCAAGCTGCAGATTAGGTTCCTAAGTTAATTGAACTGTGGAGAATTTGTTAGAAATGTTATACCATATAAAGTTGTATTCTTCAATTTTTATAATAGCTACTGACAGGGAAACCTACACATTGTGAAAGAGATTGGGAGAAGAAAAGGAGTAAGTGTATAAAGGCAGTCAAGAAATAACATCCTTGCCACCCTGTGGAAGTTTCTGAAATTGCATTATCCCAAAGCACAGAAAATATGGCTCCTTGCACTTCTCTGTGTAAATTTCTGTGCTGGGCCCCAGTGTGGGTAAAATGAACTGCACCAGGCAAAGACACATTTCCATGAGGCAGAACTGAACAGAGCCAGTATATATACCTAGTTCTGTCAAGTTTCCAACCCTCCCATCAGCCCCATCTCAATAGTGATGGGAGGTGTCTGAGCCTCATCTCAGGATCAGGATTTTAGAGCCAGAAGAAACATTTGAATTCATCGAACTCAACTCTCAGAGTTTTTTGTTAGGTAAACTTAAAAAAAAGTACAACAGACACAGAGAAGCACATAGATAATTTAATATCTCAGTGAGTGCACAAAGTAAGTTCACCATGTAGCCTGTACCCAGAACAAGAAATAGAAATTTCTATCACTCCAGAAGCCCACCTTAGGCTCCCTTCCGATCACTACCCCTCCCGCCTTACCCTGATTCTAAAAGCATAGTTAAGTTTTGCCTCTTCGGGAACTTTTCATAAGTGGTCTTTTGCATCTGGCTTGCCCACTCAGTATCCTGTCTGTGAGATTCATTCACGTTGTTATGTATTCTTGTAGCTCATTCATTTTCATCACTGTGTTATATATTCCAATGCATGAATAGATAACAGTGTGATCCATTTATAGTTTATGGTCGCTTGGGTTGTTTGCAGTTTTTGACTGCCATAAATTATTATGCTATGAATATTTTAGTATACATCTTTTGGTGCATATAAGCTACTGTTTCTATTGTGTGTCTATCTATGTGTAGAATTCCTGGGTCACGTGTTTGGTTTAGTAAATTCTACCAAACAGTTTTCCAAAGTGGTTGTAGCAGTTACAGTCACCCTGGGGGTTATGAACTTTGGCGGACAATTCAGTCCATGACACTATGGACTCGTGTTTTTCTTAACTCTCATTTTCAAATAATTACTTTATAGGAAGTTGCAAAGACACGCACAGGGAGGTCCTGAGCACCCTTCAGGACCTAGTGTTAACATCTTGCATAATCTGCCTTTTTTATTTTTAATAAGAGGCAAAGTGATCTGGTTGAGCCTCACAGCTAATGAATTACAGGTTGAGAACTAAAGTACAGGCTTCTAATGACTCATGAAAAGCTGTATAAAATTCTCTTTAGCATTATCTTGTAGCTTACAAAATCCCTTTATGATTTTAAAAATTATGTAGTCTCTGTGATCTCTCAGTAAAAATGCAAAAACATTGATCTATTTTGATGTGGGGGCAAGATTGGCATCGCGCCTAGTACAGAACCAGTGTTCAATAGATGGTAGTTACATATTCGTAATAGAAAGTGCATCATCCCAGGCACCGGACGTTTTTAACCTCCATTTCCTGATAGAGGGATGTGATGTACAAAGAGATGATATGTTTTTCAAGGGACCAAGTTGATAAGCCAGAGATCCTGGACTTGAACTTGAACCTCTGACTCTATACTTCAGTTGCTGATTGTGACAGCATCCTTGATGATACACACTGTGTTGTCTTCCTTCCCTTCCCTGTCTCAATTCCATACTTTCCTACCAGTATTTTCCAGCATCATCGTCATCCCAAATAAAGTAACTGCACTAAAATCTTGCTCAAGATCTGCCCTTGGGGGATCCAAACTAAGACACTCATCTGCACTATTTTTTCTCCTTTCATTTCATTTCCTTAATTTCTGTTCTGGTCCAAAAAAACAACTTCCAAAGAGTGGTTTCTCTGTGATACTTTCAAGATTCCTTCATTGTTCCTGAAAAGTTGGCATATGCATGACCAGATATTTTTGCAGGATTAATATTTTCTGTGACCACTGTCTTCACCTCATGTTTTTTATCCGGATTAATTGCTTGAAGGACTCTGGCTTCGGAAGGTTTAGTTTTATACTTGACTTTCCTATGAGGGATATGTGTATGTTACAGAAACATTCTCTCTCATTCCATGACCTCAAATACTCCAAGAGTGAGCCCTTTCATGTTAGAATAAAGGTCATGCTTTCTTCAGTTAAAGCGAATCCTGAAGCATGAGAGTTTAACTAATGGTTAAATCCGTATTAAGTTCAATTACAAATAGATGAGAGTATAGCATTCCAATCCATGCCCCAATGATTTATGGAATACAAATGTGCTGGAATATTGCTGTTTAAATCCAAAGCAGCAGAGAGGCCCAGCAATCACAAGGACAACCTTAGGACAAAAGCCACTGCTAAGCGTTAGTCAGGCAGTTAAGATTACCATGGGGTGGCACAACCCTCCATTAGTTACTCATCAGCAGGCACAGAAAAAATGAGAGCTGGATTATAGCTCTTTGGTGTATTTTTTTTAAATGAGAAAACAGAAAAGCACAGAGACTGAGCAAGGACCCAGGGTCATGCAACCAGCGAAACTGCTGAGCCGTCAAACGCTAAGTCCTCTCAGTCCTAATCCATTGTACCAACAGGCATTCAAGGAGTGAGAAGACCTAAGAACTAAAGCAGACATTTCAGACTTCAGTGTGCATCAGAGTCACCCAGGGGCCTTGTTAAAACAAGATCACCATGCTCCATCACCCAGAATTTCTGATTCAGTAGGGCTGGAATGGGGAGCACTGAGAATGTGCATTTCTAACAAGTTCCCAGGTGAGGCTGACGTTGCTAGTCCGGGGACCACATTTTGAGAATGATTGCACTAGTGGAATAGATTTATTCTAAAATGGATCTCAGATGGTACTTGTGCAAGGAGCCTGGCCCATCCCACTGGTAGACCCCGGGGAATGCTATTGCTGGAAGCAAAAGGCTTAACCTTCCGGCCTGGGCCAAGAATGTTAGAGGTGCAATGCCAAGGAATTAGGTCTCAAAACTAGGCTGCCAACAAGAATTCAGATTTGCAAAAATCAGTAAGAAGCACAGGTAGAAATAAGACTGAAGTTTAGAAGCGCTGAGCCCAGAAAGTATCAAGGTTCAAAAGTATGACTCTTGTGCTTCCGATCAGTTGGCTTTCTACTTGGCTTCTGACAACAGGGGAGAAGAGAGTTTGTCATCCTAGGTAAATGCTGAACTGTGAGGAATAAAGGTACAAAATTAATATAGTTCTTTTTCCCCCTCTAATCCCTGTATCTGAATGATCCTCCTGTTGGTTACTTCTGATGAATGCATGGGTATAACCCCACTCCAGAAATGCCTTTGGCCGAGCTCTTTAGCCCCATCTTCTTTTTTTTTTTTTGCGGTACGCGGGCCTCTCACTGTTGTGGCCTCTCCCGTTGCGGAGCACAGTCTCCGGACGCGCAGGCTCAGCGGCCATGGCTCACGGGCCCAGCAGCTCCGTGGCATGTGGGATCTTCCCGACCGGGGCATGAACCCATGTCCCCTGCATCCGCAGGCAGACCCGCAACCACTGCGCCACCAGGGAAGCCCTCTTTTCCCCCATCTTTTCCAGTCCTCTCTTGTATCCTCTTCTTGTTTTCTGCTCCAGACCTCTGTTGATTTAACTTAATTCTGAAAAGAAGCTCTTTCCCACCTATTTTATTTAAATAAAACACCTCCATTCACTAATAGTAGGTGCAGATTGAATTTAATGCAAATATGTTGAGCTGCAGAATTTTATATAATTGATTTTCAAATCTTACCCCTGCAATTTACTGGCTTTTGAATCTTGATCAAGTTACTAAATCTCCTTAAGTTTGTTTTTCTCATCTGTCTTACTCAGCTTACTTACTTGCCATAACAATATTACAGACTGGGTGGCTTAAATGACAGAAATTTATTTTTTCACAGTTCTGAAGGCTTGAAATCTATGAACAAGGTACTGGCAAATTTGGTTTCTGGGGAGGCTCTGTTCCTGGCTTGCAGTGACTACCCTCCTGCTGTGTCCTCACATGACCTTTCCTCTCTGCCTGAGTGGGGAGAGAGAGAGAGAGAGCAAGCTCTGTGTCTCTTCCTCTTCTTGTAAGGACCCCAGTCCAGTCAGATTAGGGTTCTACCTCCGTGACCTCATTTAACCTTAATTACTTCCTCAAGGGCCCTGTCTCCAAATACAGTCATGTTGGGGTTTATAAACTCTAGGGAGACAGTTCAGTCCATAACATTATCTAATTCAAATGAGAATAATATAGTTTAGCTCAAAAGTGTATTGCTATGAGGATTGAGATGACATAGGTCTTTGCTAAATGTGAAATCTTTTTTTCTCTTTGTTTTATTTTCTTCCTTCTCTTGTAAAATTAAATTGTTGACTTATTCATAATCTAACAAACTGAATACTTAATATGTGCTAGTTCCATTTGGAGTTTGTTCTCTCTTTGGGAGACAAATTATGAAAATATACCTACTTTTATGGTTGTGATAAGTAATATAATGAAAGATGAAGCATGAAGTTATTTCATATACAGTGGACATGGAAGACCTCTCTGAAGAGGTCATATTTATCTGGCAGAAAAGAGTGAACAGCCAATGTAGAGACCCTTAGTTAGGAAGTTGTATCTTTTCTTCCTGGCAACCACAACAAACAGTCTTCCATAGTTATTCCCATTTATTGCAGAAAGAAGAGAATGTAGATGATTAGATTCTGTTACATCATAGGCAATGAAGTTTGGTGATTTTAGAATAAACTGAAGTCGAGTCCAGGTTTTCTTCACTCGCTGTGGGACTGACAAATTACATACCTCTTGGAGCCTCAGTTTCCTTACCAGGAAAAAATGGTTAAAATAATGTCTTGCTCATATAGCTTCTGTGAGGTTTCAGAGAACTATTGCAAGAAAAGTCATAGTGAAGATTCAATAAAACTCCATTATGCCACCATTCTTACCATTGTTATCAAGAGCTAGTAAATTTCCAAAGATGACTGCCAAACTCCTGATAATGTTTATGGTCTATGTGGGATTTCACTTTTGGAAAACTGAACAATGATTACCTATGAGGTAATCTGAACAATTCTGAACAATTTGTAATCTGAACAAATCTGAACAGATCTGAACAATGATTACCTATGAGGATACAAAAACATCTTTTCCTTGAAGGATTAGAAAACTTAAAGAAGGAATGGAGCATCTCTGTGTGTGTGTGTGTGTGTGTGTGTGTGTGTGTGTGTGTGTGTGTGTTAAAAGAACTGTTTGGAATTATCTGGAATAGAAAAAAAAATTAGTGGAAAATGTGGTGAAGTGCAAAATATGGTGACCTCTGTGTAACATTGTGCCCGTGTTAATTTCTTAATTTTTGACAGTTTACCATGTTTATGTAAGATCTAAACATTAGGAGAAATTGGGTGCAGGGTGTACAGTAACGCTCTGTACTATCTTTGCAACTCTTCTATAAATGTAAGTTATATCAAAATAAAGAGTTTTTTGAAAGTATTGAATTAAGAAAGAGCTGGAGAGGCTGTGACATGGTTTTTTAGTAGCCTTTTATGGGACACACATTTGCTCTGTGAAAACAGGTTTATTTTTTCTGGGAACAGCTAAAATGCATCCAGAAACAAGTTGTTGCAGAGGAATGCTGTGTTCATTGCAACCAGTTTCCTCTTTGCTCTGGGCTCAACCTTAAACTATATTTCCCAGCCTCCCTTGCAGGAGTTGTGATCATCTGACCATGTCTGGTAAGAGGAATGTGATCAGCAGTAATCTGCAATCTTCCAAGCCTGGACCATGAAAACCTCCCATAATCCTCTGTTCTCTCTTCTCCATTTAACACCCTCAGGGAAGGAGAGAGAACAGGACAGAAGGAAACTAGGCCCTGAATGAGCATGCAAGCCTGCCATCCAATCAGAAATTCAGTGTGGGCTTTGAGGGAGTGAGAAACTTTTTTGGGGTGTTGAATTACTGAAATTGGTTACTTACCAAACTAATGCAAAAGTCTGCATAGCATGCCGTGGAATTTAATTGGGCAGTATTGTTTTCGGTTAAGCATAATTTGGCTGTGAAAAAAATCCCAAAGGAGGTAAGTATCCCCATTATAAAATTCCATGGTGGGCATTTTGAAATGAGATACCTTATTTGGATGTATGCTTTCTGGTATTTGTATTTCAGTGGTTTATATTCACATATGATTTAAGGACTGCAAACATCTTGAAGGCAAGGGACCATGCCTCTTTTGTTCTTGGCTCTATTCTCAGAATTTAACACAATGCCTTGCATTCAATAAAATTGAATTGAATCAAGAAAATGTGGAAATAACTGAGTGACTGATTGATTGGTTCATGCAGACTAAGGAGAGGGTTTTTCATTTCATATTTTTAGACAAACAGTGAGTCAATCTTTTTTTGTAGTTAAAATACATTTTCTATCTCAACTCTTTGAATCAATAAGAGTGAAACTACATAGTGCTTTTTGTTCTATGTATTTTAGTTTTAAAATTTTTGCCTGGCACATAGTAAGTGCTAAATAAATACATTCTGACTGAATGAATTTTACAAACACTACTCAAATATTTTGTTAGATTGGGGGTGGATGGAAATGAAGACTTTTTATTGCTTTTTATTGCTACTTTTTATTGCTTTAGATCACTGATGATAACTAAAGTTACAGTTGTACATAGTGGAGACCATAGTTGCACTCCTACATGTGTCTCCTACAAGAGTATATTATGGGTCCTAGATAAAATGTAGTGATTGACATAGGAGGGCATTGAAGAAAAACTTAACTCTTATTTTGACTGATGAAGAAAACTTTCCAGCACTTTATATATAGGATTAAAGTAATTAAAGGAATAAGTATTAAAAGATAGCACTTCTAAGAATGAATTAGAATAAGATTTTCCTCTACCGTAAATCCAGTTATTGCAAGAAGATTCAAATATGCTCTCATTTGTTAGTGCCCAATAGTTTATTCTAAAAGAAATTAAAAAGCTGTGAGGTATCCTCTTGTGAGATATTGACATTCTCATTTTTGCTGTGTACAGTGTTTCCCAGAAGCTGCTAAAATTAATTTCTAAATGCTACCCTTTAGATTGCAGCTGCCAAGAGGAAAAATAAAGGAAACACACAAAAATAAAGGAAACGAATGAACTAAGAATATCTCCATATTAATAGTTTTCTAATGAACAATTCCACTGAATAAAATATTAGGACATGGATGCAATACAAGTACATGAAGTAATTTCATTCCAAATCTGACATAAAATAATAGTAAAACAAATAGCTTTGTGTCAGGATAATTTCAGATATATTAATTTGTGTTTTGGGTCCACTGCTATGCAATAAGCAGACACAATGAGGGCTGTTAGCATCTCATACTCACGATTGCCATCACTCTCCACCCCATCCCAACTGACCTCCGTTCCCCGCAAGTAGACGTTGTTTTCCCTTTATTCCCTTGCCTCAATCGAAACTTTTGTTTTAGAGCACAAAGAAAATTCCTTGAAGAAAATATATTTTCTTGTTTTATGTTTCAAAAGCTAAAACTCAGTAAGATTAAGTGAGCCACTTCCCAAGAAGGTTGACAGGTACTTTAATCAGAAGAGAGGCGGATGAGTGCTTGTCACAGAGGAGAGTCATAAATAAGTCAAGAAAAAAGATGTTTCCCCAAGAATGGGGAGGAAACTGAAATCTGTGTGTCCAGCAAGAAGCAGTATAACCCAAGATTTCCCTTCCCATCCCCACATGCTCCAAAGACCATCAGGACCACAGAGAAGGTAGCTGTGGTCGTGCCCCTAGGAGGCTGGACAGAGTGGATAGGATTCCAAAGCTCATGAAGATTCTTGTCCAAGGTGCCTGGAAAACTGCCGAGCTCTTAGGCTTCAGGGGCCAGGTGACCTGGAAGATGAAGAATTTAAAGGTTACTAGTATGTGCTGGCAATCAGCATATTCTCCCCAAGTGTTCTGTTCTGCCTGAGAACCCTGGTACCATTCAAGGCTTTGTCAAGTAAGGGTGGAGAGAATGCAGCAGGGTGAAGGGAAAGTTGTGGGATAGTTTCTAATAATGAATAAGATTTAATTTCTCTTCAGACTTGAAGTTAGATTTAATGTGATTGAAAGACATAAAGAAATGTGACGTTTCTTTGATTTTGAATTGTAGTGGTAGCAAATTCATACCACCTACACATTTTCAAGATTATACTCTATGGTATATTAGCCAATAATACATTTTACTTAAACTAAATAAAGATTGGTTTTAATTTCAAAGTCAATTCTTAAAGCAGAAAATGCATGCATGAACAGAAATTTTCTTTCAATAATAAATTGATATCAAAGCTGTTTCCAGTTACTGGTGCCATTTCCAAATTAAACAGCTTTTTTGGTGATTATAATTCAGCTGAACAGAAGAAAAAGGGGAAGGAATGTATTTTCTCTATGCCACCTAAAATACATACTACTGATGGATTTAATTATAATGCCGCATTTCTTTTCAAGTGACATTCCTATAGCCTGGAATATACATAGATAAAATGATGTGTTTATGTATATTCACTGATGAAGCAGCATCTTGGAATTGAAATACTTGTCTTAGTTCTAGTGAACTCCAAGTACTTCTATTTGCCATTCATTAATTTCCCAACCACAGGTGTTATATTACTGTCCCCCATTATTGACCTATTTCTGGAGTCACATACACTCTGCATTTATAGCTTCTCCTCCTAGAGTAAGTAGAGTTTACTTTCCCAACATATTGATGTTGAGCTTGATCTTACAAAGTACTTTGGCCAATGGAATGTTGGTGGATCTGCTGCATGAAGAGGTTTAAATGTGCTCTGTGGTTGTGCTTGATTTCTTGTGTTTCTGCCCTTTATCATTAGGAGAACCTGCCTCTAGTAGCCACTGGTCTAAGAAGGGTAAGAGCCATGTAGATCAGATCTGGACCCAAACTGTGATCTGATCCCGAAAGAGTTCTATACGTTTGTCCAACTGTCAACTTATGTCAGGCTGGACATAAACTGGTAATAGAAGGACTCTTCCTGTAACCATATCCCCTGAAAAAAGACATGGGGAAGAGCATTCACCCCCCAGAGAAGAAAATTTTCCAGGAGATCCACAGCATACCTTTGCCCAAGTCACTGGGGTATTTTGGACTGGTGATCGTTGAGCCTTGCATTGGAGTGTGCAGAGAGGAAGGAGTTAAAATGGACAAAGAGGTTGTTTTGACTTTTGATGAATGACATTGAACAAAATAATTAAAGGAACTGGAAGGAAGGACTGTAAAGTTTATCTATTTCTATAATAACACTGTGTAACAAACCACCCCAAAACTTGGTAGCTTAAAATAATAACCATTTATTGTTTTTCAAAAATCTATAGTTTATCTTGGTGGTTCTGCTAATCCAGGCCAGGCAGGCTGATCTTGGCTGGGTTCACTCACACCTCTGTTATCAGCTGAGGGTCAACAAGGTCGATTGCTGCCTTACTCTGGGCTCACTCGTGTAGCTGAGGAATTGGCCCAGATAACTGGGCTGACACAGCCTTGCTCCACAAAGTCTCTGTCATCTACCAGGCAAGGTCAGACTTATTCATATGGCAACTGGCCAGGGATTCCAAAGAGTGAGAAGAAGCTCACAGGGCTTCTCAAGGCCAAGGCTCAGAACTGGCTTCCATCATGTTTACCACATTGTTTTGGTGAAATCAACTCTCAGACCACCCAGATTCAAGAGTTGCAGAAATACATTTGGCCTCCTGATGGAAGGATCTGCAAAATCACAGCACATGGGGTGCTGTGGACTGAATCGTGTCCCCCCTGCCAAATTCCTATGTTGAAGGCCTAATCCCTGATGTGATGGGACCTTTGGCAATAATTAGGTTTGGATGAGGTTGAGCACCCTCATGATGGGATTAGTGCCCTTATAAGAAGACACACTGGAGAGTTTGCTCTCTCTCTGCCATGTGAGAACACAGCAAGAAGGCAGCCACCTGCAAAGAAGGAAGAGAGCTCTCACCAGAACTCAACCATGCTGGCACCCTGATCTCAGACCTGCAGCCTCCAGAACTATGATAAAATGAATTTCTATTGTTTAAACCATGCAGTCTATAGCATTGTATTATGACAACCCAAGTAACTAATACCTGGGGCGTGGATGTAGGGAGGGAGAACCAGGGCTTCCTTGTAGTCATCTGCCCCAGTGAGCAAGCATTATCCATGCCCTCTTCATGACTGCCACTGTCTTAGGGACTTTACCAACCTGATCTTGTTACTGATTACCACAGTTCTTCTAGATGAGGAAAAATGAGTCTCAGAGATGTTAAATGGTGCATGATCACACCGTTCTGACTTCCTAAAGCATGTGCTCTTTCCACTGTCCCTCACACTGGTTCCCTGAATCACTGGTTCCCAGTTGTCCCCCAAATAGTTTACCAGTTGTAACAATCAGCTCTACCACAGCAGGAATCTGGAGAGGGAGGTGAGAAGGCTGTGTGGTCTGAGATTCCCACAGCTGGCCTGGGAATGCGTGACAGGATGAAGGGTGACCAGAGAGAAATGAACCTTTTACAAGGGGATTACCACCATCTGAGGGGCCAGAATTCCAGATCTTCAAGTCCACGGAGGCCTGATGAATGCTGATTCCAAGAGAATGGGAGGTGAGAGTGTGACCATTAGGCAGGACCATCCTTGCCCTCTAATGAGATGTCTGTGCTGTATAATAATGCCGTCTGCATGTTGTCAAGGATGCTGAAGATGGGATCTGCTGCAGGGAAAGGGGTTGCAGGCATGAAGCTAGAGGTTTGCAGATCCCCAGCTAACTGGAGTTCTGGAATGGGAGCTGGGGAGGGAATTGTAAGTTGATGCAAGCATGGGCATTTTCTGTTTTGATCTTTGCTATGCTATCAACACCTTGAACCATGTCTGGTACACGCAGACACGAAGTAAATATTTGTTGAGTCATTAGGAAGAGACTACAACCCGATGCAAGGGGCACCCAGAGGACTAAACTATTGTAAGTTCATAGGACAGCAAATGAGAAAACCTCAGATATTTCTCTAGACCCTCCTTGGTAAAGGGGGAAGAAAGCTCCATCTATACATACAAGTTTCTCACTCACTGATTTAGAGACCAGCACTGATTCTCACAGCATGGCCTCAGTCTACAGGATGACTAAGGATTGATGGTGGTGGCATTCTGCAGCTTCCATCTCAAGCACGCTCTCCAGTGATGTGCACCAAAGATCTTGACCTTCCATCTTTGGCAAAACTGAACTCACAGATGGGAGGTTATTATTGCTATCAACTAAGCCAGGGCTACTCAAGGTTAAGTTGCAAACTTGCAGCATCAGCATCACCTGGGTCCATAGTAGAGCTTCGAGTTCTCAGGCCCTGCCCTAGACCTGTTGAATCAGAATCTCTGCTGATGAGACCCTTGAGATGATTCTTCTGTGTGTGAATGTTTGAGAAGCACTGAGCTGAAAGAGGCTGGAAAGGTCTCAGTGCTATCGTTAGTGGTGTGTCAGGTTCCTTGCATTTCCTCTGCTCTTTTTGTGTCATATGACCTGAAATTGATATCTATGGTACAAACATTACTGATTTTTGACTAAAGAATAAAGGGAAGTTGTCACATATCTGAACAGATTGTGAGCATGTTCTCCTTGGTCACTATTACAACAGTCCCTTTCCTTGTATAAACTTTCTTGGAATTGCTCTGAGGAAATCTAGTAACATTCACCAGGGTTGTATAAAATTATGGTGGGTCCCCAAAAGATCTGGTGTGAACTTCTACCCCACTGTTTACAAACCAGGAGACTGTGGGCAAGTTCATCTCTCTAGTCAGTTTATTTACCTATAAACTAAGCAGCATTTATGTCATAGGATTATTGAAAGGATTAAAAAAGGGAATGCATGTAATACACATAGTATCACGCTCCTTCCATGCTAAGTGCCCAATAAATTTAAGTATACCTAACATGATAATGCCCCAAGATATTTTTCAGTTATAGAACGGGTCAGTGTGAGTTGATGGCATATTATACATATTTTAAAAAATAGGATTACAGATACTGATGACTAAAATATAAAAATCACACGTCCTTTCATTCTGAGCATCACATTTTTCTTTTACCATGTATTTCGAATATAGGTCTCTTGATTCCCTCTTTGGATTCAGCAACATTTGTGGACAGAAATTTCTTTCTGATGTACCTCCGATAGGACACAGGACATCAAACAGAAATGACTAATTAAAAAAAATATATATCACTGCATGAAAAGTGACACAGGATACGTTTGTTAATGAGTCAATGAATGTTCTTCCCTGAGAAGAAATAGCACGTGGAGCAAAGTAATGGCTTTTGTAAAGCTCAGTGAACTCCTTTAAAATATTTTCTTTCAGCTCCCAGGTTCTAAAGGAGCAATTTGTGTGCACAGTGAAAGAAAAGGCGTGAGTCAAAGAGGTAAATTCAACCCATGGCTCCTCTTTCCCTCTCTAGTCTCACTAATGGTTTAAGAAAGAAGCAGACACTGCAGCCTCCACTGGGAAATAGAATCCTTTCAGTCCCCGGGCAATCCTTCTGTCAGGAAAGGTCGAGGTCAGGCACCAAGGACATCAAAGTAGAGAAAGGTCTTCGAATAAAGAAAGAGCTTGCATCCCCATGAAGAATAGAGAGGAGGGAAGCCAAAATCCATATTCTGTTGTTTTCTCGTGAGAAACACACTGTAGGTTTTCCCAGAAATGAGATGGACTGTTTTTCTCTTAATTTGTATGATCTGAAATCCCTATCTTCTTATTGAGGTGTATAAATTAATGTAGGAAATAACCCTTTGAGCATCTACATAGAAACATTTGTAGTCACTCATTGTTTTGGAACTTCTCCCCAAAATGCCAAAATGGGGTCATTCAGATTTAGAGATTTCTGTCTTTCTGAAATAAAATAAATGCACTGAAAAGCATAATTTTTAACTATCTGATATAGCAGTGGGGTTAATGAGTTGGACATGTAACTGGCTACAGTCTTTAAATTTTGTTGAGATTTTTAGTGATAGGGTGGATATAGAATAACCCATTTGGTCCTGTATTACTGATTAGAGTTTAATATGGAAGAAGGTAATATTATAGTGTAGGTCTAATAACCTCATAATGTCTCCTGCCAATTTTCTTAACAGTGAGGCTGTGTTTGAGAATGATCAACCCCTGGGTACCGTATGTTCAGAACATTCAGCATTTTATTTCTCTCTAGAGGTTTTTTTTGTTTGTTTGTTTGTTTTGACAAACTATCCTTTTGATCTTTTTCTAGTGATGGGGAGGGAAAGTTTGTTGATTTGGAGTTATCTGTCTGATGCTTTGTTTCAGAAACTCCCTGGATTCTTGGGGGGAAATGGCTTCTTACATAGCTATCATTTAGAATTCTAATGATTTCTTCTTTAGAATTAAGATAAATAATAGCTAGTATTGATGTCACATTAGTATATAATGTTTTGGGTTTGGCAGAGTAAATGTATTTATTGCAATATGGCATTTAAGTAGGATTATTTATATACAGCAGCCTATATCAAAGCCAAATTCTTTTGGAACCAACATATTTTTGCACTCTCATACATGTTGACCCTTAAAGATATCCTTGAATCTGCCTTGCAAGACCTAAGCTCTCTAATGTTTGGAGAAAGATCATCTCAAAGTTCTTTGCCTGTGGTGGACTCAGGGAGCAACCGAGGACAGGCCAGAGTTACATGGTAACCAAGATTTCAGTTGTTAATTTTCATTATCTTTAGGAATTGCCATTGGTGGAAGGGGGCAGAATTGGGTCCATGGAGGGGACTCTTTATCCTACTTCCCTATTATTTTAGATTATTTTTTATATTTGCCATTTTCCCCTCTGGCTCTGTATCCTTGTATAAGTTACACAACCTCTCTGTGTCTTCGTTTCCTCTACTTGCTTCATGTGGCAGCCATGAAAATGAACCTCTTGGATTTCTGACTGTGTGTTCAGTGAGACTTCCCATGGGCTGCTCCCAGTCAGCAAGAGAGAATAGCAGGGATATTAAGGGAAGCCCGTTCCAGGAAGATGCTAGGATCCTCTTCTGGGTGATTTATCTTGAAGGCTCTGTGGTAGACAGAATAATGGCCCCTTCCAAAGATGTCCACATCCTAATGGCAAAAGGAATTTTGCAGATGTGATTAAGTTAAGGATGTTGAGATAGGAAGATTATTCTGGATTATCCTAGTGGTCCCAGTGTATCAACAAGGGTCCTTCTAAGAGTCAATGTGAGAAAAAGGAGATGTGATGACAGAACAGAGGTCAGAGATGGTAGCAGAAAGGGGTGAATTTGAAGATGCCTTGCTGCCAGCCTTGAACATGGAGAGCCACACGCCAAGGAATCTAGGTGGCCTCTAGATGCTGGAAATGGCAAGGAAACAGATTCTCTCCTAGATCCTCCAGAAGGAATGCAGCCCTACAGACAACTCGATTTTAAAACTTTGACCCACAGAACTGTAAGATAATATATTTGTGTTATTTAAGCTACAAAATTTGTGATTTATTACAGCAGCAACAGAAATCCAATACAGACTCCCCCATGGCCTTGAGATAATGCATTAGAATGGGCACTGCAATCAAAGACACTTCCGGCTAAATCTTCCTTTTCTCTCCTCTCCTTTGCCTGGGGCTGATGGTGCTCTGCTTCCTCTGACTGTTTTTTCCTTCAGGGGAAATTCCCCTAACAATTCTCTTGCACATCTAATCCCATTTTGGTGTCTGCTTTTTAGAGGACCTGGACTAATTCACCTCATAAACTTAATTTGATGATTCAAGGCATGTGAGGGGCCTACTGTATGGTGTAAATGTTCAGAACTGTTAGCTATGGTGATTCTCAGTTGCCGTAGCACCAGTAACATAGGGCAAAATGCAGATAGCCTGTTCCTTGGACAAAATCTGGGAAAGGCTTAGAGTTTATTTGCTTACATTTAAGAAATTAACTTGTCTCCAGGCATTTTGGTAGCTCACTCCCCAGTAGCCCAGCATGAGTGTAAGCTCCAAATGTCATTCAGAGTTACTGCTGTAGTTGTTCAGAGCTGCTTTGGATGGGTTGGCAGGTCTAGTTTTGAGACTCAGAGTTAAGAAGCCCATTGTTGCTAAACATCAAGGTCATGTCCTTTAATCCAGCTTTTACCCAGTGGGAAAGTTGGCATTTTGAGATCCATCTGCTTCAGTTCTTGATATTTCTATAGTTGGTTCCCACCTTGGGCTGGGAAGAGAAAGTGTTTGAATGAGGATTAGAGGAAAATAATAAAGTTCTTGTCTGCTGTTGCCTCATGAGTTCCACTTAATCAATGTAATTGCTGAACATGACAGAAGTACCATCACAAATCAGTGCTGAAATGATGGAATAGTCAATGAATGCTAATTTTAAAAAGTTTTTTTTTAATTAATTTATTTTTGGCTGTGTTGGGTCTTTGTTGCTGCTCACGGGCTTTCTCTAGTTGCGGCGAGTGGGGGCTACTCTTCATTGCGGTGCGCTTGCTTCTCATTGCGGTGGCTCCTCTTGTTGTGGAGCACGGGCTCTAGGCACGTGGGCTTCAGTAGTTGTGGCATGTGGGCTTAGTTGCTCCGCGGCATGTGGGATCTTCCCGGACCAGGGATCGAACCTGGGTCCCCTGCATTGGCAGGTGGAGGATTCTTAACCACTGCGCCACCAGGGAAGTCCCTAAAAATTGGTTTTATAGATATGAAAAGACACGAAATTAGTCACACCATACACAAAAAGTCAATTTCAGCTGGATTAGATACCTTAGATGTAAAAAGAAAAACTCTAATAAATTTAGAAGAAAATACAGGTAAATATCTTTTCAAAATCAGAGTTGGAGGGTTTGTTATTCAAGACGTAAAAGATACAGAAATTTGAATTAAAATATTGTTAAATACATTACAATGTGACTTACAGGTAGATTGCAAATTCCTCCTATTCCACCATGACTCCTCTTTGCAGTGTGGTGTCCATGCTTTGCCAATTAAGAGTCTGTAGCTTTACTGTCTTGAATCTGGACAGGCCTTGTGGGTTGTTCTGAGCAATAAAAAGCTGTAGGACTGATGCTAATGACTTTTAAGCTGAGGCCTGAAGAGACATGAAGCTTGTACCTCCACTCTCTCAGAACTAAGCTGCCATATGAGGAAGCCTGAACTAGCCATTGGGGGAGACAAGTGGAGGAGAACCAAGGGGCCCCATCCAAAAGTCCCAGCTAGACATATGAGTGAGGCCATCTGGGATTAGCTGTTCTCCAGCAGACCTGCCAAATGGCCACGAACACATGAGTGAGAGCGGCCAAAACCGCAGAGAGTAGAGATGAGCCCAACTCAAATCACCAATCCACAAAATTTTAGCAAACAAATGATTGCGGTTTGATGCTATTGAATTTTGGGGTGATTTGTACATAACTGATAAAATAAGTAAAAACGTGTGCTTCATAAGACACTCTACACAAAGTAAAACATAAGCCACAGACTGAGACAACATTTGAAGGAATATAAATTGTCAGAGACTTGTTACCAAAGATATATAAAAATGTTGACAACTCAATAAGAAAAAAATTAAGCATTAGGAAAAGATATGAACAACAAATTCATAGGCAAGGAAAAGGTAGTGTTCAATAAGTATCTAAAAAGGTGCCCAATCTTAGGTGTACTCTAGGAAATTAAACTTAAAACAGATGTGAAAGCAGTTTCATGCCAACCAGTTCAATAAAAAGAGTATGACAAATTTTGCTAAGAAGATGGAGTAGTGACAGTCTCTTATACTAATCGTCATGGGATACATGGGTACCATCACTTTGGAAAATTTTGGCAGTACAGTAGAATTGACACTAAGCACAAGGAGATCGATACAAGAATTATCAATATATTCATCAAGAGAATTAATCTTATGATAAAGCACCACCCGAAATGGAAATGAGACAACAAGTGCTAGGTCTAGTGATGTGAAAAATCACAAAGTGGAGATGCTGACGAAAAATAGCGTATACAGATGTCACTTAAATTTAAAAGCATAAAATAGAATTCTGTTTTTTATCGATACATACATAGGTAGACAAATTATTTAAAAATAAGTAGGAATGATAATTGTCACAAGCTAGTAGTTGCCTTGGAGGAAGGGATGCATAAAGGAAATGGGATAAGGGGTGAATATTTAATACTTTAAGTTGGTGGGCAAACAAGTATCCATCAACTTACTCTTTATAGTTCTGTCTCCCTGAGTTATTTAATCATTAAAAACATAGAAAAACTAAAAAACAACCCACATCAAAAATACGGATTTTGCCTAGTTTCCTGAAAAGCTACTGATACCCCAGAAGGTGTGAAGACATAGTATTGAAACTCCGGCAGACTTTCAAGTCCACTGATCTCAAGCCCATTCAGGCATTTTCCTGATCACCTGTCTGTAAGATCCAAACTGATATCAAGACAGGAAACCCATTTAAAATCTTTAATAGAGTTAAGAATCAAATAGATTTTTACCAGTATCTGAAAAGCCATTGACGCCAGTTAACTCACTTGACTTTGGCCTAGAAAATAATTTTCTTGTCTTTTATTTGTTGGATGTAAATATGCAGGAAAACAGTTTAAAGATGTTTATTTCTGACTCACGGATGTAACTAAGAGCTATGAAACTGACAGTGTGGAAAATTTATCTCTCTTTTCTTTTTTCCACACCAGTTAAAAAAAAAAAAAAGCAATCAAAAATGTTTTCACCTGAAGATGAGCAAGAGATTTCCTAAAGAAAGAAGATGGAACATTTGATGTAAATACATGAGATTACCTTTCGTGCATTTTCAACCAGAGTCAAAGAAATAGATTTTCATAAACTAGAGCAGCTCTCGGATTTTAAGCAGGCGTTCTTATTTAAGGCAACAGAGAGTTGAGGAGAGAGATGGGAATGCATTTGACATGCAGATGCTGTCTTGGCAACTCCTGGAGCTTGGCTCTTATTAATGGATGGTGAATAGGAGGGACTCAGGGCTTTCAGGAGATGGAGGCTGAGGATTGTAAGGGGGGGAAGGAAGCAAACAGGAGAAGAGAAAGTTAAAAAAAGTGGTGTAGTTCCAGCTGAAGTCTAGCCTCATTGTGATCTCACGAGTTGCTCTGGAAAGTAAACGGTGTCTCAGACTTCTTTCATCTTGAGGCAAGAGGGCTGGGTTGATCTGTTGATCATTGGCTGTGGGCTGCTTCTTGGAGGCAGAGGTGGAAGAGTGTAATACACCTGGGGAGGCAACTCCCGTCAGAGGAAGGCAGTTCTCTGAGAAGGGGGCAGTTGCGACTTAGCAAACAACTCAGCGGGTCTGAGCGGGGCACCAGCACATCCCATGTAATCTGAGAAATCGATCTCACCATAGGTGGGGAAAAGCTCAGGCCTCTCTCGAAGATTAATACCCAACTCTCTTACTTCCTTTTTCAGTTCTCATTCCTCCCACAACAATTTCCATTAAATCTAGCTCAGGAAATTACTTTTACGTTCCTGTGCTTTCCTCCCTGTGCTACAGCTTATGGTATAAATGTTATGCTGTGAGTTCTCCAGCCTCCTTGGATCTTAATATTCAAAACCAGCCTTTGGACTCAAAAGGTCTGTTTTCCTCTCAAAAACATGCCAAAGAGCATGGATGCAGAGAGGCCATTAATTGAAGTCATTAACGCAACTGATCTGCGTAGAAACACACACACACACACACACACACACTATAGACACATGCATACACATACACAACTGACACACTACAAACAAAGGTATGAATACTACTGAGGAAAAATGTCATTTTCTTCAAGGGAACATCCCACTACCTTTCTGTTCACGTCCGCTTCTGAATTTTTCAGACATGCGCCATGGTACTTGAACCTGTGTCTTGGATGCATAATTGGAGGCTTTTAATTGACTTACACATTCAAATTTTGAATCAGAATGTGATAAATGAAAGTCATCTTTTAGAGATTAACTAGTCCAAACCCTCCATTTTACAGGTGGACTCTGGCCCAGAGAAGCTAGATGATTTTCCCAAGTTCACACAGCTTATTAGACATGGGGATGAGACTGGACTCCTTGTCTGCTAGTCCTAATTTTGTGACTGGCTGTACTTCAGAACTTCCTTCTGAGGGAGCTTCTAAACTTTTGAGGTGTAACATAATTTAAATGTACACAATGTGCCGTCTTTTACTATCACTCATATAGAATCTAGACTTTGTTACATTGCTCCCTTTAAAGAAATGGTTACATTTTATGGGTGAATTGGAAGAATGTTGAGCAGGCTCAAGGAACAAAATGTGTCCAGCCCTAGCCATGAAGGAATTGCTTGCTATAGATAGCACCATTTTCAGAAGGTAGGAGCAAAGGTCCTGTAATCAGGAGTTCATAAACTGCGTGGAGCAGTGACAGCTGAAAAGGAATGACTTTCCAGAATTTGGACCCTGGAATAATGTAATTCTTAATTTCTTGAAGGATAGTGTTCCCTTTGAGAAATGTAACACAGGCTTTGGAACTTCTTTCCTTGAAAATTCACACACCCACAGCATTTTGCATATAGTGTCAAGCACGGGTGCTGTCCCTAAATGAGCTGATAATCTCTAGTCAGGAAAACAGAAATGTTCTAAGTATTTCAAACAGAAGAAATTGAATAAAGAGAATTGGCTGCACAGATTCTGGAAGGGATAGAAAAACAAAACAAAAAGGGGCTGGAGGAGTCCAGAGGCGGGGGTGTGGCGGGGTGACCACCAGAATGAGAGGCTATTCGGGCCCTGGGCTGGAGCCCAGTAAGCTTTCATGGGCTGGTGTGAGCTCGGGGACCCTGGGCCCTCGCCTCTGCTGCTACTGGGGACACCACAGAAATCAGAAGCTGGAGGACATTCGCCTCTCCCTCCCTCTCAGCTTTGAATATCTCACCAGGGTCTTCCATCCGCAGAAACACCAGATGTCACTGGTGAGGAAGCCTGAAACAACGTAGTTTGAAGACCCTCAGCCGCCTACAATGCAGAGCAGAGCAGAAATGGGTGGAAATGGGAATTGAGAGCAAATAGGCAAATAATCATCTTGGTAGCTAAAGCACAAACAGCAAATTCAAATAAGGATATGTGAGTATTTCACAAAACTCAAGGGTATGAGTAATAACAAAACATAATTAATACTAAACCATAATGTGTGTGTATCTAACTTCCAACAACAAGCTCGCTTCCGGCTGTTGGTGGAATACTAACATTTAATGAATACTGTCTGAAGTTTGATCCCTGAAATCTTCCTGGTTGTTTATTTCAAAGGTAGATTCATGTAAGCTTTTCCAGACCTATTGAATTAAATCTCTTGGGTGGCCTTGAAAACCACACTTGGTAATTCTGCAGACCACTGGCTCTTGTTTGGTAAAATTTGATCCTTGTTGTACCAAGATGATGGTTTTTGACTTGTATTTTATGAATCCGTGGGTCTCTAACTTTAGCAGGCATCAGGTTGCTGGGCCCCACCTCTGGAGTTTCTGATTATAGTTCTAACAAGTCCTCATCTGATACTGACATTGCTGATTAGAGGATCACACTTTGAGAACCAGTAATATGAATACTAATTTGTAATATTTTTCAAAGGTAGATGTGTGGTTGGTCTAATC
The DNA here is from genome assembly GCF_949774975.1 of Lagenorhynchus albirostris. Taxonomy (NCBI): domain Eukaryota; kingdom Metazoa; phylum Chordata; class Mammalia; order Artiodactyla; family Delphinidae; genus Lagenorhynchus; species Lagenorhynchus albirostris. Next base: position 38,688,590 of record NC_083109.1, on the reverse strand, counting down.
AAGTCTAACTAAAATTCCCAGAGTCATAGGACTTGGCCATAGGAGCTAAAGTAGACTTTGGCGGTAGTGATACCAGCTCCTTCCTTTGACAAGTGAGTTAAAGGTTCGGTGACTTGGCCTCCGTCGTTAGGCAGCTCAAAGCAGATGCAGGAAGATGGCTGGGGTTTCCTGCCTCCTAGTCAAACGTGCTCCCCATTGATCATTCATCTTTATGTGCTCCTGGGGCAAAATTATCATTGACTTAAAAAGGATAATCATCCCGGCTTGAATCATTAGAGGTCAGAGAGGATGATGAAGTTAGAGGTTTTCATAAAACCGAACACAGAAAACGAGGTCATCTGCTTCACAATGAAAGAGCATGTTCAAGGACTTCTTTTGCCTTTTTAGGTATCTTAGTTAAATCATCAGAGGAACAATTTATTTTCATGAAGGATATTAAGAAAAGCACTGAAATTGGAAGCTATTGTAAATAAAGGCTGTAGTTTTGGTTGCAGAGCCTGTGGCCCACTGCCAAGAAAAATATTAACATAGAAACTGTCTGAGAGTATATGAATGGTGACATTTCAGATAAGTATTCAGCTCATGACCCCACAAGGCAAAAATACAGGACAACTTTCTGAAATGTGTGGCTGCAGAGACCCAAGGGTGATATAATGACTATGTCCAGCTTGTTGTTGACTAAGTAAAAAAAAGTTTGATTCATCACAGATGAGTAATAATTGTCTTCATAACTCATTATTTATATCATAGGCCATCTGTGACGTTTTCACGATTTCCAAAGGAGAAGGCACTCAACTTGAAAGGGAGGAGATCTTGCCAGTTTAGAAATGACATCTGGAAGGATTTGGAATCGAAAGGCTTAGCAAGAAAAAGTAGGGCTGCTTACAGACGCCAAGGTTGAAGAGGATCTCTGACTAACTGCATCTGTTCTAGACCCCTGGGTTAGGCTGCATTCCTCAGAAGTAAACCCCCAAGGCGGGGATGCATGCACAGCATTTTAAATAGGTGGTGCTCCCAGGGGGAAGCCAGTAAGGGGGGAGGGGAAGCAGAACAGAGGCAGAAGGAAGTCAAGCAAGAGTCAAGCCTCAAGAAGGGGAGCTTCATCTGAGCCCACAGGGGAACTGCAGACTGTAAGTCTGTCTCAAAGTTGTTCTGAATCTGAAGAAGCTAGGCTTCCCTTTGATTCATCTGTCAGCCATTGGCCAAAGGTGGCCCCAGCCACTCAAGCTCTGAATGAACGTGCAGGGTGCTCCAGTGGCCCACACGTGTGCTCACAGGTTCTGGGAGTTACAAGTAAAGCACATTAAAGCTGGGAGAGGGACACAGCAAACACGTTACAAGTGTCCCTAAGGGAACTCAGCCTGTCCACTTCAAGACCCAAACTCTCCCTTGGTGTTAGGGTTTTCCAAAGGAACAAGCTTGAGGAGAATTATTGGGAAATCTGTTAACTCACACATAAATAATATTTTCAAATACAGCCTTACTGGTAATGGAACTGATATTTTGATCTCCATCTGACTGATCCCTACATCTTTCCCATGAGGGTTTTTTGTTGTTGTTGTTTTTTATCTCCTTAAATGCTTCTAAATATGTATCTCTTATCCTTTGAGATTGCTATAATGGGACATGTTTTCTTACAAGATGTCTTTAGCAGGTTACAGCACTTAGGCGTCTCTTAGACACTCCACCTGCTTATCTTACAGTCACACCTCAGTTTGACACATTCAGAAATCGTAAGCAGATTGCCAAGGATCAGTACAGCTGTGCACCACACCCTGCAGTATGCCTCGCTCCCTGATTGTTACATGTATTGATTAGAATTCTGGCATCCAGACGTAATGTGCTGATACCCCAGGGAGTCAGTATAGGAGATAATTTCTACATTAGAGGACATGAATTCATCAGTCTGTAGAGAGACATTTAAGTCATATGTCAATGTGTTGTGTCATTGTAAATTGGCAATTAGTTTTCCAACCAAGAAGGAAATAGAAAGCAAAGAAAAGGCATGAGAGCCATCTTGTGGAGAGATCTGCTAACAACCATCCTGGACAGTGCATCTCTTCTACTACATTCCTCCTCCTGCACTTCTGTCAAAACTGAACCCACAATCCTTTTCATCAAGCCTGCTCCTCCATACGTGACCTACTTCAATGAAAGGTGGACCTGTCCATGCAGTTGCCTAGTCCAGAGCTCTTGGAATCATTCCAGGCTCCTCACTCTCGTCCATACATCTAGTCCGTCCTTAACTTCTGTCAGTTGTCTCTTCCCTACCACCAATGCCTTTATACCGTTCCTCACCATTAACCATCTGAACTATTGACCAAGCCTCCAGTAAGGCAGCCCGCCTCTAGTATTAATTCTATCTAATCCATATTTATAATGCTTTTAAATGCATATTTATAAGTTATTTTCTCTAACATAAATTTGATCATGCTGATCCTCTGATTTAAATGATTCCATGCATCCCATCGCGGAAGGCTGATGATGGCTCCCAAAGCTATGTCCACATCCCTACCCCTGGAACCTGTGAATATTACCTTATTTGGAAAAAGGATCCTTGCAGTTTTATTTAAGTTAAGGATCATGAGATGAGGAGATTACTTCGGATTATCCGGGTGGGCCTCAAATGCCATCACATATGTCTTTGTAAGAGAGGGACAGAGGGAGACAGACTTTGTGGAAGAGAAGACGATGTAGAGACAGAGCAGAGAGAGATGGGGCCACAGCCAAGGGTTCCCAGCAGCTACCAGAAACTGGAATAAGCAAGGAAGGGATTTTGCCCTAGAGCCTCCAGGGGGAGTGTGGCCTGTAGACACCTAGACCCCCAACAACTGTGAGAGAATAAATTATTGTTTTAAGCCACCCAGTTTGTGGTAATTTGTTACAGCAGCCTCAGGAAACTAGTGGACTTCTTGTCCTTAAAAAATGGTCAAACTATTTTTATATTATCCAAGGCATTTCATGATCTGGGCTCTGGCTTCATTTTCTAACCTAATCTCTCATCATTTCCCCAAATGAACTCTGTGCTCTAGGGATTGGGATGACTGGAAGGTCTTGAATTGTACCATTTCCTTCCCCAGCTTCCTGCAATCATGTGTGCTCCTACACTTCTCTAGTACATTTCTAGTGTACTAGAGAATGCATGTGTGGAGCATGACCTTTCTCCTGAGCTGGAGATGGGAGGGGCACGTGGGTGTTACCATCTGAACTTCTAAAAACAAAACTCATTACATAAGGAAGCTTGTATAAAAATGCCTTGACACATGTGTGACTTGCTGTCACTCAAGCATGAATGAAAATTTATCCTAAATGTAGCTTATACTTATCAGATTTATAATTATTGTTCTAAGAGGGTGATGACGGATATTTCAGAAAGGGGATTTTTCACATTTTGAAGGTTTAATCCTTGCACATACATACATGGCCAGTCTGATAGATTATGTTGGTGTCCAACCCGGAGCCTATTCTCCTACTTACTGGCCTGTGTAACCAGGCCCTAGCTGCTGAGAGTACTGGCTGTTTTTTTCTCCAACTTAACTGAGATATAATTGACATATAATATTGTGTAACTGTAAGGTGTACAACATGTTGATTTAATACATTTATATATTGCAGTATATGATTAACAGAACAATCTAACCTAAACCTCCATCATGTCACATAATTATCATTTCTTTTTTTGTGGTGAGAATATTTAAGATCTGTTCTCCTAGCACCTTTCAAGTATATAGTACAGTATTGTTATCTATAATCACCATACTGTGCATTAGATCCTGAGAACTAATTCATTTTCTAACTGGAAGTTTGTACTCTTTGACCAACATTTCTCCCATTTCTTCCACCCTCTAAGCCCTTAGTAACCACTGTTCTATTCTCTGTTTCTACAAGTTTGGCTTTTTAAGATTCCACATATAAGTGAAATCATACAGTATTTGTATTTCTCTGTCTGACTTATTTCACTTAGCATAATGTCCTCAAGGTTCATCTGTGTTGCCACAGATGGCAAGATTTAATTCCTTCTCATGGCTAAATAATATTCCATTGTGTATATATATACACACCACATCTTATTTATCCATTCTTCTGCTGATGGACACGTAGGTTGTTTCCATATCTTAGCTATTGTGAATAATACTGCAATAAATGTGTGAGTACAGATATCTCTTCAATATCCTATTGTTGTTTCCTTTCCAATTAAAAAACGTGCAAAGGACCTGAACCTTCTGAAGAAGACATACAGTTGGCCAACAGGTACATGAAAAGGTGCTCAACATCACTAATCATTAGGGAAACGCAAATCAAAACCACAAAGAGGTAACACCCCACAAACGTTATTATGGCTGTTATCAAAGTATGGAGGTTCCTTAAAAAACTAAAAATAGAACTACCGTATGACCCAGCACTCCCACTACTGGGCATATACCCTGAGAAAACCATAATTCAAAAAGAGTCATGTACCACAGTGTTCATTACAACACTATTTACAATAGCCAGGACATGGAAGCAATGTAAGTGTCCATCGATAGATGAATGGATAAACAAGATGTGGTGCATATATACAATGGAATATTACTCAGCCATAAAAAGAAATGAAATTGAGTTATTTGTAGTGAGGTGGATGGACCTAGAGTCTGTCATACATAGCGAAGTAAGTCAGAAAGAGAAAAATAAATACTGTATGCTAACACATATATATGGAATCTAAAAAAAAAAAATGGTTCTGAAGAACCTAGGGGCAGGACGGGAGTAAAGACGCAGACATAGAGAATGGGTTTGAGGACATGGGGAGGGGGAAGGGTAAGCTGGGACGAAGTGACAGAGTGGCATGGACATATATACACTACCAAATATAAAACAGATAGCTAGTGGGAAGCAGCCGCATAGCACAGGGAGATCAGCTCGGTGCTTTGTGACCATCTAGCGGGGTGGGATAGGGAAGGTGGGAGGGAGACACAAGAAGGTGGAGATATGGGGATGTATGTATATGTATAGCTGATTCACTTTGTTATAAAGCAGAAACTAACACACCATTGTAAAGCAATTATACTCCAATAAAGATATTAACAAAAAAAGAAGGCAGGAGACAACAGGCATTGGCGAGGGTGCGGAGAAGAGGGAGCCCTCATGCACTGCTGGAGGGGATGTAAATTGTCACAGCCACCCCACCATGGAGAAAAGTATGGAGGTTCCTCAACAAATTAAGAGTAGAGTATTGACTGTTAATGGCTTACACCTGTCCTCTCTTCCCCAACAGCCTGTAGCTGAAGAGTGACTGACAAAGAGGTACAAAAATCCAGTCCCTGTGCTTAAGGTGGGACAACTCTCTGGTGCAGTAGGGTCCAGGGCTTCCTCTGGGATCAGCGGAAGCCAGGCTCCGGCTGAGACCACATCCTACTCAGCTCCTTTCCCTGCCCCATCTGCTGCCCTCACACTATTTCCTTTGCCCCAAGAAATCACTCATCCTCAGATTCCCACCTCAGATCCTGCTTCTAGGAAATGTGACCTAAGCCAGGCAGAATTCCAAACTTTATTACTACCAGTCCTTACAGCCCAAGTCCAAGATAAGCCAAGAATTGCAACAAAACCTCAGTTATCTAACACACTCTCATGCAGTGTAATAATAAATGCAAAGCTAGCATCAAAGAGTTTGAATCTCTCAAGTGAAAAATCCTTTCTACGCAGCTTTTTATGGAGTGCATCAGTGGGTGCATAAATGAATGAATGAATGAATCCTAAAAATCTACAGGGACTGTGAACACCTGCTGTGGGGGTTCCCAGGAGTACACGCAAGTGCCGCTGCTCTTTGGTGAAAGTCCATCGTGAAGCAGAGAGTTTGAAAGTCAGCCTCTCCCTCATCGGAACATTATTCTGCAACATCAAGACTGGACTCCAATTCCTCTTCCATGAAGTTTCTTCTAGAAGTTGGCTAAATCCCCTGGAAGGGATTTTGCTCTCCACCAAACACTGTGTTGTCTGAATAATTTATTTGACTTTTATCAAACACCTGTCTAAGAGATCAGAGTTACTGCTGCTGAAATAAGAGTGTTTTGAATGTTGCAGACAAGTCAAAATGACTGATAATAACATGAAAACAATCCCATTGTTAAAGGCAAAAGAGTCCTTAGGGAAAATAGCACTTTAGTATGTGAATCGAGAAAGGGGAAGTGAGGAGCTCTGAGTAAGCACCCTGGACCTAGGGAAGAAAAGCTGTGTTTGCTTCCTGCCATGTATAGTTTGTGTAACCTTGAGTAAGTGACTTGATGATATCACAGTGTCAGGAGAAGAAAATGGCATAATGCTTGTGGGTTGTGAAAGCCTTACAAAGTGCTATTTATTATTATTATTGCTATTCCATGCCTTGGAGGATAATTCATCTGTCCTTTATTCATTATACTTATATGAATCAAATTTCAAGAAAGCTAGTGAATATTGTAGATGTATTAAAAATTAATTTCTATTATAGGTCTTAGATTTAATCCAAATTCATCCCACTGTTCTACACTGAATAACCAATAAGATTTCCATGTTAATAACCTTGTATTTAAATTGAAAATAAAATTATATTTATCAACCATTATAGTCCATTACATATGGAGAAATTAATTACCTCCTAGGTGCCAAGCACTGTGCTAGGCGAGCCTAAGATGCAAAACATCATGCCTCTTATTGTACAGAAGGGAAGATAGGCGTTACACTGATACACACAAAAGGGACTGCGTACTTACAAATTGTGGCAACTTCTAGGAAAGAACAGAATGGATGCTAAGAGAGAAAGGCAGAAGGACCTTCTGCTATATGGCAGTCAGAGAATGCTTCTCTAAGGAACCGATGTTAGCTGAAATCTGCATAATAAGGTGAAAGTCTGGGCGAGGAAGGTCTGAGCAAGGAAACTGTAAAGAGAACAGCCTCTGGGATGGCCCCGAGTTAGGAAAAGCTGTGTGCAGTGGACTAATGGAGAGACATGGCAGAATCACAGTGTGTATTTTAGGCTAGGGAAACTAAGGTGCAACATTTTAGAAAAGTAATCAGCAAATCATTTTGGGCAAGATTTGAAACCTCTCTCTGTCCCAGTCTCCTCATCCATAAAATCGAGCTAATAATATCTGCTACTAGGTTGACATCAGTTAATAAAAAGAACTTAAAATTTGCCCTGCACATATGAATTATTTTACAAATGTATTATTCTTAGTATATTCATGTAAACACAACTTGTTATTTTTAAGTTGTTGACTCAATCATTAGTGACAGCTCGGAACACTTAATTATGTTTAAAAGCATAATGCAAATGTTTTAAACCCTGAAGCACAGCCCAGCTGACAGAAATTGGTGGAAAAGGAAGGGGAAGAGATGTAGGGAGAGTAGCCATCTTAATTACTCATCTCGCAAAACAAGAGTTCAAGGCTAAAATGGGTAGCATAAGAAAGGGAGAGTCAAGAAGCTACTTAAATGTGGAGAAAGGGGAACCCTTGTACACTTTTGGTGGAAATGTAAATTTGTGCAGCCACTGTGAAAAACAGTATGGAGGTTTCTCAAAAAACTAAGAATAGAGCTACCATATGACCCCGCAGTTCCACTCCTGGGCATATATCTGAAACAACCAAAAACACTAATTTGAAAAGATACATGCTCCCCAATGTTCATAGCAGCATTATTTCCAATCGCCAAGATATGGAAGCAACCTTAGTGTCCATCAACAGATGAATGGATAAAGAAGATGTGGTATATATATATGCAATGGAATGCTACTCAGCCGTTAAAAAGAATGAAATTTTGCCATTGCAGCAACATGGATGGACTTGGAGGGCATTATGCTAAGTGAAATAAGTCAGACAGAGGAAGACAAATACTGTAAGATATCACTTATATGTGGAATCTTAAAAATACTAGAAACTAGTGAATATAATAAAAAGGAAGCAGACGCACAGATATAGAGAACAAACTAGTGGATAGCAGTGGGGAGAGGGGGGAGGGGCAATAGAGGGGTGAGGGAGGTACAAACTATTGGTTGTAAGGCAGGCTCAAGGATGTATTGTACAACATGGAATATAGCCGATATTTTGTAATAACTGTAATGGAAAGTAACCTTAAAAATTGTATAATTTTTTTTAAAGTAATTAAAATATAGGCAACAACAACAACAAAAAAGAAAGCTACTTAACGCTACCAACATAACCACAAGGAACATTAGAAACAGTGATGTAACTGTTGACAAGGGATAGGAAAGGAAGAAGGCAATGGGCTTAATCTTTGTGGAGCTGAGAACAGTGACCACCTGCGTGAACACTGCCTGGAAGTTAGGACAAAAAGCAATGACAACCTGTGTCCACATGACCAACTTGTTTGTACCAGAAAACCTTTGCCTGGAAAAGAAAGATTATTCATCAAGAAATAACTTTACCATCACCTTCAGGAAAGTCCAGCAGATCACATTTTTTTTAGACAACGGCTCACTTGGGAAAACATCTCGCTTGTCGAATGTTTTCTTATCCAGTCTCATTTTTAAGACGTTCACTTCACTGCGTAACAATTCATGTCCAATTCCAGTGGCTCCAACCACCCAAGCATAGGCCTCAAGAACCTATAAACTTATGTTCTGACCTTCTCTCTCAGACACTGCTGAAACTCTACCAAGCTGGCATGCTCCCTTATTGCACTAATTTTTCGCTTTGCTTTATTTATGGCTTGGTAATATTCTGGAGGAATTCAACAAAGCAAAAAGTCAGAAGATAAGGTCGAGTTGCTAATTCAACAGACCGGGGTAGAAATGTAGTATCTGGAGATTTGAATGAAGCACCAGTATAGATACAACAGAAATGTATAGAAATAGTCACCTCAGAAATGAAGCTTAGAAACAGGCATCTCAAGAATGGAATTAAGTAGAAGAGGATGGTTTTCAATTGAGGATTTTATGCGTTACTTCAATTTGACGTATGAATTTTGCTTTGACAAAACCTACAAATTTACACTAAATGAAAAGATAGTAATGATCAGAAGTGCAAAAATCAGCACTAAAATATTATTCTTCAGTTCTTCCGGAATGTGACACCCTATGGACCTTTCAAGATTTTTCTTGATTTAATTGGATTCTGCTGGCCCAGCAGAGTATCTGGTCCATAGTAGGTATTCAGATTCATTAAACATTTGTGGCATTGAGCTGACATTGGAATCTCACAGCATTAAAAAATACTTAGATATTTCCAGTGGTTAAGATGCTGTTTCTTTATTGGTCTATTAATTTGAGTTTCAATTGAATCAGCTGTCAGTTTTGGGGGTGTGTTTGGAGACCATCCTTTGGAATCAGGAATGAAGTAGGAATGCAAGAGAAACAGGAATTAACCTGGTGACGTTCCTTTTAAAGTTCATTCTGAGCTTGTTCTTGAGGATTCAGGGCTACGAGGTAAGCACATATGGTAGGTAAGGTAATGTCCTCATCAGATCTCCCTTCCAGAGAGAACCTTCCATGAGGAGGCCAGCTGCTGCCCTTTGGCCTCCTTTGGAATCCACAGTGTCATTCATGCAGAGATGCACTTTCCCGGCCCCATCCCTAGCCTGTCACTGAGGATAGTGAGGAAGCAGAGCCGGGTCATCCTTGCCCAAAGCAAGACTCCTTCTAAGGGGATGTCTTTGCTCCGGGGCTGCCCGCTGGCGCAGCCAGGACTTTCTCAGATCCATGCTGTGGTCAGAGGCCCCTCCCACCTCCTCTCTCCTCTCACAGGTAGACAGACCTGCATTGTGGTCCAAAGGCTTTCCCTCCCTCCCTCCTGCTGTTCCCATTTGCTTCCTCCTTCCCAGGAATTTCCCCCAACAAATCTTCTGCGCACCTCTTTCTCTGTAGGCATCTGCTTCTCAGAAGCCCTGAACTGCTATATGTGCAGAGCCAAGGAATTCATTTATGGTGGTGAGGGGAGAGCAGATGTCTGTCCTCTTTTTTCCAAAAAAATGGAAATGTGTCTCCTGGGCGCTTCTCCTCTTACAAGGAGCTTAAGGAATGTTGGGAAGCCTTTTGTTTTGTTTTGTTTTGTTTTTTTAACATCTTTTTTGGGGTATAATTGTTTTACAATGGTGTGTTAGTTTCTGCTTTATAACAAAGTGAATCAGTTATACATATACATATATCCCCATATCTCCACCCTCTTGAGTCTCCCTCCCACCCTCCCTATCCCACCCCTCCAGGAGGTCACAAAGCACGGAGCTGATCTCCCTGTGCTATGCGGCTGCTTCCCACTAGCTATCTACCTTACATTTGGTAGTGTATATATGTCCATGCCTCTCTCTCACTTTGTCACAGCTCACCCTTCCCCCTCCCCATATCCTCAAGTCTGTTCTCTAGTAGGTCTGTGTCTTTATTCCTGTCTTACCCCTAGGTTCTTCATGACATTTCTTTTTCTTAAATTCTATATATATATATGTGTTAGCATATGGTATTTGTCTTTCTCTTTCTGACTTACTTCACTCTGTATGACAGACTCTAGGTCTATCCACCTCATTACAAATAGCTCAATTTCATTTCTTTTTATGGCTGAGTAATATTCCATTGTATATATGTGCCACATCTTCTTTATCCATTCATCTGATCATGGACACTTAGGTTGTTTCCATCTCTGGGTTATTGTAAATAGAGCTGCAATGAACATTTTGGTACATGACTCCTTTTGAATTCTGGTTTTTCCAGGGTATATGCCCAGTAGTGGGATTGCTGGGTCATATGGTAGTTCTATTTGTAGTTTTTTAAGGAACCTCCATACTGTTCTCCATAGTGGCTGTACCAATTCACATTCCCACCAGCAGTGCAACAGTGTTCTCTTTTCTCCACACCCTCGCCAGCATTTATTGTTTCTAGATTTTTTGATGATGGCCATTCTGACTGGTGTGAGATGATATCTCATTGTAGTTTTGATTTGCATTTCTCTAATGATTAATGATGTTGAGCATTCTTTCATGTGTTTGTTGGCAATCTGTATATCTTCTTTGGAGAAATGTCTGTTTAGGTCTTCTGCCCATTTTTCGATTGGGTTGTTTGTTTTTTTGTTATTGAGCTGCACGAGCTGCTTGTAAATTTTGGAGATTAATCCTTTGTCAGTTGCTTCATTTGCAAATATTTTCTCCCATTCTGAGGATTGTCTTTTGGTCTTGTTTATGGTTTCCTTTGCTGTGCAAAAGCTTTGAAGTTAGGAAGCCTTTTTGAAATTTCCCTGGAGAAATGGAGAGGAAGGGCTCTTAATTTGCATGCCTCCTTTTCTGGTCAGCTCCGCAGAGGATCAACTTTATACATTAGACCATGCTCACTGGGCAGCTGCTCCGTATTTTAGTAAATTTTCTAAAATGAGCCTCAGCATCAGTAGATAGGTGAGGTGCTGGTTGCATGTAAAAGCACAGCTTGTATGACTTGGATTGTGAGAGAGAAAGAGCCCTGTGTGTGAGTGCAGACAGGGTTTGTGCCACTGTGGTTGGCAGGGACATGCGGCACCCAGACCGCCCACCTGGCCCTGTTTCCCTATCGAGGCACTACTCTGATGGATGGTGCTCACTCCAGAGCTCCCTTCTGGGTTGCTCGCTGCTTCCTTGGCTCTTCCTTGCAAATTCAACTTCCCCTCTGCCTTCTACAAGCCTTGGTCCCGGAGAAGCATCTGGAAATCCAAAGTCCTTTTGCTTTGAATCCAAGCTGCATCAGGCACTGAGTGTAAATGTGAAAGAAAAGAAAAAAAAGAGAACATATAAATGAACTCACAGAAAAGGAATTTGCAGCAGATGAGGAAATAAAAATAAATAGAGATGTGTTGGTTTCTTAGAAAATGTTTTATAACCCTGGGAAGCTACTTTGAATGACTAGTGTCTGCAGTGTTACAGACCAGAAACTGTTGGCCTGCAGGGTCCAATAACACAGATATACACATGTGAGGTTTTCCCAAGACCTGGACGTATCCTGTGTGTGAGAGCCACTTGCTCGTGGAGCTTCGTTTCTATGGAAGCATCAGGAAAAGAAAATCACTTTTTGTCCCCGGAAAGTATACTCTGACAGTGGAAAGTCAAATAAATGTATTTTTTTAGGGAACAGTAGGGAGACACAGAGCAGATGAGCTGCCAGATGAAACTTTATTAGGCAAGCATATTCCGAGTGGTCAGGGAGAAAGAAGACTTCAGCAGAGCTTTTTGATAAGTGATGCTGGAGACAAATTCCAAAGGAGAAGTTTTGGTGGAGATGAGTTGGGAGTGGGAAATGGGTTGATCATTCCTGGCTGCAAGCTGCAAAGGGGGAATCCTCTTAGCTGCCTGCTGAGTTGTTCCCTGGGCAACAGTGTGGTTCCGTGGTCCAGATGTGGCTTGGGTACCTGGGTTCGAGTCCAGCTCTGTCCTGGCTGTCACTTAGCCGCTCTGCCATCAGCTTTCCTGGGTCTCAATGGCTTCATCTATAAAACAGATTTAAATAGCTACCTATTAAGGTTGTTGTGAGGCTTAAATACATGTGTTTGGGGAATACCCTCCAAATAGGTTGGATAATGTTATATTTGGGGAAGCCTTGGTTGGTTAGCTGAGGCGTGCCCCTGTGAGGAGGAGTATATTCATTAAAATCTCCTGTGTTAACCAGAAGCCATCAGGGAACCCTGGACACTCAGAAAATTAGATTTTAGAGGGAGACAGTTACATTCATGGGGTTATCTGTGGTCCCTTCAAGGTGGAGAAATACACTGAGACCTCAGGTCATTCCCTATGAACCATCACCTGTGCCCTGTCCTTTAACACAAGTTCTTAATCTTTTATTTGTCCTGGGCTCCAACTTCATTTTGTCTGTGATGGTAACTCCATAAGTAAAAATCTTGTGTTAAATTAGAGGCTATGGGGGCTCAACTAGCTATAGGTTCTTAAAAACATACTAAATTAGTTAGAATGCTGGAAAATTATTGCCCGTCTTTGGCATACGTGCGCATGCGTACACACACACACACACACACACACACACACACACACACACACACACACACACACACACACACACACACACACACACACACACACACACACACACACACACACACACACACACACACACACACACACACACGGAAACATTTCCATGACAGCGAGTATGCCTGTGTCTTAGTTCTTTCTTTTGGGGGGAAAAAAAATCCAACATGTAGACAGCAGATGGCGACAGTTGATCGTATTTAAACGACAGGTAAACTAGGTTTTAAGGAGTGTTTGAAAGCAATGCTCTCCTCAGTTACTTTTTGTTTGTTCTTTTCTTCTTGTCAACGTCAAGATTGCGACTCAGTGGAATTAAAAGCAATCATGAAGGTGATTGTAAGGAAACATACCAACTCAAACTAGGGTTTAAGGCCCTCAAAAACATTGTTATATTTACTTTCAAGCACTTTTTAACAGCAAGTTTTAGAAGGGAGAGGAGTAAAGGGCCAAATACCTTGGACAATCGCCCAATGTAGGTAGTCTGATTAAAATCACTGTTCATTTCTGGAGTGCTCAGAGGCACTGCGTCCAAGCTGTGTTCTTTGTATTCTGCTGTCGCATACAATTATTGGCCAAAAATTGCAGGCCGGGCCCCTAGAGGATATGTTTTACAGGTCATGAATGTTCTTAATGTTTAATTCTTTTCAGAGCTTCACAAAGCCGCGTGAATTCCAGGCCTGAGTTTTGTTCCTGGTTATCTGTCCACCATCTTGTGCCTGCAGATGGGATGCAGGGGACACTCTGTGTCTGGATGTGGGAAGAAAAACCGTCGGAATGTTAAATTTCTCTCTAGACATAAACTTCTTGTGCAGAAATGTATTGTAATGCTGGGACACACAGTTGTCCATGGAGCAAAAAGAAGGGCTAAGAAGAACACAGGAAAAATTAATAATATAAACCACGTATATAGTTATTTGTGAAGGTCAGTGTCAAAATCGGGGAAGTTTACAAAATATGTCAATGACAGCAAATGAAAACTGTCCACACGCTGACTACCTATTTCCTCACTTTTAAAGATGACAGTAAAATGGAAGATCCTTAGCCGTTCCCCGAGTATTAGTATTTTAAAGTGTTCTATTGCTTCAGCATCATGATAACACAAGAGAGAGAGGATGCTTGTATTTCCAGTCAGGCAAGGTCAAGCTGGAAGGCCAGAGACAGGGAGTGGAGGAAGACTGTGTGTGTGTGTGTGTGTGTGTGTGTAAAGAATATTCTTATCTTCGCTTTGTGTCACAGATCCTATACGCCTGGCAGTTTTCTAGGTTTTGTCTCCACTCTAAAGCTTGCTGTTATTTCGCGATCTAAATGAAGGACGTTTGTGTCCCCTCACAAAATCCTTCCAGTTATCTAGCTAGTTATATTCATCCAGTTAATGCAGGTATCGAGAAACAAAACAACAGACAAAACCCCAAAACAAATTTGTAATGAAAAGTTTTAGGATTAATTCTTTGTAATTTTATTCCAGCTGATGTCTTCATTGAATATCCTGAGTAAGTTTTTAAGCAGCCAGCCATAAAACAATATACCTGTAACATCTGCTTATTTGTGGAAGTGTGAAAACTATAGATGTGGCTACGTAAGGAAAAAAAACTGAAGAAAATCAATATAAAACATAGATAATTTCAAAGCAACTGATTTGAAACTAACTTCCAAATATCTTTAAAAAATCGGAATCTAAAAAAATATTCTGTAGACCATTGGTTGACTGAATTTAAGCATTTTTTAAGCAAAAAAAAGCAAAGATTTGAACACAGTACTTGTTATATTAATGTGGCACTAGAAACCATATAAAGGTTAAAAATTAGGGAAATCATTTAACAAATGAAGGCATGTTCATTCATGAAGATGTTTTATTGTTAGAATAGGTAATTGACATGATCATGTATGTTCTTAATATTTTTGTAAATGTAAGGATACAGAGTTGTACAAACAGTATGAATGCTAAAACACCGTAGATTTTAAAATAATTTCATAGAAAATTAGAAGAAAATGTACTAATATTTCCATACTAGAAACACTTAGGAGTGGTGTTTTGGTTAGTTTAAAAAATTTTTCCCTATTATTCCCCCCGCTGCAATTTTAATGGCTCTGTACTTTTGATTAGGAAGAAACATACAAGACACGTACAGATGCACAGTTTAAGCTGTGTATAGTTGTGTTTCCAGCCTCAGTTTATTCTTTCTCAAAATGAAGGCATTATCGTATCCCATGGCTCTGTAGCATAACAACCCTCGGAGTATTAAAAAAGAAAAAAGCACTTAAATACTTAAAGCGACTAATAAGAGTTATATGAATTTTAGAGGTGGCTTTTTGGTAGCTTTGTTATTAAAATAAGACTCTTTTTTAGCGAGAAAACATGTGTTATTGGTGATACAAGAGTAGAGCTTTCCCCTCCTGTAAAATAGCACCATGTCTGACTTGGGACCCTTAGAGAGTTATTCCTTTTGGCTAAAATGCTGGCCTCTAGAATTCCTCTTGAAAGTAAAAGTGGAGACTGCTAGAGTGCCAGCTCTCCTGAGATTTTTGAATCATAAAGAGCAGCGCAAGAGTTCTCAGACCAAATGTGCCCAGTGGGGAGGAGGGCCAGAGTTAAGGGAAGGGAAGCTCTCCCCATAGTTCAGCCCCAGGTGGTTTTCAGGGAACACTGATCACCACCCACTCAATCCTGCTCACAAACAAAAACACAAATAAGCCCAGGTCAGCATGGTCTGTGCCTCCGGGGAAACAGGGTGGCCTCACAAGGCTCAGCACCAACACCGTGGCCCTGAGACATGGCAGGCATCTCGGGACACCTTCCTGTACCTTCATCCTCTCCACCCTGTGCAGAGAAGCCACGCTTTGCTCCTGGCAGAGGCCTGGTGTGGATGGCTGGTTGGTCTGAACGAGCCCGTGAGTGAGTCAGCCGTTAGGAACGAGGGGCTGGCTTTGATGAGGGCAGCTGAGCTCCATACTGTGGCTACAGGGAAACCTCCTCTGGGCCTTGGACCATCCCTGCACTGTCTCCAGCACTGGTGCAGACAGTTAGGAATTGACTGTATTCCACCAAATGGAGAGTCACTCATTTCTAGCAAATTTCCCAGAGTCCCCCGCCCACCCTTCGAAACTCCTCAGTGTGTACTTTTCCTGCCTGTATTAACAATCGGGGAGAAGGTAGGGGACAGGGAGCAGCAAGCTCATTCAGAGGACTTTCTGTGCAAACCCAAGAAAGAGACCTATTTGCAACTCTGTGGCAGGGGCCCCCCTTCCTGAGCCTAGCCTGTCACTCTTCTGTCCAGTTTCCTGGGCTTTTGCGGGGGTCTCCACAACTATTTGTCTTTTTGCATAGAGAGGAAGGGGGCAGGAGGAGGGGCGGGTGAGGGAGAGGAGAGGAAAGGAAAACACAGTTGTGCCTTCTGGAGAACACTATTAGGACCCAGACATCGTGGTTATGGGTTTGTGGGGTAGTTGCTGTACTTCCTATAAATTCCAGTCTCATTTCACACCTTAAGCAAATACGCATTCGGTGGCTGTGGAAGAGTCATAGAATAGACAACCGTATCCTACATAAGTATCATTACAATCATGTAGCGGAATAAAAGCATTAACATATGGTGATGTATGATATAGCAGGTGCCCAATCTGGGACCCCCAAACCTTGTGAAATTTCAGGCTTTTTCCCCCTCCTTATTCTAATGGATATTTTATTTTATAAAATCACAGTGAGTGACACAAAGGTCTAGTAATTGCTGAAACTTATAGAGTATTTGCTAGAGGGCAGAGACAATTCCAAGGATGTACAACAAAAAGAAATTTTTAACCTTGTTGGTTTGAATCTCTGCAATCAGGTACAGAGCCAAGAATTGAAACCTTTAGAAACACTTGTAAATTGGGATCACATGTGTTTGTATATAAAGCACTCCTATGCGTTACTGACACCTTTGTGTCTTAAATGCATACACAAAAGGTATCTTAAAGGTATGTATTTATAATATTTAAAAGCGTGTTTTAGATATTTATGCGTGTTTTAGATATTATGCTATAAAGCACTTTTAATTTCGTATGGCTTTCTGGGTGTGTGTGTATTATTTTTCACTTAGTTTTGGTGACTTCTTAAGTCTGCTTTCCAATCTTCACCCCCACCCCGGCCCCACCACCTTTCTCTTTCCCAATCTCTCTCTTTCCTTAAAACAAGGCAGCTAAGTTGCCCTTAGTTTCAGACTTGAAAGATTTAGTAAGCAAAAATGCTTTATAACATTTTCAGTGGGAGTTCTTAACAGATGTGTTCTTCCTCTTGAGGCTTTCCCTGCTGTTTGATCTTTCTCTCCAAAGCAATTCGTTACAATATGATGGGCAAAACCCCAGGCGGGATAATTATGCCGAGTGGACCGGCAGCCGGAACACTGCATCCATCCTTCAGGACGAAAGCTGTCACCCTGCAAGGCTGCCCCAGCCAGTGTGGCTGTGGACTACTGAGGGGCCAGGGGAATGGTAGGAGGGATGGCTCTTTGGATCAGGTGTTGAGTCAGAAACTTGTAATTGGCCTGAGTTTCTTTAGAGACCCTGGAGTAAGCATTGCCCATGACCTTTAGGGAACAAAGCATGGAGTGAGGCCAAAGGGGTAGACATATTATAAAATCAGGATGTCAGCTCAAGCAGAAATTTTGTTTTGTTTTTAGTTATTTCAAGTTGCCAGTTGCTGGTCTTTCTAGAGTGAAGGAACCAAGTCAACATAGAAAACTCAGCTCTTCCGGGAATAAGCCCCAAATTTGCTCTTTGTAAGGGGACAAACCGGTATTTGTTCCTCTGGACAGTCATGTAAAGGGAGTTCTTTTTTTTTGGGGGGGGGTGTGGTTCCAGGTGAACAAAGGCAGATAGAAAGTATTCTCACCTCCCTGTGACAGAGGCTATCAGAGAGGGTGGCAGGACTCTATCTCCAGTCTCCATGCCCCCCACGCCAACTCCCCACCATGCATCTGTCTAAGAGCTGAGACATTGAGAATTCAGGCCTTATTCAGTCAAGTCCATGGTTGGCCATAGAAGGGGCTTCGGTCAACCAGGACGTCTGACAGTGCACAGGGGACAGTGGGTTTGCGGGGAGTGGCATCGGGCTGGGGTCCCTTCAGGAACACTACTCTTCATTCTGTTTTACCACATCTGACTGTAGTCATTTCCACTCTCTAACAAATAGTGGCTTAAAACAAGGTGAAAGTATTATGTCAGTTCCATGGGTTAGGAGTCCAGATGGGTTAACTGGGTCCTCTGCTCATGTTTTCACCTGGCTGAAATCAAGGTGTCAGACAGGGCTGCAGTCTCACCTAAGGTCTTCTTTCAAGTTCACAGCCGAGGCCAAATTCAGTCCTTACAGTCCTTACAAATTCAGTCCTTGAACTTTCCCTGCCAGGTGACCTTCTTCACATCATGACCATTTGTGTCTTCAAAGCCAGCAGCAGTGTGTCTCTGATGACTTTCTCTGTTTCTGACCTGTACACCCCTTTTAAGGCACTTACCTGATTAGGAAAGGTCCAGAATGAGCTCCCTTTTGATGAACTTAAAGTCATATAATTAGGGACCTTAGTTATATCTCCAAAATCCCTTCACTCTTGCCAGATAATATAATTAATCACAGAATGGTATCCTATCCTATTCAGAGGTCCTGTGCACTCTTTTTTTTTTTAACATCTTTATTGGGGTATAATTGCTTTACAATGGTGTGTTAGTTTCTGCTTTATAACAAAGTGAATCAGTTATACATATACATATATCCCCATATCTCCACCCTCTTGCGTCTCCCTCCCACCCTCCCTATCCCACCCCTCCAGGCGGTCACAAAGCACCGAGCTGATCTCCCTGTGCTATGCGGCCGCTTCCCACTAGCTATCTACCTTACATTTGGTAGTGTATATATGTCCATGCCTCTCTCACTTCGTCCCAGCTTACCCTTCTCCCTCCCTGTACCCTGTATCCTCAGGTCCATTCTCTAGTAGGTCTGCGTCTTTATTCCCGTCTTGCCCCTAGGTTCTTCATGATGTGTGCACTCTTAAGGGGAGGGGATTATACAGAGCATGTACCCCAGGGACTAGGGATCTTGGGAGAATTCTGCCTGCCACACTGATTAGAACACTCCCTTTATTTCCTAGTGAAAATTTTTATGTTCTAATCAGCAGGTTGCTACTTTGGTTTGGATATCCTAACGAGGTATTATAAGCATTTCGTTGTTTGTCCAGTAATGAAAGAAATTCAAACTAGAAACTCCTCAACTGGCATGTCACATTCATTGAGAATACTTTTATAGCTCTACACTTAATTGTAAGTTTTGTTAATATCACATCACCTTGATTCAGTCTAACTTGTACATATCAGAGAAGCCTAAAGGCATGGATTAGAGATAAAAGTGACTTTAGAAATATTTAGTAGTTCCAAATTTGGGGGCATCAGAAAAAAATATGTATAATCATCTCACACAAACATAAAACTATTAATTGAAAAAATAAAAAGCATAGATCTACAATGAATTCAATAACATTCTAATCTTGTATTTTATGAATCACAAATATCCACAGACATTTAAGAACTAGTAGTGTATGAGATGTGTGTGTGTGATATATATAAAACCTAATGTTTTATAATACATAGTTTTATATATATATATATATAATTATACATAATCTAATTTATTCCATCTATCAGCAGTTCTTGAAACACACAGATTTTTATAACCTCAGGCAATACATCTATAGCTGCCTAGAGAAGAATTGATCTATTCTAGTTTATAGATGACGGGTGTATCATTAAATAAAACTGTAAAGAAATTGAGATAGGTTCATAGCCCCAAGGTCGAAGAGAAAAATGAAACTAGAATAAAGATCTCTCAGGCCTGTGAAATTTCTGAACATGTCACGCTGCTTAAACTTTGAACCACAAACATCTAAGTGTCTCTGCTCAGAGAAACTCTGCAAGTTAATAGATCCTCTCTGCTTGGTTGTGTTTGAGAAACCACACTCTCTACACAGTACCGGTTTACCTCTGAGATATTCAGTTCCAAGCCACTGCAATAAAGGCAGTCACACAAATTTTTGGTTTCCCAGTGCATATAAAAGTTATGTTTACACTATACTGTAGTCTATTAAGTGTGCAATAGCATTATGTCTAAAAAAGCAATGTACATACCTTAATTAAAAGATACTTTATTGCTTAAAAATGCTAACCATCATCTGCGGCTTTAGTAAGTTGTCATTTCTTTTTTGCTGGTGGAGGGTCTTGCCTTTATGTTTATGGCTGCTGACTTATCAGGGTGATGGTTGTTGAAGGTTGGGGTGGCTGTGGCAGTTTCTTACAATAAGACAACAATGATGTTTGCCACGTGGGTTGATTCTCACGAACGATTTCCCTGTAGCATGCGATGCTGTTTGACAGTATTTTACCGACAGTAGAGCTTCTTTCAAAATTGGAGTCAATCCTCTCAACCCTACCACTGCTTTATCACGTAAGTTTATGTCATATTCTAAGTCCTTTGTTGTCATTTTAACAATCATCACAGCATCTTCACCAGGAGTAGATTCAATCTCAGGAAACTACTTTCTTTGCTCATGCTTAAGAAACAACAACTCATCCCATTAAAATTTTATCATGAGCCTACAGCAATTCAGTCACATCTTCAGGGTCCACTTCGAATTCTGTGCTTTTGCTCTTTCTGCCATATCTGCAGTGACTTCCTTCACTGCAGTCTTGAACCCCACAAAGTCATCTGTGAGGGTTAGAATCAGCTTGTTCCAAACACCTGCTTATGTTGATATTTTGACTCCTCATGAATCATGAATGTTCTTAATGGCATCTAGAATGGTATAATAGATCCTTTCAAGAAGGTTTTCAGTTGACTTTGCTCAGATCCATCAGAGGAATCACTATCTATGGAAGCTATAGCCTTATGAAATATATTTCTTAAATAATAAGACTTGAAAGTTAAAATGACTCCTTGATCCATGGGCTACAGAATGGATGTTGTGTTAGCAGGCATGAAAACAAAATGAATCTCATTGTACATCTCCATCAGAGCTCTTGGGTGACCAAGTGCATTGTCAATGAGCAGTAATATTTTGAAAGGAATCTTTTTTCTGAACAGTAGGTCTCAACAGTGGACTTAAAATATTCAGTAAACCATATTATAAACAGAAGTGCTGTCATCCAGGCTTTGTTGTTCCATTTAGAGAGCACAGGCAGGGTAGGTTTAGTACAATTCTTAAGGGCTGTAGAATTTGGGGGATGGCAAATGACCATTGGCTTCAACTTAAAGTCACCAGCTGTATTAGCCCCTTATAAGAGAATCAGCCTGTCCTTTGAAGGTTTGAAGCCAGGCATTGACTTCTCTCTAGCTATGAAAATCCCAGATGGTATCTTCTCCCAAGAGAAGGCTGTTTCATCTACATTGAAAATCTGTTGAGTGTAGCCACCTTCACCAAACACCTTAGCTAGGTGTTCTGTATAACTTGCTGCAGCTTCTACAGCAGCAGTTGCTGCTTCACCTTATTTGCACTATTACGTTATCAAGACAGCTTCTTTCCTGAAACCTCATGAACCAACCTCTGCTAGCTTCAGACTTTTCTTCTGCAGCTCCCTCACCTCTCTCAGCCTTCATAGAATTGAGGAGAGGTAGGGCCTTGCTGTGGATTTGGCTTTGGTTTAAGGGAATGCTGTAGCTGGTTTGATCTATTCAGATCACTAAATCTTTTTCCATATCAGCAATAATTTTGCTTTCTTATCATTTATGTGTTCACTGGAGTAGCACTTTCTAATTTCCTTCAAGAACTTTCCCTTTTCATTCAAAACTTGGCCAATTGTTTGTTGCAAGAGGCTTAACTTTCAGCCTATCTTGGCTTTTAACATGCCTTCCTCACTAAGATTAATCATTTCTAGGCTTTGATTAAAACTGACAGATGTGCAACTCTTCCTGTCACTGGAACACTTAGAAGCCATTGTAGGATTATTAATTGGCCTAAATTCAATATTGTAGCACAGAAAATAGGGAGGCCCAAGGAGAAGGAGAGAGACGGGAACGGCTGTTCAGCGGAACAGTCAGAGGACACACATTTATCACCTATACTTGCTGTCTTATGTGGGCACAGTTGTGGCACACCAAAGTAATTATAATAGTAACATCAAAGATCACTGATCACAGATCACTGTAACAAATGTAATAATAATAAAAAAGCTTGAAATATTCTGAGAATTGCCAAAATGTGACACAGAGACACAAAGTGAACAAATGCTGTTGGAAAAATGGCACTGATAGACTTGCTTGACGGAGGGTTACCACAAGTTTTCAGTTTGTAAAAAACACAGTGTCTGTGAAGTGCAATAAAGCAGAATGCAATAAAACAAAGTCTGCCTGCAGTTGGGAGCAGAAAACAATTGAGTAGGAAAGACAGAGAAAGATGAAACAGGGTTAATTCCAAGTTCCTCTTGAATGAGGTTTTCTTTCCATCATAAATTTCTTGGAAGTGAATTAACTAAATCTAGAGCAAATTCAAATTCAATTATAAATCAGAAAGCTTGCTTTAAAGCAAAATGCAATGACAAATCTCCTTGGATAATCTAGAGTTTGGGATTTTGCTTACAGTTCTCTTAAATCAAGATGGGAAATGGAGATTTGACTATAACTCCTAAATGAATTTTAAACAAATTTATTGAGATATAATTTTCAACATAAATTTACCTATATTATGATTTTTAGTAAATTTACTGAGCTTTGTAACGATCATCGTAATCCACTTTTAAAACATTTTTATCACCTCAATAAGATATCTCATATCCTTTTACAGTTAACCGCCATTCCATTCCTAAATCCCTCCTTCTGCCTTAGACCTAGGCATTACTAATATACTTTCTGTTTCTATAGATTTGCCTGTTCTCAACATTTCACATGAATAGAATCACAGTATTTGGTCTTTTGCATCTGTTGTCTTTTACTTAGTATAATATTTTTGAAGTTTATGTTGTAGAATTTATCAGAACTATATTCATTTTTATTGCTGAATAGTATTCTGTCGTATGGACACAGTTGTCCCTTGGTTTCTGTGAGGGATTGGTTCCAGGACCCACCATGGATACCAAAATCCGTGGATGCTCAAGTCCCATAGTTGTCCCTCTTCATCTGCGGGCTCTGCATCCACAGATTCAACCAATCTCGGACCATAAACACAGTACTAAATTTATTGAAAAATTTTTGTGTATAAGAGCTGTGTTGTTCAAGGGTCATCTGTATCCCACAGTCTGTTTGATCCATTCACCAGTTGGTGGAAAAGAGGTTGATTCCACTTTGTCCATTATGATAATCCTATTATGAACATTGGAGTATAAGTTTTTGTGTGGTTATATGCTTGTAATTCTCTTGGGTGGATACCCTGGGATGGAATTGCTGGGCCATGTAGTAAATTAAAGTTTCACTTTTAAGACCCAGCCAAAGTGTTTTCCAAAGTGGCTATTCCATTTTGTTTTACCCCATCAGTAACATTTAAGGCTTCTTTTTCTCTATATCTTCAACAATATTTGTTATTATTTCTTTTTTTAAAAATCATAGCCATTCTAGTGGATGTGAAATGGTACCTCATTATGGTTGCATTTCTCTAATGACTAATGGTGTCGGCCATCTTTTCATGTACTATTAGCTATTTGTATATCTTCTCTGGTGAAATGTCCATTCAGATCTTTTGCCTATTTTATGATGAGTTGTTTGTCTTATACAGACAGTCCCCAACTCACTGTGGTTAGACTTACAATTTTTTGACTTTACTATGCTGCAAAAACAGTGCGCATTCAATAGAAACTGTACTTTGAATTTTGATATTTTCCAAGGTTAGTGATAGGCAGTACCACACGCTCTCCTGATGCCACAGCTCCCAGTCACCTGCACGATCGTGAGGGTGAACAACCAGTACACTTACAGCCATTCTGTACCCACACCACCATTCTTTTCTTCACTTTCAGCGCAGTATTCAATAAATTGCATGAGATATTCAACACTTTATTATAAAATAGAGTTTGTGTTAGATGATTTTGCCCAACTGTAGGCTAATGTAAGTGTCCTGAGCACATTTAAGGTAGGCTGGGCTAAGCTGTGATGTCCAGTAGGTTAGGTGTATTACATGCATTTTCGACTTACGATATTTTCAACTTACGATGGGCTTATTGGGATGTAAACCCATCGTAAATCAAGGAAGATCTGTATATGGATCTGTAAGAGCTCATTGGATAGTCTTAATATAAGATTTTTTAATCAGATATGATTTGCAGATATTTTCTTTCAGTTTATGGGTTGTCTTTTTATTTTCTCAATGATATCTTGACGTACAAAAGTTTTGAATTTTGTGACGTCCCATTTATTGCTTTTTTCTTTTATGTATCCTGCTTTTATTGTCATATCTAAGAAAGCTGTATCTAACCCAAAGTCTTGAATATGTTATCCTATGTTTTCTTCTAAAAGTTTTACAGTTCTGGCTCATACAGTCAGGTCTCTGATCCATTTTGAGATAATTTTTGTGTGTGGTGTGAGGTAAGGGTCTAAGTTCAACTTTTGGCATGTGGATATCCATTTGTCCCAGTACCATTTGTTGAAAAGACTATCCTGTCCTCATTGATGTGCTTGGTTACTTTTGTTGAAAGTCAATTGACCATAAATACAAGGGCCTAAATCCACTTTCCAGTGTGACTTTGATCTTGCCTTTGAGCCCAACAATAAGACAGTGTGACAAGGAACTGGAGATTTCTGATCATCTATCTGCTTACTTCCTCCCCCTTCCCCATTTGTTGGGATGGTCACTGGCATACTCAGTGCAACCTACTCAGACTTGTGCAAAAGATCAGCACTATCTCATACATGTTATGTTTTGTTTTGTTTTTTAATTGACTTGCAACATGTTAGCATATATCTTCCCAAGGAAAAAAATTAATGACAAAATGTTATTTCGGAGACTTTCCTTCCAACTTTGGATTAGTTAGAAACTACATCAAATAAGATAATGCATGTGAAAATGCTTCAAAACCATGAAATGCCAAACAAATGTTAGGAATTATCGTTATTGCATGCAGGGGTAAGAGTAAACAGAAGTAACAGTAATGCTTTTAGAGGGCTTAAATAGACAAAATAAATGACAGTGTCAACATAAGAAGGTAAAAACCATATTTGCAGATAATCCACCTGGGGGTTATTGGAAGTCAACTTTATCTGCATTACCTAAAATGTTAAGGAATTGGGTCAGGATCAAAGAGGTTCCTCTTGCTTGGTTGGATATGGAAGATGAAGTTGTCTTAGTAATCGGTAGTTTCTACCTCTTGAAGTGAGGTAGAAACTTTGCCCTGAGATATTGATTTCTCTTATTAATAGATGGCCCTCCTTCAAGGTTGTAGATAGAATTGGCAACTGCTTTCATAATGCCAACTGAAATATGCTGAAAACCCCAAATAATCTAAAATCTCTCCTCCACACCGTGAGATACATGGCTTGAAATTTCCAGGGTTAGTGAACACATTAAGGGCAGTTTATGAAAGTCTACGCATTTGTACTGATGGAGGCATTGCTACTTAGACCCAATCAAACACTTTGCTAGGAAGATAGCCCTTATTCATCCCCTTGCTATCAACTGTCATCCAGCAGATAACTAAGTCCTGGAGGTTTGTGCATAGGCCAGATCAAATTTGGAGAGAAGGAAGTAGGGGAAAGTGGTAGAACACTGTGCAGATGGTTGCCAGAGTGGGTAATAGAGATGGAGAGGTCCAGGCAATTAACAGGAATTAAAAGGGCGTTGCTGCCCTGGAGGTCAGGAACAAGATCCCAAATGGAGGAAAAGTGGAGGCGGGTAGTGGTACTGTGTTCCTAAAGCAGAATTTTGCCTCTGAGAAGCCTGACTTTATTAATGTTTGACATTAATATTTTCAGCTGGCAGACTACCCTGAGTTCTCAATTCTTACATTGTTCACTACATCATTTTATTTAGTGTTTCTCAAGCACCCCATTCCTGCATCCAAATCCTGGCTGTTTCATGGCAGTATTTATTAGTTTTTATTGACCACAGCTCTTAAAGGAAGGTTATTTTTGTGCTCCCTATTTTATACAACAGAGAGGTATGGAGTCTTGCTCTAATACAGGGCATTAGAGGTAGATCCATGATTATAATTATAACTTAGAGACCCTTAAACTACATAGCTTCAGACAATCCTGTCTAAAAAGCTTAAATATCAGAAAATTGTGAGGAAACTAAAGCCATTGGAATTTTACAATGGCCCCAGATTCATTCCCTAAAATAACTTTCTGTGAATACTTAGGCGGTTGATGCCTCGAGCCTGTGGGCTCAGGAAGATTGGAGGAATGCAGCAATCATTTTTTAGTTCTCTTCATTCCAAGGCTCCCTGTAGGTTTGTTAATAAATCAAAGCACATATGGGGAGTAAAAAGGCAGAGGAAATGGGGAGGGGCCCTAAGCTCAGAGATAAAAATTGCCAAGAAAGAGCTTGCCATTATAAAAGTAGAAACAAGGAGCAGGAAGACAGAAGAGGGAAGTAATAAACAAGAGGAGTCATCATGGTGCCCTGGTGTGACACACCACAGGGGCTGGAAAACATTCCACATTTGATATTAGAGAAGAGGAGAAGGCAGGGAACACATTCTGAGAATCACCTTACCACCTATTGCAAAGGCTTCCATGCTGTGCTCATGGGCAAATGCAAAACAGAGACCTCAACGGCCAGTGTCCTACACCCCAAATGGTCTTCTCACCAACATCCGTGGGCTAGTCATTCTGGAGCAGGTTTGTATTGGTCCTCTCCACGCTGTCCAGGATCAGCTCCTGACTGTCCACTCTTATCTCTCTGCATCCTTCTATTTATCATGCCCTTAATATCACTGTATGCTGACAATTTAATAGGGAGCTTTCATATGTCTCAAATATACAGGTATATAAAAATTGGAATTTAAAGGAGCTATTCTCTTTGACTTGGCCCTGGTATCCTGATTGCCTTCTGTTGGGCCCATCCTGATTTTGTCTTGGCCCTAAGCATTTGGGCAGGTACCTTTTTATGGCTGACTTGGATTCCCTTCTGTTGCACCACCTCCAGCGTTTTTCTCATGATAGTTTTTCCTTTTGCAGCAATTCTTAATCTCATCCAACTTGCTTTTTTACTGACACTGGATTCTTTGGCTGGTATGGCCAGGTAACCACATTCATTGGAGTAAAGAGACAGGGAAAGATTTAGAACTGTTTGGAAGGACATTGGTGCCTTTTATTACCTATAGATCCATATACTTCTACCTTTCGGCAGCCTCCTTCCTCGGTGGTGCCCCCATGTAACCACCCCACCCCATCATTCCTCAAGCTTTGGTACCAGTATACTCTCTTCTTTCTACTCCTCTGTCATCAGCCGCCATCCTGGTTGTCTTCATTCTCCATTTGGAGAGATTCTTGCCTTCTTACACCCCAACAATGTCTGTCCCACCCCCTGAGTCACTATCTACAGGATCACACTCAGGACATTGGCACAAGTTGGGAAATCTTAAACTCCAATATTCCTACTTCTGACCATAATTATCCCTACATTTTTCTCCTTCCCCTGTTCCCTATATGCAGGTTGTCTAAGACTTCTAATTATCAACTCCTTTTATTTCGTTCAGTCCACTACTTCCTTCCTTCTGTAGCCCAACCTCTCCACAATGAAATACTTAATGTTTCATTATACTTTTTGGTCTTCTCAGCATTCTCATGGCCTTGCAAATCAGTGTCAATCCAGCCATTCATTTACCCTTCCTAGAAATTAGCTGATAAATGCCACCCTCACCCCCAGTCATTCAGCTGTATAGAGCTCTGTTACTACAGCTCATGGTCTCCAATCTCTAATGAGCCTCCATTTGGTTTGAAAGTTCTTTTCTTTTTAATTAATTCTTATTGGAATATAATTGATTTACAATGTTGTGTTAGTTTCTGCTGTACAGCAAAGTGAATCAGTTACACAGATACACATATCTACTCTTTTTTAGATTGTTTTCCCATGTAGGTCATTACAGAGTACTGAGTAGAGTTTCCTTTGCTATACAGTAGGTACTGGTTTGAAAGTTCTTTTACACAATTCTGGCTTGCTTGCTTCCTCGATTACCCACGAGGATATGCCACATCACTAGCACTCTTCTCATCCTCACCTACCCACTTACCCTTCATTGGCATCAATGATGGTGACCTTGGTTCTCCTTTTCTGAGAAAATGAGAGCCACCAGGCATAACTCCATCAGTGTTCCACTCTTGCAGTTCAGAGAAGAGAAGAACTTGTCCCTGAAATCAGTCTTTAACCTGCACTGTGGACCCTGTTACCTCCCTGCATCGCCTCCCTTAATTTTCTCTGTTATCTGTGTTTTGATCCTCTCTCTCCTTCTCACTCTTCGTTCCAACCTACAAATATACTCAAATATGTCCTACTTAAGATAATAAAATAGAAAACCTTCCATGATCCTACACTTTTCTTACTACTGTTGTGCTATCTTTCCTTCTCTTTAAAGAATTTTAAAAAAGATTATTTATATTCTTTGTCCACATGTCCTATGCCGAATTTGCTTATTTTTACTGTTTACTATTCTTATCAAACATGTGCGCAAAAACTTAAAAGTTGAATAGTGTCCATAGATAATGATGAAATTACTATTCTCTTGAATGCTGCTCAACCCCCCACCCTTGTTTTCCCATTCTCAAACATTTTTATCTTTTTCTTCAAATATTCCTCTCTAAAACTATGCTCGCATTAAGCCACCCTTCATGTCCCTGTTATTTCTTGGAAATAATCTATATCTATGTCTAACTACATTTTTTTTTTTTTTGCGGTACGCGGGCCTCTCACTCTTGTGGCCCCTCCCGCCGCGGAGCACAGGCTCCGGACGTGCAGGCTCAGCGGCCATGGCTCACGGGCCCAGCCGCTCCGCGGCATGTGGGATCCTCCCGGACCAGGGCACGAACCCGCGACCCCTGAATCGGCAAGCGGTCTCTCAACCACTGCGCCACCAGTGAAGCCCTTACTACATATTTTTTTTATCTCTCTGAAACTATTAATTCTAGTGGTGGTGTTGTTTGTTTGACCTTTCCTCGTGGTGTCGGTCTCTCTCTGCTGTGTTAGGGGCTTTCCTCACATGACTGGTGGTCTTTTCTTATTCATTTGCATTTAAGAAAGAGTCACCCATTAGCTCCTTGGAAATTTTGTGGCATGGACAGACTTGTGTCAACTGGTCAGTGATTGGGCTGGAGCCTGCCCACTTGGGGTGATGAGGAAGATCAGATGTTAGTGTATCTGACATTTTATGGAACAGAATCCTTCAAACTCTAAATTTTGTGTATGTCTAAGCCCTAGCATTCTAGGGCCCATAAATGGTCAAGGGACCCAGAGAGCTCATCAGTTAGTATAATGATATAGCTGTTTAACGTATATGGGGCTTTTTGCCCATGTCATGACCTTTTGATGCCAACTTTCACGGTTGGCATCTGAACCCTTTCACGGTTATTTGTCCTAGTCCATTTGAGCTGCAATAACAAAATACCACAGAGTGGGTAGCTAATAAACAACAGGAATTTACTTCTCACAGTTCTGGAGGCTGGAAGTCCAAGATCATGGTGTCATAATGGTTGGGTGAGGGCCCTGTTCCAGGTAGTAGACTTCTTGAATACTCACATGGTGGGAGGGACTAGGGAGCTCTCTGGGGTCTCTTTTATAAGAGCACTAATCCCATTCCTGAGGTTTCTGCTCTCATGACCTAGTCACCTCCCAAAGGCCCCTCCTCCTAATACCATCGTATGGGGCATTAGGGTTTCAATAGATGCATATTATGGGGCTACAAACGTTCAGCCCATAGCACTGAAATAATTTTTTTCTCTTTGGTACTTACAGACAGTTGCTATTTACGTTTCTGATCTCTGCTGACTTTTTCCTTCTAAAAGTTTGTTGACAACTATCATCTGTTGTGTCCTTTCCTGTCCTTTACTCTTGTAGTATGGAAATTTTAACTTCTTTACGCTCATTATACTAAATATAACATAGAGAGTAAATACTCTCAGTTATCAAAGAAGCAGAAATAAATAATGTTCAATCCACTATGTTTAAATGGAAATCTCCCAATTCACCTTTTAACCTATTATAGTCAGATTTCTGGCCCCAGTCTCCATGTAAAAGCCAATGACATCCTAGTTCCTAAATCTAATGTACTGTTTTCAGTTTTTTCTTACTTGTCCTCTGCAACTAGTGTCTGTTCTTTTCATAAAACTTTCCTCTCTCTTGGTTTCTATTAAACCACCATCTTGGTTTTCCCTTTTTCCTTTTTCTTCAGTCATTCTTAGTCCAAATTGCTGGTTCCTCTTCTTTGCCTGTCTCTTTAAATATGGTTTTATCAATGTCTTATTCTTAGTTCTCCCTGTCTTCTTCCTATTGATGTCCTAAATTTCCTCAGTATCGAACCAACTTTTTCCATTTTCTTTTTCAATTTCAGAAAATAACTTTGCCTTCCTCCTCCAAAGAGACAAAAGAAATAATCAGATGGGTTCTCCTGCAACTTTATGCTATGCATTCTGTAACTTAACCTTATCTGTACCCATTTTTGCTTCCATTTTTAGTTTGTTTTGTTATAGATTCTTATTTTCTTATCTAAACCCAATTCCTTCACTACCACCCTGGTCTCTTCCCCTCTTACTGTTTCACCATATTATTGATTATGTCTTTTCTTTCTTATGTCTTCAATGTATTTACTGAATTTTTGACATCAGTATGTCACCATGGTCAAGACTTTCCCATTTTATAAACAAAACAAAATGACACCAAACTATTTTTTCTCTATCTACCAAAGAACTGTTTATACATTTCATTCCCATTTCCTCATCTCCATTCACATCTCAACATCCAACCTTAATTTCAGTCTCATTGGTACAAGCAAGCAGATTTCACCAAAGTCACAATGATCTCCCTGTTACTAAACCCAGTAGACAAATTTCAGTTCCTATCTTAGGTAGATTATCAGTGACATTTTACTCTCTTGGCTGTTTCTTCCTTCCTTTCTTTCTTTTCTTTTCCCTCCCTTCCTCCTTCCTTCCTTTCTTCCTTCTTTTTCAAATAGTTTTCTTTATTTCAGGCTTTTTTTTTGGCCATACCACGAAGCATGTAGGATTCTAGTTCCCTGACCAGGGACTGAACCCGTGCCTCCTACAGTGGAAGCACAGAGTCTTAACCACTGGACTGCCAGGGAAGTCCCTCTTGACTGTTTCTTAATTCTTTAAACAGTTTCTGGCCTCAGCTTCTGTGGCAACAGATTGTCTTGATTATCCTCCCACCTTC
Organism: Lagenorhynchus albirostris; assembly: GCF_949774975.1. NCBI lineage: Eukaryota > Metazoa > Chordata > Mammalia > Artiodactyla > Delphinidae > Lagenorhynchus > Lagenorhynchus albirostris. The sequence goes on along the minus strand of NC_083109.1, from coordinate 38,657,310 downwards.
ATGGCCTTCATTTTCTCCTTTGTAGTCTTCTTCTCTACATAGTCATGAAATGTTGGAGTTTGTGTAGCTTCACCTTAGCCACTTTTGACTTCTCACTTAGTGTATTTTCCCTCTCCCATGGCCACAACTACCATGGGAGACATTTACTTTTTTAAAATCTCAGGCTCAGTTGAAGGAAGAACTCACCATTAATTAATGGCAACACAAAGCTGAATGTATTTCTCACTCATAAGGGAGAGTTATGATCCTTTTAGACACAGTCTCTCCAAACAAAGCAGACTACTGATTTTACCTTCGAGTTTTAGGAAGTATCCTGTTCAGTGAATGGGCTGACATCAGCTGCAGAAGCATGGCTGCTTGGGTAAGGCTGCTGAAACTGGTTGACTTTTCAGTGTGTTCACTGGGCTGAAGCTCTTGCCAACTGATTGTCTTTCAAAAGAGGGGCCCTGTTGCTCATTGGCCTGCTTTCAAAAACCTGTTCTCTGAGCATGTTTTCATTGATTGATTAAGCCTATTTAAGACTGGTTGTAATGGTAACTAGTTACCATAGCTACAAAACAATAAGTCTATTCCAACGAGTATGGGAATTATTAAATTCTTCCTTGAACTATTTAAAAAAACAAGAAACAAAAGTGAACTTCAAATCTCCAAACGTGTATATGTTGTTCCGATTTGGATATCTCAAAAACACCTAAATTCAACATGCCCAAAACCAAATGCGTGTTCTTCCTCGCAAACTTGATTCTTCTCTTGAAAGACACATCTATCCATCTAGATCAGGAGTTGGCAAACTTGCTATAAAGAGCCAGATAATAAGCCTTTTAAGTTTTGTGGACCACACAGTCTCTGTCATAACTACTCAACTTTGCCATTCAAGTATGAAAGCAGCCATAGACAGTACATAAAGAGATGGGCATGGCTGTGTTCCAATAAAACTTTATTTACAAAAACAGGCAATAGCCCAGGACTTAGGATTTCCTGCCATAGTTTGGCTGTCACTGATCTAGATGGTCCATCCATTAACATAGGAATTATTTTGGACCTCCCTTTCTCTATCATGTACCATGTCCTACATATGCTAACACATTATCAACTTTGCTTTTTGCATTTATTGTTCTGTTTTATCAGAACAGCATGCCCTCTTTGCTGAGAAATATGCCTAGAAAATAGCAGTGCCTCCCAATAGGACCTAACCCCTAACCATAATGTTTTTTCTAGGGATGGACAAGTGATTGAAGTTTAACTGATCAGGGAATATTTTTAAATGGAGTTAAATTTAAAAGAAGATTCTTTCTTCTCTGACTGTAAAGATGGGAACCTTGGACTGCTGGCAGGATGTTCCCCCGGTCCCTGCCTCAGTCCTCCCTCTTGGTTAGTCTATTATTTTTGCAGGCAAGGAGCCCACTGTACTGAGAGATAGATGGCAAGAAGGCCCTGGGTACTGTGTCCCTGGCTTCAGTCAGTGCCATCCCTGGGTTTCCTGAATTTGGGGAAACTGTAAGATAATAGTACTCTCCCTACCTCTCTCTTTTCACCCATATGACAGTTCAAGTTACATGTAACCAAGGAATTCTGACTAATAGACTTTCTAAACATCTATTAAACCCATTCACTTTTCTTTTTTCATTTTCTTGCCACAATGTAAAGCTCCTACTATCTCATTCTGAGACCACAGAACTGTATCTGTAATACTCTAGCTCTCTTGGCATCTGCATTACTTTCTTCAAACTGCAGTCAAAATAATCACGTAAAAAAAAAATCTGAACATGGCATTTCCTAGCAGAAAACCTTTCAATGTTTTCCTATTGCCCTTTAGGGTAAAAACAAAAACTTTTCCCATGTTTTTTTCCATGTCCGACTTCTCCCTCCTACACCATGTCCCTCATCCCCTCTGCTTCAGACACTCCTGCCTTCTTCCAGTTCTTAATACCACATTCACCTCAAGACATTCGTATATGCTGTTCCTTCCTTCTGAAATGCTGTTTCCTTAACCCTCTTCATCTAGGTAGCTTCCATGCATCATTCAGCTCTCAACTCAATTTCATGCCCTTGGCAAAACATTCCTTCTCTTCACAGACCAGATCAACCTGCATTTTCCTTCACCATACCTTTTATACTGTGGTGTTCCTTCAGAGATTTCAACATATTTTATAGTTATATAATTCTTTGGATAATCATTTGATTTAGATCTAAATGTCCCCCAACTCTATAAACGCTATGAAGGCAAGGATTTTGTCTGCTTTGCTAATACCAAATTTCCAGTTACCTGTGATAGGCAGAATAGCCTTCAAAGATGCCTGCACCTTGATCTCTGGATCTTGTGAATACCTTACACAGCAAAAGAAACTTTGCAGTTTTAATTAAGGTTATGGCCCAGTCTACTCACATGACTCCTTTAAAAGCAGAGACATTTCTCCAAGAAACACCTCAGAAGAGGGAGACAGCAGAGAGATGTGGCAGAAAGGAAGTCAGAGAGATCTGAAACATGAGAGGGAGAGGGACTCCACCTACAGATGCTGAGTGTGCCCCATAGAAAGCATGACAAAGAATGCAGGCCGCCTCTGGGTGGAGACGAAAGCTTGTCTGACAGCCAGCAAGGAAACTGGGGCCTTCAGAATCCACAAGGAGGCGAATTCTGCCAATAACCTGAATGAGCCTGGAAGTAGGTTCATCCCCAGAGGCTCCAGTAGGGAACACAGCCCTGCTGACACCTTGATTTCAGCCTGGTGAAATTTGGAGCAGAGAAACCATCCCCAACCAACCCAGACTTCTGACTAAGAGAACTGGAAGCTAATAAATGTGTATTGTTTTAAGCCTCTCAATTTGTGGCAATTTGTTAGCACAGAAAGCTAATATACTCCTCAAATGTGCCTGACAGGTACTAAGTGCTCAGTAAACACTGAATGAGTGGACAAATGGGCAATCTCATTTGCTTCTAAGAATTCAACTGCTCGTAGGTCAAAGTTGGGGACTTCTAGCCCACATCTGTCTCCTAGGCTCCAGGCCTTATATGTTCAGCTGCCTAGCAGAGAGAGCTTCCTCTGTGCTCCACAGACACCTCGAATTTGATGTGTCCAGAAATGAACCCCTTTTGTTCCCCCATCTATTCTGATTTTCCGTCATTGATTTTCTCCCTTCCTTTACTCTCCTCATTCAATATGATCATAATTCCTGTGAGTCTGTCTTATTAGCACTCTCATTTCCTTCTTATCCTCTAGGCCATTGCTTCTTTTAGTGTTCATGTTCTAACCAAGCCTTGACTGTCTGAGACATTTCAAATCTTGTATCTCTTTGCATCCTTCTCTCCCTCTTCCTCAGGCTGTATGTCCTGATAGATCTACATATAATATTCTCTACTACTGCTGCAGGCCACTGTTCATGGTGCTGCTGTCCTGGTGATTCTGGACCCCCTTTCAAGATGCAATCCAAATGTCATCTTCTCAAATTTTTAATGCCAGCTCCTGGCTCCACCCATGCATCCAGGTAGCCTTGAGCCTTGTGTCCACTCCATCCTTTTCTGTGCATTCTTTGTATGACCCATTACCTATTATTAAACCTATGTGCCTGGCTTACTGCCCTGGGCTTTTTCAAGTGTGCATCCTGGAGCCTGGCAGAGGACCTGGGATATGGCCGTACATGACTAATGCTGGAGAAATGAATGCAGGGATCAGTGAGTTCTCTTATTGCCTGATTTTGTGTCTGAACAGTTCTAGACAAGTGCTACTTAAAGTGTGCATCTCAGGACAGCAGCAAAAGCAGCACCTGGAGAAATGCAAATTCTTGTTCCTCCTCCCACCCCCCACCCTTCACCAACCAGAATCTGAGAGTGGGACCTGCAAATCTGTGTATAAACAAGCCCTCCACATATATGGTATCACTTATATGTGGAATCTAAAAAATACAACAAACTAGTGAATAGGACAAAAAGAAGCCCACTCCCAGATATAGAGAACAAACCAGTGGGGAGAGGGGAGGGGGGAGGGGCCAAATAGGGGTAGGGGATTAAGAGGTACAAGCTATTAGGTATAAAATAAGCTACAAGGATATATTGTAGAATGGGGAATATAGCTAATATTTTACAATAACTATAAATGGAGTATAACCTTTAAAAATTGTGAATCACTATTATGTACACCTGTAACTTATCTAGTACTATACAGCGATGATACATTAATAAAAAAATAAAATAAAAAAATAAACAAGTCCTCCAGGTAATTCTGATGCACCCTAGTTTGAGAATTACTGCTGTAGAATGTTCCTTGGGTTTATTTTTTGAGAATCCAGTAGAATGCTTCCAACTCAGCTGAGCTTCCACTGCAACCAACCAAAAATAGTGATTAGAGAAAAGGAAGGTAACAGGAGATGCCCCGGTCCTGGACGAGAGAGCTCTAGTACCTGTCCACCAGCAGGAATTACATAGGCATATTTGATACACAGACAGCGAAGGTCTGAAGGTAAACTGAGAATCAATTTTATGTTCTGGAATTCAAATTGAGGGAGAGCATTTTTGTGGTTTTGCTTTTATGTTTAAATGGCACTACTGGAATGTTGCCCTTCCACAAAACATGTTAGAATAAAAGAGAAAAGGGTGGAGATCTGTTTAAAGAACTCCAGAGAGTAAGCTGAAGTATCTGCAGGATTTTCCCTCCAATGGTAGGTTCTGGCCACAGAGAAAAGTAGGAAAATCCAGAACTAGTTTCTTTTTTCCTCAAAATTTGGCTTTTCCCAGCCAATAATTGACTTCTGGATGCTGAGCCTGACTGTGTGGTCCTGGTATTCTTGTAAGAGTAGTTTTTCATGAGTCAGTGTGATTATCACTGGGGCACATTAAAACAAGGAGGATCAGGAGGCAACCTGGCTCTGGGGAGAAACGGGAACCCCCTAACCACCTTCCTAAAACCCTGCTGGTGACAAAACATCTCCTGTCTTCTCACAAGGGATCAGATCTAGCCAGCAGAATAACCACGTGGGTCTCACCTTTTTCTTACAGATGTTAGTGGTATGCATGTCTGTGTGTGCATGCACTCACATGTCAGTATTTTTGTTTGACTTTTGCTATAGACAGTAGCGACAGAAGCATGTGATTTTTCAGCAAAGACCTACTGTATAGCACAGGGAATTATACTGAATATCTGGTAATAATCTGTAATGGAAAATAATCTAAATAGAATATATATATATATATATATGTGTGTGTGTGTGTGTATATATATATATGTATAACTGAATCACTTTGCTATATACCTGAAACTACCACAACATTGTTAATCAACTATATTTCAATAAAAATTTAAAACAAAAGAAGCATGTACTTTTTTACCTATAAGTCCATAACCAAGTAATCACAAATGGTGAAAATAAAATCTCTGAGTTTCCTCAGTTACTGACTTATCCTTTTAACTTCTTTCTTCCAAGTAGTATTTATATAACACTCTCTGAAAAGCAATGCTTATAATTGTACCCAAGTGAATCACTGTAGTTTTCAGCAATTCCAGGAGGCAATGGAGACGTATCAAGCCTTTGATAAAAGACGGGCTCCACTGAAGTAATTATACTCACTTGGCCCAAGTGAGGCTGGTGTGGAAAGAACACTAGCATTCCTCAAACCAAGGCATGCTATTTTCCATTCTTTGGGATTTAAACATATTTTTTTAGTCAAATTATTAAAATTTAAGAAATATCTGTTGAGTTCTTTTAAGTGGGGATTTTAAGCATTTATTTTCTTTAGAAATTTGCATACGAATATTTGGATAGAAAATTAAGAGAAAGCTTTATGTGATTCTACAAAAATAATGATTTCTCAATCACCTAAAATAATTCCATAAAATTACCACTTGCATTTAAAATTGCACTAATTATCTTCATGACATTTGTTAATTATGCTGGTCATTGCCTTCAGTATGGCCTACAGGTTAAATGAGAACAACAGCATTTAGATATTCCTTTTCTAACATCTGGGTGACTAATGAATCAGCTTCAGATTCAAGATGACTTTTTGAGGAGATAACTGCCTTTTGCTTTCTTGGTAAAAAGTCAAGTATATTAGAGAAACATGAGCAGATTGCCTTAAATGCTCTGGATATTACCAGAAATAGATGAAGAAAAACTATTCCTTTGGAAATTTTGTACAGTAATCAGGCTTAGAGGTTTTAGATTTCCATCATCCAAGAATCCAAGTTAATTGGTTCAGCATGCCATTATACTAATGAGAGCTGGTCCCTGTTCTGCACCTCAGCTAGCCGTGGTACCTAGAAGACTAAGATGCAGAAGTAATTCTATCCAGCAGGAAATTCAATGACAAAGGAAATTTCCCCAACTTTTTTTCCTCTTTCCCGTGTGCTCTAGAAGTGATGGATTTTTTCTTCTTTTAGTTACTGCTCAGCCAGGGGTGGTTTTTAATCACTTTGGAAGCTGTGACTCTCAGGCCACAAAAGAAATAACTCTTAACACGATTAATGTCTCAAGTCAGCATTCTCTTGAAACATGAAATGGCTGTTTTCCAATTTTAAAAATAAATTCAAGGCTTATTCTCAAGTCTCAAGATGGCTTTCCATTAATATGAGCCTCTGACACCTTCGGTTTCTGTCATCATGGTATTATTTTTATTAACTTCCACACCCCCGCTCCCCCTGAACAATTCCCAGACCCTCTCCTTCTTCCTCTTTTTGCTTCTGTTACCATTTGGCTGCTGTCCCTCACCTTCTCCATCCTCCTGCACTGATCTACAGCGGAGAAAATGCCCCAGAGTGAAACTTTAGCCTCTGCCCCCTGCCGCTCCTCCCTTTGGCCTCACTTCCAGATTGGACAGCACCAAGGACAATCCATGCCCAGATGCCCCCACTGGCTAGGAGAGCTCCTGGCCAGGGAACACAGTGAATCCATCAAGTACTGTGGGGTGCAGGCTGCTGTGAGTACTGGTCCAAAATACATAAGAATGACTTGCTGAGAAGGCTCCAAAATAACTTCTGACTCCCCAGGGGACGTTCTTAGAAAGATTGGAACATAAGTCAGGTATCCTACACGATTTTTTTTCTTTCCTGTAGAGAAAAAAATAATGTGCACAAGACTCTAGTTTAGAAACATGTTAGCACTTAAAGGAGGACCTGTGTGGGACAACGTGTGGATGTAAAGGAGCAGTCTGGAGGAAGAGATCCAGGCTCTCTGGGAAGAGGTAGAGGGAGATGATATTGGCAAGGAGGGTCTTCAGATCAGCCTGTATAGAGCTTCTCATTTGTCTAGCCCCACATATAACAAAATCTCCCAAGAAGATGAAAACTATGTCGTATTCAGTTGTGTGTTAAAGATAGAAGCCTAATCCCTAAACTCACCTTGCGCTTTACAGAGTGTTGGCTGGCTTCCCATTGCTCAGCCATAGAGGGGCGACTCTTGCCCTTCATCTCTCCAGTGTGCTTCTGTGGCCTACCCATCCCCTGTGGCGGCATTTCTCCAAGTTGTCATTGCAACAAATGGCATTAGGGTGATATTTTTGCACTTAAAACACTTGATTTTCTTACAGTACATTGAGTCATATACTCAAAATATTTTAGATTTGCCAAGACTCCCCTTTTGGATTTCTTTTTACAATAGGAACGATGAAGAAGTTTATATACGTGTGTGTGAGTGTGTGTGTATATATATATATATATATATATATATATATTTTTTTTTTTTCAGTTTGCAAACAAGCTGAATATATGTGGTACGCTTGCTCCATTGTAATCCAGGTGAGATTTTTGAGCTTTGTAGGCTCCCTTGCTTGGTCAGTCTGGCTGAAACCGTGCACCTCAGACTGCGACTTGAACCCCCATGCCGGGAGTGGAACCCGGCCAAAACTCAGACTGGGGCTCAAACCCACAAGGCTGGGACTCGAACTGGGCCAGTACCCACAGTCTTCCAACTGAGATCACATACCTGGTTTCAGGTTTGTGAGCTTCAGGAATAATGAAGCTCAGGTTTTTTTGATGCCTCGTCGCAAAAAGAATTCAGTGAGAGGCAAAGTGATAGATAAGAAGATTTATTTAAAGGGAAACACACTCCACAGACAGACTGTGGGCCATCTCAGAAGGTGAGAAAAGTACCAAGGTATAGGGTTGTCAGTGTTTATAAGGGTGGGTAATTTCTTTTTTTTTTTTTGCGATACGCAGGCCTCTCACTGTTGTGGCCTCTCCCGTTGCGGAGCACAGGCTCTGGACACGCAGGCTCAGCGGCCATGGCTCACGGGCCCAGCCGCTCCACGGCATGTGGGATCTTCCCGGACTGGGGCACGAACCTGTGTCCCTTGCATCGGCAGGCGGAGTCTCAACCACTGCGCCACCAGGGAAGCCCAGGGGTGGGTAATTTCATAGGCCAATGAGTGGGAGGAGTATTCCAGCTATTTTGGGAAGGGGTGGGGATTTCCAGGAATTGGGCCACTGCCCACTTTTTGATCCTTATTGTCTGCCTTGGAACTGTCCTGCCTGCTGTGGGTGTGTCATTTAGCTTGCTGATGTGTTACAGTGAGTGTATACTGAGGCTCCTCAAGGTCTAGTGGAAGTCGACTTGTCCACTATCTTGGACTCATTTGGTTCTAATCAGTTTATGTCATGTCCTCGAGCTATGTCATTCTTTCAAATGTTGTGCCCTGCCCCCTTCCCTCCTGTTTCATGTCTAGTCCTGGACACGTGCCCATTAGCAGGGTGCACTGGGCTGGTATTGGCAAATAATTTTATGGCCAGAAACTCCACATTTCTCCAGCTCTTGCAGTTCCAGTCATCTTCTTGAATTAATCAATTGGATTGCTATCCAGGAATTACGGTTCTCCTCCCTTAATGTTGCAAAGTTGGAACCCTCCTTGCTGGTCCCAGGCTCCATAAAGAAAGAGGTACAAAAATAAACACAGTTGAAACAGGAGGGAAGGGGGCAGGGCACAACCTTTGAAAGAATGACATAGCCCAAGGACATGACATAAACTGATTAGAACCGAATGGATCAAAGATGGGTCCAAGTTGACAAATCAACTTCCACTAGACCGTGAGCATTAGTATATGCTCACTATAACACATCAGCAAGCCCAATTCCTGGAAATCCCCGCCCTTCTTGAAACAGCTGGAATACTCCTCCCACTCATTAGCCTATGAAATTACCCACCCCTGTAAAAACTGACAATCCCTTACCCTGGTGCCTTTTCTCACCTTCTGAGATGGCCCACAGTCTGTCTGTGGAATGTGTTTCTCCCTAGGCTGCTCTCACCTTCTGAGATGTGTTTCTCTAAATAAATCCACTTCTTACCTATCACTTTGTCACTGAATTCTTTCTGCAATGAGACATCAAGAACCTGAGTTTCGGGCTTCCCTGGTGTCGCAGTGGTTGAGAGTCCACCTGCAGATGCAGGGGACATGGGTTCGTGCCCTGGTCCGGGAAGATACCACATGCCACAGAGTGGCTGGGCCCGTGAGTCATGGCTGCTGAGCCTGCACGTCCAGAGCCTGTGCTCCACAATGGGAGAGGCCACAACAGTGAGAGGCCCATGCACCTCCAAAAAAAAATAAAAATAAATTAAAAAAAAAAAAGAACCTGCGTTTCATTAAGTCCTAAAACCGGGTGTGTGATCTCAGTTGGAAGACTGTGGGTTTTGGCCGGGTTTGAGTCCCGGCACGGGGGTTCAAGTCCCAGTCTGAGGTGCATGGTTTCAAAATGACTCCTTGAGACCTTCAAGTTGTTTATCTTTTTCTTTTTTTCTTCCCTAATGAATTGTTCAAGTCTGAGTTTCTTGGTAGTTAAAACAAAAGCTGAAGACCAGTGGGATCTTTTAATTGTTGGGTCACTATTATTTAAAATATTTGTAGAATATGACTGAAAAATGGTAATATATTTTTATATACTAAATTTATAATTGGTCAACATAAAATACTCTGATAATGTGTACTCTTTGAACTCCTGAGGAATTTGAGGAAAATCTTTAAGATTACCTTGAGTTTTCTGTGGAATAAATCAGATTACACATGAGAAATTATCTTTACTATGCTTATATCTAACAGATCTCAGAAATGTTGTCAAGTAAATTTGATCTGGGACCTGCGGTTTCTTTGCAGGGCTCCTGAGATACTGTGATTCATAATAAGAAATACATATTTGATCTTTGTCCCCTTTCCTGGCACAGAGCTACTAAAACCTATAGAATTTCCTTTGATAAGCGCAATAAAAGGTGTCTTTTGTTTTGTTAATGAGGTGACTTTTGGAAAACACCTAAGGATGGGAGCTGGTTGCCAGGAACACCAACCACGTGATTAGAGGGTGGGAATTTACAGTCCCACTCTACCCTGCAGACCTTCTAGGGGGCAGTGAAGGGCTAGAGGTTGAGTTCAATTGCCAATGGCCAATGATTTAATCAGTCACGCCTGTGTAATGATGCCTGCATAACAATGCAAAAGGACTGGCTTCAGAGACCTTCAGGGTTGTGAACGGAGGGAGATTCAGGGAGAGTGGTGCTCTCAGAGAGTGGGTACTCTGGGCCCGTTCCATCTTAACTTAGCCTAGGCTTCTCTTCCATCTGGCTGTTCCTGAGTTCCTTTCCTAATAACGTAGTAAGTAAAATGTTTCTCTGAGGTCTGTGAGCGAATTAATTGAACCCGAGGAGGGAGGTCACTGGAACATCGGATCTGTAGCCAGTCCCTCAGAAGCACAGGTAACAACCTGGACTTGCGACTGGCAAGTTGGGGGAGGGGACAGTCTTGTGGGACTGAGCCCTTCGCCTGTGGGATCTGACACTGTCTCCAGGTGGATGGTGTCAGAACTGAATTGTTGGACACCTAGCTGGTATTGGAGAACTGCTTGGTGTGGGGAGAAGAGGTACACGCTGGAATTAGGAGCAGAATTGTAGCTCCTTTGGGCACTGGTGCGCCTCAGGAGGAAGTTACTTTCTACTGCTTTACCTGACTATGTCCGTCTGCAGTCCGCTCTTCACTGGCAGTTTCTGTGCCCTCTACCTGATTGCTTGCAGTACAGCTAAGTACAGTCTTAGCTCTCCACCAAACTCCACTTCTCTCACTACTGTGTTCAGGCTGGTGCCCATCTTCCATCTTCCAGCTCCTCTTCCTTGGTCATTTATTGTGGGTGGTGGGCTGGGAGCAGGCTGAGTGGCACCTCTGTTCTCTTCACACCCTTTGGGGCTTTCCATGCTCTTCACTCAGAGCTCCACGCTCTTGGCACAGACCCTTTTCCTAAGATGTGCCCTCAGCTGGGGAGCCCCTTCCTCTTGCCCCACATTCCACTGTCCTGTCTCACTTCTCTTAACACCTCTTGCCTCCTCTCAGAAATCACATTCCTCAGGATGCCTTTTACGACCCCTTGAGACAGCCTTTTCTGTGAGCTACCAACACACCTGTGTGAGCCGTCTAATAACGCTTAACTATTTTAGTTCTTGGCCAACCTGTCTCTCCACGCTGTTAGACTGTTGAAAACTGGGACTACTGGTTTCCCAGAATAAGCCCCATGCCTTAATCAGTAAACGTTGAATGACTTAAATAAAGGAAAGAAGGGGTGAATAACGTGTTAGAAAGAAGAATGGAGTGTGATTCTAAACCTGAGCATGATGCCTCTTAAACTCTGGAAATAACCTGCGCTGTAGCTCAGTGACAGGGAGTTATCCACACTAGGCCTTTCCATTCAGTCAAAGAGAAATCCGAGGAGAATTTTGGGAATGCATGGAGCACGTGGACAAGGGGGCTGTCAGAGGGGTTGCGACTAGGGTGCAGCCATAGGTGAGAGCTGCCTGTAGCACTGACACGGGTGATGTGATTTCTTTTCTTTTCTCCTCCCCCCAGCTCTGCAGTCCCTTCCCCTTCTGAGAAAGCACAGACAAGTCTGTTGTCTCCTTAGACCTGCCTACGTCCCTGCCTACTGGTGCTGGGCCCTTCTCTTCCACCTATCAGACCTCTCCCAAGAGCTTCTCATTTGGTGAAACAGAAGCTGGAACTCTGCAGGCCAAGCAAACTGGAAAATGCAGTTTTCAAGCTTCAAACTCCCATGATTCAGGGGAGAGAATTAAAGAGAGCTAGCCAGGGGGAATTCCCTGGCAGTCCAGTGGTTAGGAGCTCTCACACAGCTGAGGGCCGGGGTTTGATCCCCGGTCGGGGAACTAAAATCTCACAAACCACGCAGTGCGGCCAAAACAAACGAAAACAAACATAAATAGAACTAGCCAGGTCCTTAGATGACAGACAATCCCACAAGGGGGGCCCCTGGGCATTTGCAGCAGCATCCAGGCCCAGTCAGTGCTCTGTTTCCCACCAGAGTCTTAAAGATGTAGACCTTCTTCATTCTGCAAGAGGCCCTTGAGGAGTGAGAAATCTTATCTTCGCCCCTTTCCCTGTCTAACACTGACACACAGTCACAGGTTCTCTAATCTGAGGAAGGCCTCACAGAATTTCAAAGAGGAGCATTTGAATTCTTCTTCCTGCCTAGGTGTCCATATCTCACCACAGCCAGACCAGGGGGACGTATGGGCTGGGCCACTTCTCATTTGATCCTCCTGAATCACTCCACAATCTTTCCCGTAGCCTGAGAAAAGTTTTTACTCACTTATGTTTTTTGCCAGGTGGCAAGAAACTGCACCTCATCGTATCCTGCATCTTTCTTCTCCTAATGCTAAACAGTAAAATGCAGCTTTGGGAGTTCACACTCTCCTAGCCTGTGCATGTCTTCCTAACCTTCTGTTCGATGATGACATGTTGGTGGATTGAAATCAGGAACAATGGGGAGTATTTTCACCACAAAAATCATTAGGGGTTACATACAGGTCTTTTTTTTTTTTTTTTTAAGAGCTAGTTATAGCTGAACATTTACCAGCACACCAAATTCTATTCTATTCTATTTTGAGACACAAACCTGAGCCGTAGAGGCAGGGCCATCTTTGCTCTTGCTGGGGGTCTCACTTCTTGCAGAGACAACAGCTGCTTCCGTTGTCATGGCCAGGACAGCAGATGTTACTGGGACTGAACAGTATGTAAAATTTTATTTTACAGCATCCACTTTCCATTTGTTACCTCTCTGAAATCTTACATGTAGTCTTCTCTCTCTCTTTGTTTTTTTTTTTTTTTATGAGTGAAGAAACAGGTAAGAGAGGGAAGCAAACTGCTAAAGTTCATGTGATCAATTACTGCCATTGCCTTGTGGCTGATCTGCCATCCAAGCCTGTGATCCTGCCACCTCTTCAGCTTCCCTAAACATGGACCAATGAAGATGTTCCATTTCTGCAGGGCTGGGATTCCTGGGGTCTTTAGCAACTCTTTTCTGCATTTAGCACAATCCTATTTTCCCCTTCTGAAAGTCTAGCTCTGAGAGTTACTGAGTTATGGTACAAAGCCAAAGAAAACACTGGAACTGTATTTTGAGTCTGAAATAAACCCATTGGAAAAGACTTGATTTAAAGGTTGTCCACATTTGGAGTTGTTGGACTTCGAGGATGGAGAGTTTTAAGGAATCCAGGAGGGAGCAACACAGGCATCATATATGCATCATATTTGCTAAAGAAAATGGAAAAGAAAAAAAAAACATTGGTATTTTGAGTGATGACAAAGTAAAATTTGAGAATGCTTATTATAACGAAGTACATCCTGGTAACATAGGGCCACCAGATTTAACAAATAAAAATGCTGGACACCAAGTTAAATCTGAACTTTAAATATGCATTGAATATATTTTTTTATATAAGTATGTCCCAAATATTGAGTGAATCTGGAAAAGATAGAGTCACTATCCAGAGTAATAGGATATTTGCTTTCTGCTTTCTTCAATCAACTGGTTGATATTTTTGGATGGATAAACTTTTCCATCATCTATGATATCTAGGTTTCCTAAAGATTATTTAGTTTATGTTTTAGTTGAAATCTAAAGCCGGTGTTCATACAACTGTCTAAAGAACCAATTGCTCTTTGTCATATTTCTGTGACATTTGTACTTTTGTCTTCATTACAAACATGGGGTTAAGAGAAAAACAAGGTCATTTTACAGTTAAAAAGGTAAAAATACCATCCAGGAATCAGGAAGGGAAGAATGGAGAGAGCAGGGGTAAGAATAAAGAAGTAAAGAAGACTTACAAAATTGAAACTACACATTCTTAAGGCTGTTGACAATAACTGCTTCAAAGGAGAATGCCTTAGCTCAGCCTGAGATGACAAAGTACCATAGGTTGTATGGCTTATAACAAAAGGAATTTGTTTCTCACAGTTCTGGAAGCTGGAAGCCTGAGATCAGGGTGCCAGTACAGTTGGATTCCAGTGAGGGCCACCTTCTGGGTTGCAGACTGTGGCCTTCTCACTGCTGTGTCCTCACATGGCACAGAGAGAGTGGGCTAGCTCTGGGGTCTCTTTTTTATAAGGGCACTAACCCCATTCATGGGACTCCACCCTCCACCTAATTACCTCCCAAAGGCCCCACCTCCAAATACTATGGCATTGGGGGTTAGGAGTCCCACATATGTATTTTGGGGGTGACAGACATACAGATGATAACAAAGAACCAATGTTCTGTAAGCCCAAAATGAGTCAATACAGATAAAAATGAAGTCTAATAAAATATCAGTCCAGAGCGTATAACGTTAAGATACAAAATTTGTTCTATTTAGTTACTCAAATATGATAACAGTTTGCCAAACAGACTGTACAAATATCTTAGACCCAGGGCAGCAATTGAGAAAAAAGTGACAATTCCTGTAAGTGTCACAGAACCACACATACTGATGCTTGAGTGTGGGAGATGAGGAATGGTCACAAATTCTGATTTCCACATGGTAAAAGCACATTCCACTGCAAACAGGATGAACACAGGCCAGGCCAGGCTGATCTTTCATGGTAGTCAGGTGGCCCTACACCTGCAAGACAGGCCTGAAGCAGCAGTCACATGCCAGGTCATTGGGAGCCTGGGTTGACTTTTATCAAACTGAAGACAACTGTATACATAGAATCTCCTGGAAGCTTGCCTGTGGTCTTCTTGATCTGGCATGGTAAACTCAGTTTTGGAGGGGTTTTTCCATTTCAATATTAGTGTTGTATTCTTTTCAGCAAATGATATATTCTTTTTAGCATATTGATTTCCTATATAGCTGTGCTCTGGCAGAGAGTAGTAAATTCTGTTTCCAGATGATTGTTTCACTAATACTACAACTACATTTATGGGTTTTATGTGATTCCTACCTCTGCTCTCTGCTTTTCTCTGCCCTAGTAAAGATCACCAAGCCTGAGATGTCAGGAACTAATGACAGGCATCTCTGTTTTCTTAATCTCCTCTTGGGTTACCCTGACAACATCTCTGGTGGAACAAACCCATACAACAACAGGACAAACTACTTGAAGAAAAACAAAGCTAAATATAGCAGAAGCTGCTATGCTGAATTAGAATTAAGAGGGTGTGTGTGTGTGTGTGTGTGTGTGTGTCTGTGTGTCTGTGTGTCTGTGTGTGTGTGAATTTTAAATGACTGCCTATCTAGCTGACTTGAAAAATCACTTAATAGCCTATTGATGTATCACAAAAATCAAAGAAACAATTTGTATGAGAAAAATTTTCTTTCATTTTCTAACTCCCTTACAGTTTTAGGCCAATAATGCCTGAAAAGAAATAGAGTTTTTCTGGATATTAGTGGATTCAGCCTCCTGAATTTTATCTGAGTTGTGCTTTGGGAACAATAAAGACACCTTGTACTTTTATGGAGCCCCTCATCTATGACTTGAAATTATAACTATAAACATATATTAAATATCAAACATACCTAGGAGCACATGCCTACTCTTTTTCCAAATCAATTTCTGAGTAAATTCGCAGTAAAGCGAAAGGTTATGATGCTGAAAACTCAGCCTCTGTACAGTGGTGCAAAATTGAATCTCAGAGACAGAGTTTTGGGTAAAGTAGAAAAGAATAGCTTTATTGCTTTGCCAGGCAAAGGGGAACAGAGTGGGCTCATGCCCTCAAAAACTATGTGTCCCAACCTAGGGGAGTTTGGTGAGGAGTTTTAAGGCAACGGTTCAAGGGTGGGGTTGCTGATAGGATTAGCGTGTGTGCAGGGCCTGCATTCCTTTAATCTCATCTCAGGAAACCTTGATGAGCTTCTCTGTTTCTTTTAGTCTGGCCTCAGGTGGTCTTCTTTGGTATGAGGAATGCTGACATCTTCCATTTGCTGGGTTTTAGTTCTAAAAAGAGCTTAAAGACATTGTTATGTGTACCCTTGAGGCAGAACCAGGACCCTGCCTCAAGGCTGCACTGTTGTTTCTTGACTGCCCCTCCCTTGTCTTTGCATCCCTTCCCTTTCGGATTAGCAACTGTTTGAATCTGCCCTTTGGAACTCAGGGAAGGTCATGGAGACTGGAGGGGGACAGAAAGGCTTCCATGCCCAGGAGCCCTACAGGGTCCTGCCTGGTTTCAGTTAGAGCTAAGGCCATGCGACTAAGCTGGGTCTTAAATGAGGAAATTGAATTAGGATTAAATGGAAGAGTGTTGGCTCTGAGTTTTAAAGGCATCAAAAAAGAGCCCTTGCTTCTTAGCATTCTTAAATGATTTTCTCTCCGCCTGTGTACCCTGTCTTATTTTCTAGACAGTTTCCTAAAGTGTTTTCACCCTTTCACTACACAAGGGACAATCTTATCTTGGTTTTTAGTTGCCTTGTTACAATGATTCTCCAACTTTGTTGTGCATTAGAATCACCTGGAGGGTTGTTTATGCTCTGGTGGCCAGAGCCCCACCTCCTGAAAACTCTGAATCCATAGATGGGCTGGGCATTTGTATATCACTAATAAGCTTCCTGGGTGGTTTAAAGTTTTAAAGTTTTAGAGCTCAGCAAAACGGCTTAAGTCCAAAATTTCCATCCCATTATTACAGGTCCCCAGGATGTGATTTTATTTTATCCTAGTATTTTCTTACTTCTGATGACCCCCTCAATAATTTCCTTACCACCTTGCTTCTCAAAGTGTGTCCCATGCAAGCACTGTGTACATCACCTGGAAGCTGGTGAAAAATAGAGAATTCAAGGACATGTCCCAGACCTACCAATTCAGAATCTACATTTTAGCGAGATCCCAGTTGCCTTGTACATTAGAGTCTGAGGAGCACTACCTTAGAACAAACCTGCCTGGATTCTCTCTCTGCATCCATTGTGCTCATTCCCAACCTTGACTTATAATTGTCTGCTATTCTTGTCTGGAATAAAACCTCTTTTATCTTCCCAAGGGTAGCTTACCACCCCCTCTGATCTGGGAACTTTTTCAGAATTATTCCAGCTCATATTACTCTTTCAGATTTCTGGCAGCCCATAGAAGGGAAGATCTACTAAGTGTCTCCCACAGTGTTTGCACATCACTTACAAGAGCCCAACCAAAGCTGAAAAATAAAATAATTTGTCATGCTTGTCATTCTCCTTCTAGCCACAGGGCACTTGTATATGTGGTTTTTGCTACCCAAAGCTCTGCCTCTTCACCTTTTTTTTTTTTTAACCTAATTAACTCCTAATTTTCCATTAGAGATCAGCTCAAAACTTAATTCCTCAGGAAACCTTCTTTGACTTCAGTGCTGTCCTCAGGAGACTAGACCTCAGACTTGAAGTAACAAAAACTAAGGGCCAGGAATTAAGTCTTGGGGACCTTGAAGGGAGGATTGGGCTGGCTACCAGTAGGAGCAAATGCTCTTTTGAAGGAAGGCCTTTAATTGAACCCCTAGTTTTTTTTCCCACAGATCAAGATTAATAAGATTAAACAAGGAACAAAACTACCATGTAAGAGGGTCATCATCAACAACAAACTAGAAATGTAGATGCCTAAAGAATTGAAATATTGAAACTATCACTGGGAAAATATAGGGGGAAAAATCCAAGAATTATGTAATACTTAAATATATGAAAGATAGAATCACTTAAAAAAGGATTAAGCAACAAGACATCATCAGTAGTAACCAGAGAGATTTTAAAAAGAACTATACAAAATATTTAGACATGAAAAATGGAATTGCTGAACTAAAAACCTGAATGTATGGTTTAAACACTAGACAGTGCTGAACAGAGAATTAGTGTGAGGAAGACAAGATGTTGTGAAATTACACAGACTATAACAGAAGAGCAAGGAGACAAAATATTAAAAGGAAGTTGAGTGTATGAGTGATGAAATAAAAGTATCTAATATATATAGTATAACTTGTGTTACAAGGATATAAATGAAAAATGGGAGAGAGGATACAGTTTGAAAAGGTAATGCTGAAAATTTTCAGAATTGATGAAAGACATCCATACACAAATAGAAGAGTCCGAATTTATACATATAGTTTTAACAAAAGTAAATTCATGCAAATATTGAAGCTGCAGAAAGAAAGGACTACTTAGAAGACCTTAAAAGGCAGTCAGAGAGAAAATATGCATCACCGAGAAGGGAATGAAAATTAGACTTATAATTACTATTCATTAGCATCCCTGGAAACCAGAAGAAATTATATCTTCAACATATTCAGAGAAAAAAACTTCAATTTTGCAGGAAAGATCTTTCAAGAACATGCATCAAATACTCTTTTAGATTAAAAGAAAGAGAGGGAGTTTACCACAAATAGATCTACAGTAATCAAGCCAACCAAAGTACATAAATTAAAGAACTAAAAATCAATTTTAATAATAAAATAAATCTTGGAGATACACATTGTATATAACATTAGGAAATTACATTTATTAAAAATGTAAAAATTAGGAAATACACATTTTTCTCAAGAACACATGGAACTTTAAAAAAAAATTTACCATGTACTAGTCATGGTATCAACAGATTTCAAAGGCTTGGCATCATGGAGATCTCTATATCTGATTATGATGCAAATTAAAATAGAAACCAACAATGAAAATAAGAAAAAAATTCTCATGTATTTGAAAATATATAAATGTACTGATAAGAAAAGAATCACAGCAGAAATTTAAAATAATTAGGGATCTATTGATCCCTTTTTATGGTTTCCAGTTTGTTATTAAAGCTTTCAGATATAGCATTATGTAACATTTCCTTGACCATTGTAAATGTGGATCAGTCATCAATTACTATTTTGTGCTTATATGTGATATCCTTAATGATTGGAGTCCCTGTGGATCTGTTTTTGTTATATCTTGCTCAATGAGCCTTGTCTCATTATTTTTCTGCTAGTTTATTTATTTTGTTATTTATTTATATTTTATTTATTTATTTTCGGCTGTGTTGGCTCTTCATTGCTGCACGTGGGTTTTCTCTAGTTGTGGCGAGCAGGGGCTACTCTTCATTGTGGTGCATGGGCTTCTCATTGCAATGGCTTCTCTTGTTGCAGAGCATGGGCTGTAGGTGCGTGGGCTCAGTAGTTGTGGCTCACGGGCTCTAGAGTGAAGGCTCAGTAGTTGTGGCACATGGGCTTTGTTGCTCCGTGGCACATGGGATCTTCCCAGACCAGGGCTCAAACCTGTGTCCCCTGCATTGGCAGGCGGATTCTTAACCACTGTGTCACCAGGGCAGCCCGCTGATAGTTTATTTTTGAATGGTGGACATTTATTTAAAATATTATTTGTAGAAATCTTCTGAGGCTTAGAATAATGATAACTTCTGGAAAGAAATGAAGGAGGATAGGAGGACGAACCCTGGAGGTCCACCAGTCCCAGCCTTAATTCATTTAATGCCTGAGATCCCCTGTATCAGCAGATGAAAGGACATACTACAGGGAGGACTATCATTACTGTGTTATGCCCGTTTGAGGGAATAGAGCTCATGGATCTTTCCTCAAGGAGGGGTTGTTTTATAAGTTTCTCACCCTTGGTGGAGTCTAAGCTTTGATTTCTGCCTATAAGGCTGTAAAACGTTCAGCTCAGGTTTATGGGATCAAAATAATTGTGCTCAGGAGTGAAGGAGCTTTGATTAACTGTGCTTTCTATCACTGGGTTTGTCTTCTCCAAAAATTAGACAGCAGATTTTTCCTATCATCTGAGATCTTTGATGCTTTCAAGACATTTTTGTTTATTTGTTTGCTTTTGGTAATTGAACTGTCTTTCTTAGTGGCCCTCACTGGAGGGTATATGAATCTGATCTACATTACTGGAAGTTCAGCATTTCTTTTCTTTAAATGAATGAATGAATGAATGAATAAAAGTTGAAATAAAATTGCTCTTTTTTTTTATTTGCTTAATTCTCCTGGGGTGAGTTAGATTAGATTTCCCCTTTGTTTGGGACACCTTTTGTGCCTTCCCTCGGGTCTCCCTAGCCCATATTTTATTCCAGTCACTGTCATGGCTATATGCTTCACACAGGTGTCAATGGCAGAACTTCACTCTACAGTGTCAATCTCTTGCTTTCTTGTCTGGGATGGAAGGGAGTTAACATCCCATGGGGTAATACTTGACCAATGGAGAGATGGAAGCCAGTGATTATATGCCCCCATCTTCTGTTCGTGAGATGGAGGCATTCTTCATGGCTCCTCCAATGTTCCAGTGCTGCCAAACTCCAGTGGCCCACTGACTCTCCTCTTTCCCTGTTTTACTCTCCGCAGCCCTCTACTTCTGTTCTCCAGAATTGCTTATCAACATCATCTTGCATGAAATAGAAAGCAGACTTCTTTAAAAGGGTTCCATCAACTTCTGTGTGATTTGTTTTATTAGACACGAAAAACATGCTTTGATAAATCATCCTCAGGGTGAAAAATCTCTAGTACATGTCCACCACTGTGTCTTAGATTTCTATCCTTAAGATGAGTATTTACTGTTGTTTTATCAGATGTTAAGTTGGAACCTAGAAAATGAAATTGAAAAATGTTACAGAGAAAAAGGAAGCCTGGGCTTGGTTGGGATAGTACAGTGTAGATTCCTGGGCAACTCCAGTGCACTGGGCACCAGATAAGCTACAGACAGCTTCCGTTCATGTCTTGTCCACTAACATCTTGAGCTGTATACCTACACTACCTTCTCTTCCCTATGTCGTAACTAAATCCCAGGCACAATAATTCTGTCCTTTGCTCTTTCTGCCATTAGCACATAGCAGGCTGAACAAAACTATGATCATAAGAATTCCTATTAGGGAAGAAATATCTTTTTATGAAAATATCTTAATAAATGGCTTGATGGAGAAGGTGGCTTCATAGAGGCCATAGATTTACAGTCAAGGACACAGCATACATTGGTGAAATATAAGGATGAAAATGAGTTGTATTGGGGTCAGGAAGCAGGGAAAACGTAGGATTGTCCAACAAAAGGGCACATTTACCAAAGGATTTCTCCGGAGCAGATATCTCTAAAATTTAACCTCAGGTCATTTGTTTTATGAATTATGTCCTTAAACTTCCTTGGGTGACTATAAATTGTGTAAAACCTGAATTCTTGTGGCTCAGTTTGGGACATCCCAGTGACTAAAGACCAAAGTAGAAGCAGGATTTCAGAGTGAGGGGCAACCATAAGAATATGTCCTCTTTCTCCTCAGGAGAAATGGTGATGGGACCTCTTCTAAGCAAGGAGTGAGAGTTAGATCTACTCTTATCTGGGCCTAGAAGTGGATGCCTCAGGCTGACACTGGAGGTCTCACGCCTCCACTGGGGATCACAGCACTCAGCCTGGTGCTGGAAGTGCAGCAGGTGATTGCAGGTTATTTGATATCACATCTAATTGTCAACATCATGAAACTCATTCATTTAACAGGTATTTATTGAGAGATAATTATGTGACACATCTTTGTTCTAGGTACTAAGTATACAGCTGTAAACGAAGCAGGTAAAAATCCTCACTCTTACTGGGCTTACAACTTAGTAAGAAACAAGATAAGTGAAATTTATAGTATGTTTGATAGCAAACGTAAGGAGAAACAGTAAAGCTGGTAGAGGGGATAAGAAGGCAACATTCTATTGCTAAAACAGATATGTACCCCAGAGGCAAGGAACAGAATAACATGTTTTACCTTATGCTTTTAATGCCAAAAGGATTGGTTATGTTAGCTAAAGGAGCACAAGTATTAGCACATCAATTTCTTTTAATTTTGTCCTTTGCCTGACAGTCATAGATATAGAGGATTTTTTTTAAAGGAGACCCTTGGAAGAGCTGGAAGAAAAGTGAGTTGATGCTTCTTAAAGTGGCTATTCTTTCTCAGGAGTTTAACCTGAGGGGGGTTTTTTCAAGCCCCAAGGATTGGAAGCAGAATAATAAGGCTTCCATCCACCTCCAGAAAAGGAGACATATGGGGAGTGAAAGTTCAAGAGATACCAGAGGTCTCATCAGCTCTTGCAGGTCAG
This sequence comes from Lagenorhynchus albirostris, assembly GCF_949774975.1. Taxonomy (NCBI): domain Eukaryota; kingdom Metazoa; phylum Chordata; class Mammalia; order Artiodactyla; family Delphinidae; genus Lagenorhynchus; species Lagenorhynchus albirostris. The sequence continues at coordinate 38,635,089 of NC_083109.1, read as the reverse complement.
GGGAGGCCAAGAGAAAATAGAACATCTTAGAATTGCTAGGCAGGCCCTTACATGTGTTCATTGCAAAATCCAATTGCAGCAGGAAGGAAAGATAGTTTGAACATTTCCCAAACCCAGCAGGCATTAGGAGGGAATAGTTGACACGCTGACCCATTCAAAAAAAGGACAAGGCAGTGTCAGGACTGAATTTTAACTGTGTACATACTGTGAGTATAAGACCTTTCCCATTGATGGAAGGTGTTCCCCTCTAAAACTAACAAAAGGGCATGTACTTCAGACACTGCACCATCCTTTCACTGGGAGAACTCTGGGCTCTTTGACTTTCTGTATTCCAGTTGAAATGGTCTAAGCTAAGGGCCTGGATGTAGATATCTCCATGGTTTGTTTCTTCACTTCCATTTGGAAAACCAACTGTAGCTCTGGTCTATTTTCCTTTGACATGAAACACAAACTGAGGCTTTTCTTGAAATGCAAGATATAATTAAAGCATTCTCAGCTTGAACCCAACAACTTGGCTTCCTAATGGATGGTTACCAGCAATGCCTAGGAAATCGTGGCCTCATGTTGCTTCTAGAAACCTTCACATTGCCTTCTTATAGTTGCATGTTTTTCTAACATACCAAACAGCAAATTTCACCCTAGATTACTGCAATGTAGCATGGGAAGTTCAACTAGAAATTTACTTTCAGAAGCAGACCCATTGGAGAGGATGACTTAAAAAAAAAAGGGGAGCTTCCCTGGTGGCACAGTGGTTAAGAGTCTGCCTGCCGATGCGGGGGACATGGGTTCGTATCCCGGACCGGGAAGATCCCGCATGCTGCGGAGTGGCTAGGCCCGTGAGCCATGGCCACTGAGCCTGCACGTCTGGAGCCTGTGCTCCGCAACGGGAGAGGCCACAACAGTTAGAGGCCCGTGTACCACAAAAAAAAAAAAAAAAAAAAAAAAAAAGCAGGCCCTCTCTCTCGTCCTCCAAATTAGGATGCCCTGAAATAAACATTAGCTCATACCCTCTATCCGAAGACAAGCAGGAAAAGATTTTGATTAGCATTTTGGTCATACAAGAGGTGAGGCTGCAGCACTCCTATCTTTACTACTATTCATTTTAATTTTGAAATTCCACTGGGAAATCTTCTTACTGATGGGGGGGAATCTGAATTTTTTTTGGCTCTTAGAAACCGTGAGAGGTTTCCTTAGAGGTTTCTCATACTCTGATTTCAAGATGAAATGGGAAAAGAACCTGAGAGAGAAGTATGGTTAAGGAATTACTTAGGCTATATGAAGCCAACTATCAAAAATTGGGTTGCTGTTGGCAGGAAGAGGGTGTTATCCCCACCTCCAGGTCTCCAACGATAGTTCTTCAAGTCCCACAGGTGTGGATGTGCAGGGTGCTGTGTTTGTGAAGGAGAAACAATAAGCCCTCAAAGCTGGTGATAATTTTCCCACACTTCACCACATGGGAAGCTCTAAAAATGGACGCTTGAAATATTGATCAAGACTGGTCTTCTAAGGAGACCAAGGCAGGAATCTTCTTTATGATTTGATTCATATGATTTATGATTCTGCATCTGGCACAGCCTGCCACGCTACTGTTAAAGATTCACCTGGTTTAAAAGCTTTCTCTTCTTAATTCAGGTCTGTGTGGAGGTAATTAAGCCTCTAAGCCAGCTTCAGGGCCTTCCTGTAATGACTCAGCTTCTTGTGCTCCTGACCTAATCCTAGCTGAACACCAGCTGTTATATACTCTGATCAGAGGATATAACAGAAGTAAAGGTGGAGGCCAAGACCAGAAGGAAAATGTGTGGAAGCCAAAGGAGAACATCAGTCACTTCATGTTTTGCTCGTGGCCAGCCCCATTTTCCATACAACTTCCCAGGATCTCCTAAGGGGTGACCTGGATTACATTAGAAAACAACACTTCCTCCTGTGAATCTTTGTCCTGGGATGCTGATAAAATGTGTATCCTTACTCGTCTGTGATAGAGAAAACTTAACAAGCTTTGTAGCATCTGTGTTTCCTCTAGACAGTAGCGAATGGGCTTCTCCTTTGTTCCATTCTGCCAGTTTCAATCTAAGTTATGCCTGGCCAATGAAGGGGTCTCCTTGGCCAGCATGTGTCCTCTGCCCAATGCTCCCAAGTGGCTCCTGGCTCCCCACATGCATGTCAAGCTGTATAAAGGGAATGAACAGATGGTAGCATGGAAACATGACTTTCTAATCCCAGTGTTAATGTAGCACAAACCCACCCAAGAGGATGGCAGAGCTCTCTGTGGGTGGCTCTGTGGGCTAAAGCCTCCAGGACTAACAGCATCAGGGCTTACAAGCTGCAGGCTGAGGTGCCCAGATTCTCTGCTACATAGGCATTGCTTGAAGCAATGACTCTGGGCAAAATGAAGAGAGGAGGTCTCGCTTCCTTACTGCTGAAAGCAGGTGAGGAGAATCTAGAAGAATTTTGTTTCTCAGGAACGAATAGGAAGTAAGCTAATGTAGAATGACTGCGGTATCCAGGCAAGGTACAAGTTCTGGCTGCAGCAAAGAATGTATAAGTGCTTCTCCCCTTTTTTGCCCAGTTGGCAGAATCTGCCTATCAGATTCTCAATTGGAACAGAATGGAACATACCGTCTGGGCAGTGAATGTAAGAACACTAGTGAATTCCCAAAGATTAATGATTGGCTTAAGGAATTCTCTCTCTCTCCCCCCTCCCTCCCTCCTTTTTTTCTCTCCCTTTCTTTCTTTCTCCTTCCTCCCTTCCTTCCTTCCTCCCTCCCGCCCTTCCTTCTCTCTCTCTCCTTTCTCTATTTTTGGTTAGAAAAAAATGTCCAAGAGACGCAGACTACTTTTCTGAAAGCCAACATGATTTAGGGGGCCTGGGCACTGTTATTCTCCCAAATGCCCCCTAAGGAAACCTTCATGCATAAAGGTCCTCCAGGGATGTGTTCCCATCAGTAACACCCTTTGTCCATGGAAGAACCCTTGGACCAAATTCTCTATTAAGATTAATCAAAGATTTGCACTGAAAACATGCACATGGGGAATGCGGAATGTGTTTCCTATTAAGGCATTTTGAAGAGAGCCGAGGAAGAAAGCCTATTGTTTTTGTTCATCAGAGCTGCCACCAAATGTTGAGGGATAACAATGGCAACCCAGTTCACTCCAAGGAGAACAGACTCATTAAAAGCATCTTCATTTTCTTGACCCAAAAAGCTGATCAAAAAGATGGGCAAAAATGTCGGAGTTAGTTTGGAAAAATATTTGGAAATGGTATTTTGACATAATCAGAAAGAGGGTCCTCGTGGCTTTCCCCCAGACCAAGACTAAGACCAAATAAGGCAGCATTAGAGTCTTCAACCTGGTCAAACGCATAGTAGACTAGGGTGACAGTGTGCAGACACTCCCAAGTGTGCAGACACTCCTGAGTGTGTGTATGTATGTGTGCATTTAGCATATATTAACACACATGAACACTCGATGATGCACTGAAGGATGCATCAAAACTCATCTTAATACATTTTTGTTGAACGTCTTTTTCCCTGAACTGTGTTTAACACCTACTGTAAGCAAATTGGGGAAGAGAAGTCCTTATTGTCTGTTACCCCTCTTTTCTTCCTTGCGTTTTTCTTCTTCCTCCTTTTTTCTTTATCCTTCTTTCTTTCTCTGTCTTGCTCTCTTTTTCTTGCTCTTTCTCTGTGTCTCTAGGATTGAAATTAAATGTGCTGTCTGTAAAATAAGCACTGTTATGGGGATCTGCAGCCTCGGGCTGAATGACCCTCAAGTTTCTGGTTTCATTACAAATTAATATCTGTGTTTTGTTCCTGACTCATAAAAGCAGATTTTGCTTTAGAAATCCCTCAAGCAACCCAGCTTTTTTTTTTTAACCTTTCCATAAAATGGCCAGCTTTTATTTATTCTCTGTAAAGGTACCCAGTGGGCAGGCAGTGCTCTGTCTGATTGCCAAGAGGACCATGAAAACCCAAAGAAGAAAAAAAATCTTAATTAGAAGTTATTTGGCTCAGAAAAGAAAGGGAGAAATATTCTCCCAGATATCTGAGGACCCAAGCAGTTGGCCACCACTTACCAAGGAAGCAATCTGTCTCTGTGACAAGTAAGAGCATAGATCACTTTGATGAATGACATCTTTGGGGGCCCTGGTGAAGGGGGGATTTCTGTGAGATGGGGATGGTGAAGTGGTGAGAAACCCACAGAGAAGTAGCCATCAGCTGACAGATGCTGCCTTGCAATCATCACAGAACACTGGAATGTTGACTGCACCCACAGGCCACTTCAAGAATGTGCCTTAGATACAAACACGCTGAACTGTCGGTTGGGAGAAGGTGGGATCATAATTCTTGGAGCTGAAAGTGAAGTCCCAGCCAGGTACTTCCAGGAATAAGGCCATAACACTTACGTTTATATTCATGAGGCCAGTTAGAGATTAAGGTCATGCATGTGCCAAGTGACAAGGCTTAAGGAGACCCAAAGAGCAGCAATGCTGAGCCCACACCACAGACACATGAAGGGACATTCGTACTTTTGGCCAAAGCATTATTCCAGGGTTTGCAATTAATTATATGAACACTTTGTTGGAAAACTGCATCTAAAAGTGATTCTCATGATTATTGAACCAGTGCTGTAGCTATCTTTTCCAAGTTTTATTATAGACTATTGCAAATCATCTAATACTTTTTAAGGGAGCAAAGGCTTTAGAAGGTCATGTAACAGTGTTATTAAGAAAAGGAGAAGAAAAAAGCAGAATTTTGTACTGTTACAATGCCAGTTCTCCAAACTCAGAGATATTTAATAATTCACAAATCCTTGTAGCCACCCCATGAGGTTTTTATGCACTACTTCAAAGAAAATACTTTTTTTTTGCCTTATTTTTTTAGGATAAGGAGTTCTGTTCTTAACTGTTGGGTGCATACAAGGTCCTGGTACCAGGCCCAGATATCAAAAAGCTGGACTCAACTGGACTTGGATGAAAAGTGAATTCTCCATCTATGGACATTGCAGGGAAATCAGTTTGGTTTAATTCCTAAATTACAAGACTAGAGTCACTGGAAGAAACCTCTGGGTTATATGACTTAAGGCCAGTCCTTAATGGACTTAGAAGGAAAGCAGAAGCATAACATCTTGAATCATGCCCAGATTAAATGTGGCTATTTTGATTACTGAATCCAAAGATGTGGGCAGCCCTGAATGTACCATTTTTTGAGCCAAGGGACTATATGTTTGCTCCAGATTAAATTCTTCCAAGTGGAGCAAATCTAGCATTTTGAGGTGGTGACTACACAAAAAATATAAAGAGGAAAAATTCAGTCAGGTGAGCTAATGCCATATTTCAGATAAAAACTCCCTTCTCAACACAGGCCATTAGCATTAGGGAAGGTAGTCAGACAGGTTATATGAGTCTAAATGAGGGTTAAGCTAAAAGAACATTTTCTCCCATATACCTAGAAGGATGAAATTTTGGAGCACAGAGAGACAATGCCTTTACTTGCAGGACTTTAAGAGGTAAATAATAACAAATACTCTCCCTCCCTTTTCTCCTCTCTCCTACCCTGTATTTGTCTCCCTGTCTATCACTCAGAAACCCCATATATACACGCATTTTGTCCTTCTTGATTTATATGTCACCATATTCCAAGTAGGTCCTTCAGAAGACTTTCAAAAGTACTTGCAAAAAAGCTAATAAATGAATCACATATCCTGGTGAAGGAAAATGACGAGTTTCTGTCTCTCTAAATTTGCTTTTTTTCTGGACATTTCATGTAAATGGAATCATACACTGTGCATTCTTTTACATCTGTCTTCTTTCACTTAGCATAGTATCTTCGAGGGTCATCCATATTGAGACATATATCAGCACTTTGTTTCTTTTTATTGTTGAATAGTGTTCCATTTTATGGATATAATACATATCTACCAGATGATGGATATTTATTGGGATTGTTTCTGGTTTGGGGGTATTAAGAAGTGTCTTGTATGTTTTGTACATCATCTGTTCATCCTTTGTCCATCATCCTTTGTATTCATCTATTCTTGATTCTTATCCTCCTTCATATACACTATTAATATTTTTAAAAGTTTGTGAACTTTTCTTTCTACTTTATTTCTTAGAGGATATAAATATATTTTTAAAAATCATTTGAGAATATCTGTTCCATTTTGTCGAGAATTGTTTCATCTACTTGTTTGGTGTTAACTGTTTTCTTTGTGTTAGTTTTGTCATTTGCTTTGGAATTTTATTATGTAGATTTATTTTACAGGTCTTTTATGACTTTCTCCCTCTCTCCCTCTCCCTCTCTCTCTCTTCCTCCCTCTCTCTCCTCCTTCCCCCCTCTCTCTCCCTCTCTCTCTTTGTCTCTCCCCCCCACCTTGCCTCTTTTTCCCTCTCTCTTTCTCTGGCTCATTTCTCTCTGGTGGTTCTGCAGGTGCCTTCACCTGGGCTCCCACAGATTCTTAGTCCAAAAACAGGACTTATATTGGGTCTTGGAGGTCCTGTGTCATCCATGGTGATGAGACAAGTAATGATTCCATCACCGAGCCAGTCTTATGTTTCCCCAGAGTCCATCCACAGCTGCTTCATGTCACCCCTTCAAGCAGTCAACTTTACCATCATCATTTCAGGCAGGGGCTTCAGCTTTCTTCTAACTCCCGTTATGATCAGTGAACCCACTCAGGCCCCTCCAGCCTCACAAACTCTAGTTAGTGAACCTAATTTGGGTACATTGCCACTTCTGGAGTTCTTTTAGTCTCACTTGACTTATAAAATTTCAACTCTTCTATGCCTCCAGATGCTTCTGGTTTTGGAGACTGGCTGTGTGCTGGCCTCTGCTTTACTTAACATTGTGGGTGTTAGTTTTACTTTGATTCATCTAGATTTTTGTTGTTGTTGTTTTGTTTTGTTTTGTTTGGTACACAGGCCTCTCACTGCTGTGGCCTCTCCTGTTGCGGAGCGCAGGCTCAGCGGCCATGGCTCACGGGCCCAGCCGCTCCACGGCGTGTGGGATCTTCCCAGACCGGGGCATGAACCCGCGTCCCCTGCATCGGCAGGCGGACTCTCAACCACTGCGCCACCAGGGAAGCCCTAGATTTTTAACTTATTTTAGAACATGGATTTTTTTTTTTTTTTTTTGCTGTACGCGGGCCTCTCACTGTTGTGGCCTCTCCCGTTGCGAAGCACAGGCTCCGGACGCGCAGGCTCAGCGGCCATGGCTCACGGGCCCAGCTGCTCTGCGGCATGTGGGATCTTCCCGGACCGGGGCACGAACCCGTGTCCCCTGCATCGGCAGGCGGACTCTCAACCACTGCGCCACCAGGGAAGCCCGAACATGGATTTTTTTAAAGAAAAATATACTAAGGTATAATCTACATACAGAAAAACACATGCCGTACTGAATAGATGGATGGATTTTCATTAACTGAGCACACTTTCTCCGAAATCAAGAAACAGAGCAATGCAAAACTCAGAACCTCCCCGCTGTGACCCTGTCTAATCATTCCCCACCAAAAATAACTATTATGCTGATTCCTACCTGCATAGATGTGGTTTGGTTCCTGTTTAGTAGTTCCTCACAAACTTTCCTCGTGTCACTCTCCTCCCCTTCCCCCTCTCCTCTCCCCCTCCCCTCCCCCTCCCCTCCCCTCCCCCTCCTCTCCCTCTTCCCCTCCCCCTCCCCTCCCCTCCAATTCACTGTCCCTCTCTGTTACTTGCTTTGATTTACTCAACACATAAGGCACAGAACCAGTTCTGCCTGCACAAAACATTTGTAGTAGTTGCCTTTCACCTTGTTTTTCTTGTTTCTGGTTCAAGTTTTAGGGTGTGTTTCTGGGGGGAGGAGTGCACAATTAATGGGAGTTCTTCTATGTACTGGTCAAAAGACAGAAAACATTTCTACATGTATTTGTAAGAAAAAACCCTTTAACAGAACAGCAGGTGTTAATTAATCTGTATTCTCACTTGCTAATAGTGATTAGCACAAGACAGTATCCAGCGACAGAAATGGTACATTAAAGGGCTAATGCTGGAGAAGAGCAACTACATAGAGCTTAATATCTTCGGGCTCAATTTATCAAAGATAAGGTCTGAACAATGCAGCACAAAGACATACTTTGACTTTGCTAGCAGACATGAGGAATTATTTCAAATTTTATGCTATAAATAGAGCCTTTTTAAAAATTGGAAACAGCTTTTAGAAGGATATTTACAGATAGACTATACACGTATACACACGTGGATACAAAACTGTTACGCATATACTGGTAAGTATGAGCTATGAGCATCATTGTTTCTATTATATATGTATTGTTTACTAAGAGCCTTTTATATGCTATCTCGTTTATAAATTTATTTTATTATTTTTTCTGAATAGTTGACTTACAATGTTAGTTTCAGGTGTACAGCATAGTGATTCAGTATTTTTACAGATTGTTCTCCATTAAAAGTTATTACTAATCATGTGGTTTTAATTGTCTTTCAGAGCCCACACCACATTCTATAATGTAGAAAATGTAATTTTCTATTTTGCATGTGAGGAAACTAAGGCACAGTGCTATGATACAATATAACTGAGATTACAAAGTCAGTGGTAAATTCAAGATTCAAATGGAAATTGTCTCATGCCAGTTTTCCTGTTTTTGCAATTATGTAGCATTGTTGCTTGAAAAATCTGTATTCATAGCATCAAAATATATATAATATTAAGCCAGTGTATTTATATGTTTAGGTTCCACTCCTATCTACCACAGTTTATCTCCATACTTGATTCAGATAGGGAAAAATAAGAAATGAAAATTAAATTTGTGGCTATGATGTAAGGAGCATAGATGATAGAAAAGACACTTTAAATATATGATCACATTTAGTCCTTAAAACACCCTTCAGAAGTGAATTAGAGCTTCAGTTTACAATTGGGAGAACCAAGACTTAAAGGATTGAGTAATTTGCCCAAGGTCACAAAGCTAATTAATGGCAGAGCTGAAATTTGAACACTTCTGTGACTCCAAAGTCTACACTCTTCGTACTAAATCACCTTTCCCATCCACACATTTCATTCTAAAGTTTTGGGGGTATATGTTGCACCTAAATTTCCTTGTTTCATGCAGAAGGGTCTGTTCTGACTTTGCCTTTTCTTAGAAGCTATTTTCACCTTGATTTCCCTGCTCCTTTTTAATGCTCCTTAAGTACATTTTTCTTGCTGAGTTTCAATTTGATTTGTTGGGATTTCTTTGCTCTAGCTAGAAGGTGAGTCAGTGGTTTTCAAAGAGGTTTTAAGTGCATGTTTTGCTCTTTCAAGTTTCTGAGTGCCTCCAAAACTTTGCTTCTGAAGTTCTGAAGCCCAGAGGGGCAGAGACCATCAATGTTTAAAATGGGAGTATATTGTTTTAATTAAAATTTATGGAGTGATTCATGACTCCAATTCAATTTTCCTCAATCGACATCATAAGGTCTGGATGGGAAATCTGCCTTAAAATTACCATGGGGCTCTCTGGAAGATGAGCCATTTAGAAATGCCCTCGTTTCACTTGTTAGCAAGTTCATGACTTCAGGCTCAAGCAGATCCAAGAATGGAACAGTCCCATCCCTGTTTTCATTATCTTTCTGATCTCCCTTGTAAGCTGTTCTGATGGAGCTTCATGTGTCACCACCTCCCCCCATTAAGCTATATTCTCAGGCTGGCAAGGCAAACATCATCATTTATCAGAGCAAAAATCTCACTCCAGTTTTAGAAAAGTCTCACTTAACTTTTCACAAAACGCTCAAGAAATCTAGGAGAGAATCAGAACTAATTTTAGGATGCCAGCGATTTTCTTTTGTTTGTGAATTTAAGTGCTGTCTTCTGGGGGTGGTGTCACTGAATTAATTCCTTGGTTGTCATCATCTTGACATACCTCAGTTTTCTGCATTTGGCCCCAAACTTGGAGGTTTGGGAATTTAATTAGAGCATCACTGAAAAATTCTAGGAGTAAATAAATCAAACTAATTCAACTATAGCCTAAGTGACAGCAAACTTTGTGAAATCTGTGCAAGGCTAGGGAGTATATATTTTGGGCATTGTGACTATCATGGTGTCTGGGGCATAACAGGTGCCAAATAACTACTTGATGCAAAGAAATTAAGTACCCCTGAAATGCTCTCCACATCCAGAAAAATAAGTCTGTGCTTTTAATTCTTATCCAGAGGCTCCTCTATGATCCAGAACATTCCCTTAAAGCAGCGATTCTCAATCTTGGTGGGTTTTGTCTCTCAGGGGGTTTTGTTAGTGTCGGGAGACATGGTTTGTCGTAATTGGAGGAAGGGTGCTACTGGCATGTACTGAGTAGAAGCCAGGGATGCTGCTAAGCCTCCTACAATGCACAGGCAGTGCCGCCTCCCCTGAAAGCCCGCCACTCTAAAAAATTATATGGACCCAAATATCAACAGTTCCAAGTTGAGAAACCCTGCTCTAGTTTGTCTTCAACTCAAGCTGGACTTGAAATCCCAGGATCTAGAATTTCAGAGGTGAAGGTATATGGCAAAGAATCTTTCCTGTGCTCTGAAATACGACTGTTTCAAGAGTTCTTGGGGAAAGGAGGCATAATTTGGCTTATCTAGGAACTCCTAGAGGAAACATCAAACATCAAGGTCATTTACTGAACTCAATAGGAGGAAATAAAACTTATTTCTCTGTCTCATTCTCTTGGCAATTTGCCTCTTAAGACTTCTTTCTGACTCCAAACCAGAGCTCCCACCACCACCACCACCCCACATTCTCCAAGTACATAGCTTGTAGAAGCTGAAAACAACTGAGAGCTCCTGGGTTGAGATGAAGACGACATGCCAGGTGGAAGTTCATCGGTTTTATAATTCACTTAGGGAAGTGTACAGTTAGTTTTTACACCTTATAAATCATCTTGAAAACATCTAATTTTTTTTCCCTTTGTTTTTAATTGAAAAATTTAAAAAAACTGCCTCATCTTAACTGTTGGGTGCATACAAGGTCCTGGTACCAGGCCCAGATATCAAAAAGCTGGACTCAACTGGACTTGGATGAAAAGTGAATTCTCCATCTATGGACATTGCAGGGAAATCAGTTTGGTTTAATTCCTAAATTACAAGACTAGAGTCACTGGAAGAAACCTCTGGGTTATATGACTTAAGGCCAGTCCTTAATGGACTTAGAAGGAAAGCAGAAGCATAACATCTTGAATCATGCCCAGATTAAATGTGGCTATTTTGATTACTGAAATAATTTCCTGTTTAAAGTGGGATTAAGTAATTATATGATAATTTCCATTTCCTGTTTAAAGTGGGATTAAGTAATTATATGATACAATTTTTTCATTTCCTGTTTAAAGTGGGATTTCCATTTCCTGTTTAAAGTGGGATCTCCATTTCCTGTTTAAAGTGGGATTAAGTAATTATATGATACAATTTTTTCATATATTTGTTGTTATTACTTCTGATAAAGTTTGGAAGAAAGTATAACATGCTCTTACTTGTCAATCAAATATCAAATGGAGTGATTAGACTGACTTCCAAGATACTAGTCAAACAACACAGATTAAACTTATATAATAGGAAAATGTTGGTATGGATTCAACTTCTGGCTCTTGCCTTGGGATACTTGGGTTCAACTTCTGACTCTTGCATTGAATGTGTGGCCATGGGAACCTTGCATAATCTTTATGGGCTTCAGTTTCTTCATCTGTAAAACAAGGAAGTTGGATTACACGATCCAGCTCTCTTTGATTCTAATTTACTCAATGGAATAATTTTAATAAGATACTATGACTAACAGAAGAAAAATGAACAACTTATATTGTTATATTGATATCTCTCAAAGGATTACCGCAAATACTCATCTAAGAAGATAATCTTTTGGAAATGTGACAGATAGGAAGTTACTGTGGACACATGCCATGGATTAAGATATGTGGTTTTGGGGTTAGTCTCTTCATTTTTTTTTCTTTTTTTTTTTAAGATGTTGGGGGTAGGAGTTTATTAATTAATTAATTTATTTTTGCTGTGTTGCATCTTTGTTTCTGTGCGAGGGCTTTCTCTAGTTGTGGCAAGCGGGGGCCACTCTTCATAGCGGTGCGCAGGCCTCTCACTATCGCAGACTCTCTTGTTGCGGAGCACAGGCTCCAGACGCGCAGGCTCAGTAGTTGTGGCTCGCAGGCCTAGTTGCTCTGCAGCATGTGGGATCCTCCCAGACCAGGGCTCGAACCCATGTCCCCTGCATTAGCAGGCAGATTCTCAACCACTGTGCCACCAGGGAAGCCCTCTCCATTTTTAAAGTTTGTAGAGTGCTGTTATTAAAGGTTCCCAGGGTTTGGGGAGATCATCACAATAGAAAATTTTGTAGTCACCGTAATCAAAGTTGAATGTAAGTTGGGAATATAGAACCTAATAAAAATATATATTGTCCAAAGAGTACCGCCAAATTCTTGGGAACTTTCTCTCAGAAGTTAAATTCTTCTACATCTTAGACTTGTTCTTAAGGATATGTGAAAACAGCCTGCACTTTTTCAACTTAATCAGGTACCTCAACTAGGTTTTTGTGGTTACAAGAAACAGAAATTAACCGCACATGCTTGGCAGGCTCCAAGATGGCCCCCAATCATCTTTGCCTCCAGATATTCACACCCTTGTAGAGACCCCTCCCACAGTGAATCAAGGCTGACACTGTGTAACCAGTAGAATATGAAATAAATGGCAATGTACAACTTCTGAGGCTAGATCATAAAATGGCATTTCAGCTCCATCTTGGTCTCTTGGATACTTCCTCAGGGAGAAGCCTGCTATCATGCCATGACGACACTCAAGAGAGCACATGAGAAACAGAGCTGAGGCCTCCTACCAACAGCCAGCACCAACTTGTCAACCGTTTGAGTGAGCCACTTGCAAAGTAGATGCCTCTTCTCTGGTCAGACTCTCAGTTGATTGATGGTTTGGTGGACATGTAACTGCAACCTCATGAGAGAGACCCTGAGCCAGAATCACCCAGCTAAGCCACTCCTGAATCCCTCACCCATAGAAATTGTGTGAGATAATAAATATTTATTGTTTTTTAAAGTTTTGGGGTAATTTGTTTTGCAGCAATAAATAACAAATATACAACAATAACATGAAATATAAATAAAAGTAATGTATTAAAAGGAAATTCAGAAATTCAGAGAATTGAAGGAAACACCAGAAAAGACTCAGGGACAGAGGCTAACTCTGGGGATCTAGAAAGTAGGAAATAATGATTTTCAGAGTTCATTTGTCCAAATGAATTGGTAATGACCATTTTTAGTTCCTCTTACATTCTGCTTGACATTCTATTAGAGATCCCAGGTACAGAGGGTCTAGTCAACTCTTGACCAAGAAAGAATGGAGTATCATGATTGGCATTCCCACTGAGTATGCAACAGGAGAACTGTAGTTCCCCAGAGGAAAACCAAGATGTTATTATTACAAAAGGAGTTATTGATGCTGATTAGGCAAAGGAAGAGATGTCAACTACCAACAGCCTGATAGTTCTTGAGATTGCCAAGTGGCTTGGTAACATCAGAGTTGATTCAACCCTGCGTAGAACAGCCATTATCCTGCATAGAATTTTTCCAAACACTATATATTCTCAAAAGTGTAATGCCATTAAAAGTGGTAAGAAAAAAAATAAGAAACCATTTCTGATTAATTTTGGAGATATTAGGTGTGGTCTTCATCTTGAGTGACTTCCACAATTGCTATTCTATATTAATTAGAATAGGCTCTAACAAGTAACGTAAAGTGTTACAATAGAGTCTTCTTTCTTGCTCAAACAGGAGTACTGGACAGGTAAATGGGGCACCAGGTGTCTCTCATCATTGTGGCAATTCAAGGATCAAAGCAAATGGATGCTCTGCCATCTTCAACACATGACTTCCAAGATTTTCTTGTGAAATAGTCCCATTTCAGCCAGTCAGTAGGGGGAAAGGTCATGGAAAAGCACAAATGAAATTTTTTTATGATTCAGTCTTACAGGAATGACCATTTCTTCTAACATCCCATTGGCTAGAACACAGTCACATGACTCCACCTAATTGCAAGGGAAGCTGGGAAATGTAGTCCCCAGCTAGACAGCCACATCCTAATACAACTTTATATTAAGGAAAGAATAGCATGGGTTTTTGGGTGATCTCCTAGCCATTTCTGCCACATATTAATCCCTTGGTCACTTCTTATTTTTTGTCAGCCCAGTATGTATTACATTATTAGTTTCCTTGGAGAGTAATAAGACCCCTGCTCAATACAATGTGCACACAAATGAAATCCAGGGTCTCTTCAAGATATTTACAAATGAACAGTTGGTTTTAGGACATGCCTCTCATACTGGTTAGGGCTTATGGTGTTTCTGATCCCATCATCATTTTAGGAATATCAGAGTGATTTTCAGCTCTATACCATAAAATGTGTGACATGGAAGTTTGTCCCCGTGGCATCAGTGTTGGAAAAAGTGCCAGATCTGGTTGCCACAGTTTTTCCAGATAATTGCAGTTTTGCTTCATTAACTCTTATTCAGCTGCAGGCTGACATGAGGCCTCTGAACCCTGGGTTATTTCAGTTCCTAGAATCTGTGGAGGCATCTTGGCTCAAGATACAGATTGGCTAAAAATACCGAAAAAAGAGAGAAAGGTATAGAGTCTACTTACAGCCAAGTACTGCACATGCTGAGATGTAAAAGAAAGCATTCCAGGCAAAGCATGAGTTTGGGGGCAGGGGATGCCAAGTTATTTAAAATTCATATGACTCTTTATTCAAGTAAAGTCACTGGAGGAAGTCCACTATAAAAGTGGAAATCTTGGGTTGAAGTTTGTGCTGCGTGTGTATGTGTGGACAGTGGAGAGAGGTGGCCGAGTATTTAGGGACCAGATCCCTAGCTGCTGCTTCTCCATGACTGCTCCAATCATTTACCTCATGGAACAAAAATGTTTAAGTCACCAAACTAGTATCTTAGGGCAAAGTAAGTAGGGCCTGCCTTAAAAATAACCAACCAATGGCCATGTTGCATTTGTACCTGCATGTCATGAGATGCTTTTCAGAGTCTTATTAAATAAATATATTGATTGTGGCAAATAGTTTGTCTGATAGAACTTAGAAGAGAATGATTAAAAGTGTAATTATATCTCTGAGAGAAGCTCTTAGTACTGGAATTGCAAGTGACTTGTTTTCCCACATTAAACTCCTGAATCCAACATAGTTAAGTTGTGAATGTCTAACTAGTATTTCAAAAGTAATATACAGAATAGACAGACTCTGATTTCCCCAGAGAACCTGCTCTGCTCTTCGTATTTCTCTTATCAGTTACAACAAAATGATCTGTACATTATCTCAGGCCGTCAACTCAAGGGTATCTTTTAGATTTCTCTCTGTTTCCCCACCTACTTCCAGTCTACATATGTCCTGTTGGCTCTGCCTCCAAAATTCTGATCTGACCACATCATACCATTTTGGCTGCCACCCTCGGTCCCCGGATACCTGCAGTCACTTTCTATTTGGTCTCCCTACTTCCACTATTACTTCCCTAGAATCCATTTTTCATGTGGCCGCTAGAGTGATGGTTTCTAAAATCCAGATCATGTCCAAATCAGATCATGTCACTTCCCTGCTTGAAAGCTGCCAATGCTACCTGTTGACATTAGAACACAACACAAATTTCTTACTCCTGCTTTTAAGACCTTATTACGTGGTCCTTGTCTAAGTTTTTGATCTCATATTTCTCTTCCCTTTGTTTGCTATGCTCAATATACATTGACCATTTCAGTTCTCAAAATCTTCAACTGTGTTTCTGCTTCTGAGTCTTTGTGCTGGCTTTTCTGCTGCCTGGGACACCCTCTCCCCAGATCTTACTATGCTTTGTTCCTTTTGATATTTCAGGTCTAGGCTTCTTTAAAAAGGCCTTCTCTGACCACCTCATACTTTATTCCATTACCCTGTTCTCTTTGCTTTATTACACTTAGCACTATCTGAAACTATTGTACTGAATTTCAGTTTTTATAGTTCACGTCCCATGAGTAAAATGAAGCTTCCTAAGAACAAAAACACTTATCTGTGTTAATCTCAGCTGTGGTGTGTATCCTCAGCATCTACAAGATGCCATATAGTAGGTGGAATATAGTAGGTGTTTACTTTGATAAACTGCTTCTCCAGGATGCAGGGCTCAGTTTGCAGCCTAGAAATGTCCTAAGGGATATAGAGGAGTCCCTAGCAATTGAGAGCAGAACAGGGAGAAACCATCAGACAGACCTCACCAGAGGAAGGACATATTCCTATCAGAAATGGCTATGCAGGTTGATGGGTGCTTATATGACCCCCAAAGCCTGAAACAGTTGCCTTTCATCCTTCACTATTCTTCCCCTTGAGGAATAATAACATCTCCAAAACAAGCTGGGAGTCATTGGGTCCATTATTCTCCTTCATTTCTTTCCATATCTGCAATAAATGACATTTAAGGGAAACAATGAAAAACGGTTTACTGTTTCCTACTGATAAGAGCAGAATTATTATAGTCAGACTGTTGTACTACACCACTGTAGTCCAAAACTGAAGAAGAAATGCTTCGGAAGGTGATCTGCCTCATAAAATCTCTTGACAGCAGTCTGTCACACTTTGGAACAGCAATGTATACTTAAAAATAAATGGAAATGGGGAGATACCCTTGACTCCAACATGAATGTCTTAAAGGAGACTGATGATAATTACATTCAGATGAGATATTTTTAACATGTCAGAAAACAGACCATGATATTTCAAGCATTGACCATGATGTTGCAAGCAATATCACATTCATGACATTTAAATCATTTATTCCCACCAGCATCCGTGGGTTGGCTGGGGGTCCACGGACCGATTGTGTGTTCAGTTGGCAGCTCTGCCTTGAGCTAAAGGTCTGGCTTAACTTAGCTCCTCACTCAGGGCTGGGCTCTGGCCTGCCCTAGTGTGTTTCTTCTGGAGTCCAGAGAATTGCCCTGGGGAAGTTTGTCATGGGGATGACAGAAATGCCGAAAATCAAGCAGAGCCTACTGAGACCTAGACTCAGCATTGTTCCACAGTTACTTCTACGCACATTCCATTGGCCAACACAAGTCGCATGGCCAAGCTGCCCCAAATCAAGGGTAGGGAGGGATACATTTCACCTATGATGAGGTCACAGAAAGGATGTGGGTACAGGGAGGGATGAAGAATTAGAGTCAAAAATTCAATCCAGTACAGTGTATAATCTAATAAATAAGCCCATAGAAAGTCCTGCCTAGTAGTGGAGTATATTCACGTATATGTGTAAATGCATACTTTCCATAAAATGTATATCAACATTTAAGACCATTCTAACAAGGTAACCTGATCTCCCTCAAAACTAGGTTTCAATGGTGAGCAATTTTGTAAGACAAAATTATGATGAATTCCTTGTAATTATTTCTAACCAGGAGTGCCAGTGGCAAGACCTCTTTTTGAAGAGTTGGCGCATGACTTGTTCTCCTGCATAAGCATTTTAATAACTCCCAGCTATTGAGACATTAATTTTTTTTTTTTTTGGCTTAGGAGACAGGCCTTGGAAACAATATTATTTTTCAAAGTGTTTTTTTGTTTTTCTTCACTCCTGTCATTCAAAGGGAGGCCTCACATATATTGACGAGTCTCAGGATGGGGTGGCAGATAAAAGTCTTTGGAAACCTTTGACAGGGACACTTTGGTTTCATTCAAGTGGACTTTCCCTGTTATGTGCTGCTGGTTTGGGGTCTGGAGCTCTGGCTCCCATTCTAGATGATTTGTGGTTTGTTTCCCACTCTCTAAAAAAACTGGGCTGTTATTTCTGTTCACTGTCAAGGTCAGTAGATGAGCCAGGTCTTCTTAGAATTTCAGAGGAACCATCCTATGGATGGTAGTGATGGGGGACTCGATGGTCCCACGTCTGCCTTTCCCTCACTCCATGTTCCATTCCAGGTTGCAGGGCAGTCTCCTGTCGAGACTTGTTTCAGGACTGGGTATCAGTCATTTATACACAATGATGAGTCACTTCTGTAAAGGATATTAACATTTAGGGCTCCTTAAAAAATTATGGGATGGAAAACTTTACCTGAAGCAGTAAGAAGTTACTGAACTCGATATAAACAAAGAAACCTGGGTGGACTGAAAATCTAGAACAGAGAGGGGCAGTAGAAAACCAAACTATATGTATATGTATATGTGATATGTAATGTAATACACACGTGTTACATATAAATATGTATACAAATCATATAATGTATAAAAATTAAGGAAATTTAAAATGCAGTATGTAAAAATATACTTTTTCCAAAAATACATATAAACCCAAAGCTACTTATTAAATACAGTCATGTTGCATCTGGGATGAAGGGAATGAGGATAGAGAATAGAAATGAAAGAGGGACTTCCCTGGTGGTGCAGTGGTTAAGAATCCGCCTGCCAATTCAGGGGACACGGGTTGGAGCCCTGGTCCGGGAAGATCTCACATGCTGCGGAGCAACTAAGCCCATGAGCCACAACTTCTGAGCCTGCGCTCTAGAGCCCGTAAGCCACAACTACTGAAGCCCGCGTGCCTAGAGCCTGTGCTCCACAACAAGAGAAGCCACCGCAATGAGAAGCCAGTGCACCGCAATGAAGAGTAACCCCCGCTCGCCACAACTAGAGAAAGCCCGCGCCCAGCAACAAAGAGCCAACACAGCCAAACAAATATATAAATAAATAAATAAAAAGAAACTGTATTAAAAAAAAGAGAGAGAATAGAGATGAAAGAGAATAAACAAATCAAATAGTTAAGGATGTGGTACAATGATGATCACATACCAGGAAATGAAGAATATGATCAACTCAGTCACCTGCCACTGAGATCAGAACCAAGCAAGAAAAGAAGAAAGGCGGGAAGGAGCCTAGGAAGACAGGAAGGAAAACAGGAGGTTTGCATACCTGTTATGGCATTTTCAGATGGTGGCCTAGCAGGAAGGAAAATATTTACCATTTGGGGCTGGTGAGCCACAGCACCCAAGGCACCTCATCCAGCACCCACCACATGGTTAAGCGCTCATTGAGTACTTTTGAACTGCATTGAACCTAACTGCCTCAAGGAGGCTGACTTCCCTGAATCCTTGAGTCCACATCCTTTAGGCTGACTTTATTCTCACTGTGAAGAACTGCCAGAACAAATGTTAGAAAGGATCATAAAGTCCTTTAATCTAACCACATCCAGTAGAGGACACTTTGTTTTTTGTTTGTTGAGGATCCACTCCTTGTCTTCTGCTGATGGGTCTCACATTTACTCTGGGAGAGCACCTCACCCCACTCTCATCCTATATGATTTGGATAAGGCTGAATTTTCCCTACTTGACCTTTTTGGAAGTGAACCAGCCCCACCATTGGAGTGGGATTTTTGTTTTTTTTTGAATTTTTGACTAATTCTTCATCCCTCCCTGTACCCACATCCTTTCTGTGACCTCATCATAGGTGGAGTGTATCCTTCCCCACCCTTGATTTGGGGCAGCTTGGCCACGTGACTTGCGTTGGATGTGTGATCCAATTCAGGACAATGTGATCTCAATTCTAGGACATTTGGGGAGAAAACATATTTCAGAAAAGTGGTGTGTTTCTATGGGGATTTCTATAGGATATATAAGGTTTGAGAGCCTAGGGCCACCATACATGAAGAAATCTTGCCTGAAAATTAGCCAGTGCAGAAAAGAGACAGAGAGATTCAGAAATAAGGAGGGAGGTAAGGAGGGAGGGAGAGAGAGAGAGAGAAAAGGAGGGGAAGGGAAGGGAGGAGAGGGGAGAGGAGAGGAAAGGAGAGGAGAGAAGGGAAGAGAAAAGGAGAGGGAGAGATAGGGAGATATCCTGGGTGTTACTTGCTTAAGTAGGTTTGAGTTGGACTTTTTTTTTTTAATTTTTTTTTAACCACTTCAAACCTTAGGAGTGGTGATTAACACATCCCAGAGTGAGTACAGCTCCTTGGAAATTTCACCCTCCAGTTGAGCTTCACTGAACTCATAGTGACAAGAACCCCCTCACATTTCCAAACGACCTTGCCCATCTCTGTACAGCTTGAACTATCAGGAAAATTTTATCCAATGTCTATCTTCCTGAAACTTTCCGGCATTGGTAGCCATTTTATAACTTACAGCTGCATAGAAAAATTTAATCCTTCTTTCAGCTATCATGTACCCACTTTGTCTCTTCTGCAGTGAAATACCTACCCCATTCTCGGGTTAAATCTCCAGTATCCAAACTAAATGCCATCAAGAACTTTTCTCATACAATAAACCAGTCTTACATTCCGTGTCTCAGTTATACTACCTGTGTCAATAATTATTGCTACATGACAGAGCGCCCCAAAATTCCAAAATTCAATGTCTTAAAAATCAGTAAGCACATATTGCTGTTTTCATGGCTCTGGGTCCCTTGGATGATTCTTCTGGTCTTAACTGAGATCACTGATGCATCTGTGGTCAGCTGTAGATGCAGCAGGCAGCCTGCTGATCTTGAGTGGACTGTCTAATATATATAGTGGTCACTTGTCTACCGACTGGTTTTCAGTGGTCGTGACTAAGGCAACTGGTTTCTCCTCCACGTGGTCTCTCACTCTCCAGAAGGCTAGCCCAGGCTTGTTCATGAGGAAGGAGTTTTCTGGAAGAGCAATACATGCAAGGCCTGGGGAGGCTTGGGCTCAAAGCCCATCACTCCTTCACCTTCTGTTGGTTAGAACAAGTCATGAGGCTAGTCCAGATTCCAGGGGAGGAGAAATAGACTCCACTTGTTAACCGGAGTTGCTTCAAAGTCCCATGGCAAAGGGTAGGGTGGAGCACTGGGGCCAGTTTTATAGTCAATGTAGCACAGAGACTAAAACCACAAACAAGTCCTTTAGGAGTTGTGTGGGGAAAGAAAAAGCCATCCTTCTATCCTCTGTCCTTCTAGATTCTTCTGGCTGGTTTAAGAATTAAATTTACAGGAGATAGGTTAGCAGGAGAAAATTAATTTCAGTTACGCACGTGGCGGTGGGCTGGGGGGTTCCATAAGAGCATGGGTCACAAGGATGGTTAGGCAATTGAAGCCTATACTCCATCTGAGAGAAGGACAAGGGGGTAGGGTATTTGGATGTAAAAGGGAAGGAAGTTCTTGAGTTATTTGTAATGAAATGGATGGACCTAGAGTTTGTCATACAGAGTGAAGTAAGTCAGAAAGAGAAAAACAAATACTGTATGCTAACACATATATATGGAATCTAAGAAAAAAAAAAGTCATGAAGAACATAGGCGCAAGACAGGAATAAAGACACAGACCTACTAGAGAATGGACTTGAGGATTTGGGGAGGGGGAAGGGTAAGCTGTGACAAAGTGAGAGAGTTGCATGGACATATATACACTACCAAACGTAAAATAGGTAGCTAGTGGGAAGCAGCCGCATAGCACAGGGAGATCAGCTCGGTGCTTTGTGCCACCTGGAGGGGTGGGATAGGGAAGGTGGGAGGGAGGGAGATGCAAGAGGGAAGAGATATGGGAACATATGTATATGTATAACTGATTCACTTTGTTATAAAGCAGAAACTAATACACCATTGTAAAGCATTTATACTCCAATAAATATGTTAAAAAAGAAAAAAAGAAAAAACAATCACAAGAAAAAATAAAAAAGGGAAGGAAGGCAAGTTACAGGAAGATGAAAGAGAAATGTTCGGTAAACAGATGTCTGCTGGGCCATGCAAAGACAATGGGACACAGAGAGGACTTTGACCAAACAGGCCTTACTAAGTTTTCCCCAGTCTACAACACCAAGTTCACATTATATTTTATTTATCTATAGGCTCTTTATCTAAATTCTTTGAGACAGTTAAGGGGAGGAGGTAAAAGCTCTTCCTGAGTCTTTTGTTTCTTAAAAACAATCAGCCCAAAGTAATCTTCAAGCCAAAGAGATACATTTTGGGGTAGCAACTTTTGTTCCCCTATGGTTTGATTTCATTAAATCTGCATTCTGTTTGTGTCTAATCCCAAGGTCTTAATCAGGATCAAAAATCACTTAAGTAAATTTGGCAAATCATAACTTATCTCCTAGCTCTTTCAACAGTAACTAAGAAGAAACATAGAAAGCAGAAAGAGCTAACCTCTATTTCAAATTCTCAATTGGTTTAAACATGTTGCATTTTATCAGGGTTTGGTTGAGGGAATAGAATGACTTTGGCTCCTGTTAAGATGTATTGAGTAAAGACCTTCTATTCACTTTCTGTCAGGAGCAAATTAGCAAAACCAAACCTTGGTTTGTGTATTTGTGTATTTGTATGTGTATTTGTATTGTAAGTGTATTTGTAAATATTGAAGACCTGCTCCAGTTTTCAGAAGACTGTCCTCACTGGCTTTACCTTAAGTCTGCACTGGATGATGATTTAATACTGAACAGACAGCTCTCTTATCAGATAGGGTTGGTTCTTCTATAAACACACATTCATTCATCCATCCATCAAACCAACATTTACAAAGTGCATCTTGCACAGAATAATATCGATTAGGCACACGATACAGTAAGTTAATGATTGTGACTTATCATGAGAAGGCAGGGTGGGCTTTAGCCTTTCTTTTTTTCTTTGAAAAATAACCAAATATTAATGGGACCTTTGAGTTGGGAAGAGCCTGCCAGGTCTGTGATGACTGGTTATAAATGTCATGGAAGGGACTTGCCCAGTATTTGTTGGGGACATGAGCTTTTGTGACTTTCGGTCTTACCTGGTTTAATGTTACTGGGACTGGAGCATGGAGCTTACCTTCAGTTTTGAAGTCATTTAGCATTTGACTCTAAAACACTTTTGACTTACGGAATAATATTCCAGAGCCTGGTAAGAAGGTTCAAACAATCTTTTCATCATAAGCAAAGTGGGAGATGAATCTGCAGCTAACTTTGTTGGAATCGGTTCCTGTGGGGTCTGTCAAAGTGAAAACACAGAGTCAGGCACTCTGTAAATTTAAGACTTTTCTAGTGGGCATTGGCTATATATGATTTTGCCCTTATATTTTAAGTTATAAATAATTCTGCTTATTTAAAAAATCCAGGCTGAAGGGACCTGGTTACATTAGAGATTATGTCTAATTCCTCCTAGTAACCCTAGAGAATTCTCTTAACTGAATTTATTCATCAATAAGTATAATGATTGTACTAAATAAGTCAATCTTGAATCTTCCTCTTAGATTTATAAGACTATATATTTATGCTGTTTATGGGAACCTCGGAGCCACTCTGCCATTCTGGGAGGGTGGACATCAGTGGCTTCATTTTACACACGAGAATGCTGAGATCACAGCCAAGGTGAAATTTGTAAGAGTAGAATCTAATATGGGAACTTGGAATGCTATTAAAAAGTCTTCCACAGCTTGCATCCAATTCTTCCACAGATTTCAACAGGGCATTGCTCTAGAGAGCTAATGGCTCCCAAAGATGCTTTGATCATAGCAAGATATTTAGTCAAGTTACCACCATCCCAGGGGGATCGATTCCCATCTGATGGGCCTTCCAGATGCAGGGGCTCTTTCAAATGTGTGTAAGTGAACCAAACAACACTGTTTGGTCTGGCCATTAGTATACTTACCATCACAGAGAAAGGAAGACACACAAAACCACAGTCCATAGACCTTGACCTCCATGGGTCCTGGTTTCCTTATCTGTAAAATGAGAGGGTTAGACTAGATGGTACCCAAGGTCCCTTCCTGTTCTGAAGTTCTGAGATTTCCTTTCCTAATAAGATCAACAATTGAGTTGTAGATAACAAATAGATTTCCTTTCCTTTTGGCCCAGTTTGAGTCAAATATTAATAAAGAGTCATTGCATACTAATTTATTTTTCTTCTCCATTCTAATATTTTAATTAAATGTCTACCTATTAAGTGTGTTTTCTGGGGAGGGTACTAAGACCATATAACCTTTTCTAAGCACTCCAATATAGAATGCAGACACACCATGAGCAATAAACCATATTACTCAGGCTTCTTCTCAGGCTTACTAAAGATAGATTTGGGGTTTTCTAGGAATGAACCAAGGTTCCACTCTCTTAAGGACTTCTCATGGGAAAGGATGGCTGTGTTCCTGTGAACTGTGTAGTGAACATTCTCAGTCACCATCAAATCCTGTTTATCAAAGCAGTGCTTCCATACTCCAGCTGCTGTGAGTGTCCAATGATAGGTGCTCTCTCTGTCCACCACCCCTTTTCTGAAGGACTGCCCTTGACCAAAAGTGCCAACTTCCCCAGAAGTTTATTTCCTCAACCTGGGGTGTCCTGCAGCTAGTATCTAACTGATGGCAGTGACCAAAGGCCAGCTCCTTGTCTCCAGGTGAGAGAAACTCTAGTGTAAACCCAGCTCCAGAACTCTCCATGGGATCAGGTGGAGGCTAGACTTTAGGTGAGACCACATCCTAGCTCCTTCTTCTGTCTCCTCTACTTCTCTTGCTCTCTTTTTCCTGAGAGACCTCTCGCAATGAATCACATACACTCCAGTTCCCTTCTCAAGCTCTGCCTTGAGGAAACGTGGCCTCGGGTCCTACAGCCACATAGCTCTCCCTTGGAGTTCAGGCATTACTTCCTGAGACTGTTTTTCCAAGTTTTCATAAGTCTTCATAACTATTTACATCTCTACACATTCAGGAGCCTTCATGGAGTAAAGGAAGGCAGCCACCCACTGTCCTGAGAACATGAGGGCACCTTGGGAAGTTGTTCTGGATGCACACAGAAACTTCCCTCAGACCACAGTCTGAGGAAACAGGACTTGGATGCTAAGTGGAAACTCTGAAGATCCCAGAGTGGCAAAGCAAAGGATCTCAGAGCCCCTTCTTAAGCCAGCAGGTCTCTGGTTGGCCTTTCACCAGTCCACCATCCAAGAAACTCATAACTAGAGACACTGTCCAGAGGGGAGGAGTGGATGCTGGTAGGTCGAGGGGCCACCACGCCAGGGTACCACAAGGGGAAGGTACCAGGGGCTGGAATCCAGTCTCACATCCCCTCAAGACAGTCTATGGCAACAGGGGCTGGAGCAGGAAGGGAAGCAGAATGAGCCTTGGAGGGAGATAGGATTTTGTTTCCAAAAGCACCGGGGAGGGGAGAGGATTCCTGAGAGTGAAGCAGAGGTGAAGGCTGAAGGCTGGCCCTGTCTAGGGAGGGCCTCCTCTCAGGCTGGGGATGGGAGGGCAGTGATTGGTGAAGATGTCGCCCTTCAGGAAAGGTAATAGGCAGCTGTTGTGAGGAGATGGCAAAGCTGTCGAGAGGAAAAAAGGAGACCCTGGATTTAGGGGTTATATGTGCTTAGATGGTGGGCCCCTGAGACATTCTGTGTGACCTGATGAAGGAAGACCAGGCAATAGTCTCTCTCCTATGGTGCCTGAGGAGGTCGGAAAGCAAGGACAGCCTGGGTTCAAATATCAGTGCGGAGGCTTATGATCTGTGTGGTCTTGGGGAGGTCAGTTCTGACATCTCTGAGCTTGTCTCCTCATCTACAGAAGGCAGAGAATGGTGCCTACCTTCTAGGGTGATGAAGGTCAGCTGCTTTGTCTGTGTAAAGTGGATGCAGGCATCTGTGAGTTAAAGGCTTTTGCACTGCTTAACATCCCTGGATTCTGGTACTGCCCTGGACCAGACCTTTTTCCTCAGCTCAGAGAAGTTAGGTTTTGGAAACAGATTTTCAATGGAGTAAAAATTAACTTTCATTAGTGGGCCAAATAATAGCCAACACAGCCATTTTCTACCAAAGATGTATTTGCTTAAACTGCCTGTGGTTTCACTATATATTTATTTATTTTTTATTCTCTAGCTTACTGCTTTCAATATGTTATTTGTACATAGGTCTTTGAACCTTGAAAATAGGTGGAGAACAGAGACGAGACAGAGAGACAGAGGGAGAAACAAGTGCTTCAGCTTCTCAGTGAAGACTCATGAGTTCATTTATGCTAAATAAAGCAATGATGCTGTTTGCTGTCTGCAAGGAAGCTGTTTACTGCAAGGAAGTGGCAGAGACTAGAGTGGGCAGCAGGAAACAGAAGAGAGGAAATGGTTTATAAGCCCCCAGAAAAAATATACAGATAGAAGTTGATGAAAAGTGCTGGGGGAAAAGGGTGCCTGATGTGATTCTTTTTCCAAAAGCGAAAGGGTATCATATGGCCAGGACTCACTTCTCTCTGCTGTTTCACATTCTTAGCGTAATTTTGCTGATTTTGAGAGGGCAACTCTAAATGCTTTAGAATCCTCAAAACCCTACTGTTGGTGAACAACTAAATGACTCCTGTGAATTTGAATTCTGCAAAAGGTGAAATCAACAGAAACTCGGAGAAACATGCAAAGGAAAGAAAACTCCAAGGACTTACTAGCTATTTTACAAACCAAAGCTAGGCTTCTTTTTTATTTTTTTCTTTTTCCTTTTGCTTGATCACAAGACAGTCCAGAGCAGGGAGCAAAACCCAGGGTTCACACATATATTTATTTAGTTAGCAAGGCATTCCTGTTTTTATAGCTCCAAGTTCTTAACTTTCTTGTTAGCAAATGTTAACAAGGTTTAAAATGTATAAACGGAGCTGTGGCATGTAAAAAATGTTGGCCTATCCTGGCTCCTTCTTCTTTTATACCCATGTTCAATGAAAACATCCTACTGACAGGCAGAATGTCTGGGCAACTTTATAGATAGTGTTCCCACCTCGGGGCCACAAGGTCACAGATTTGTTCCTGATTCTACTTTAAAAAAACATTCAACAATGGTAAGTTTGTATGTGCTTTTATGGGAGGGAGCTATTTTATATGATCCAAGATCTTAAAGATACTCCAAGGAATGTTGCATATATGCTAGGCTGCGAATTGGGAAGTCTGCTATGGTGCTCGCTATGAAATTGGGGAGCTTCGCTGAATCACAGGCAAAGACTGACTGTAATAATTCTCAGACACTGTGTCTACCCAAGGCCAGAAAGCACTTTGTTTTCATGGTGGTAATCAAAGTGCTTGAAAGGCATTTCAACCTGCTGTTCCAGTGTCAGTTTGCAGTGGCCATAAAAATGAAACAAGGCAAGAGGCGCAAAAAAAAAAAAAAAAAGGAAAAAGGGAAAAAGAAAAAAAACAGACCTCACTGTAATCACACAGACGTTTTGTAACTACCTTAGACACTGCAGGCCTTTCCTTCTTGGGTCGGGTGTAAATATGGCTTCTGAGAAGTCGTTCTTGGAATCCCCGAAGGCCCCTAAATAGGGAAGTGAAATAAGCCATCAACGCCATAATGAGCAATAAGCACAGAGGCACTCCTAATAGAGGGGATTAGGAAATAGCCCCGTTGGGTGGTTACCATGATTTTCAGAGGCATGTTGACCAAAGAACAAGGCACTCCAAATCTGATTCCTGGGTTCAATTACTCCTTCAATCTGAGTTGGCCATTATGACTTTCTCTGCCTGATAGCCTTTAGGAGAAGTATTGTGTCAGCTATAAGCCTAGATCTCAGCAAGGTTTTGCATTTCCACTTCTTCACTTAGACCCTGCCCAGCCATGTGAACAATCCAGGCTACTCACCTGACGGATGAGAGACCCCATGGAAGCTAGGGGCCATCCCAGCCAGGGTCACCCTAGGCCAGCCAGCTCCTAGTTCGCCTGGCTGACCAAAGGACTGTAAGGAAGTGATCGCAGATTCAGAAGGCAAGGATATAGACTCTACCTCTTGATGCAAAGTGGCAAAGTCACATTGGAAAGGGGCAAGGATACAGGGAGAGGCAATGACTTGCAGTTATTTTGCACAATCTTCCACATCTACTGCACGGTGCCACTATGCATATTGAAGGACTAAATATTTGCAAAGCATTTAAGAGTAGTGTCTGCACAGAATAAATGCTCAAGAATGTGAGCTAGCATTACTGTTTCTAAAATAGATGCCATAATGCGTGGGCGGCCTACTTAATGCCACTCTGCCCCTTACTCTTAGGAACTGATACTGACAATTCTCACAAACCCATGGTTCACTCTGGCAGCACACACAGGAACTGGAGTGAGAGAAAATGCAATCAAACCACATAGTGTGTGTTAATATACCCCTAACCATCTTTCTTTCCTTAATGGAAGCACCCCATTTGACAAGTCTCCCCACCTCACCCCACCCCCAAAAAAAGTATACGTTGTCTCTTCTCTTCAGACATTGACCAAAGGTTTCAATGGTAAAGATGACTCATACCTTAAAGAACGGGAAGAATTTCCTTTATTGCTTCTCAATCCATTGTCTCGCTCTCATGAAATTGCTGAATGACACCAGAGAATATAAAACCTGCCGAAGAAATAAGCACTGCATGACATGTGGCAGGGTTTCCAAGTCATCAGGAAAAACCTCAGATCAACTTGTTTCTCTGGAGACAGCACACATCCGGGGCTGTCCCGGTACCCCAGGACTCATAAAGCTCCTATCTCCAGGGCACAGGTGAGGCCTTCACATTCTTTGAGAACAACAGCCTGTTCATTTCCTCCATGGCTATAAAGTGGCTTTATTGGACTTCAGTATCTAAAGGAAACAGAGCTCTGGGTCAGAGGGCGCTTTTAGCAAGTCACTGGCCCCATTTAGAGACCAAACCTCAGGGATGTGGGGTTGGGAGGTGCTCTTGCACTCTTTGAAATGTAAGTCAATTTAAAGTTCAAAGGAAGCTTCCTGGCTTGATCATTGTTGTTGGGGGGAGATGCATTTATATAGTTAAAAATGCTTAGAAGATTTAGCTGTTATAGCATCAGCTATTACTAAGCAATGTTTCCCTGTGATTTGGCAACACAGACTGTACTACTCTAGAGGGAAAAGCAATTCGGATATTGAGGGAAACCCTTTGCCAACTACAGTGGGATTCACTATTTGGAAAGCCCAAGGATGGGTTGTCTTCAACGTCCTTCCCCATTAAGCATTAACTTCTATACAGATTAGGTGGGGGAGTCTCAATTCAAAGAGAAAAGCATCTGTTTATATGATCGGAGAAGTATATCTTCTGCTCAAAGTATGATTCAACCTACTGATTAAATTCTACATCTGTGTTTCCTAAAGTGTAGTCTGTGGCACACATGTCTTGAGGCAGGCTCCAAAAACAGGTAGTTCTCTGTGCAAATAGGTTGGAGAAACACTGCATGCTGTGTTTCACTCTTGTGCATTCACAGTGCACTTTGGTCTGTTGAAGTTTTAGAGAAGTCAGGCAATATAGAAACATGTTTTATACCAACCCAACGTTTCCAGAAGATGTATAACCTTTGTTTTCTATTTTAATTACGTGAACTTAAACGTCTTGAGAGAGATCAAGTAGACTTTGAGTGATCACCACTACAGTATGAGTAAATCAGATGACCATAACATACTTTGGAGCAAGCTGTTGTAGGTATGTCACACAATTCAGCGTCTTTGGAAAATGCTAGGCACAACAGTTAGATGACTTTCATGGTTTCAGACAGACTCTTAGTTGTAAGTTGTTTTATAATGTGGGCCTTCTGTTTGAATTGGAATAAGTCTAAACAATGCATTGGAAATAAGTTTAAGGAAGAAATGTCTGAAACAAATTATTAATAAGATTAAGGTACGTATACCTAGGGTATAGCATTGCTACAATTGAAGGCAGGTAAATTCTGATACTGGGGCCACCAGTGGTTCTAGAAATATCTATGAAAGGGGATTCTTCCCTATGATCTCCCTTGTTCCTTATTCAACTTGTCTTATTATCTCTCTTGCTGGACCTTTGCTGTTCCAGACATCTACTTTGTCATTCTGCAGCACGGGCATATGCAGTCGACCTGGACAGATTCAAAGTTAGTACTCAAATGCCTTTGCCGTTCTTCCTGGTATTCCTTTGCCTTGTACTCCTAAGGTCCTCAAGACGGATTCTGCTTCTTGCTAAAGTTTTCAATTAAACAAACAAGCAAGCAGAAAAACCTAAAGGGGATCACACGTTTGTCTGTGATGTGGTTGAGGAGATTTCACTCAGGTTTCTTTGCTTTGGGCTGAAATATGATCATGTCATCTCATTTTGATTATAAGCACTGACTAGGATTTATATGTGTTATTTTTAAAATAAGGAAAATAGAAAAATTAATAGACAAAAGTTCTTTTTCAAAAACATGGGATCGATGTTGGTGATGGGGATTTGGCGATAATGGAGCAGTCTTCGGATGGTCAAAGGTTAGTAAACAACACTCCCCCACCTTTCTCTTTCACCTGATCCCCTCTATAGTATATTTTATCCCTCGGCTTCCCAATACAGTATATAAAGAACAATGTAGCCCTATATGTTGCCCGCTAAAGACTCTGTTGACCTAAATTTTGTTTCACCTGACTCTGGCATTTATTTTCTAGAACAAAAGTCAGGCTCTGTATCTGGTTACTTTTATATGGTGCTGTCAACACTGAGACCAACTCAGCAATGGAAACAATGCCCTATTTATTTTATACATCTTTATTGAAGTATAATTGCTTCACAATGCTGTTTTGGTTTATGCTCTACAACAAATGAATCAGCCATACGCATACATATATCCCCATATCTCCTCCCTCCTGAGCCTCCCTCCCACCCCTCTAGGTGGTCACAAAGCACCGAGCTGATCTCCCTGTGCTATGTGGCTGCTTCCCACTAGCTAGCTATTTTACATTTGGTAGTGTATATATGTCCATGCCACTCTCTCATTTCGTCCCAGCTTCCCCTCAGCCCCCCGTGTCCTCAAGTACATTCTCTATGTCTGCGTCTTTATTCTTACCCTGCCACTAGGTTCATCAGTACCATTTTATTTTTTTTAGATTCCATATGTATGCGTTACCATACAATATTTCTTTTTCGCTTTCTGACTTACTTCATTCTGTATGATAGACTCTAGGTCCATCCACCTCACTACAAAAAACTCAATTTCATTTATTTTTATGGCTGAGTAATATTCCATTGTATATATATATATATATGCCACATCTTCTTTATCCATTCATCTGTCAATGGGCATTTAGGTTGCTTCCATGTCCTGGCTATTGTAAATAGTCCTGCAATGAACATTATGGTACATATCTCTTTTTGAATTCCAGTTTCTCAGGGTATATGCCCAGTAGTGGGATTGCTGGTTCATATGGTAGTTCTATTTTTAGTCTTTTAAGGAACCTCCATAGTGGCTGTATTAATTTACATTCCCACCAACAGTGCAGGAGGGTTCCCTTTCACCACACTCTCTCCAGCATTTACTGTTTCTAGATTTTTTGTTAATGGCCATTCTGACCTGTATAAGGTGATACCTCACTGTAGTGTTGATTTCCATTTCTCTAATAATTAGTGATGTTGAGCATCTTTTCATGTGCCTCTTGGCCATCTGTATGTCTTCTTTGGTGAAATGTCTATTTAGGTCTTTGGCCCATTTTTGGATTGGATTTTTTGTTTTTCTGATATTGAGCTCCATGAGCTGTTTGTATATTTTAGAGATTAATCCTTTGTCCATTGTTTCATTTGCAAATAATTTCTCCCATTCTGAGGGTTGTCTTTTTGTCTTGTTTATGGTTTCCTTTGCTGAGCAAAAGCTTTTAGGTTTAATTAGGTCCCATTTGTTTAGTTATGTTTTTATTTTCATTAATCTAGGCGGGTCAAAAAAGATCTTGCAGTGGTTTATATCAAAGAGTGTTTTTCCTGTGTTTTCCTGTAAGAGTTTTAAAGTGTCTGGTCTTACATTTAGGTCTTTAATCCATTTGGAGTTTATTTTTGTGTATGGTGTTAGGCAGTGTTCTAATTTTATTCTTTTACATGTAGTTGTCCAGTTTTCCCAGCACCACTTATTGAAGAGGCTGCCTTTTCTCCATTGTATGTTCTTGCCTCCTTTGTCATAAATTAGGTGACCATATGTGTGGGTTTATCTCTGGGCATTCTATCCTGTACCATTGATCTATATTTCTGTTTTTGTGCCAGTACCATACTATCTTGATTACTGTAGTTTTGTAGTATAGTTTGAAGTTGGGGAGCCTGATTCCTCCAGCTCCATTTTTCTTTCTCAAGATTGCTTTGGCTATTCGGGGTCTTCTGTGTTTCCGTACAATTTGTAAGATGTTTTGTTCTAATTCTGTGATGAATGCCATTGGTGGTTTGATAAGGATTGCATTGAATCTGTAGATTGCTTTGGGTAGTATAGTCATTTTTACCATATTGATTCTTCCAATCCAAGTACATGGTATATTTCTCCATCTGTTTATGTCATCTTTGATTTCTTTCATCAGTGTTTTATAGTTTTCTGAGTACAAGTCTTTCGCCTCCTTAGGTAGGTTTATTCCTAGGTACTTTATTCTTTTTGTTGTGATGCTAAATGGGATTGTTTCCTTAATTTCTCTTTCTGATTTTTCGTTGTTAGTATATAGGAATGCTAGAGACTTCTGTGCATTAATTTTGTATCCTGCAACCTTACCAAATTCATTGATTAGTTCTAGTAGTTTTCTGGGGGCATATTTAGGATTTTCTATGTATCATGACATCTGCAAACAGTGACAGTTTTATGTCTTCTTTTACAATTTGGGTTCCTTTTATTTCTTTTTATTCTCTGATTGCTGTGGCTAGGACTTCCAAAACTATGTTGAATACGAATGGTGAGAGTGGACATCCTTGTCTTTTTCCTGATCTTAGTGGAAATGCTTTCAATTTTTCACCATTGAGTATGATGTTTGCTGTGGGTTTCTCATATATGGCCTTTATTATGTTGAGGTAGGTTCCCTCTATCCCCATTTTCTGGAGAGTTTTTATCATAAATTGCTGTTAAATTTTGTTGAAGTTTTTTTCTGCATCTATTGAGGTGATCACATGGTTTTTATTCCTTAATTTGTTAATATGGTGTATCACATTGATTGATTTGTGTATATTGAAGAATTCTTTCATTCCTGGGATAAATCCCACTTGATCATGGTGTGTGATCCTTTTAATACATTGTTGGATTCTGTTTACTAGTATTTTGTTCAAGATTTTTGCATCTGTGTTCATCAGTGATATTGATCTATAGTTTTCTTATTTTGTGATATCTTTTTCTGGTTTTGGTATCAGGGTTATGGTGGCTTTGTAGAAAGAATTTGGGAGTGTTCCTTCCTCAGCAATTTTTTGGAAGAGTTTGAGAAGGATCGGTGTTAGCTCGTCTCTAAATGTTTGATAGAATTCACCTGTGAAGCCATCTGGTCCTGGACTTTGGTTTGTTGGAAGATTTTAAATCACAGTTTCAACTTCATTACTTGTGATTGGCCTGTTCATATTTTCTTTCTTCCTGCTTCAGTCTTGGAAGGTTATACCTTTGTAAGAATTTGTCCATTTCTTCCAGGTTGTTCATTTTATTGGCATCGAGTTGCTTGTAGTAGTCTCTTAGGATGCCTTGTATTTCTGCAGTGTCTGCTGTAACTTCTCTTTTTTCATTTATAATTTTATTGATTTGAGTACTCTCTCTCTTTGTCTTGATGAGTCTGGCTAATGGTTTATTAATTTTGTTTATCTTCTCAAAGAACCGACTTTTAATTTTATTGATCTTTGGTATTGTTTTCTTTGTTTCTATTTCCTTTATTTCTGCTCTGATCTTTATGATTTCTTTCCTTCTGCTAACTTTGGGTTTTGTTTGTTCTTCTTTCTCTAGTTCCTTTAGGTGTAAGGTTAGATTGTTTATTTGAGATTTTTCTTATTTCTTGAGGTAGGCTTGTATAGCTATAAACTTCCCTCTTAGGACTGCTTTTGCTTTCTTCCATAGATTTTGGATTGTCATGTTTTCATTGTCATTTGTCTCTAGGTATTTTTTGATTTCCTCTTTGATTTCTTCAGTGATCTCTTGGTTATTTAGTAATGTATTTTTTAGCCTCCATGTGTTTGTTATGTTTTTTTTCCCTGTAAATCATTTCTAATCTCGTAGTGTTGTGGTCAGAAAAGATGCTTGATATGACTTCAATTTTCTTAAATTTACTGAGGCTTGATTTGTGACCCAAGATGTGATCTATCCTGGAGAACGTTCTGTGCGCACTTCAGAAGAAAGTGTAATCTGCTGTTTTTGGATGGAATGTCCTATAAATATCAATTAAATCTATCTGGTCTATTGTGTCATTTAAAGCTTCTCTTTCCTTATTTATTTTCTGTTTGGATGATCTGTCCATTGGTGTAAGTGAGGTGTTAAGGTCCCCCACTATTATTGTGTTACTGTTGATTTCCTCTTTAATAGCTGTTAGCAGTTGCCTTATGTATTGAGGTGCTCCTATATTGGGTACATATATATTTATAATTGTTATATCTTCTTCTTGGATTGATCCCTTGATCATTATGTAGTGTCCTTCCTTGTCTCATGTAACATTCTTTTTTTTTGTATTATTTTATTTTTTTTTGCGGTAGGTGGGCCTCTCACTGTTGTGGCCTCTCCCGTTGTGGAGCACAGGCTCCGGACGTGCAGGCTCAGCAGCCATGGCTCATGGGCCCAGCCGCTCCGTGGCATGTGAGATCCTCCCAGACCGGGTCACGAACCCTGTCCCCTGCATCGGCAGGTGGACTCTCAACCACTGCGCCACCAGGGAAGCCCAACATTCTTTATTTTGAAGTCTATTTTATCTGATATGAATATTGCTACTCCAGCTTTGTTTTGATTTCCATTTGCATGCAATATCTTTTTCCATCCCCTTACTTTCAGTCTCTGTGTGTTCCTAGGTCTGAAGTGGGTCTCTTGTAGACAGCATAAAGATGGGTCTTGTTTTTGTATCCATTCAGCAAGCCTGTGTCTTTTGGTTGGAGCATTTAATCCATTCATGTTTAAGGTAATTATCAATATGTATGTTCCTATGACCATTTTCTTCATTGTTTTGTGTTTGATTTTGTAGGTCCTTTTCTTCTCTTGTGTTTCCCACTTAGAGAAGTTCCTTTAGCATTTGTTGTAGAGCTTGTTTGGTGGTGCTGAATTCTCTTAGCTTTTGCTTGTCTGTAAAGCTTCTGATTTCTCCTCCATTGAATCTGAATGAGATCCTTGCCAGGTAGAGCAATCTTGGTTGTATGTTCTTCCCTTTCATCACTTTAAATATATCATGCCACTCCCTTCTGGCTTGTAGAGTTTCTGCTGAGAAATCAGCTGTTAACCTTATGGGAGTTCCCTTGTATGTTATTTGTCGTTTTTCCCTCGCTGCTTTCAGTAATTTTTCTTTGTCTTTAATTTTTACCATTTTGATTACTGTGTGTCTCAGCGTGTTTCTCCTTAGGTTTATCCTGTATGGGATTCGTTGCACTTCCTGGACTGGGGTGGCTATTTCCTTTCCCATGTGAGGGAAGTTTTCGACTATAATCTCTTCATATATTTTCTCTGGTCCTTTCTCTCTCTCTTCTCCTTTTGGGACCCCTATAATGCGAATGTTGCTGTGTTTAATGTTGTCCCAGAGGTCTCTTAGGCTGTCTTCATTTCTTTTCATTCTTTTTTCTTTAGTCTGTTCCACAGCAGTGAATTCCACCATTCTGTCTTCCAGGTCACTTATCCGTTCTTCTGCCTCAGTTATTCTGCTATTGATTCCTTCTAGTGTAGTTTTCATTTCAGTTAGTGTATTGTTCATCTCTCTTTGTGTGTTCTTTAATTCTTCTAGGTCTTTGTTAAACATTTCTTACATCTTCTCAATCTTTGCCTCCATTCTTTTTCCGAGGTCCTGGATCATCTTCACTATCATTATTCTCAATTCTTTTTCTGGAAGGTTGCCTATCTCCACTTCATTTACTTGTTTTTCTGGGGTTTTATCTTGTTCCTTCATCTGGTACGTAGCCCTCTGCCTTTTCATCTTGTCTATCTTTCTGTGAATGTGGTATTTGTTCTACAGGCTGTAGGATTGTAGTTCTTCTTGCTTCTGCTGTCTGCCATCTGGTGGATGAGGCTATCTAAGAGGGTTGTGCAAGTTTCCTGATGGGAGGGACTGGTGGTGGGTGAACTGACTGTTGCTCTGGTGAGTAGAACTCAGTAAAACTTTAATCTGCTTGACTGCTGATTGGTGGGGCTGGGTTCCCTCCCTGTTGGTTTTTTGGCCTGAGGCAACCCAACACTGGAGCCTACCTGGGCTCCTTGTTGGGGCTAATGGCAGACTCTGGGAGGGCTCACGCCAAGGAGTACTTCCCAGAACTTTTGCTGCCAGTGTCCTTGTCCACACGGTGAGCCACAGCCACCCCCTGCCTCTGCAGGAGACCCTCCAACACTAGCAGGTAGGTCTGATTCAGGCTCCCCTGGGGTCACTGCTCCTTTCCCTGGGTCCTGATGCACACAGTACTTTGTGTGTGTCCTCCAAGAGTGGAGTCTCTGTTTCCCCCAGTCCTGTCGAAGTCCTGCAATCAAATCCCAGTAGCCTTCAAAGTCTGATTCTCTAGGAATTCCTCCTCCTGTTGCCGGACCCCCAGGTTGAGAAGCCTGATGTGGGGCTCAGAACCTTCACTCCAGTGGGTGGACTTCTGTGGTATATGTGTTCTCCAGTCTGTGAGTCACCTACCCAGCAGTTGTGGGATTTGAAATTACTGTGATTGCACCCCTCCTACTGTCTCATTGTGGCTTCTCCTTTGTCTTTGGATGTGGGGTACCTTTTTTGGTGAGTTCCAGTGTCTTTCTTTCAATGCTTGTCCAGCAGCTAATTGTGATTCTGGTGTTCTCACAAGAGGGAGTGACAGCACATACTTCTACTCCGCCATCTTGGTTCAGGGCCAGCTTTGCCTCTGTGTCTTGTTTTTGTATCCTTTCAGCCAGTCTGTGTCTTTTGGTTGGGGCATTTAATCCATTTACATTCAAGGTTATTATTGTTATGTATGTTCCTATTACCATTTTCTTAATTGTTTTGGGTTTGTTTTTGTGCATCTTTTTCTTCTCTGTGTTTCCCACCTAGAGAATTTTCTTTAGCATTTGTCGTAAAGCTGTTTTGGTGGTGCTGAATTCTCTTAGCTTTGGCTTGTCTGAAAAGATTTTGATTTCTCCATCAAATCTGAATGAGATCCTTGCTGGGTTGAGTAATCTTGGTTGTCGGTTTTTTCCTTTCAGCTCTTTAAGTGTATCCTGACAGTCCCTTCTGGCCTGCAGAGTTTCTCCTAAAAAATCAGCTGATAACCTTATGGGGATTTTTTTGTATGTTATTTTTTGCTTTTCCCTTGCTGCTTTTAATATTTTTCTTTGAATTTAATTTTTGATAGTTTAATTAATATGTGTCTTGGTATGTTTCTCCTAGGGTTTACCCTGTGTGGGACTCTCTGTGCTTCCTGGACTTGGGTGACTATTTCCTTTCCCATGTTAGGGAAGTTTTCCACTATAATCTCTTCAAATATTTTCTCAGACCCTTTCTTTTTCTCTTCTTCTTCTGGGACCCCTATAATTCAAATGTTGGTGCATTTAGTGTTGTCCCAGCGGTCTCTGAGATTGTCTTCTATTCTTTTCATTCTTTTTTCTTTATTCTGCTCCTCAGCAATTATTTCTACCATTCTGTCTTCCAGTTACTTATTCATTCTTCTTCCTCAGTTATTTTGTTATTGATTCCTTCTAGTGTATTTTTCATTTCAGTTATTGTGTTGTTCATCTCTGTTTGTTCTTTAGTTCTTCTGATCTTTGTTAAACATTTCTTGCGTTTTCTCAATCCATGCCTCCATTCTATTTCCAAGATTCTGGATCAACTTTACTATCATTACTCTGAATTCTTTTTCAGGTTGATTGCCTATTTCCTCTTCATTTATTTAGTCTTTTAGGTTTTTACCTTGCCTCTTCATTTGTGACATATTTTTTTTGCCATCTCTTTTTTTTTTTTTTTTTTGATGGATGGGATTGTGTTCCTGTCTTACTGACTGTTTGGCCTGAGGCTTCTAGCACTGGAGTTTGTAGGCTGTTGGGTAGAGCTGGGTCTTGGTGCTGTGATGAGGACCTCCCAGAGACCTCATTCCAATAAATATTCCTTGGAATCTGCAGTTCTCTGTTAGTCCAGCAGTT
This sequence comes from Lagenorhynchus albirostris, assembly GCF_949774975.1. Classification (NCBI taxonomy): domain Eukaryota; kingdom Metazoa; phylum Chordata; class Mammalia; order Artiodactyla; family Delphinidae; genus Lagenorhynchus; species Lagenorhynchus albirostris. The sequence continues at coordinate 38,597,184 of NC_083109.1, read as the reverse complement.
TGGACTTGGCGCTCCCACTGCAGGAGCTTTGGCCCAACCCCTGGCTCATGAACCAAGATCCCATAAGCCATGCACGGTGGCAAAAAAAAAAAGAAGAAAAGGAGAAGACCAATAACAAAGAGTAAAAAATAAAATTAGACGAGGAAACTAACAGATATGTTAGAAAGAATATAAATATTAAAATATAGATGAGATAACAACTGGAAGGTAAAACAGAACCACAATAGTAAAAAAGAGGAGAGAAAAAAAAAGGCGGAAAATGCCTTGGCTGTGTGTGGTGGGGCTTAGGCATGGGCGGGGTTTAGGTGGTGGGCAGGGCCTATGCTTAGGATCCACAGGGCTGGAAAAGGCCCTGGGGGTGTTGGTGGTGGGGCTTAGGCTCAATACAACAGAAAGGGCCCAGGCATACCTTTCATCTCTGAGAGCTGGGGACCTGGCCTAGGAGCCCAGGAAGCCTGCAAATGCCCTCCGTTCCTCTCCTGCTCCTCTGGTCCTGGAGGGCCCCTCCCACCTACCTCTCCTGTTCTCCCCTGGCCTCCATCCTATGCCCCCAGGACCAACATGGCCTGGAGGGGCCTTGGAGGGCAGGGGACCTGGCTTGGGAGCCCAGCAGGCTTCCTGGCCCAAGTGGTCAGGGCAAATGCCCTCTTCTCCTCTGTTCCTGGAAGGCCCCTCCCACCTACCTCTCCTGTTCTACCCCAGCCTCCCTGCTACATCCCCAGGACCAATATGGCCTGGAGGGGGCCTCTAAGGGCATAGGACCCGGGCCAAGAGCTGGGTAGCCTTCCTTGGCCCATAGGGCAGGGGAAATGCTAGGCGTACTCCCCCCTGATCTGAGCCCCCAAGGGTCCCTCCAGGTGTGGGAACCCCTCCCAGCCAGCCCTCATGGGCTCCTGTCTTGTCTGGCCTCCACTTCTCCTCCCTCCTCAGTCCCCCCCACATCCTACCAGGTCACTTGGGGGTTAATCCCACCTCCTTGGGCATCGAGGTCCCCCACCAGCATCTGGCAGGCACCCTAGTTGTGGGGAGACGGATACTCCATGTCTTCCGGTGCTGCCATCTTGACTCCGCCCAATGCTGTTTTTAAATAGCTGGCATTTCTAACTTTTTTTTACATTTAAAAAAATGTTTAATAGAAATATCCCTCAAATTTAGGACTGGACCGTAACTGGTTTCTCCCCTACACATCAAGGTGAATAAGCAAAGAGCCTATCATTAATTGCATACATGTATCTGATTTTCTGTTGGGTTAGTTAAATTGAGGCATTTAATTGTGCTGTAGAAATTGGCGAGACTTGTGTATGAAAAGTTTTCTTTTAAGTGAAAAAAAAGAGTAGTAGTTGGAGGATGGTCTCATTCAGATTTTTTGAATTTTGTCTCCAGCAAGTTATAAACCCAGAATCATCTCAGCTCTGTATTATGGGAAATCTCAACTTTCACCACATATTTCTTTTTTTTTTTAACTTTTTATCTTATATTGGAGCATAGCTGATTAACAATGTTGTGACAATTTCAGGTGCACAGCAAAGAGACCCAGCCATACATATACGTGTATCCATTCTCCGCCAAACTCCCCTCCCATCCAGGCTGCCACATAACATTGAGCAGAGCAATTTCTTTTTTAAAGTGTTCTTCATAAATTGGTTTTTGTTGTTATTTTGTGTTCCTTCACTGCTCCATAAGTCCTTCCAATACAGGTGGACTCTGTAGAATGCTCTTTTTCCTTTTAAATAATCCATTCTAAATGACTCAGTGGTAAACACTTCAATCCAGTGCCATCTCTGGCTCGATGAGAATCGCTTTCAATCCACTGCTGGATCCACTTATTGAGAAGATTAGCTTTAGAACTTGGGATAGAGGAGGGTCTGCATCTGCTCATCCAAATTGAGAGTGTTAAGATAAGGCCCAAGCTGACTCAACTCTTGGTGCGTGCCTGCGTGCGTGCGTGCGTGTGTGTGTGTGTGTGTGTGTGTGTGTGTGTGTGTGTGAGAGAGAGAGAGAGAGAGAGAGAGAAAGTGTTTTAATTTGCTTGATTTGCTTTTTAGCTGAAGCTGTTTAATTATGAAGGAACAAATTTAAAACTCAACTAATCAACTGGTTTAACATAGTTCTCTTGAGGCTAAACTTTAGGTCAGACTGAATTCTGCAGTATGTCCTCTGCCACAGACCTGTGGTCCTCAAAACTTGCTGATAATCACAAAACATGCGATTTGCCTGAGGAACTTTTCCAGGAAGCTGGGATGGGGGAGAAGGAGAACTTTTTAAATTACAGAAAATCAGGACTTCCCTGGCAATCCAGTAGTTAAGACTCTGAGCTTCCACTGCAGGGGGTGTGGGTTCCATCCCTGGTTGGGGAAGTAAGATCCTGCATGCCACGTGGTGCAGCCAAAAAAATAAATTAAGTGAAATAAAATCCTTGAGAATAATGTAAAGTAACTGAGTTTCCACCACCAGATTGATAATTCATTAAGCTACTCAAATAGTTAAGCAAACATTTACTGAGAACTGCTATTTGACAGACTCAATTGTAGACAGCAGTAAAAGAAGCAAAATTTCAGCCATCCAGGACCTGATATACTAGTGGAGGAGATGGAAGAATATAGACAGCTGATGGACTTTATATATATGTATACACACACACACACACACACACACACACACACACATATGACAAAGCAAGTTTAGGAGAGAAGAGAGATGGAGAAAAGGACTGTCCTATGTTAGAAAAAATGTTCAAGAAAACCATATCTGATAAGATCACATTTCAGGTGATGATTATTTGATGATTATTTTGTTATAGTCTCTTTTGAAGGTATTTTTAAAACTTAAATGCATTAGTGTAGATATAGTGGAAACATTTTTACATATATACATATATATGTGAAGAATACGTAATTTTTGTGTATATATTTAAAAATGTTATCTACATACACTCTATTGCTCATTGTACTGCATCTTGCTTTTTTCATTCCACTTTAGCTTTTCTATATCAGTGTGGATCTACATTGATGAATACTTCATTCATATTAACTGATGTATAGTATTCTATAGAATGATTGAATCATAATTCATTTCTCTCTTTCCCCATTGGTGGACCTCTGGGTGTTTTTACTTCTCACTGTCACAAGCAGTGCCTTAACAAGCTTCCTTGAGCCTGTCTCCTTGTGTACATGTGGAACATTTTCTCTGGGTATATATGTAGAGGTAGAATTACTAGGTTACAGGGAAGGGGAAGTTTTTTTTTAATGCAGACTGCCAAATCCCATCCCAGATGTCCTGAATCACAATATCTGACAGCAGGTCTTGGGCATCTGTATTTCTTAAAAAGCTCTTCAGGAAATTCAGATACAATCTTCCAAGGGACCCATGTTTTGGAACCCATTACTCTAGCCCACATGAATCCATCTCACACATGGATTAGTAAAAGAATGAGAGATGAATACGCTCTTCCTGGCAGTGAGAATAATCTTTGTGTGTCCCTCCATTGGGCCCCAGGAGAGGCTGCTCTTGGTGTCCTCCCAGATACACTTTCCGGGCTTGTGTACCCATCGGCCAGCTGCTGGGAGTGTTGGCTTCTGAGGGCTCCCAGCTGCCCATCTCCAAAGAACTGCCTTCAGCAGGAATCATCAGCCTGAAGGTTGTGACCTCTTTGCCCCTCCTCCCTCCAGTAAGCTCAGCTTAAGACTGACTGAAACTGGAGTATAAAGAGCTGGTCCACCTGCCTCAATTCTGTGGTTCAATTCATGCTGCAGTGCTCCCCAGGGAATCAGGCTGAGGCTGGACTCAATCTCAGCCCAATCCCCCCGCCTTCCTGCTTCCCTCACTTCCCTTCTCCTGGGAGTCTGGCATCAAAATATCAACTGCACCTGATGCCCTGCTTTAAGCCATGCCTCTAGGGAACTTAAACCAAGTCCACTCTTTGCTCATTTTCTCACTATTTTATCTTTTTCTCTACTTTCTGTTCTGTTACTTCTGTTTGCCCTTTTGCTTTTCTGCTGCTCATTACCTTATACTTACCTGTTGCACTTGATCTTTGAAGAAAACATAGAAAATAAAGCAGCAATTTCTGTTTTCAGTTTTAACAAATGCACCAAGTTAGCTCATTCTGGGGATCAGACCTGCAGACATATCACCTTCGACTTCCACCCTGCTATCTGACCACCTGGTGGACCGATGAAAGCCTGAGCCCTTGGTGCCATTAAGGGTAATATTGACCCCTTTCCCCAGCTCCTTGCGGCTTCCCCTGAACCCTCTGAATTGCAAGTTTGTCCTACATTCTCAGAATGTGTCGACATGGTAAACATGCTGCCAGCAACCCTTTCCTACTAAACAAATGCACCGCCTACCAGAAATGAGGAAATGTTGCTGCCCCTCAGGTGCCACGGAAGCACTTCCTCGGTGGGATTGAATCTGCCCCAATTGGGCTTGGGGCCCTGGGGCAAAGCCCACCCCACACCCTCACCTCCTGTGCAGGCATAACTTCCTGTTACATCCTCAGGCCAGTGAGTTTGCTGTCACAGGATGTTTAGAAACACGTGGCTGACTTGCCCTTATTTTATAACAATAAAATAAGACATGTAGGCTTTGGAGCTCTACATCAAGCATTCATCTATGCTTTGAAGTCACAGCCAGGAAAATCCTCAGGCCCTTTCAAACCAGCCGTGTTTCAAAGGGAGTGGCAGAAGGACTTGAAAGACGAGCCTCTTCCTCTCCAGCAGGCTATGCTGTGGGGCACACTCACAACCGAGATCTTCCCCCCACAGTAAAAGCTGGTAATGTTCAAGGACATAGACTCCTGGGAGACCAAAGGTTTGGTTCCACCCTGGAGAGCTTTGCGTCCAATAGGAAATGTGACTTCTGGGCCTCAAGCTGTTCAAGAGGGAATTATCTGGTCTGCCTGGAAACTCAGAACTAATCCTACCGAGGCTGGATCCCCACAGCTGCAGCCTGGGCAACCTCCCCAAACTGACAGGCGCAGATGTGCTTTCACAGGTAGAAAGGGATTATCTCAGTCCCACTGCCTTTGTTCATATCTTCACTCAAAATTTTCCATCGTGCGGGGTTTGACAGAGAGAAAGTTCGTTGCAATCCTGCCTCTAAATTCTTGCTTCTAGCTGGGGGAGGATTTATCTCAAACCCCCATTGTCTTTCCCACTACCATTAACTCCTGGGGCTCCGTGCGGGACAAAAATTTTGCAAAAATGGTTCATCTTCCACTAGAATCCAATTTGTGGTTACAAGTAAGTGCAGATCTTCTGAACCTCTGATCTTCTGGAATCTGGATTCTTAACTACTGAGCCAATTGAAAATAGGTCTATTTTTACTGGCCAAATTTTACCTCCCTGAATTTAATATTTACTTTCATGGTCCTTCAGGATTTGCTGGAAAATTCTGCATAATCAGATTCCTAGTTATAAACCTTCTGGGTCAAATTTGCTTTATAGCCACAAAACAATATAACATATTTGGAACGTGTCTTCTTTGCTCTGTTAAACCTTGAAATGAAAACATATTAGTACCTCTAAGAGAAGGTTTGGTGTCAAATTCTGGTTTTACTAAAGCATGACATTCTTGGGTAAATTAGCCACAAGTTTCCCATCAGCCTAAGTCCTCACCTTCCCACACAGGTGACCCTCCAGGCCCCTGGTGTCCTGTTCTTTCCCCACCCACCACCAATGCTCCCTCTCAAGAAGCAGTAGCCATCAGTCCTTCCCGACTTCTCGTGGACTTAAGTCATTGCATGATCTCACCCAGAGGCAATACTTTTTGAAGCCCAGTGCTTACTGGGGAATGAAGGGCATTGCTGGGGATTTCTATCGGGCATCAAGAAAAAGGTACAGAATACTTGTGAGAGTGGAGTGTTTCAAGAGCCTTTCTGAGCCCCTGATTTATATCTAGGATTTGCCTGGATGTAAATCAGACTGACTCTGAAAATAGAACTAAATGAGAAATCACCAAAACAGGTAAGATTAGAAGCACCAACACACCCTTGTCCCGTCGTTACTCATGTAGGTTGCTTCTAAACGTTAATGATGAGGTGTATCATTACCTCATATTATGGGAAACAATCATTTTTCAAACAACAATAAAAACAAAAGAATAATAATAATGTGATCATAGAATTGAATATCTTCTTGGCTTTCCAAGCACTTTTGATATTAATCTTCATGCCAACACTTTGTGCTACAGACATACATTATTTAAGATTTTCACCTTTTATATCTTAACATTGATGTTCAGAAACTCAGGGTAGCACATTTCGAGGAGCAGAGCTGAGACAGACCCCTCCGTTCCCCAGAGTTATAGTTCAGGGCCCTCTCTGCTTTATCAGGCTGATTCTATTTAAACTAATCATTTACATCAAATTTTATTTGGAAGAGGATTATAAAATGTTCCCCTTCCTAAGAAACCTGTAATATACCAGAAAAAGGATTGATAGTAAGAAAAGCAGAATCTATGACTCTCCTATGACTTGACTTATTTCTTTTCCTGCTAAATTTGCTCAGGGCCACCTGCCTAGCATGGCCACGGGGGCCAGTCTTCAGTCATACACTCCTTCCCACGGCCACTCCTCAAACTGACAAATGAAGGCAGAATGGACAAGAACAAATTATCTGATTTCTTATAGTCCAGCATCAGGATTCTGGAGAGAGACTGGAAGGTTTATATAAATTTTTACTAATTTTAGAGATGGTAGGTTCATCCAATATAATTTCATTTGTCTGAGTTCCTGATTCTCTCCATGACTATCTCTGTCTTAAGATTCAGACAAATCCAGATATGGGGAAAGCTGTATTAACCAGTCAGTGCCTGTGGGGGTGAACCTGAATTTTTCCCCATCAGGTCTAGTTCTGCTTCTTAGGAACGTAACTACTGTCAAGGTCAGATCGCCACACCAGTAGCGATGCCATGTGTGCTGCTCTCATAGCTTGAATCCTGCCATGGCTCTAATGTGTTCTGAAGTATAGGCCAGAGTCAGTTGAAGAAGATGGAAAACATGTTTTTTTTTATTCAAACAACATGGAATATGGAATGTAAACATTTTTGAGTCAACCTTAGCCCAAGTTAGGTAAAATCAGGTGAATGAGCAAGGCAATTCTCCAACCCCCTCCCCCTGTAGTTTTTCATCATTAAAGTCACATCTTCAGTGCTGAGAGGTTGTTTTCCCCTGCCCTTCTGAGTCCAAACCCTCAGTCTTCTTGTCACACTTGAACTGTGCTCTTAAAAGCTTTTGTCGCTTGTACCTGTCCACACACAGGAATAGATAAGTGTAAGTCATTTATAAATATATAAATGAATATAGTGACTTGTTGGACACTGTAATACAAGGTCTTCTTTCTAGTAGACTATTTCAGTAGTTTAGATAGTTGAGCTCCAACTCATCATCCTGATAAAATGCTCAAATGTTTCTTTAGATTATTCCAGAGCCCTAATTCTCTCTCTCTCTCTCTCTCTTTTTTTTTTTTTTTTTTGACCATGCCCTGAACAAGTAGAGTTTGCCTCTCCTGGGTCTGTGTGCCTTTGCATTCCCCAAAATTCATTTTATCATTTTCCTTTTCTTCTGTGAAAATTTTACAAGGAAAGTAGTATTTCTTTGTTCTTGAAATGCTGACCAGTGGTGAAATGAGCTGTATTATTATTTTTTTTTAATATGGATACCGTGTGAGAAGCCAGGGACAAACTAAAGGAACAAGGCAAATATTTCAGCTATTAAGTGGGCACTGGCTCCAGAGAAGCAAGCTGGGAAGCTGGCACAGCATGGTATATACCAGGGCAAAGGGTTTGAAAATGAGATTATTTGACTAAAGAAGCAGTAGGAGAAACACTTGCCAAAAAGGAATTTCAGAAGCTCTGCTTGAACATTAGTTTGAGGAAGTGAAAATAGTTGAGATTTCTGTTACCATAGCTGACAATGAGCTGGCTAGCTCCCTGCTGGCAGATGGTGCCGGGGTGTTTCGATGGAAGAGATACACTGGGAAAGCTGTGAACCATTCACAAAGCTCCATTGTTGCCAAAAAGAAGATGGCAAGTATGAAAGCAGGAAGTAGGAGTTCCTCTTAGATCAAGAGGACACTTAGACCAAGCCAATCCTAGTGACATTGTGTGGTCACACTGATGACTTCGGTGGAGATTTAGTTGTCTGTTGCTGCATAACAAATTACCCCCAAATTAGCATCCTAAAAATGTGTATTATCTCACAGTTTCTATGGGTCAGAAATTCAGCTGCAACTTAGCTGGGTGCCTCTGGCTCGGAGTCCATCACAGGCTACAGTGAAGGTGTTCTCTGAGGCTGCCTTCAACACCAGACTCAACTTGGGGAGAATCTGCCTCTGGGATCACTCACATAGCTTTTGGCAGGGAAGAGGTCCTTGCTAGCTGTTGCTGGAGTTATCAGCTCCTTGACACATCGCCTTTTCCATCGGGTCACTCACAAAATGACAGCCTGCTTCTCGAAGAAAAGGGCTTCAAGATGGAAAGAGGGAGAGAGAGGAGACAGAGAGAGAGAGAGAGAGAGAGAGAGAGAGAGAGAGAGACAAAGGGACATGAGGGGGCAGAAGCCACAGCCCTTTTGTAACCTCATTTTGGAACTGACATACCATCACTCTACTGTGTTCTGTTCATTAGAAGACAAGGAGTCGAGCCCACACACAAGGGGAGTGGATAACACGAGAGTATGCATACCAGGAGGCAAGAATCATTGGTGGCTATCTTAAAGGTTGCCTGCCACAGTTAGTGACCATATTTTTCACTTATGGATGCCAAGATTTTTAACCTCCCTTCAATACTATGAAGACTGTTGCCATGATGTGAAATACTTGTTTTGAAAAGAAACTCTGGATGACCATGTGGATCATAGTCTTCACTCAATACGTCGTCTTGTGTTGGTGATAATGAGCTGGCTAGCATGGAGGTGATGGGAGGTTATGGTACTATTTAGAGAGCTGTGTCAACTAGAATCCTTAGCTCTCATGGGAGACTGGGTACAAGTTTCTCATTTTATTCACCTGCAGAATGGGCTTGGCTATGAGACATTCCTTTGGTAAACTTTGCCTAAATGAGAAGAGTCAGGATAAAGTGGAGTCACCTCTAGAAAGAGCTATATTACTTATGTCACACCGATGCTACATGCTCTTCACACTGTAGTGAAAGATTTACTATCTGTGTGGGTGTACTGTATTGACTCTCAATACAAACAAATAGTTTCATGAGTCATTTTATAATCATGGTTAATAGGGACTTATTTTGGAAAAATGGCAAGAGCTTAGATCAAAAGGCATATTGTTTTCCTAACATATTGGCTTCCTGACAACATTTTACCAGATGATTAATTCCAAAAAGGGCTTTGACCTTGTTGAATTTGGATTAAAGGGCATCATAGAACGTTAGGGTTCAGAAGGACCTTTGTGATCAGTTGCCTCAATGCCTTCATTTTATGGATAAGGAGATAGGCCAGAGCTGAGAATAAACCAAAACTGCTAATTCACTGCTTGACCTACACTAGACTGCCGCCTCCACCAGTGGTACAGGAATTCGGAAGGCAGCGAGAGAAAAAACGGCCTTACTTTCCTTGTCATAATATGAAAAAGAAATCAATAGAGGTTGGAAAACCTTTTTCAAATAATACTTTTTAGCTGACTCCTGTATTTCCAGGAACTAGCCCAACACAAGAGGTGTTTAGTAAACAGGTGCTGATCTTAATGGCCTCTAACTACAGGTGAATCAGACACAGCAGGTGCTAAGTAAATAGAGGATGATCATGTAATGTCATCCAGATATGGGTGAATTTCATATTCAGTTATTTTGTCAGGGACTAGTTGACTTCTGTAGTTCCTATTTGGTGGTCTCATTAGTGGGATGGCAGTTTTGGGGGTGATTAGGATGTAAAAGTTGGAGGCAATATTCAAGGGCTCTGTGGAGAAATTGAATTAGAAGCAAAGAGGCCTGAGTTCTGGATTCGGTTCTGTTTCAGAAGTCCAGTATAGGAATTAAAAAAAAAAAAACCCAGGTTCTAGCTCTGTACCTTTCATAAGTAATGATTTAATCTTGGGCAAATTACTAACTTTGGGTCATTTTTTAAAAAATTTGTAAAATTAGAGAATTGTATTTTATGGGGTTGGCCAAAAAGTTTGTCCATAATATGTTATGGAAAAACCCGGACAAACACTTTGGCCAACCCCATATTAATGATTCTTAATCAGCACTGGTAGCATACCATTTTGGAGAGAGGGTGTATATCAGAATTTTTGATATGGGTTAGAAAAAACATGTAGGTATAAAGAAAAAATTTCCTGAATTCCACTAGTGGTCAGAAGAATCAACCTTCCTAAAGGGAGGTGGGGCATCCTGGCAGAATTTCCAGGTCAAAAAAATGGAACACCATGTGTATTTATTAAAGGGGGCTCAAGTGGGAATACACTGGGGAACTTTGGCTAGATGATCTCCATTCCTTACAGTCCTGAAGTTCAGAGAGTCAGGGAATAGAGAAGGACAAAGTGATTCAAGGAAGCAATGTTAGAACAGAGAAAATACTGTGAGAGGAAAGAGCTGGCCCCCAGCTAAGAGAGTGGCTGAAATGGTGTCAAGATTGGGCACTGGCAGGCAGAAACAAAGTCTTCAGACAAAGAACACTGAGACTGGAGGCTTCCATCTACCCGAGTTGAAAGGAAAACAAGATCCCAGCTCTGACTACCTTCTGTGGCAGATCTCCTCTTGTCTGCCGATGTATTTCCAGGACTAAATGTCACTTATTAAGTTCCAAAGTTCATAGCCCAAAGGAGCTTAGTCTTAGGTAAATGATCCAAGAATGTATTGGTCTCCAATGTAAAGCCAAACTGAATTGTTATTGGCCTCAATATTGAATGGAAAAAAAAATCACTGTAGTTATTAAATCTGTTATTTCAATTAGTGATATTAGTACACCATGCCTTTTGAAGTGAGGCAAATTGAACATTTTTAAGTGCCTTCCATTTTATTTGGATTGATGCCACTCTTATAAACCCAGTAACATTTTACAAAAGCCTAAAATAATTTTATTTATATGTTGAGTTATTTATAGTTCATCTATTCTGTTCTAACATTTAAATTCTAGGTAAATCTCTGCAGCACTTTGGAACTTTGGCTTAAGAATAAAAGGAGACTTGAACTAATTGTCCTGCCATTAAAATGCATGGAGATACTCATCTATGACCAGAAGGTGAGTTTAAAGCAATTACTTTTTCTACATAGAGCACAAAGAGGAAGACAAAGTTTGATAAAGGAATAAGCTGTTTATGATAGAAAGGGGAGGAGCAGAGTATGGAAGGGAAAACTGGCCTTGAAGTGAGAGGCCTTGGATTCTAAGATGTCTTTTCTGAAACCTGTGGCCAAGTCATTCACTTGATGTAGGCCACATCCCTAAGGTTATCAAGCTGTTAATTAGATTATTCTTTAGAGTTTTCTGCAGGTTTACAATATTATTAGAAATTAAAGCAAATAAATGTAATGTATATTCATCTTAAAAAGTTGTAAAATATAAGAAAAGTACAAAGAGAAAAGAAAACAAAAACTATCACTAATACAGCTATTCAGACAACGCATGTAAAAGTTGGAAATACAGTCTTCTACCTTTTAGTCTTTGGCTCTCTGTGTACTTGAGTGTGTGTGCGTGAAACTTCCTAGAAGCAAAATTAGGAGAAAGCAGTTTTGTAGTATAACTTGTTCGATAAATACACATCATGGATAATTTTCATGTTTATACATTATTAGAAAACTTGATTTAACTTTTTATTAAATATGAGTTTATGAGCCTATATTTATGAGTTTATAAATATGAGTTTATTGTAATCTGTGTGTGTGTGTATAGGTATGAATGGTTGACTCTGTGTGTGTGTGTATATATATATATATATATATATATATATATATATATATATTCATTCTCCTCAGGTTGTTTCTAATTCTCCACAAAATTAATAACACTCCAGTGACTGTCTTTGCAACTAAATTTCTGTGCAATATCCAACAATAAGCAGGAGAAATGGGGAGAAGATGTGTGGGGATGTGGGTATGTATGTCATGTACATATGCATTTTTTCACAATTGAATCTTTAAGAGTTGGAAATCACATCTTACTGGACTCAGAGTACAGTTGGGCCAATTACTGCAGGAACAGTTAGTAATAGGAACAATTTGATTAGGTTTAGGTAGTAGAATTAGGAGGGCTTTCCCTGAATAGAGCCATGCTCCCAGGCTGGGGTGGAAAGACCACATTCCTCTGGAGAAAAAAAGGACATTATGGAACAGGAGGAAAGATCCAGAAACCTCCTGTTGTAAGAGCCCTCTAGCTCGAAAGACCTTACAACTCACTCTGGTAAAGGAATTAGGAAAGAATGTATGAGTTAGGAGCTCTTCAGGCAGGTTAGAGAGTCAGAGAAAACTCCAAAAATAATGACAACATTTCCCGTTGTACCAAGAAACAAGGTGTCATCATCTCTCTGGCTTTATCTGCTGTCACTCCTTGCCCTGAATTTTATGGTCTGGTTTAAATTACGTGCTTATAATTATCCCCCTCCCCAGTCCCATGCCATGCCTTTCTCATGTTGCCTGGCCTGCTCCTTTTCCTTTGTTCTTCTGGAATCAATTCTGTGTAACCTTTAACAATTAACTCAAGCTCCAGTTTTTAAGGAAGCCATGTATAACTTCCCTTACTAAAGTATGTTACACCCTTCTGATCTCCCATAACACCCTGTGCCTGCTTCTGTTAATCTACTTACTATATAATAATGACATTTAGTCTTCACACATCTTTCTCTTTGAATTGAACTTCTTGAAGGAGGGATTTAGCCTAAGTCATCTTCGTAATTCTAATGTCTACGATAATATTTAGAATACTCATTTGTTTAATGGAAAGACTGCTTCCACAGTAAAGCTGGACACATGAGGAATAGATAAGAACAAAACTGTGTAATAACTGAGTCAATTTCAGTTATTCAGATAAATCAACTACCGTAACAGTAGATGAGCGAGGATTGCCAGGTTAGGTGTATTTGATGGTTGTTTGCTTCTGTTTTTTACATTCCATAGAGTAAGTTTGCTCGTTTAGTTAAATTGACACTGCATTAATTGAATATCAAGAATAATGTGTAGCTGATCTAGCTGGCCCAGGACCCTGGAGAATGAAATTCAGTGCTAAAATGAGGCTTCGTGTCATGGCTGAAGTACAAGTCCAGTATGGAAAGATCACATTTCCAAAAAAGAGCCATTTTTGAATCCCCTGAAGCAGAACTCAAGATGTTCTATTTCATTTCTCCCTGTACTATTGATGATTTTTAATGGTCAGTGAGTCCTTCAGTTACTTTCTCATTTGAAAAATGGTTGATATCTACCAAAATGAATGAAGGAAATAAAGAGAGCTAAGTAGGTATCCAGAGAGATCAGATTAATGGACAGGTTGCCATTGGTGGTTTTCCTGAATGACATTTCAAACAGAATTTGAGTGTCAGTAGTCAAAAAGTCTTACGAAAATTGCTATGAGAATTACTATGCAGTAGTTATGAGCTCAATAATATAATAAAATTCCTATAGATTATACTCTCTTACTGCATGTGAATTAATTATTTTACAGAAATGAGGAAAATATCTATGGCCATGGTGACAGTTGCACTGCACTGGGTGGGAAATGTCCAAGGAAATCTAACTCTTGAAAATTTGAACCATTAGATACTTCAATTTAAACAGCTGGGGCCCCATGTGACTTATGGACCTGCCTTCTACACATTGTGTTTTAATTACTATTATTAAGATCTTGGCCATCATCAATTTGTGAATATTTTAAATTATATAAACAGTAAGAAGAGATACATCAAATAAAAGAGATAAAAATCTCTAGAAAAGTCCAAATATGCAACAATTTTTACTATTTTACCAACACACTTTACTAATAAAAATAAAGCACTTAAGTGCATGAACATGATCTAAATACCATATCATTATAAATTACTTCCTGTGTTCGCAGGCTTAAAGATTATTCAAGATCCTGCTAAGAAATTAAAGCCACATGACATTCTGAACATACAGATGTTTGGAGTATGTTCACCAAAGCATGCAAAAATATTGCCAAACCAAACCAACTTGTACTTAAACTATTTCTCTACATACATCTGAGATATCCCTTCTATTAATTTTTGCCTAAGGAGAGAAAAGTAAACTTTTATGTGTTGTACTGTGCTGTTTTTTTAATGCTCCCAGACAAACCTCACCTGGTTAACAAATCCTGGAGAAGAGGTACTCGCCTTCTGTTTCATAGAACTTTTTGGTAGTTATCATGCCAGAACTCCAAAGGCAGAGATTTTGGATCCAAATGACATTTTTCTTTTCAGCCCATTCCCTCCAGGGCATGGCTGGTCACAGATGGCCCTGCCAGTCCACACTGCCAGGTTTGCTCTCTGGCCTCACAGCTGAGCTTTTGCCTTCGGCCCTGAGGTTGGAATGTTCTCGCCTCCTCATTGTCCACTTTGCACAGTCTCTATGGACTCACTGCTCTTATGTGGCAATATGGAACTCCAGAAAAGTGCTTCTTGGTTTTTCTTGCAGCACTGATTTCTGCCTCACCCTCTGCCCTTGAAGTCTGGTGTCTGCTATGCTCTCAAGTCTGCCGTAGTGTTTTGCAAAGTCTGAGAAGATCATTGCTGTATCTTTTTGCCTGGATTCAACAAAGCCCTTATGTATAATATGACAAGGCATATAACCCTTGATTACCTCAAGGAGTGGACCCAGCTCTTTCTCAAAAGGTTGCTTCTATAAAATAGACAGAAAATACTATACTCAAAATTACAGATAATCCACATGATTGGAGGACACTGCAGTTAAGTTGGTGGTAAGAATAGTTGAAGGCTAACGAAGAACTCAAGATGAAATAATGTGTTCAGGTCTTTTGGCTCTTAAGAAGAGTTAGTCTATCCTAGAAGAATTCGTAGGGAATTCCTTGACATTGGCCTTGGCAATAATTTTTTAGATTTGACAGCAAAAGCAAAGGCAACAAAAGCAAACATAAACATATGGGACTGCATCAAACTACAAAACTTCTGCTCAACAGAAGAAACCATGAACAAAATGAAAAGGCAATCTATGGAATGCGAGAAAATATTTGCAAACCATATATCTATTAAGGGGTTAATCGGATAAAATATACAAGGAACTCATACAACTCAGTAACAGAAAACCCAAAAAACCCTTGGAGCTTCTAGTGAGGATTAATATAGAAATTTAATTTCAAATTTTATAGCAGTCTTCAGAAACTAAAGTTAATAATCATGGTCAACATGTATCAATCTTTGCAATTATTCTTTTGTTTCTTTCCATATTCCCTGAGGATGTTTCAAGCATTAAGCTCCATTTAACTATGGAGGTTTACCACCTTTGTTCTATGTGACCAAGTCAACTAAACACTAACTTGGGATAAAGTTTATTTTTTTTCTTTTGTTACCTGACAGAGCTCAGGTAACAAAAGAAACTTTAAATCTCAGCATTTTCAATATTAATACCAAGCCCCACGTGACTACAGTGGGGCCCGTTGTGATCCCAAACTGGAAATGTTTTGGAACTCATCTAACCCACTTCTTTCATTTAAAAAAAATAAAATCCAAACAGTTTGAAGGTGGTGCTAGGCTATCGCTCAGAGACTGTTCTTGTTTCAAAAATGGGTACAACTGGAGAGCTTTACTAAGTGCAGTGTTGATTTCACCTTGGTTTATTCCTAAAGCATGAATAACTAAAGGAGGTATGCTGCGAGGATGCAGGCAGGTGGGCAGAGTGCCCCAGGTCTCCCCTGGAGAAGCACTCCAAAACTTGGCTACCATGGCAATATTTGCAGTCTCTTAAATGCTACAGTGAATATGGTGCTTTACTTTGAAAGTGATCTAAAGTTTGCTTGTGGGTGGGGATGTCGGAATGGTTGCAGCTTATTAGTTATTGTGAAGAGTGGAAGGAGAGTTCTTTGAAACCAGAAAGTTGTAACCCTCGATGTGGATGGGTGTGTCTTACAGCACATGTGGTAAACTGAGGGAGTGGGTAGATATTTGAGGTATATGCTTGTGTGCATTGTGTGTATTCCTACACAGTTTGGTTTAGTTGGGTGCAATTTTCTGTGTTCACATAGTGTTTCTCAAGGATGAAATCCTGCATTTGAAATATATTATGCTCAAATGCTTACATAATATGTTCATTGCATTGACACAAATTCATGTTTTCAAAACAAGCCTTAGAGCAAAACTGACTGTATACCTACTCGTGGCTATTTATGGAAAGGCCAAGTCGTGAACCCCTCACTATATTTATTCCAAGTCACCCAGCTGGCTATTGGTAAAGTGAAGGTTGTAACCTAGCTCTCTAGACCAGTAGTTGAATTATCTTACCAGGTCACCAAAATATCATCTCTTTGTGAATTCAAGTAGTAAAGTGCAGAACCTGAGCATGCTTTGAAAGGTACAAAGTGCTCAGTGTAATATGTAACTAGAAATGCTGTGAGTCCTTTATTTTGTTTTCAATGTCAAGAGAGCAATGTCTCTGCCCTATTCCTCTTTGAAAATAACTGTGCTTAATCTTCTAGGAATCAAGTGGGCAGAAACAAATCAACTAAACTTTAGTGCAATAGGGAAATGGGGAGAACTAGCAAAAGAAGATAATAATTCCTAGGCTTGGAAGCACCTAGCCAACTGAAAGGGTATAGAAAAGAGAAAATGGAAAAGACTGACAAAATGTGTCCAATCTCTTGCAAATTAACCATATCTTTGCCAAGAAAGCATACCTGGGTTAAAGAGTTCTTGCCTTCAGGGTACATCAAAATCCCTTAAGGAAGTTTTGTAAAACAGGTGTCTGGGGTCTACTCTGGTTCTACTGACTTAGAATTTCTGGTAGTGGGACCCAAGTATGTATACTTTTGTGGCCAAGTAATTTTGAGGAACCATTTTAATAAGAATCGTGAGAAATAGAGGTTGTGTCACCTGAGGCACCACTTAGCAGCTCACAACTTTGGTTTCTGAGTCCGTAATGTACCTTGCTATACACACAGCATTTGTTATGAGGATTAGATGAGTTAAAAAATATGAAAATAATTTACAGTCTGTGAAACACTGTATAATGGTTAAAAAACAGAAAAAATCTGGACCCAATTTATAAATATTTTATGGGCAACATGATCTTACAGTCTAACACCCCTAAATAAACTAATTTGTTATTGATTTCCATGAATAAAATGAAAAATCAACGGAAAAATAGTCTCTTTTAGAACAAGGACTATGTCTTTTGTTGGTCTAAAATCAGAATTGATAAACAAGCTGTGAATCATGATTGCAACCATGTCTTTAGTGGTCAGAGTGTATATATAGCAATGATTTTTTAAATGTAGTTCCTTCTGTCTGTGCCATACCCCCTTCCATCACACTCTGGGGACAAAGACAACTCTTTTAGTATGCTTAGTGAGTTTATTTTTCAATTTGAATGTGTTACTGCTTGAGTGTATGCATTTTAAATTTTTATATGTGGGGTTACTATATTTCTTACTCTTCTTCCAGTCTTTTTCACTAAATATTATGTTGTTAAGATTCATTCATACTGCTTTATATTCAGTTAATCCATTGCTTCTACTAATGATTTCAATAGCATGTATATATGGTGAATTCCATTAGTTGGTCCGAATTTTTATCCTTCCTTGTATTTTTTTTAAAATAAATTTATTTATTTATTTTTGGCTGCAATGGGTCTTTGTTGCTGCGCACAGGCTTTCTCTAGTTGTGGCGAGCTGGGGCTACTCTTCCTTACGGTGAGTGGCCTTCTCATTGCAGTGGCGCCTCTTGTTGCGGAGCACTGGCTCTGGGTGTGCAGGCTTCAGTAGTTGTGGCACATGGGCTCAGTAGTTGTAGCTCTTGGGGTCTAGAGTGGAGCCTCAGTAGTTGTGGTGCACGGGCTTAGTTGTTCCGTGGCATGTGGGATCCTCCTGGAGCAGGCCTCGAATCAGTGTCCCCTGCATTGGCAGGCGGACTCCCAACCACTGCGCCACCAGGGAAGTCCCTATCCTTCCTTGTATTTATGCTCTTTGCTATGCAAATTTGCAGTGTCCTCTCACATAGACAGGGTGACCTGCCCTACCCCTTGACATTAGTCTCAGCCATGTGATTTGCTTTGGGATACTTGCTGACTTGATAGAAACAGAAGTTTGAAAAAACATGCATGTGTTTCCACTTGCTCTTGAGCCCCTGCCATTACAATAAAAAGACATGCTCAGGTTAACCTGCTGGTCCCAAGAAGAGGATGAGAGACACATGAAACAGAGCCAACCTGAAAATATCTGATTAAGCCAGTTGGCCTGTGGGTGGATGGGCAAGCCCAGCTTATATCAAATGAGCCCCACAGAAGTAGAAACAAATGTATGCGGCTGACATTTTGTGGTTGTTATGTAGCACTACTGTGGCAATAGCTAACTGATACAGTGTACTATGAAAATCTATACTCTCTTGCTGATTTTGAGTTCAGGCTCTCAAGTATGGGGAGGCTAACCAATGGATTCCAAGGTAAAGCAACATGTAATATTCATATTTGTTTTTCCAATGTGATTTAATGTGTAATAGATATATATAACCTGTCGTAGTTTACAAAGTGTTTACAGTCTTATCTTATTTAATCCCCTCAACTCAAAGTAGCAGCCAGGGTAGTTTTGAAGCCCTCTCCTCCCTCCCCAAAGATTAGTAACTTATGTCTTTGGTATTTCAACTATTTTATCCTGACTCCTTAAGATACATTTATTCCCTCTATATTATGACCTAATTCCACCAGCCTTAGCAAGAATATTCAAAGCAGCTTTATATCATCACACTGGTACGAGACATCAAGTATTCACCTAACACAGAGAGAAATCTTACAAATGTGCATATTTTAGGTGGTCCATCTTTTCACACTTCTGTACCAGTCAACCCAAAATCTGGATGAACACACACACACACACACACACACACACACACACACAGGAATGCTGACATGGATTAATAACTCCTATTGCTTCATAATGTGTATCATTTCAGCATAGTACATTCACAGTCCCTTGTACCAACATAAAAATGGCCACTATGTACAAATAAATAGCAAAAATTCTTGGTAGTTTGATGAGATAAATATGGACATAAGAAAATTACATTGATTATAGAGCCACAATATAAAACTTGGGGGAATTATCCAGCTGGAGAAATTAAAGGGAACAAAACCTTAGCTTTGGGTTTGAACCTGCATAAGGGACAAATACGACACCCAAGAGAATGTACCTATTTCAAATGCAATAGAGGCAGGACCATCAGCTACTGACCAGCAGGAAGGCTGGCCCTGCCACAGCTAGCCCAACTAAGAGGCTGTGGCGGCCACAGAACTCATGGAGAAAATATGATTCAAAGGGGATTTTCTAAGAGGCAGTATGAAACAGAAGAGAGAGAACTGGATAGAAAGTTTCAGAGACCACGTTTCTAGCTCTGGCTCCATCCCAAGTGCTGTGTGATGCTGGGTGATTCAACTTCCCTGTATATATTTCTTTCTTGACTTCAAAATGAGAACATTGACTAGGAGCTGGAATGATAAATAGTAGGCTTTTCCTTGGGTGCTGACTTCGGCTTCAGCGAAGCCAGAACGTGATGGTGTGGGTGTCTTGCCTTTGCCATGCCTTATAGAGCTGATTTTTGAGTCATATTTCTAGTTTTGTAATGAACTAGCCTTTTTGTACTGTAGCCTCTTCGTAGTTTTTAATATTACAATTACACAGGCACACTTTAAAGGCCATAATTTCTCCCAGCATTCCACTGAGAAGATCAAAGCCAGGGAGGATAGCGCAAAGAAAGTATTTTCCTGTGCTGATGGATTATACAGTGAAAAGAAAGTCAAAGTAATCCATCTCCATCAGCTTCTCTCTTTCCTCTGCTCTCACACCATTTATTTAGAAACTATGCTGACCTACCACGAAGAACTGCTGTAAGAATCAGGAACTACCGACCACCTGAGCTCCCTGGAGGCAAGGCCAGCAACTCAGATTTGCTCCTATGCATTTCCAGCTCAAGCAGATTGTGTGTGTTTTAAAAATGACGAGTTGTGATGGGGCCGCTGCTTTGATATGGTCCTCTGTGGCCCTTGTGTCAATCGGTAGCCTTGAACCCCACTCTGGGGAGGAAAAGGAGCAGAGAGGTCAGTGCTCGGTGGTGTCCAGGGTAATGTGTCAGCTCATAAGTCTTCAGAACCTCCTGCCACGCAAACCAGCTGCAGCTTGCAAATGTCTGAACCCTGAGCTTTTCCTGCCTCCTTGTTTTATCCTTGTGTGAAAAATTGTAACTGGATCTATTCCTGTTTGGCCTTAATGGTGACCCATTTGACAAGTCGGCCCTGGGCCTGCCAGATATTTGAGAAGAAATGCAGAGCATCACCACCCCGTGGTATTTCATCTTCCAGGAGCTCAGGCTGGCCTGTTTCCAGCCTCCCTTGCCCTGCCTCTGGCATCGGGCGTGCCACCGCCCTGTGCCCATTAGCCTGTCATTAGTGCCATTCATGAAAATCCGGTTTTACACACTGAAAAGTGATCTGAGGCAGTCTCGAGGAAACCCTATAAAGGCTGCCCCTGCTGTTAGCAGGAGCCTTCGCACACCTGCAGTTTTGACAGGGCTCTTAAAAAGTCCTCTCCCCCTGGTTGGAATGAGGGGCAGCAAGTATAATAAACAGTATAAACAGCTTCATTCTGGGGCTGGGAAATCCCTCCTCTGCCTCACGTGCTCCATGATGAAGAAGTGAAACGTTAAGTTTTTGTCAGTTGAGGAAACTGGTCATTAACCCCTCGGGAAAAGGGATTGTTCGCCAAACCCAGCAGGCTTAAACAGTCCTCTGTGGCATTTGCCTCATGCAGAAGTAAAGAAGTACCAATCATTCATTTAAAATAATCATCTGTTCAGTAATAAACTCAAGTATAAACTCAAGTATTAGAGAATCTGTTTTATACCATGCGATACTGCGGGAAAAAGGCAGAGCCAGTTGTCTGAATTCAAAGACTCAGTGTAGAATTGCTCAGTGGAATTAGAAAGTCGAAAAGAAAAAAAGGTGATTTCATTGAGAGAGATACATATTCCTACATTGAAATACAGAAAGAAGGGGGCAATGGTCCCTGAACATTCATATACATGTAAGAACAATGCAAAGCTGGGCAACTTCTCGAACAGCAACTCAGCAAAGGCACTTAAAACTGTGGCCCTGAGGATGGAGAGGAAATAAGTCATATGAGTGAGACACAGAAAAGACAACCAAGCTGGTGTGTGATTGTTATCCTTTCGTACTGCTGCTGCCTGTGGGGTTATGAGTTAGCTCCGAGTCTGAGACCAGAAGACAAGGAAGGAAAATGACAAGTCTCTGAATCGCGAATTCACAAACTAAGTGAAGCAAGGATGCAAGGAAGACACAAGGATTGCTGACCCTGCCGAACTTTCAGCATCTCCATCTGGATTTGAAGCCTTAATGTTTTCCTTCCTGTGATTCTATGTATCCATTCCTGTTCCTGTGTCTGTGCCGAGTTGCCTACCAGTCTTGGCTTCCTAGGCAAATTGTTTAACCTCCCTGAGACACCGTTGTTTCATCCCTGGTGGGAATAATAAACTTTACGCATCTGACAGGATTGCTGTGATGACTAAATGAGGTGTCCTACCTCAACAGCTAGACGCATGTGACATTTTATTTGTCACAGTAAATACCAAGAACTTTCTAACGACAACTTTGCCAGATTGGTGGGGAAAATGGCAATTTGTTAAAAAACTTGAAAGTGTATAAATCTAGGGCAAAAATATTAGGACTTGTTAGATACTATATTGTGGTGGTGAAGAAACCTAGTTCAAAAATCACATGGGCTTGGTTTTGAATCAAATTCTGAACCTTACCATCCGTGTAACTTTGAACAAGGTGATAAGCTTATCTAAGCCTCAGTTTCCTTCTTGGTAAAATGGGATAAGGATGGTATCTAATAGAAATAAAGAAGATGTTACCTACACAGTTGAAATTTCGGCCCAGTGACTTGCTGGATTGCTCAATAGCTTTTTATTTTATATCTATATAGATGTATATAGCTACATCTATATGTGTGTGTATATATATATATATATATATATATATATACATATATTTACTTTTGAAAGACGTTTGAGTATGGATGTAAAGCACAGCTTCAGAGCTGTACTGAGTGTCGAAAGGGTGTTTCAAATTAAGCAAAACTATAGAAAATACCTCACAGTAATAGAGCCATAAGTTATCCCTTGAAGAAGGAAAACCAAATAAATCACAAAGGAAAGTTGGTTTTTCGATTCTTCATCAAGTGGTATTTTCAACTCCCTATTTAAAGACCTCTTCCTAGTAGACATTTATCCAGTCATTGCCCGGCTGTATATTTCCACTGACATGGAACTCATTACATCTCAAATCATCACATTCTATTTTTCAGTAACTCTTATTTTAAAATAGGTTAATCTTATATTCTCTCCAAATAAGCCTACCTCTCACTTCTACCCTTCTAACCCAGCTTCATACCTGTTAACAATACTGAATAAATCTAAGCTTTTTTCCACTGACAACCCTTCCCATATTTGAAGTGATAGGAGAAACGTTTTCCTCCCTCTGTAGGAAGTCATAGCAGCTCATAAAGCAGTGGGATGAGCAGTGATACTCTCTCCCAGCTCCCTGTCCATGTGTAAACACTTCTCGAGGTTAGTGGGGAGGCCCGCCTCTCTCTGTTCCTGGTATTGGGGCTTGATGGGTATGAGGGAGGGATCCCATCTGAGCTGATGAGCAAAGGTAAGCTCTGCATATTCCGTTTCGAGGGGGTCATTCCGAGGTCTATATTTAAAGAGAAATGCTAGGAGCTTGGGCTATGACTACTGGAAGGACCAGCTCTATAATCTACAGGGCTCCCTTTTAAAAAATGATTAATAATTTGAAAGTGTTGACGGCACAGCAGCAAGACCTTGTGCAGTTCCCATGTCCAAGAAGCTGGCTCTGGCTGCTCGTTAAAGTGATTCTTTTTAACTTAATTTTAGACGTTGTAAAGTTAATATTTCGTTTTTCATCTATCTTATATCCATGTATGTTTCTTAATTGGCTGTAGACTCAAATCAGGTTTAGTAGGGAGAGATGTGGTTTGTAAAATCACTTATAATAGAAGGCAGGGATTATCTCTCCAGAATCTACTTTTATGCAGGTTAAGAATGTTTTGACAACTAAATGGAATATAATAAGCTTTTAAATGGTTACTAATGCTCCATGACGTGTAAAAGATTTATAACATGTAATGAGCTGAAAATAAAATACAACATTAAATATAAAGTCATTTAAATTGGTTAGAAATTTCACAGACACTGCCTATAAGAGATGCTCAAACAGTAGTGCTAACAGCTGATATATCTAGGTGACAGAATTATGGAGTATTCCATTTATAAATGTCTTTGAATGTTATAAAATTAATAATTAAGCCTGAAGCCACAAGAACGTTCAACATATAAATCTGAAATTCTCAAAGCAATGAAAGAAAATGTCTCACGATTAAATAAGCCATTACTCATCAGGATGAAAGGGTCTACTGAGCAGGATGAATTGTAAAAGATGTATCTGTTAATGTATTGTGGTGAAATCTCAGAACAATGAAGAGAGAAAAAAAGATGATGGTTTCTAGTGTTTGGAAATTTGGAACAGATTTGTGCAGGGAGGAAGTGGAGAAGTAAATAGATTGCTATATCTCACAGTGCTATTATTCAAATGGGAAAGTAAAGAAATACACTTTCAGACATGTGTCGATTCACAAATCTTATCACACCTAGGCGTTCTCTGTAATATACGGTACTGGTAGAGTCATTGAAGACATTGGTGCTAGAATGAGACTTCCAGGAACAAAACTCAGTCTGGGTTGAAGTTGGGCACATTACTTAACCTCTCCATACCTCAATTTTCTCATCTGTAAAATAGGGATAGGATTTTTTCCCATACTTTTCCATGAGAATTAAATATATTAATGTATTATAGATTAGGTAGCTAGAAGAATACCTAACAGAGTGTGAGCAATAAAAAATTAGTTATTATCATACAGGTGCTAGTATGGATAGAAGGATGGAGAGTTGAAAGAAGGTTTTTAACTTATTCATGGGGAGAGCATGGAAATGGATTAACTCTAGGCATATAAAAGAAATATCAGTTATATTTGACTAGGATATTATATCATGATGACATTGGATTTATTCCAGAAATGCAAATTTGGCCTAACATTTAAAATTCAACCAAGGCTATTCACCACAATAACAGAAAAAAAGAATAATTATCTCATTGCATAAAAAGCATTAAATAAAATTTAATATCTATTCATGATGAAAAAGAAACCATTAAAAACTAGGAATAGAAAGCTACTTTTCCCTCCAGTGTTTTGGAGATATAATTGACATATAACATAGTGTAAGTTTAAAGTGTACAACATGATGGTTTGGTACACACATATATTGTGAAATGATTACCACAATAAGATTAGCTAACACATTATCTCACAATTGTGTGTGTGTGAGATAGTTACAATTTGTCTGTGTGTGTGTGTGTGTGTGTGTGTGTGTGTGTGTGTGTGTGGTGAGAACATTTAAGGGCTACTCTCTTAGCAACATTCAAGTATACAGTACAGTATTGTTAACTATAGTTACCATGTTGTACATTACATTCCCATAACTTATTCATTTTATAGCTTAAAAGAGTGAAAAGGCAATGTGAAGACTGAGAAAAATTATTTTTAAGACATATTTCTAACAAGGAACTCATGTCCAAGGAATAACATCTCCAAATTAATAAGAAACTGGTAGATAAACAATACACAAATGGGAAAAAGATTCAAACAGTTCCTTCTCTACAAAGACAATCAAATGATCAGTAAACACATGGAGAAGTGCTAAACTTCATTAGTCATTGGGAACATTCAATTAAAACCAAAATTAGAGAAAAATGCCAAATGTCGGTGAGAATGTTGATCAATCAGAACTCTCATGTACAGCTTGTGAATGTAAATTGATAAAACCACTTTGGAAAACTGACAATTTCTAGCAATGATAAATATGTGTAGTGGTACAGCAATTCACCTATTATGTATATAACTGAAAGAATTGTGTATGCACACACAAAAATATATGTACATGATGTTTACAGCTGCATTCTTTGTAATAGTAAAAAACTGGAAACTACCCAACTTCCCATAAAAGAGTAGGAAGAATATATAAATTATGGTAAATTCACAGAATTGAATATTATATAGCAATGCAACCCCATGAATTCACCTATATACAACAATTTGGTAGAATCTCAAAAACATAATGTTTAGAGAAAGAAGCCAGAAATAAAAAATATATATACAGTATGGTTCCATTAATTTAAAAAGTATATAAACATTAAAAAATACTTTGGTGTTAAAAGTCAAGAAACATAGGTCCGCAAAAAAGCCTGAGATTTAATTGGAAAATTGTAGAGTGCCCCCCAGCCCTCACACCTCAGTACCACAACAGCAGGGCTCCAAGTGTAACAGTGGATTACAACTGAAAAAGCTTCAAGACACAGATCCTCTGAGAGGATTAATTAGAAGAGAAGAGAAAAAAGTCAATAGAAGAGAAAAAAAACAAGGAAACCAGAGGAATTTGAAGACTATGACACCTATAGATACAAGAAGCAATACCCAAAGGCATACTTCTAGCCAGATTAACATAACATCCTCTCACTAATGGCCTCTTTACTTCAGCCCCTATTACCCAACACAAAATGTCCAGCTTTCATCAAAAAACTAGAAGGCATGAGAAAAAGCAAGAGAAAACACACTCTGAAGAGACAAAGCAGTCATGACAAGCAGATTCTGATATAATAGAGATCTTAAGTTTATCAGATTTGGAATTTAAAATAGCTATACTAATAGCTAAGCATTCTAAGGGAAAAAGGGAACAATATGTGAGAAGAGATGACCAATGTAAACAGAGAGATGAAAACTCTAAAAAAGTAATCTAAAGGAAATGTTGGAAATCAGGAATGCTGTAACAGAAATGAAGAATGCCTTTGATGTACTCATCAATAGACTCAACATGTCTGAGGATAGAATCAGTGAGCTTGAAGATAGTGCAACAGAAACTACCCAAACTAAAATACAAAGAAAGAAGAATGAAAAACAACAGAAACAACAACAACAAAAAAACTGAACAAACATGCAAGAATTGGGGTACAATTTCAAATGGTGTAACATTCACATAATTGGAAAACCAAAAGGAAAAGAAAGAGAGAATGTAGCAGAAAAAATATTTGAATTAATAGTGGTCAAGAACTTTCCAAAATTAATAACAGACACCAAACCATGTAGCAAGGAAACTCAGAGAACACCAAGTAGAAAAATACCACACACACACACACACACACACACACACACACAGCCCAAACCTAAGGATATCGTATTTAAACTGCAGAAAATCAAAGACAAAGAGAAAATCTTGAAGTCAGAAGGAGGAAAAAAAATCACCTTAACTATAGAAGAAAAAGGATAAGGATAACATCAGACTTGTCATCAGAGATCACACAAGCAAGAAGAGAGGGGAGTGAATTAATTGAAGAAAAAACAAACTCGGCTTTATAATTCTATACCAGTGAAATTATGCTTAGAAAAAGAAATTAAGGACAAATAAAGCTTTCTCAAACAAACCAAAACTGAGAGAATTAATCACCAGCAGACCTTCCCTGAAAGGAATATTAAAAGAAGTTCTTTAGTCAGAAGGAAAACTATAATGCAGGCCAGAAATTGTGGTCTATATAAAAAAAGGAAGAACTTTGGAGAATAAATAAATAACACCAAAATGAAATATTTCATTTTTCTTATTCTTTTGTGTGTGTGTGTGTGGTACGTGGGCCTCTCACTGTTGCGGCCTCTCCAGTTGCGGAGCACAGGCTCTGGACGCGCAGGCTCAGCGGCCATGGCTCACAGGCCCACCTGCTCCACGGCATGTGGGATCTTCCTGGACTGGGGCACGAACCCATGTCCCCTGCATCGGCAGGCGGACTCTCAACCACTGCACCACCAGGGAAGCCCCTTTCTTATTCTTAATTGATGTAAAAGATAACTGTTCAAAGCAATAATAGTGATAGTATATGGGTGATTCTAGCATAGCTATAAGGAACATAAGTGACAGCAATGTCACAAAGGATGGGAGGGAAGAATTGGAAGTACTCTGATGTAAGGTACTTGCACTACTTATCAAGTGATGTGAAATTATTTGAAGCTGGGCTTATATTAGATAAAAATATGTATTGCAACACTAGGTCAACTATAAAAAATTTTTAAAGAAAATATAATTGCTATGGTAAGAGAGAAAATAAAATGAAATTATATTAAATGCTCAGTTAAAACCAGAGAGGACAGAAAAATAGGATTTTTTAAAAGAGAATAACTGCAATAGGGCACCTGCTGGGTGCTGGTAGAGGACTCTAACCCCCAAGGAGATGGGAGGAACCCCACAGTGAACCAGTATGACATAGGGGGACCAAGGGGGAAGGAGAAGTAGAGGCCAGACAAGATCTGCACCCCTGAGGCCTGGGAGATCAGGAGAGGCAGGTGGGAGGGACTCTCTGGGAAGAGCTGGAGAGGAGCAGAGGGTGATCACCTGGCCCACTGGGGCTGGGGAGCCTGCTGAGCTCCCAAGCTAGTTCCCTCACATCCTCCAAAACCCCATCCAGGCACATGGGTCCTGAGGGCATAGGAGGGAGGCTGGGAGGATAAGGAGAGGCAGGTGGGAGGGCCCCTCTAGGAGGAGAGGTTGAGAAGCGGAGGGCGATTGCCCCACCCACTCTGGCACAGGGAGCCTGCTGAGCTCCCAGGCCAATGTGCTGCCCTCCAAGCCCCTTCCAGGCTGTGTGGGTCCTTGGGGACATAGGAAGGAGGCCAACCAGAGAACAGGAGAGGCTGGTGGGAGGGGCCCTCTGGGAGGAGCCAGAGAGAAGCAGAGGGTGATTGCCCTGCCCACTTGGACACGGGGAGCCTGCTGAGTCCCAGGCTGGTCCCCTGCCTCCAAGGGCCCCCCTTTGCCCCCACATTGGTCCTGGGGGCATAGAAGGGAGGCTGGGGAGAATAGGAGGGGTAGGCGGGAGGGGCCTTCCCAGACTGAAGACTGGAGGAGCAGGAGAGGAGATGAGGGTGTTTGCCCCACCCACTCGAGCCCAGGAAGCCTGCTGGGCTCCCAGGTGAGGTCCCCTGCCCTCTGAGACCAGGGGTGGGGGGCACACCTGGGCCCCTTCTGTTCCTTGAGCCTAAGCCCCACCCCCCCACAACCCTCAGGGCCTTTTCCAGCCCTGTGGGTCCTGAGCATTGGCCCCACCTACTACCCAAACCTTGCCCTTGCTTAGGCCCTGCTCTCCAGAGCCAAGGCCTTTCCCCGCCTCCTTTTTTTTTCTTTCTTTTTTTTCCTTTCCCTCCTACTCCTTTTTACTATTGTGGTACTGATGTACCTTCTGGTTGTTGATTCATCTATATTTTAATTTTTACATTATTTCTAACATATCTGGTAGTTTCCTAGTCTAATTTTATTTTTTACTTTGTTATTGTTCTCTCTCTCTGCTTTTCTTTTTTTGCCACCCCACTCAGCTTATGGGATCTTGACTTGTGAGCACAGGGTCAGGTGGAAGCTCCTGCTCTGGAAACTCTGAGTCCAAACCACTGGGCTAACAGAGAACCTCAGGCCCCAGGGAATATTCATCAGAGTGAGGTCTCACAGAGTTCCACATCTCAGCACCAAGACCCAGCTCTACCCAATAGCCTACAAACTCCAGTGTTGGAAGCCTCAGGCCAAATGACCAGTAAAACAGGAACAGAGTCCCACTCATAAAAAAAAAAGAAAAGTGAGACAGCAAAACAATATGTCACAGATGAAGGAGCAAGGTAAAAACCTACAAGACCAAATAAATGAAGAGGAAATAGACAATCTATCTGAAAAATAATTCAGAGTAATGATAATAAAGATGATCCAGAATCTCAGAAATAGAATGGAAGCATGGACTGAGAAGATACCATAAATGTTTAACAAAGATCTAGAAGAACTGAAGAACAAACAAACAGAGATGAACAACACAATAACTGAAATGAAAAATACACTAGAAGGAATTAACAACAGAAAAATGGAGGCAGAAGAACAAATAAGTGAGCTGGAAGACAAAATGGTAGAATTCACTGCCGAGGAGCAGAATAAAGAAAAAAGAATGAAAAGAAGACAATCTCAGAGACCTCTCGGACAACACTAAATGCACCAACATTCGAATTATAGGGGTCCCAGAAGAAGAAGAGAAAAAGAAAGGGTCTGAGAACATATTTGAAGAGATTATAGTGGAAAACTTCCCTAACATGGGAAAGGAAATAGTCACCCAAGTCCAGGAAGCACAGAGAGTCCCACACAGGATAAACCCTAGGAAAAACACACCAAGACACATATTAATCAAACTAACAAAATTAAATACAAAGAAAAAATATGAAAAACAGCAAGGGAAAAACAAAAAATAACATACAAAGAATTCCCCATAAGGTTATCAGCCGATTTTTTGGTGGAAACTCTGCAGTCCAGAAGGGAGAGGCAGGATATACTTAAAGTGATGAAAGAGGAAAACCTACAACCAAGATTACACTACCCAGCAAGGATCTCATTCAGATTCGATGGAGAAATCAAAAGCTTTTCAGACAAGCAAAAGCTAAGAGAATTCAGCACCAGCAAACCAGCTTTACAACAAATAGTAAAGAAACTTCTCTAAGCGGGACTCACAGGAGAAGAAAAAGACCCACAAAAACAAACCCAAACCAATGAAGAAAATGGTAATAGGAACATACATATCGATAATTACCTTGAATGTAAATGGATTAAATACCCCAATGAAAAGACACAGACTGGTTGAATGGATACAAAAACAAGACCCATATATATGCTGTATACAACAGACCCACTTCAGACCTAGGGAAGCATACAGGCAGAAAGTGAGGGGATGGAAAAAGATATTCCATGCAAATGGAAATCAAAATACAGCTGAAGTAGCAATACTCATATCAGATAAAATAGACTTTAAAATAAAGACTGTTACAGGAGATAAGGAGGGACGCTACATAATGAACAAAGGATCAATCCAAGAAAAAGATATAACAATTATAAATGTTTATGCATCCAACATAGGAGCACCTCAATACATAAGGCAAATGCTAACAACCATGAAAGGGGAAATCAACAGTAACACAGTAATAGTAGGGGACATTAATACCGCACTTACACCAATGGACAGATCATCCAAACAGAAAATACATAAGGAAACACAAGCTTTATATGACGCAATAGACCAGATAGATCTAATTGATATTTATAGAACATTCCACCTGTAAGTGGCAGAATACACTTTCTTCTCAACTGCACATGGAACATTCTCCAGGATCACATCTTGGATCACAAATAAAGCCTCGGAAAATTTAAGAAAATTGAAATCATATCAACCATATTTTCTGACCACAAGGCTATGAGATTGGAAATCAATTACAGGAAAAAAACTGTAAAAAACAAAAATACATGGAGGCTAAACAGTGCACTACTAAATAACCAAGAGATCACTGAAGAAATCAAAGAAGAAATTAAAAAATACATAGTAAAAAATGAAAATGGAAACACGACAACTCAAAACCTACGGGACTCAGCAAAAGCAGTTCTAAGAGGGAAGTTTATAGCAATTCAATCTCACCTCAAGAAACAATAAAATTCTCTAATAAACAATCTAACCCTACACTTAAAACAACTAGAGAAATAAGAACAAAGAAAACCCAAAGTGAGTAGAAGGAAAGAAATCATAAAGTTCAGAGCAGAAATAAATGAAGTAGAAATGAAGAAAACAGTAGCAAAGATCAATGAAACTAAAAGCTTGTTCTCTGAGAAGATAAACAAAATTGTAAACCCTTAGCCAGACTCATCAAGAAAAAAAGGGAGAGGATTCAAATCAATAAAATTATAAATGTAAAAGGAGAAATCACAACTGACACTGCAGAAATACAAAGGATTATAAGAGACTACTACAAACAACTATATGCCAATAAAATGGACAACCATGAAGAAATGGACAAATTCTTGGAAATGTACAATTTTCCAAGACTAAATCAGGAAGAATTATAAAATTTAAGCAGATCTATCACAAGTAATGAAACCCTAATTAAAAATCTTCCAACAAACAAAAGTCCAGGACCACATGGCTTCACAGGCACATTCTATCAAACATTTAGAGAAGAGCTAACACCGGTCCTTCTCAAACTCTTCCAAAAAAATTGCAGAGGGAGAAACACTTCAAAATACATTCTAAAAAGCCACCATCACCCTGATACCAAAACCAGAAAAAGATACCAAAAGAAAAGAAAATTATAGACCAGTATCACTGATGAACATAGGTGCAAAAATCCTGAACAAAATTCTAGCAAACAGAATCCAACAACACATTAAAAGGATATTGATCAAGTGGGATTTATCCCAGGGATGCAATGATTCTTCAATATATGCAAATCAATCAATGTGATACACCATATTAACAAATTGAGGAATAGAAACCATATGATCATCTCAATAGATGCAGAAAAAGCTTTTGACAAAATTCAACACCCATTTATGATAAAAACTCTCCAGAAAATGGGGATAGAGGGAAACTACCTCAACATAATAAAGGTCATATATGACAAACCCACAGCAAACATCATACTCAATGGTGAAAAACTGAAAGCATTTCCACTAGGATCAGGAAGAAGACAAGGATGTCCACTCTCGCCACTCTTATTCAACATAGTTTTGGAAGTCCTAGCCACAGCAGTCAGAGAAGAAAAAGAAACAAAAGGAATCCAAATTGGAAAAGAAGAAGTAAAACAGTCACTCTTTGCCAATGGCATGATACTATACATAGAAAATCCTAAAAATGCCACCAGAAAACTACTAGAACTAATCAATGAATTTCATAAGGTTGCAGGATGCAAAATTAGTGCACAGAAATCTTTGGTATTCCTATACACCAACAATGAAAACTCAGAAAAAGAAATTAAGGAAACACTCCCATTTACCATTGCAACAAAAAGAATAAAATACCTAGGAATAATCCTACCTAAGGAGGTGAAAGACTTATACTCAGGAAACTGTAAAACACTGATGAAAAAAATCAAAGATGACATAAACAGATGGAGAAATATACCATGTTCTTGGGTTGGAAGAATCAATATTGTGAAAATGGCTATACTACCCAAAGCAGTCTATGGATTCAGTGCAATTCCTATCAAACTACCAGTGGCATTCTTCACAGAATTAGAAAAAAAGTCTTACAATTCATATGGAAACACAAAAGACCCTGAAAGCCAAAGCAATCTTGAGAAAGAAAAACGGAGTTGGAGGAATCAGGCTCCCCAGCTTCAAACTATACCACAAAGATACAATAATTAAGACAGTATGGTACTGGCACAAAAACAGAAATATAGATCAGCAGTACAGGATAGAGTGCCCGGAGATAAACCCATGCACATGTGGTCACCTAATTTATGACAAAGGAGGCAAGAACATACAGTGGAGAAAAGACAGCCTCTTCAATAAGTGGTGCTGGGAAAACTGTACAACTACATGTAAAAAATGAAATTGGAACACTACCTAACACTGTACACAAAAATAAACTCCAAATGGATTAAAGACTTAAATGTAGGGCCAGACAGTATAAAACTTTTAGGCGAAAGCATAGGAAAAACACTCTTTGACATAAACCACAGGAAGATCTTTTTTGATCCATCTCCTAGAGTAACAGAAATAAAAACAAAAATAAACAAATGGGACTTAATTAAACTTAAAAGCTTTTGCTCAGTAAAAGAAACCATAAACAAGACAAAAAGACAACCATCAGAATGGGAGAAAATATTTGCAAATGAAACAACAGACAAAGGATTAATCTCCAAAATATACAAATAGCTCATGGAGCTCAATATCAAAAAAACAAATAATCCAGTTAAAAAATGGGCAGATGACCTAAATAGACATTTCACCAAGGAATACATACAGATGGCCAAGAGGCACATGAAAAGATGCTCAACATTACTATTAGAGAAATGCAAATCAAAACTACAGTGAAGTTTCACCTCATGCGGTCAGAATGGCCATTATCAAAAAAGCTAGAAACAATAAATTCTGGGAAGGGTATGGTGAAAAAGGAACCCTCCTACACTGTTGTTGGGAATATAAATTGATAAAACCACTATGGAAAACAGTATGGAGTTTCCCTCAAAAACAAAAAATAGAACTACCATATGACCCAGCAATCCCACTACTGGGCATATACCTTGAGAAAACCGTAATTCAAAAAGAGACATGCACAATAGTGTTCATTGTAGCAGTACTTACAATAGCGAGGACATGGAACCAACCTAAGTGTCCATAGACAGATGAATGGATAAAGAAGATGTGGCACACATATACAATGGAATATTACTCAGCCATAAAAAGAAATGAAACTGAGTTATTTGTCGTGAGGTGAATGGACCTAGAGTCTGTCATACAGAGTGAAATAAGTCAAAAAAACAAATACTGTATGCTAACGCATATATATGGAATCTAAAAAAAAACCCATGGTACTGTTGAACCTAGTTGCAGGGCAGGAATAAAGAGGCAGACATAGAGAATGGACTTGATGACATGGAGTGGGAGGGCAAAGCTGGGGCAAAGTGAGAGTAGCGTCGACATATATACACTACAGAATGTAAAATAGTTGGCTGGTGGGAAGCAGCAGCATAGCACAGGAAGATCGGCTCAGTGCTTTGTGATGACCTAGAGGTGTGGGATAAGGAGGATGGAAGGGGGGCTCAAGAGGGAGGGAATATGGGGACATGTGTATGCATATGGCTGATTTGCTTTGTTGTGCAACAGAAACTAACATGGTATTGTGAAGCAATTATACTCCAATAAGGATCTATTTAAAAAAATACAAAGAATTCTACAAAGTATGATTCCAGACCACAGTGGAGTTAAACAAGAAATCAATAATGGAAAGATAGCTGGAAAATCTAAATTATTTGGAAATTGACCTAAATAATACATGGCCAAAATAGTAATCTCAAGAGAAATAAAAATATTTTGAACTAAATGAAAATAAAAATACAGCTTATTCAGAATCTTTGGGATGCAACAAAAATAGTGCTAAGAGGGAAACATTAAAATAATTGTATATAAGTACTGTACTCTAGTTCATAAATGTGTATTCAGTGGAGGTATGGTTTAATAGTTCAGATATAACCATTTATGTATACTGGAATTGGAAAAGTAAGTAAATGTATGGCAGGTAGTGAGAGCCAGGGTTTTCACTGTTGGGCTGGGAGGTTACTCATAAGCAAGAGGAGAAACCTAGAAGGATCCATGTGAAACTGGGCTAGAGTTGGAGACATTGGTATAAACTCATGTGCTTAATATAAATATGGATGGTTACACATGGAAATATTTATAGTTATTTATATGAACACAGGTTAGTATGCACACATAGTTTCATGTTCTGTCAGCTGAGTAGACCCTAGTACCCAAAACACACAGTACATTTTGTATTTTGTAGTGCCATAAAGTAAGGAAATGCTAAAAAATAAAAATTAAAAAAAATTAAAAAACCATGATGAGACTATGTCAGTGGGACACAGGAGCTAGCTGAAAGAGCTCCCAATGACCAAAGTTTTAACAAATTGAGCAATATAATACATAACCTATAGTTGTATTATAATCCAAAATATAAAATAAATATCCATGAGTCTATTCTGATATAAATTAACAGTTTAAGAAATAAATAAATTGAGAAGAATGGATAGATTTGTGTAAACAATTGCAATTTATTTATATAGATACTTTAAAGAGGAGGAATATAACTCCCTAGTCCTTAAATGTGGGTAGTGCATAGAGACTTCCTTCCAGAGAGTATAGTTTGGTGATGGGGAATAAAGAGTAAGTTTTCACGGGAGATAGCTGACAAATACTACCTCAGGCAGTTTGTCAGGATTAACATCAGCAGTGATGTCATATTGATAATATATACTTTGGATATGATGAGATGAGAATGACACTTTACCTCTGTGGTCTTCCTTCCCAAAACCGATAACCTCAGTCCAATCCTGAGAAGAACATCACACAACTTCTAACAAGAGTACTACTCCTGAATGCCTCAGCAATATACCTCCAAATTGTCAAGATCATCAAAAACAAGGACAGTCTGAGAAACTGTCACAGTCAAAAGGAGCTTAAAGAGACATGACGACATGTAATTTGGTGTATTAGATGTGATTCTGGTACAGAAAAAGGACATTAGGTAGAAATTAAAGTGATCTGAATGAAGTATGGACTTTAAAAATATTGTAAAATATTGGTTTGTTACTTGGGACAAATGTCCCATTCTAATATAAGATGTTCACAGTAGGGAAAATCAGATGTGAAGTATATGAGAAGTCTCTGTACTAGCTTTGCAACATTTTTGTAAATCCAACACTGTTCTAAAATAAAAACTTTATTTAAACAATGAAAGTGGTAAAGATGGATTTAGGTGAGAAAAGAATACTGGGGTGAAAAACCAACAAGCATTTATTATGTATCATATCTCTCTGTTTCATGTAGGAGACTGTTCTGGTTTTGCCTGGTCTCACTCGTACTAATATAAGTTGTCAATAAGAGGGGGATTGGATATATGGGAACTCTATAAATGTTTCCAGCTTCACAATTTTTCTGAAAATGTAAAACTATTTTTTTTCTTAGTTCCCCAACCAGGAATCAAACCCATGCCCCCTGCAGTGGAAGTGTGGAGTCCTAACCACTGGACTGCCAGGGAATTCCCTGTAAAATTATTTTAAAATAGTTCATTAAAAATAAATAAATTTGGGAACAAACATATTTTTTAAAAGGAGCACATATGTACACTGGCAGGTCTGGGGTGATTCTGCTTTGGGCTTGGGTTTATGGCTCAGCTGGGGCAGTTTTGATTCACCTGCTTTAGTCTGTTTGAAACCCTGGCTGGGAGGCACCATTTACCCAGGTTATGCTCTTCTCATTATATCAGGACTGCAAGAAACCAACTAAACAAGCATGTCTGAAGCCTTTGTTCGTCTCATATCTGCCAATGTCCTATCAATAAAATCAAGCCGTATACCCAAGCCCAAAGTCAGTGAAAATATACCTTGCCAACCATGAGGCCATGGCAAGGGTGTGGATGTGTAATCCTACCACAAGGGAGAGAAAGAGAACCACGAGCAATGCAGTCGACTGCAAAATACATTAGAACAGAAATACCAATGGCAATCTTCAACGAGAAGAACCAAGCTGAAGGATTTACATCATTAGATATCAAGACATATTATAAAACATACATATTAAAACAGTGTCATGTTGGCATGAGGACAAACAAATATCCCACTTGAATAGAAGAAAGAGTCCAGAAACAGACTTATTTGTTACAGCAAAGAAGATATCAGAGGGCCTTGGTGGGAAGAAGTACCCCATAATATCCACAATTACAGGTGGATTATAGATCTAAATATAAACAGTACATTAATAAGGCTTCCAGAAGATACTATGTTCAAACATTTGAACAGTTTTTGCTAAGTGATTTATTAAATAGGACACCAGAAGCACAAAACATGAAGGTTGAGTGTGGTGAGAATGTGGTATCGTGGAGTCACATTTTGCACTTACTACTTGTGTAGTTAAAAATGATGACAAGTTTTTAAAGTCATAATTTAAATTGTATTGACTTTATTCACTCCAATTTTCCATTTAGTCTATAATATTTAAAATTGTGAATCTTATTATCTGAGGTTCAGAATATAAATATATGCTATATGGCCATGAGTGTGGCATGTTAACTTGGCATAATTTTAAGTCAATTTCAAGAAAGGTTTAGTTCAGTCTTCAGGAATAAATTAATAAACTAAAACTTAGGGGAAATTTTAGGTACGTGATGTATATTTAGTGAATGGTGGATAACTTTTAGTTGTTCAAGAAATAGCCTTTGGTGCTACCATGTAACAGAATTCTCAGTTAGAAAGCCTATTGCTTTGAACCTATTTTGACATTTCCCATGTTCTCAGAAAAGCTGATGTTAACAAATTTCTGTAATTT
Source organism: Lagenorhynchus albirostris (assembly GCF_949774975.1). Taxonomy (NCBI): domain Eukaryota; kingdom Metazoa; phylum Chordata; class Mammalia; order Artiodactyla; family Delphinidae; genus Lagenorhynchus; species Lagenorhynchus albirostris. The sequence continues at coordinate 38,560,000 of NC_083109.1, read as the reverse complement.
CTTCATTTCTTTAGATAATGCCAATTTCTTATTTTTTAAGAAACAACTCCCTATCTCACTTGAGAAACCACAATGGAATGTTTTATGAGCGTCATGAGGTCTCCATAGCAAAAGACTCACATTGCTAATACATCTTTGTTCAGAAGGAATCAGACTGCCAAATTTCTGGGACCAAAGAATTACAGTATTTGATTTCTAGATTAGCTAGGAATGAAATTGTTCTTTTATTTTCCTCCCTATTTGAGCAACTCCAGCTTAGGAAGTTAAGTTTTGCTGTTATTATAGTTGATTTTATATTCATTCCCCATCTCGCAAGAAGAACATGAATGTTAAAAAGCAGTGGAAGTTTATCTAATCATATTCCTCATCACCATTGGCAGCACTGTCTTCAAACCCACTAAACATCTGACCCATCTCCTAACATACTTTCCTAAACCGGAAAGATCTGATGAATTGTAAACTGATACCCACCACCACAGCCATGAAGGAGTGAAGACAGCATGACTAGCTAATGAGTCATAGTCCTTCTCTCATCTGATTTTCATTTGAAAACAGAGATTTTTTATTTTTACAGCAGTCCAGACAAAACGCCTCTAGTGTGCCCTATGATTGAGAGGCTTGGTCATAGTACAAGTTCTCAGTGAAGGTTACAGTCATTCACATAATAAAATCATAATATTTACTATGTGTTCACATGAGGTGCTAAGGCAGGGTATTAATTATTTATTACTGCATAACAAATGACCATGAACTTAGTGGCGTCAGCCAACACACATTTATTATCTCACAGTTTCTAAGGGTCAGGAGTCTGGATACTACCTGAGGCCTCTGCTTCAAAGATGAGTTAAACAAACACCTACATCCCTTCACCTTTGCCATACACTTAGTTGGAAGCAAGTCACAGTCGTCCTACACTCCAAGGGAGAGGCTCACACAAGGGTGTGAAACAGGAGGCAGGGATCATGGAACCACCCTAGACACTGTCCACCACACTGAGTGATGTTGCAGCCCTCTCTTCTCTTTCCCTGGCAACCCAACCCTGCAAGATGGCTGACAAGATGGCAGAAACAAAGGTGGACACATATGGGATCCTGAATTACCACTTGGAATAAAATTGTCCTGAGGAGTCACCTCATCCACAGTGGATTTTGACTAAGCAAGAAATTTGAGAACTTTTATAGTCTGACTTTAAAAAGATAAAGAAGAAAATCTTGACCTGATCCATGAAGGAAAAGGAAAAGAAGAAAGATATGGGCAATTAAGTTAATTAAAGAGAAAAAAAAAGGTGAAAAGTGTGAAGTTGGACAAACAGTGGGTCAAAAGCATTGGATGTTCATGGAGAATTCTGATGGAGGGAAAAATGAGGCTGATTGAATGTAGTGAGAAAGAATGAATATCAATGCCCAAAAGAAAAAAATCTAATAAAATTCCATATTATTAATAGTAAACAATATAAATAATTAGAAAAAGAATCTATCAAATAGTTTAAAAGGAGTAACATTAATAATATGAAAAAAGTAGTATCCACAATGAATTTTATACTTTAATGGTATGTCAAAGTCAAGGTCAAATCTTTGTTTCTTCCACTCAAAAGCCATTGTATAACATCCAGACCAAATATATTCTGTAGGAAAAAAAAATAAACCAAAAATCTAATATCCAGAATACAATAGAATGAGAATAAATTTTGATGGAAAAATATGACTTTGATATGTCAAAGTCACTACTTCATTCCAACTATGATATAGAAACATCAAACTCCTTTTATTCTTAATGGTGAAAAGCCTTGAAAAACTGGCCCCTAAATCAATGGTTCACAAACTTTCACTTATCATCACCTGATATCACCTGAAAAACTAGGAAATAGGCAGATTTCTGGGCTCCACCACTAGGGATTCTGATTCAGCAGGTCTGAATCAGGGTCTGATATTCTGCATTTCTCGCAAGCTCCCTGGTAAAACTTATTAATGGCCCATGGCCCACCCATTGTAGGTGGTGGGCCTACAAATACTCAAATGGTGCATATGTCAGATGGTTAGTAACTAAATTTTTTCTATAGCTATTTCTGAAGCTATACTAGTTGGAATTTATACCAAAATATCTAGTATGATTTAAGGGGCATAGAAAAAAAAATTAATGAATCGTGGCTGGCTCCCTAGACATATTCCTTCAAAAATACAGATTTTCAAGCTAAAGGAATCTAGCAGGGCTTCCCTGGTGGCGCAGTGGTTAAGAGTCCGCCTGCCGATGCAGGGGACAAGGGTTCGTGCCCCGGTCCGGGAAGATCCCACATGCCGTGGAGCGACTGGGCCCGTGAGCCATGGCCGCTGAGCCTGCGCGTCTGGAGCCTGTGCTCCGAAACGGAAGAGGCCACAACAGTGAGAGGCCCGCGTACCGCAAAAAAAAAAAAAAAAAAAAAAAAAAAAGGAATCCAGCAATTTTACTTGTGATTATGAGATAAAATTGTAAGCTCCAGAAAGGTAGATCAAGTGTCTCGAATAGTTAAGACATTTAAATATTTGTTAATATATGAATGAGTGAAAACAGAAAATCGTGGTTTGAAATAGAAGCATATCAAGAATTGTCATAAAGATGAGATAATCTGATCTATTGTGAGATAATCTTATCTTAAGACATAGTGTGGTAGTACAGTAGCAAAAGTGTCCTCAGTGCTTCATGCCCTTTGCAACGTGACTTTGAAACCCTTCCATCAGGAAACAATTTATTGTTTGAAACCTTGTCTCCCTCCCTACACCATGACCCAAGTCGTGTCTTGGCTGTTCTTGTGACTTGCCTTGGCCAATAGAATGTGGAGGAAGTGATATTTTATTTTGAGTCTAGACCTCGGAAAGCTTGTGTACTTCCACTCTCTCTCATAATCTTTCCACCACCGCATGAGCAAGCCCAGACTAGTACCACAGGACAATGAAGAATCCAGCCAAAATCACCCTCCCCAACTCACAGACAACCACAGACACATGAATGGGAGCAGACAAGACCAGACGCATCTCCTACCTGAAACAAAGAGATATGATCTATAATTAACGCTTGTTGGTTTTTCATCCCAGTTTTCTTTTTGCACCTAAATCCATCTTTACCACTTTAGCATTGTTTATGGGGACAGAGGAAGGAGTTGGCCTTCATCATGAAGTTTAATTTGAGTTTTGAGCTTAACTGACCTCTAACTGCAAGAGTCAGGGGAATCCCAATCAATATGCTTCAAGTGTAAAATGTAGAGAAGAAGGCTACCTGGTCAGCAGTGGAATAGGTAAATTAACTGTGGTATATTCACACGATAGAGTATTATGTACACTGAGAACAGACAAACTACAACTGCACACAGTAGTATGAATAGCTTCCACAATACAGTGTCGAGTGAAAGAAACCAGACACAAAAGAGCACAAACTATATGATTCCATGTATTACAAGTCCTAAATCAGACAGTACTAATCATTGGTGATAACATTCAAGATAGGATTTACTTCTGGGAACAGGTAATGTCTGACAGCTGAGTTCACAGGGGTGTTCAGAATGTGAACATTCATTAAGTTTTATGCATATAGTGTATACTCTTTTCATTATTTAATCTTCAGTTTAAAGCTTAAAAAGAAAATACAGAGGAAAAGTGACTTCCTCAGTGATGAGGTTAATACTTCAAACTCCTGCCTCTTTTTTTCTGCCTCAATTTCATTACTTTTCAATGTTCAGGAGGTAAGGGAAGTTAAGGCAACTTGGAGGAATAAAATAAATGCAGGGAGAAGTGTTCCTTTGAAAGAAACGGCAGAATTATCACCTTCAAGGCAAATAGTCAACACATACATATAAATTCAATTAAATATACTTATTGAGCATTTACTAAGTGCCACGCATTGTTCTAGGTACTTAGGATAGATCAGGGAACAAAAATGACAAAGATCCTGCTCACATAGGGTTTATATGATAATGGGGAAGGGGTGGAGGGTGGAAAAATTATAAACAACATAATGTGTAAATTATGTTGTAGTTAGAAGATAATCAGTACTTTGGCAAAAAAAATAGTATAGGTAATGGTGATCAAGAATGCTGAAGGAGAACTGGTTGTAAGTTTTAAGAGGCAGTGAAAATATGTTTAAACAGTTTTGAGGACAATATTAAATGCTTTATATTCCTTCTGTCATTTGATTATCATGAAAACAAAATTATTTTCTGACCCTTTGGAATGCTTATTGTCCCTCATCCAGACCCTGCATGGTCAATGCACACAGTTGAGTTGGTCTTAAAATATTGCCCAAGTATATGAGTATTTTCTGAGATATGGCCAAACAGAGAACTTGATTGTGAGTGTTTCTTGGTATAACTTTTGTTATTTATTGACAAGTTGCTTGATATTGTTGGGTTTTTTAAAAAATATTTTAAATAGACTCTTTTTTAGAATGGTTTTAGGTTCACAGCAAAATTGAATGCAAAGCACAGAAAGTTTCTATATACACATTTTCCCTCCACCCTCACTACCCACAACCATATCAGAGTGGTACATTTGTTATAGTCAGTGAATCTGCATCATTATCACCCCAAGTCCATAAATTACATTAGGGGTCACTCTTGGTGTTGTACATTCTGTGGGTTCTGACAAATATGGCATGACATGTATCCACTGTATAGTATCATTGAGAATAGTTTCATTGCCCTAAAAATCCTTTGTGTTTTGCCTATTCATCTCCCTCCCTCCTAACACTTATAAATTACTAATATTTTTACTGTTTCCATGGTTTTGCCTTTTCCAGAATGTATATACAAGTTGACCCCTGAACAACAAGAGTTTGAACTGCACAGGTCCATTTATACATAAGATATTTTTCAATAGCAAATACTACAGTACTACCCTGTCTGCAGTTGGTTGAATCTGCACATGCAGAAGAACCTGGATATGGAGGGCTGACTCTAAGTTATATGTGGATTAACCTCTGAGTTGTTCAAGGGTCAACTTGAATCATTCAGTATGTAGCCTTTTCAGATTGGCTTCTTTTACTGAATAGTATATATTTAAGGCTCCTCTGTGTCTTTTCATGGCTTGATAGTTCATTTCTTTTTGGGCTGAATAATATCCCATTGTCTGGATATACCATGGTTTATTCATTCACCTACTGAAGGACATCTTGGCTGCTTCTAAGTTATTGCAATTGTGAATAAAGCTGCTATAAACATCTGTGTGCACATTTTTGTGTGGACATAAGTTTTCAACTCATTTGAGTAAATACCAAGGAGTGTGATTGCTGGTAAGAGTAGGTATAGTTTTGTAAGAAATTTCCAAACTGTCTACCAAAGTGGCTTTACTGTCTTGCATCCCCACCAGCAATGAATGAGAGCTCCTCTTGTTCTACATTGTTGTCAGCAATGGTGGTGGTCAGTCATTCTGATAGGTGCAGAGTAGTATCTCCTTATTTCAATTTGCATTTCTCTGATGACATATGGTGAGGAGCATCTTTTCATATGCTTATTTACCATCTGTATATCTTCTTTGGTAATGTATCTGTTTAGGTCTTTTGCCCATTTTTAAAATAAGGTTGTTAGTTTTCTTATTGCTGAGTTTTACAGAGTTTTTTGTATATTTTGGATGCTAGTCCTTTATTAGATGTGGTTTTTTTGCAAATATTTTCTACCTGTCTGTGGCTTGTCTTCTCATTCTCTTGGCAGTGTCTTTTGCTGAGCAGAAGTTTTTAACTTTAAAGAAGACAAGATTATCAATTATTTCTTTCATGGATCATGCCTTTGGTGTTTTATCTAAAAAGTCATCACCATACCCAAGGTCATGTAGGTTTTCTGTTATGTTAGCTTCTAGGAATTTTATAGTTTTGCCTTTCACATTTAGGTCTATGATCCATTTTGAGTTAATTTTTGTGAAAGGTGTAAGGTCTGTGTCTAGATTCTTATTTATTTATTTTTGCATGTGCACCTTCAATTGTTCCAGCACAATTTTCTAAAGAGATTATCTTTTCTCCATTGCATTCCCTTTACTCCTTTGTCAAAGATCAATTGACTATGTTTATGTAGATCCATATCCAAGCTCTCTGTACAGTTCCATTCATTTATCTGTCTATTCTTTTGCCAATACCACACTTGGCTTGATTACTGTAGCTGTATAGAAAGTCTTCAAGTCAAACAGCTTCAGCCCTCTAACTTTGTTCTTTTCCTTCAATATTGTGTTAACTATTCTGAGTCTTTTGCCTCTCCAAATAAACTTTAGAATCAGTTTGTCAATATCCTCAAAATAACTTGCTGAGATGTTGATTGGGATTGCATTGAATTTATAAATCAAGTTGGGATGAACTGACATCTTGACAATATTTAGTCTTCCTATTCATGAACATGGGATATCTCTTATTTAATTCTTTAAAAAATTTCTTTTATCAGAGTTTTGTAGTTTTCCTATATAGATCTTGTACATATTTTGTTAGACTAAGTATTTTTTAAGGGGGGAGTGCTAATGTAAATAATATTGCTTTTAATTTCAAATTTACTTGTTTATTGCTGGTACATAGGAAAGTGATTGACTTCTGTTATGTTAACCTTGTATCCTGCAACTTTGCGATATCACTAATTCGTTCCAAGAAGTTTTCTTTTTTTGTTAATTCTTTCAGATTTTCTGTAAAGACAATCATGTCATCTGTGAACAAAGACAGTTTTGTTTCTTCCTTCCCATGAACAAAGACAGTTTTACTTCTTCCTTCCCAAACTGTACACTTGCTTGTTTTTATGTAGTCATTCATATAGTAAATAACAGAAAAGGATAATCAATTTTTTATACTTTCTAAGGTTTCAAAGATTATCTCAATCTTAATGTATTAATCAGCTTCCTATAAAAATTTGCTGATAGACTGAATTTACCACTAATCTTACAACTCATTCCTTTAAAATTCATCCAACTTTTCTTTGCTTAGAAAAGGAAAATGTGTATTCTTCATACTGTAACAAGATGTTAAATTGGAAGTTTCATCTGATGTAGCAATATACGGCAGATATCAGATTCCAATGGAGGTGCCATACTATAGGCAAAAAATTTAAAAGAAATGACTGAGAACCATTTCAATGACTTTGAATGTGTCACAAAAATAAAGAATAAAGAGTCAGGTGTTTGGAATTAGTGACAGAGTTTCTTTAGTGAGAGTTGTTGTGCTGTAAGGACCAGGCCCTATTGAGGAAGGAAGAGGATGCATTTTCCTGCTCCTCAAGTCAAATGGGAGTGGCTTCATCATGACCACTTGAAGAACATGGTAAGTGTTGGTCCTCATGGTAAGAAAAGTACAGTGACTGGAGTCTGACCTCCATTTGAGTATTCCAAGGTCAAGAGTCTGTGGCTTTCAGATCAAGAAGGCAGAGTAAGAAGGAGTGAGAGTTGAGGACCAAGTTTAGGAAATTACCATACTGCCAATGGAAGAAGGACAAAGTGAGACAAAGGATGCCCATGTCTTTGATGGCCTGTATTTACATCAAACTGAAGGATATGAGCCTAAAACTACTTTGATTCTCGTCTGAGGTGACTACTTTGTCAGCTGTTGGGAATCCAAGAGTGTCTGTGTTGAATGAGTGTCCAGAAAACTAGTGGCTGAGGGAAGAGTGGCAGCTTGATGAATAGAATGTGTCATCCGCATCATGGGAGGTGAGTTAGTGAAGTCCAGTAGGATAACCAACAAAAACCTATGAAAGTGTCCATACTTTAAATCTCCACCAGGCCCAAAGAAAGTGAATTTGTGATAGTTATCAGTCAAATAATAATTGTCTGCTCCCATTGTTCTTCTTCTTGCCTCCCCTTGCTTATTCCAGAAGATGTCAGTGGCATAGCTAGTGAGCAAGAGAAGGAAAAGGGAAAATGAGGAAGACCATATCTTCTCTCCAAAAGCAGGTGGCCCATCTATAGCCAACCCCAGCCAAGGAGGAAACATATGATAATATTCAATCTAGTTCAACATATGTTAATATTCTATCTAGCTCAGAGTTTGTATTACTGTACCTATAAAATCATGATGGTCACCTGGATTTTCACCTGAAGGCAGAGGAAGTATTCACCACTCCCCATCCCCAAGCATGTTTCAAGGGACAGTGGAAAAGAAAAATAAAGCTCCTTTTATGATCACATCCTCTGAGTCATGCATGTTTAACATCTTGATCCATGAGTAAGACTTTCTGGGCCCACACATGTTGACCAATATGTGGTAGGTATGGTAACAAAAATGAAAGTCTATAGTGAGTTGTTTCTAGCTCTAGTCCACATTTGAGTATTGGAGCCAATAACCCAACTCACAGCATTTTACCCTGTGATGTTGGACCAGCTCCTTGGAGTGGCCTGAGCAAATGTTCACTAAACCAGTTCTAGATCTAAGATTCTCAAACTGTAGTTGTTGTCATAAGAATCAGTAGTTGATCTTGTTAAACATGAAGATTTCCAGCCCCCTCCCCCAACCAGAGATTCTGATTGGTAAGGTTTGGAGTAGACCATTGTTAATTAGCACTCCAAGTTGTTATGTTGTAGGTGGTCTGGAAGATCTCTTTGGGAAACACTGTTTTAGGGCAGTGCTTCTCAAACTTTAATAGGCATATGAATTACCTTAGGATTGTCTTAAAATGTATTCTGATTCACAGACCTGGAATGCGTGAGATTGTGTTTCCCTCCTCAGTGATGCTTTTTCTGGTGGTCCAAGTACCACACTTGCAGTAACGATGGTTAGGACATTGTTTCCCAAACCTGCCTTGTCTTAAGAATCTGCCCATTCTGTTCAAAACACAGATTTCTGATTCCCACCTTTATCCTCTTGATTCATAATGTTCAGGTGAGGAATATAGGAAAAGAGGAGTGTCCTCAAATATTAGCTGGAGTCTGGAGCAATGCCAACCCCCAAAGGCTATGTCTAGCAGGATTCTTCAGGGACAGCCTAAAACAGCACGAACAAAGAAACTGTTCCTCCGTTCTTCCTGATGACTAGATCCCAACAGAGAGAAAGAAGAAAAATTCAAAGCTACTAATTCTGTTCCATAGTCCATAGTCCTGAACCATGGAAGAAAATTTTAAATGTCTCCCTGGATGGCTTGGCCATCAAGCTTGGACTCACACAAAGACTGTCACCTCTACCAGTGGTTTTCAATTTTGACTGCATACCAGATCCATCTGGGGGCTTGAAAAAAATAACAATATCTAGTTGCCACCCTCTAGAAATCCTGATTTAATAGGACTATCGGGATTATAATCTAACTGTCCCATGTACTGGGATTCTTGGAAGCTCCCCAGATAATTCTAGTGGGCAGGGAAAATTGAGAACCGGAGGCTTTGAAGATATGGTCTGAAAGAGTCCTGTGTAAAGAAATCGTACTCATTATTTTGTAACTATGGCTAAAATCCTGTACTTGCAGTGGTTTGAGGTCAATTTATTGCTTCCAAAGGTTTCCTGTCAAAACTATATGGCCTGGAATATATCACATGGACAATTTAGTGCCTATTAAAATGCTGGCAAACGTTTAGTCAATCAAACAAGCCAAAAGCCAGTGACAGAAAGCTTGACGCTATTTTTGTGCATTATAACAACTACTACTATGAATTCTGTTGCATCTTGCATTCCTTTACTACATATTTTCTATTCTTACAATGGTCTGTAAGTAATATTTTATTATTCCTACAAGAAGATGAAGACGCTGTAGCCCAGATTGCTTAACTGATCTCTCTTTCAAGTTCAAGTCCTACAGAACTAACTGACTAGTTAAAACCAAGGATGTTAAAGGCACTTAAAACTCAACATGACCATAAGTAAATCAAGATCTTCCTCACCTGGATGGCCTCTTCCAGTGACATGTGTCCATTAATAGCAGGGCTCTTCCTCCAGTTTTGTAACCCAGAACCTTAGACTTACTCTTGAAACTACCATGTCCTCTCCATCATCTCCCACATCCAATCCTTCACCAAATCCACTTGATTTTACTTCCTGACATCTCCAGAATATACTAATTTTCTTTGTATTCTCCACCGTCACCACCACTTGAGTCTAATGTATGATCATCTTTCCTTTTTCCATTTCAGTGTCTATAAGTAAATTTTTAAAATATGCCAACTCACCTATGTGTTTATGTATTGTCAATGACTGCTTTCTGCTACGAAGGCAGAGTTGAGTCATTGTGACAGAGACTATATAGCCCACAAAGCTGAAAATATTTACTATTGGGCCCTTCACAGAAAAAAAAAATTGCTGAAGTCTGTGCTAGATTATCTTAAAGCAGTGCTTTCAAATGTTGAGAAGAATATGAATCACCTAGGAATCTTTTTAACTAGCAGATCCTGATTCATTCTTTCTGGGATGGAATTTGAGATACTGTGATTCTAAGAAACTACCAGATGATGTGGGTGCTGCTGATCTGTGGTCCACACTTTGAGTAGTAAAGGAGGTAAAGGACCCTTCTACTTTTTAAAGAAAGAAAAGAACACAGCTGATAAACACTACCTCAGCCAGATGATGAAGATCAATGTCAACAGTGAATAAATCATGTGGATAGCATGTACCCTTGTTATGACATTATTAGAACAGCATTGTACCTCTGTGTTGTACCTTGTGGTCTTCCTCCCCCAAACCCATAACCCTGGTCTAATCATGAAAAAAACATCACACAACTTCCCCTGAGAAACATTCTACAAAATGCCTAAGCAGTACTCCTCAAACTGACAAGGTCACAAGGAAAGTCTGAGAAATTGTCACAGCCAAAGGAGTCATGATGACTAAATATGGTATCCTGGATGGAACAGAAAAAGGGCGTTAGGTAAAAGCTAAGATAATCTGAATAAACTATGGACCTTAATTAACAATAAAGTATTAATATCAGTTCATTAGTTGCAACAAATATGCCTTACTATTATAAGATGTTAATAATAATAGGGGAAGCTGGGTATGAAGCTTATGGCAACTCTATACTATATTTTCAACTTAAAAAAACTGTTTTTAAAAGATAAAGTTTATTTATAAAACAAAAATAAACAACAAAAATGTAACAAGTTTTACTAAATACTAAAGGACAAATTCTACTACAAATTTCATAAACTGATAACTTCAGTCCTACAAGAATGACTTCAGAATATAGACAAAGAGGAAACATCCTCCAACTCATTTTTTGGGCATAACATACTCTTGATACCAAAACCAATTAAGGATGTTATAAAATAGAAAATTTACAGTCCAATATCATTCATGAACAGTAATATAAAAATATTAAATATTTTATCAAACTGAATTCCACAATTAAAAAGTAAACTATTTTGATCAAATTGGATTTACCCCAAGAATACAAATTTGATTTAACATTAGAAAATAAGATTACATTGCTCACATTATTAACATATAAAAGGAGAAAAACTATATAGGATTATCTAAATAGATACAGAAAAGAGTATTGGATAAAATTCAATATCCATTTGTGGTTGAAAAAAGGAAATTTAAAAACTAATAATAGGAAAAAAGAGTTTCCTTAGCCAGATAAATGATATCTTTAAAAAAAACTTTAAAAACAGCTTGTAGTAAATATTATAACTAATGTGAAAAGTTATTGATCCACTAACTGGATCAATTTCTGGAAAAATATGGACTTTTTTCATCTTTGGTGAACTACATCTGTTCACTATTGGTGTAGTTATACCAGAAAAAGAAAGAAAAGGAATTAGGACTTGGAATGAAACAAAACAGTGTCATTGAAGATGACATAAATGCCTACCGAGAAAATTCAGCAGCTTAAGGATGCATTTTTAGAATAAATAGGAGGGTTTGCCATGTTGTTGGCTACCAAAAGAATGGCAGGAACCAAATGCACTTTTATAGCCAGGAGCAATCAGTTAAAATGTAATTGTAAAAGTTATACCATATCAAACAGTCCTAAATCTAGAGGGGTGTGGTTTATATGAATATTTCCATTTGTCAAAAATCAATAAATTCTACACTTCTGTAACCAAACAGGTCCTATAGGGTCTTCCTAGGACAGACACCTGCCCCCATGTCTTCCACCTGCCTCTTGTCTATAGAAAGACTTTGATCTCCTAGGCCTTCCCCGAGTTCCAAAGAATAAATTTAATCAAGAAGTGAGAAAATGCAGAAAGGAAAACAGTCAAGCAAAACAAATAATAATAGTTAAGCCATTAAACAAAGTTAAGGGCCTTTAGTTCCTCCTCAAGGGCTATAGGTAATATTCTGAGCCATGTCCATTGAGCTGTTTTGCAGATACTGAACACTCACCAGGTGGAAAAAGTTAACTGTATGATGACCACAGGCACATAAACCTCAGACCAGTTGGAACCAGAACTGATGATTTTGATTCCTGATTACCTCACCACCCACCAATCAAATCACTGTCCCGAGCTGATCACACACCTCACAACCCCCTCCCTCACCCTGTCTTTAAAAACCTTTCCCTGAAAGCCTTTGAGGATTTGGGGTCTTTTAAGCACTAGCTGCCTGGACTCCTTGCTTGGTGCCCTACAATAAACACTGTGATTTTCTTCACCACAACCCAGTGTCAGTAAATTGGCTTTACTGCACATGGGCGAGCAGACCCAAGTTTGGTTCTGCAACAATTCTATTTTTGCATTTTGCTGTACATATATTGTACCTCAAAATGAACTTTAAAACATATTTAAAACGTAAAAGTGTTTAAAAAGAGAGCATGACTTGTCTTTAAACATTTGGGACACTTGTATTTATAACCAAGCGTTAGTTTGGGGATGCTGAACATCACATTTGTGTGTGAGTATATGTGGTATTTTATTTGATATTGTTGTTTTTTGAGATTGTGAGCCCTCTTGCTTTATAAGGTCAGGAGTTCCAATCCCACTGGAATTGTCTGACACCTTACCCCAACTCAGCCTGATCCATTGAACAGCTGACATGGAGAAACTGCTCACCTGGGCAAGGAGGGGGAATGGGCATTGCTTGAATCGGGTTAAACCTCAGACAGGACTGATTACTACAGGAGATAACATGTTCATCCACAACGATCACCTCTGAAAACCCAGGCATTATTTGCTCACTTCAGTCTTAACTCCCAAGTAGAATAGAATGGCTGCCAGCAAGCCTATTAGACACCCTGGTATCTCCAGAATAATGGATGGGCTTTAAAATGAAGGTATTTTAAAGGAGATGCTTTTAATCTGAGGATGAAGGCTTAGTTTCATCTCATGCAATATGTCGAAGATGATTCTTTTCCAACTGTGCTTCTAGCTGTTAAGAAAACATTATTTAAGCATATCCTTATTATAGTATTCTGTGGTACATTTTTATCAAGTTTAAGATACAATTAAATACAACAAACTGTACTCATTCAAATGATACTATTTGTTATGTTTTGACAAATGTGTAAACCCTGTAACCACCCCCACAATCAAGATTCAGAACGCTCCCATTATATCCAAAAGTTTCCTTTGTCCTTTGCAATCCCTCCCTACCTTTACTCTTGGCCCCATGAGACCACTGATCTCTCTGTCACCATATATTAGTTTGTGTTTTCTAGAATGTCACATAGGTAGAATCAAACAGCATTATTATTGTGTGTCTAACTTCTTTCCACAGTACCTATGAAAATCACAGCTGCCACTCATACCAATTAAACATGTACTGATCAAAACAAGCTAATGAAGATCAATAAAAAGAAAAATGGAAGCCAATTTTAATCAGCAAATGGAGACCTTTTTAAAATTTATTTGGCTGTGCCTAGTCTTAGTTGCAGCACGAGGGATCCTCGTTGCGACACACGGCATCTTCGTTGCAGCGTGTGGGATCTTTAGGTGCAGGCATGCGGGATCTAGTTCCCTGACCATGGATCAAACCTGGGCCCCCTACATTGGGAACGTGGAGTCTAAACTTCTGGACCACCAGGGAAGTCCAGACTTTTAAAAATATAGGGACATTTTATCCATAAAATGAGGCTGGTATTAAGCAAACTTACAGATTATGTCTAACCAAAATCTCATGATAGTCAATGTTAGCAACCATATAAACAGTTAGACTTTTCCTTCAGAGGACATAATGTTCTCTCAGAGAATTTTGAAGTATTGATTGATTTTTGCAGAGGTGTTACAGTAAAATCTGTTAGAAAAAGTAACAGACTAAAGAAAATGAAACCAGCCACAAGTAAAAATGCAAAATTTGCAAGGGAGAGGAAGAACATAAAGCAGAGAAAGGATGAAACTGCACTATTTTATGTAATTCAAGAAAAGATCAGTCAGAGTCGAAAAGTTACAGAATATTTTTAAGGAAATTATGCTGTATTTTTTTCAGATGCCCACCATTATTTCTGCTGGCAGACACAGAAAGGAGAGGTACCCTCTTATTACTTGGGGTTCATTTTTAAATAATAGAAATGAACAGTTTATTTCTAAATAAACAATGGACATTTTCACTGTTTAATATTCACCGTTTAGCACCTGCAATAAGCACAAGAAGAGATTTCCTGTTTCAGAGAGAAACGCACTTTCTCCATACTCAGTTTGCTTTGTGCTTTGCATATTCTTTTTGTATTTTGATGAGGAAATAACACCCCCTATAATAGGATGTGTTGTGGTCTTTGGTTAGAGAAAGTTAAATTCTCAATAAAATATAGACTCTTAATATGTTACCGTGCAAACACTGACCCTTTTCTGAAAAATGTTACCAATGCCTCTTTCACATAATCTTTTTATAAAATCTGCTACTTTCAAAAGCTCCCCCCCAGCTCCATTATTATGAGGTCTGTGCTCCGTCTTACCCCGCTGACCACACACCAGGGCTTGGAGAGGGCTTTGGTTGTACTTGGGTACAAAAGAATGTAATTTTGGTGTTTGAAAGGATGGGGTTTGTGTGCGATCATCAGCCCCTGAGTGCTGCTGACCGCCTACCCCGCTTCATTCATCCTGTGGTGCACGTCTCATAATGACAAAGCCTTACTTTTAAAGTCTGTGGTCTATTTTTTCTCCCACAACATTTAGATTCCAGGGTAGCCTGGCTGAATTCTTGAAAACTGGAATTGGTGGTTTCCTAAATGTCATTTTTCATTTAGACTAATGCACACATTTTTTTCATATTTTACTATAACTGAAATTGGACTGCATCAGTTTTAATTGATGGTTTCTATTTACCTATCTATTTATTTATTTGCCAGCCAACGGGTACATATGGTACCTGCCTGCAAATGTTTAAACTAGGTCCTGTTGTCTTTACATTGCTCGAGTTCTTTGCATTGTTGGATTACAAATGTTGACTTTAACTGCTCTTTAAAATATCTTTAGAAAAGATTAAGCTAGGATTCATCATTTTTAAAAAGTTATTAAATACCCCCAAAGGCATGGAGATAGAAGAGCAGGATGTAAATTCGATAATAAATATTCATTATTGGAGGAATTACCAGTTCCTTATGTATTTACAAAGCAATAGCTAAGTTTATCATTGAACATGACAGAAAGTTTTATTACTGCAATTACCTATTACATACCAAGATCAAAGATAAGAAATCATTGTGTTATAGCTTAATTAGAAGTAGTTTCTCCTGGGCTTCCCTGGTGGTGCAGTGGTTGAGAGTCCGCCTGCTGATGCAGGGGACACGGGTTCGTGCCCCGGTCTGGGAAGATCCCACATGCCGTGGAGCGGCTGGGCCCATGAGCCATGGCCGCTGAGCCTGCGCGTCCAGAGCCTATGCTCCGCAACGGGAGAGGCCACTGACTTTAAAAAATTTTTTTAATTGAAGTATAGTAGAGGTACAGTATTATATGTTACAGGTGTACAATATAGTAATTCACAATTTTTAAAGGATGTATTCCATTTATAGTTATTATAAATTATTGGCTACCTTCTCTGTGTATATATGATATATCTTTGTAGCTTATTTTATACGTAATAGTTTGCACTTCTTAATCCTTTTTTGTTATATTCACTAGTTTGTTGTACTTTTTAGAGTCCACATATAAGTGATATAATATAGTATTTGTCTTTCTCTGACTTATTTCACTTGGCAAAATTTTATTCTTTTTTATGGCTGAGTAGTACTCCATCATATATATATATATATATATATATATATATATATATATATATATATATATATATACCACATCTTCTTTACCCATTCATCTGTCGATGGACACTTAGGTTGTTTCCATATCCTGGCAGTTGTAAATAATGCTGCTATGAACATTGGGATGCATATGACTTTTATTATTAAAGGCATCTTAGCTATTATAAAATATGGTAATGAAATTACAGCAACTGCACCAGAAGTAAAATGCAACTTTGACGGAGCACTGAAAGGCATAGCTAACAGGTGGCATCTTTACTTTCTTCCAAAAGAAAGTGTTGTTACAGCTCTTAGCTCGAGTGATCATATAAGTTATTGTCTAAATTGGGACCCTTTTGAGAGTGAAAGGTGATGCTAGAACAACAGGCATAAACTAGGACTGTCCCAGGGAAATAAGGGCATATGATCACATTAATTTGGGCGAGAGACCCTCTCAAAGAAAACTGAATCTGAATTTGCCTCTAAGTCTTTGCAGAAACAAGGGCAAGTCTTAAAATATTATATAACAAATGGAACTGAAAACTATAGACATAGCATCTTTAGGCTACTGTACTAAATAAAGTTATAGACTCTGGTATTAGGGAAAAACATTTCTGGGAATTTAAACAGAGTAGGTCATAGAATATTTCAATCATGAACAAAGTTAAAATAAGTGTCATATGAGCTTTTGTTGTATAGATCACCCATATCAAGAGCTGAAATCTTCGTACGTGAAAGTCTCACCTTTAGGTCTAGGAAAACAACCCCAACAATTTACTTTCTTCTTACAGTATTTGTGTGTGTGTGTTGCTGTGTGTAATTGCTCCAAGTTATCAATGGTTAATGTCAGATTTTACTGCCTTACAACTCTCAACTGGTGCCTCTCAACATTTAGCTGGTATAAGCATCACACGGGGAGGGGACCTTCAAGATGGCAGAGGAGTAAAACGTGGAGATCACCTTCCTCCCCACAAATACATCAGAAATACATCTACATGTGGAACAACTCCTACAGAACACTTACTGAACGCTGGCAGAAGACTTCAGACTTCCCAAAAGGCAAGAAAATCCCCACATACCTGGGTATGGCAAAAGAAAAAAGAAAAAACAGAGACAAAAGAATAGGGATGAGACCTGCAACTCTGGGAGGGAGCTGTGAAGGAGGAAAAGTTTCCACACACTAGGAAGCCCCTTCGCAGGTGGAGATAGGGGTGGGGGGGGAAGCTTTGGAGCCACAGAGGAGAGTGCAACAACAGGGGTGCAGAGGACAAAGCAAAGAGATTCCCACACAGAGGATCGGTGCTGACAAGCACTCAGCAGCCTGAGAGGCTTGTCTGCTCACCCGCTAGGGTGTATAGGGGCTGGGAGCTGAGGCTTAGGCTTTGGAGGTCAGATCCCAGGGAGAGTACAGGGGTTGACTGCGTGAACACAGCCTGAGGGGGCCTAGTACACCACAGCTAGCTGGGAGGGAGTCTGGGGAAAGCGCTGGACCTGTTGGAGAGGCAAGAGACCGTTGTTTCGGGGTGCACGAGGAGAGGGGATTCCTTCCCTGTGTGCCCACAGAAGGCAGAGCACCACCTAAATGAGCTCCAGAGACTGACACAAGCCTCGGCTATCAGATTGGACAACAGAGATGGGCATGAAACGCTAACCCTGCTGCTGCAGCCGCCAAGAATCCTGTGTGCAAGCACAGGTCACTATCCACACCCCCCAACCCTGGGAGCCTGTGCAGCCCGCCACTGCGAGGGTCCTGTGATTCAGGGACAACTTCCCCAGGAGGACACACAGCACGCCTCAGGCTGTTGCAACATCACACTGGCCTCTGCCACCACAGGCTACCCTGCATTCCAATTATAACCACCATACCTCTCCCTCCGCCAGGCATGTGTGAGCCAGAGCCCGCAATCAGCTGCTGCTTTAACCCTATCCTCTCTGGGCGGGAACAGAGGCCTGAGGGTGACCTACATGCAGAGGTGGGGCCAAAACCAAAGCTGAACCCCAGGAACTGTGCGAACAAAAAAGAGAAAAGGAAATTTTTCCATGCAGCCTCAGGAGCAGCGGATTAAATCCCCACGATCAACTTGATGTACCCTGCATCTGTGGAATACCTGAATAGACAACGAATCATCCCAAAATTGAGGCAGTGGACTTTGGGAGCAACTGTAGACCTGGGGTTTGCTGTCTGTGACTGACTTGTTTCTGATTTTTGTTTATCTTAGTATACATTTTAGCACTTGTTATCATTGGTGGATTTGTTTATTGGTTTGGTTGCTCTCTTTTTTAATTATTATTACTTTAAAAAAAATTTTTATTTTAATAATTCTGTTAATTTTTTTATTTTAGTAATTAATTTTTTTTTATTTATCATTATTTTTCTTTCCTTTTTTCTCCCATTTCTTCTGAGCCGTGTGGCTGACAGGGTCTTGGTGCTCCGGCCTGGTGTCAGGCCTGAGCCTCTGAGGTGAGAGAGCCGAGTTCAGGACATTGGGCTACCAGAGACCTCCTGACCCCACATGATATCAATTGGTGAGAACTCTCCCAGAGATCTCAACACTAAGACCTGGCTCCACCCAATGGCCAGTAATCTCCAGTGCTGAATGCCCCATGCCAAACAACTAGCAAGACAGGACCACAACCCCACCCATTAGCAGAGAGGCTACCTAAAATCTTAGTAAGTTCACAGACACCCCAAAACACACCACCAGATGTGGCCCTGCCCACCAGAAAGTTAAGATCCAACCCCACCCACCAGAACACAGGCATGAGTCCCCTCTACCAGGAAGCCTACACAACCCAGTGAACCAACCTTACCCACTGGGGGCAGACACCAAAAACAGTGGGAAGTACGAACATGCAGCCTGTGTAAAGGAGACCCCAAACACAGTAAATTAAACAAAACGAGAAGACAGAGAAATATGCAGCAGATGAAGGAGCAAGGTAAAAACCCACCAGACCAAACAAATGAAGAGGAAACAGGCAGCATACCTGAAAAAGAATTCAGAGTAATGACAATAAAGATGTTACAAAATCTTGGAAATAGAATGCAGAAAATACAAGAAACATTTAACAAGGACCTAGAAGAAATAAGAGCAAACAAACAATAATTAACAACACAATAAATGAAATTAAAAATTTTCTAGAAGGAATCAATAACAGAATAACTGAGGCAGAAGAACAGATAAGTGGCCTGGAAGGTAAAATAGTGGAAATAACTACCACAGAGCAGAATAAAGAAAAAAGAATGAAAAGAATTGAGGATGGTCTCAGAGACTTCTGGGACAACATTAAACACACCAACATTCGATGTATAGGGGTCTCAAAAGAAAAAGAGAAAAAAGGAATGGTCTGAGAAAATATTTGAAGAGATTATTGTTCAAAACTTCCCTAACTTGGGAAAGGAAATAGTCAATCAAGTCGAGACTCCCATGCAGGATAAATCCAAGGAAAAACATGCCAAAACACATATTAATCAAACTATCAAAAATTAAATACAAAGAAAAAATATTAAAAGCAGCAAGGGAAAAGAAACAAATAACATACAAGGGATCCCTCATAGGGTTAACAGCTGATCTTTCAGCAGAAACGCTGCAAGACAGAAGGGAGTGGCAGGACATATTTAAAGTGATGAAAGGGAAAAACCTACAACCAAGATTACTCTACCCAGCAAAGATCTCATTCAGATTTGATGGAGAAATTAAAACCTTTACAGACAAGCAAAAGGGAAGAGAATTCAGCACCACCAAACCAGCTTTACAACAAATGCCAAAGGAACTTCTCTAGGCAGGAAACACAAGAGAAGGAAAAGACCTACAAAACAAACCCAAAACAATTAAGAAAATGGTAATAGGAACATACATATTGATAATTACCTTAACTGTAAATGGATTCAGTGCTCCAACCAAATGACATAGACTGGCTGAATAGATACAAAAACAAGACCTGGTATATATGCTGTCTACAGGAGACCCACTTCAGACCTAGGGACACATACAGACTGAAAATGAAGGGATAGAAAAAGATATACCATGCAAATGGAAATTAAAAGAAGGCTGGAGTAGCAATTCTCATATCAGACAAAATAGACTTTAAAATAAAGACTATTAGAAGAGACAAAGAAGGACACTACATAATGATCAAGGAATCAATCCAAGAAGAAGATATAACAATTGTAAATATTTATGCATCCAACATAGCAGCACCTCAACACATAAGGCAAATCCTAACAGCCATAAAAGGGGAAATCGACAGTAACGCAATAATAGTAGGGGATTTTAACACCCCACTTTCACCTATGGGCATATCATCCAAAATGGAAATAAATAAGGAAACACAAGCTTTAAATGACACATTAAACAAGATGGACTTAATTGATATTTATAGGACATTCCATCCGAAAACGACAGACTACATTTTCTTCTCAAATACTCGTGGAACATTCTCCAGGATAGATCATATCTTGGAACACAAATCAAGCCTTGGAAAATTTAAGAAAATTGAAATTGTATCAAGTATCTTTTCCAACCACAATGCTATGAGGCTAGATATTAATTACAGGGAAAAAACTGTAAAAAATACAACACATGGAGGCTAAACAATACATTACTAAATAACCAAGAGATCACTGAAGAAATCAAAGAGGAAATAAAAAAAAATACCGAGAAACAAATAACAATGATAGCACAATGACCCAAAACCTATGGGATGCAGCAAAAGCAGTTTTAAGAGGGAAGTTTACAGCAATATAATCCTACCTCAAGAAACAAGAAAAATCTCAAACAAACAACCTAAACTTATACCTAAAGCAATTAGAGAAAGAAGAACAAAGAAACCCCAAAGTTAGCAGAAAGAAAGACATCATAAAGATCAGATGAGAAATAAATGAAAAAGAAATGAAGGAAATAATATCAAAGATCAGTAAAAGTAAAAGCTGGTTCTTTGAGAAGATAAAATTGATAAAATATTAGTCAGCCTCATCAAGAAAAGACAGGAGAAGACTCAAATCAACAGAATTAGAAATGAAAAATGAGAAGTAACAACTGACACTGCAGAAATACAAAGGATCATGAGAGATTAATATAGGCAACTATATGCCAAGAAAATGGACAACCTGGAAGAAATGGACAAATTCTTAGAAAAGCACAACCTTCTGAGACTGAAAGAGGAAGAAAGAGAAAATATAAACAGTCCAATAACAAGCACTGAAATTGACACTGTGATTAAAAATCTTCCAACAAACAAAAGCCCAGGACCAGATGGATTCACAGGAGAATTCTATCAAACATTTAGAGAAGAGCTAACACCCATCCTTCTCAAACTCTTCCACAATATAACAGAGTGAGGAACACTCCCAAACTCATTCTATGAGGCCACCATCACCCTGATACCAAAACCAGACAAAGATGTCACATAAAAAGAAAACTACAGGCCAATATCACTGATGAACATAGATGCAAAAATCCTCAACAAAATACTAGCAAACAGAATCCAACAGCACATTAAAAGGATCATACACCATGATCAAGTGGAGTTTATCCCAGGAATGCAAGGATTCTTCAATATATGCAAATCAATCAGTGTGATACACCATACTAACAAATTGAAGGAGAAAAACCATATGATCATCTCAATAGATGCAGAAAAGCCTTTCTACAAAATTCAACACCCATTTATGATAAAAAAAACTCTCCAGAAAGTAGGCATAGAGGGAACCTACCTCAACATAATAAAGGCCATAAATGACAAACCTACAGCCAACATCGTTCTCAATGGTGAAAAACTGAAACCATTTCCTCTAAGATCAGGAAAAAGACAAGGTTGCCCACTCTCACCACTATTATTCAACATAGTTTTGGAAGTTTTAGCCACAGCAATCAGAGAAGAAAAAGAAATAAAAGGAATCCAGACTGGGAAAGAAGAAGTAAAACTGTCACTGTTTGCAGATGACATAATACTAAACATATAGAATCCTATAGATGCTACCAGAAGACTACTAGAGCTAATCAAGGAATTTGGTAGAGTAGCAGGATACAAAATTAATGCACAGAAATCTCTTGCATTCCTATGCACTAATGTCGAAAAATCTGAAAGAGAAATTCAGGAAGCACTCCCATTTACCATTGCCACAAAAAGAATAAAATACCTAGGAATAAACCTGCCTAAGGAGACAAAAGACCTGTATGCAGAAAACTATAAGACACTGATGAAAGAAATTAAAGATGATATAAACAGATGGAGAGATATACCATGTTCTTGGATTGGAAGAATCAACATTGTGAAAATGACTATACTACCCAAAGCAATCTACAGATTCGATGCAATCCCTATCAAACTACCAATGGCATTTTTCACAGAACTAGAACAATAAATTTTACAATTTGTATGGAAACACAAAAGACCCCAAACAGCCAAAGCAATCTTGAGAAAGAAAAACACAGCTGGAGGAATCAGGCTCCCTGACTTCAGACTATACTACAAAGCTATGGTCATCAAGACAATATGGTACTGGCACAAAAACAGAAACATAGATCAATGGTATGGGATAAAAAGCCCAGAGATAAACCCACGTACATATGGTCACCTTATCTTTGATAAAAGAGGGAACAATATACAATGGAGAAAAGACAGCCTCTTCAATAAGTGGTGCTGTGAAAACTGGACAGCTACATATTAAAGAATGAAATTAGAACACTCCCTAACACCATACACAAAAATAAACTCAAAATGGATTAAAGGCCTAAATGTAAGGCTAGACACTATAAAACTCTTAGAAGAAAACATAGGAAGAACACTCTTTGACATAAAACACAGCAAGATCCTTTTTGACCCACCTCTGAGAGAAATAGAAATAAAAAATAAACAAATGGGACCTAATTAAACTTAAAAGCTTTTGCGCAGCAAAGAAACCATAAACAAGACAAAAAGACAACCCTCAGAATGGGAGAAAATATTTGCAAATGAAGCAACTGACAAAGGATTAATCTCCAAATATACAAGCAGTTCATCCAGCTCAATATCCAAAAAAAAAAAGCAACCCAATCTATAAATGGGCAGAAGACCTAAATAGACACTTCTCCAAAGAAGTCATACAGATGGCCAACAAACACATGAAAGGATGCTCAACATCCCTAATCATTAGAGAAATGCAAATCAAAACTACAATGAGGTATCACTTCACACCGGTCATAATGGGCATCATGAAAAAATCTACAAACAATAAATGCTGGCGAGAGTGTGGAGAAAAGGGAACCCTCTTACACCATTGGTGGGAATGTAAATTGATACAGCCACTATGGAGAACAGTATGGAGGTTCCTTAACAAACTAAAAATAGAACTACCATATGACCCAGCAGTCCTACTACTGGGCATATACCCTGAGAAAACCATAATTCAAAAAGAGACATGGGGCTTCCCTGGTGGTGCAGTGGTTGAGAGTCCGCCTGCTGATGCAGGGGACACGGGTTCGTGCCCCGGTCTGGGAAGATCCCCCATACCGTGGAGCGGCTGTGTCCGTGAGCCATGGCCACTGAGCCTGTGCGTCTGGAGCCTGTGTTCCACAACGGGAGAGGCCACAACACTGAGAGACCCGTGTACCGAAAAAAAAAAAAAAGAGACATGTACCATAATGTTCATTGCAGCACTATTTACAATAGCCAGGACATAGAAACAACCTAAGAGTCCATCAATGGATGAATGTACGAAGAAGATATGACACATATATACAATGGAATATTACTCAGCGATAAAAAAAAAGAAATTGAGTTATTTGTAGTGAGGTGGATGGACCTCTGTCATACAGAGTGAAGTCAGAAAGAGAAAAACAAATACTGTATGCTAACATGTATATATGGAATCTAAAAAAAAAAGTTTCTGATGAACCTAGGGCAGGACAGGAATAAAGACGTAGACATAGAGAATGGACTTGAGGACACGGGGAGGCGGAAGGTTAAACTGGGATGAAGTGAAAGAGTAGCATTGACATATATACACTACCAAGTTTAAAATAGATAGCTACTGGGAAGCAGCTGCATCACACAGGGAGATCAGCTCGGTGTTTTTTGACCACCTAGAGGGTTTGGATAGAGAGGGTGGGAGGGAGACGCAAGAGGGAGGGGATATATGGCGATATATGTATACATATAGCTGATTCACTTTGTGGTAAAGCAGAAACTAACACAACATTGTAAAGCAATTATACTCCAATAAAGATGTGAGAAAAAAAAAAGAGAATCACACAGAGGATTTGTTAGAAGACAGGTTCCTTCTCCCACGTCTCATCCTCAGATTCTGATTCAGCATATCAGGCGTGGGACCTGAGATTCTCATTTTCTAACAAGATCCTGCGTGATGCTGATGCTGCTGGTCTACAGACCGCTCTTTGAAAAGCACTGCAGACCAGTAATTCTCAATTCTCATGTCTAAGCACTATGCACAGAGATTTTGATTGAATTAGTTTGTGATCAGACCCACTGTTGGTGATACTGTTACATCTCTCCAGATGATACTAATGTGCTGCAAGGATTGAGAAGCACAGTTCTTTTTTTTTCTCGCTGCCATTTCAATTTCAATAATTTGAAATATCTGCTATCTCTATTGGATTCTAAGATCTCCAAGGACCAGTACCATGTCTATTGGGTTTCCTACTTTGTTCCCAGATCCTGGAATAACTGTCTCTAATTTCATAGGTTTCCATTACACATTTGGCCATTACTGACCAGTGTTCCACTTGGTATCTTCATCTACGTAGTAAGGATGCTGATGTCTTCACTTCCTTACCTCCATGGATGTAACAGTGATGCTGAAAATGATACCTTTTTAAAATATTTGTATTAATTATTACTGTATAACAAACCACCTCAAAACTCAAGGGCTCAGAACAATAAGCGTCTTTTATTACTCATGAGTTTATACATAAAAGTTCTCGTCACCAATTTCAGTGTGTTTTTTTCCCCACACCACCAAGCAATTTTCATACAACAACTGGGTGTCCGACAATTCAACTCACTTCTGACACCATCTATGTAGAGATACCATCAGATTCCACAGGTTAAGGGCTCAGACCTACAAGATTGCTCTCCCTTTCAGATGCCAATCAAAAGTCCAGGTTGCTACCCGTGCTTCTAGCTGACTGGCTATAAATCAGAGGTTCCTACAATCAATCACATGGTTGATTCTCTTGGCAACCAGTCCCCATCCTTTGGTGAGGTCCAAAAGTAACTTCATTCACATAACAAAAGACACCTTCTTTTGCTTTCAACACTTAGGAACTCCAAGGGTTTTAGGAGCTCCCAGAAAAGAAGACAAAGACAAAATACATATTTCTTAATTATAAATCACAATATAACAACATGCCGGCAGGTGGTTCTGCTGGCCTTAGATGAGTTCCTTCATCCATCTGTGGTCAGCTGGAGGTTGGGAGACAGCTCTGTTCACCTTGGCTGGGCTCTCTCAGATGTTTGGGGGTCGGCTGGCTCTAGGCTGACTCTAGGCCTTGGCGGAGACTGCGGCCTCTCATCCTCCAAAAGGCTAGCCTGGGCTGGTTCACACATAGGCTGCCGAAGATTCTAAGAGAGAGAGGGGAAGCATGCAAGACCTTGCTGTGCCACATTCTATTCACAGAAACAAGTCACCAGGCAGTCCAGAGTCAAGGGGACAGGAAAGAGACTCTGCCTCTTGGTGGGAAGAACTTCAGGGTCTTAGTTCAAAGGGCTTGGATGCAGGAAAGTTGTGGGTAGGACCAGGAATGCCATCAATCCGCCACAGCATCTAAGGCAAAGGCCCCCATGTGGTCTCCTTCCATTCTAGCCTTAGAAGAATTGCCAGTCAGTCTAATGACAAAGTAAGCTGATTTGGGCTCATTCCATGTGTTGGTTTAGCTATTTAGTAAATGAAAGGCTCATAGAATTTAATTACAAATGTTTGAAAGTTAAAGAGATGCAAATATCTAAGAAAAATAAAATTTCAGTGGATATTTGTTTTAATTAAGAATAGATTTATGAGTTCTCAGTAGGAAACTTGGATCAACGAACATGACAAATGATTCACCACCAAACTTAAAGATTATAATATACAAAAGGCTGAAACCTAGGAAATGAAAAGAAAACGTACTCTGAAAGTCACCTTTAGTTAAGGATGCTGACATGTAGTCTAGTTGGTTCCCGCCTTCCTTGTAAATGTCTATAAGCAAGAGGGGATTGCTTAAACAGGGATCTAAAAAGGACCTCCAGTCTCCCAAAATAATGATTCTGTGTAAACCCGAGACCAAACCTTGAGTTTCTTTCTCAATTGTCCTGACTGGTATACTTTGTCTAGGAGGCAGAACATCATCTTCCCCTGCTCAGGACCTCCTTTAACTGCCAAGAGTGCTTTTCACCACTGCAAGAGACGTCTGCATAAGAAATTTAACATCTGTGCTTCTGAAGGACATTGTTTCTGGGATACCCAAGAGCAAACCACATGGGTTCAAAAGCTCTTCCTTATACAGTAATAAACATTTGATCAGCTGGTTTTACAAGACAGATCCCACTCTGCCCCAGGGGTTTCTCATCACTAGGCTCTCTGGATTCAAGGTAGCCAGGCTTTTCTAAGTTTACCCTGCTTGTCCTAATTACATTTCAACTTGTTTTGTAATTGTTTCCAAGCAATAAAGTGTCATTTATTATTAGTTTTTTTAATCTTCCCTCTACCTACTCCCCTAACCCTGTAAACTACACTCAGCAACACACACAGAAAGGCAGAGATAAACACAAGGTCAACTTCTAAAAGGCAGAGGGAAGGCTGGTGGTTGTAGTTTTCTCCACCGGAAGGGCCTGAGCATGCCAGCTGGAGTGACCAAAATCCCTTTCCCAAGGAAGCCAGTTCACTTGTTTCCAAAGCCTTGTTTATGTAACTCTTTAAATATAGCATAACCAAATCACAAGTATTTTGCCATGGGAAAATGTAAAGTCATTAAGCAACTTAAATACCATCCCGCCCTTTTCAAGCAGACAACACAACCATTAAGCAATTAATACATGTTGAGACGTTTCCAATTTTTTGGCACTAATGCCAGTTCAATCATTTGGGGCTGGAGAGCATAGGTGAAACCTATGAGTTACACTTCTTGAGGGGAAGCAAAGTATCTTATATGTTTGTTCTTTTTTTAGTGGAATTCCAGTCTCCCCCCAGGATGCACAGAACACTAACCTGGTTGCAAAACAAGATTGGATACTGTTTGACATTGTCTGGCATTTCCAATAGGTGTATGAGTTACATTTGGACTTACACTCTGTTAATTGAGTGTTTTCCCAAGCTTGTGGATTTTAAGCCTTCTAAGTCCTTGGGTTCTGCTGACATATTGGGCTGTGGTTTGTTGTGGGTCCTATGGAATGGAAAATTCCTCTGCTTCTAGTTCCCAAATAAAAACAGTGACCTGCCTTATTTACTTGTGAGAACATGGGCAGCATTAGTGACAGTGAGACATGTTCTCTTAGTGTTATAGTGATATGATGGACATATGTAGAGATGAAGAATAATGAGAGATTTTTGTATAATTTTTTCCTTGAAAATGGTAGGCCACTAAAAAACTCACACTTTTGATTTTTCCATTTGCTCAAAAATCAAGGGTTTCATTTCAGTCACTGACAGGGGAATACTTTGTAGATAAAAATTATTTTATCCCTATGAGAGGCAAGAATAAACTATTCATTGAAGAACTACTAATCAAGATTTGTCATGGGCTAGGCACTATTCTAAGTGTGGGGATACAGCAATGAATAAGAAGCATGAAGGTCCCGGTCTCTCATGAAGCATGTTCCTGTGGGGAGGAACAGGCTACAAAGAAGTAAACACATAAATAAATAAGAATACGATATAAAAATACCAGGAAGAAAAAAAACACGATAATATTACAGATCTTAGGGGGCTATTGTAAATTGGCTTATCAGGGAGTGCTTTGATGAAGAGTTGATACTTGATTGAGACTCAGATATTCCACAAAATGTCTGGGTGTTGAGCCTTTTAGGCAGAGGGAACATTTAGAGCAAACGTGCAGATTACTTTACTGGTTTGGCACTACCCAGGCAAATACTAAAGAATTATATATAATACTATATAACTTTATAAATATTATATAATTTTTTTCTTTAAAGAAGCTATCAGAATGTATTTATATGTGGGCCCCTTCAGACTTGTTATTCCTATTTGAAATCCAAGTTGTTATTTTTTTAATATATATATATATATTTTTATAAATTTATCAATTCTATCCACTTTATTTTTGGCTGCGTTGGGTCCTCATTGTTGCACGCGGGCTTTCTCTAGTTGCAGCGAGCGGGGGCCACTCCTCGTTGCGGTGCACGGGCCTCTCACTGTGGTGGCTTCTCCTGTTGCGGAGCATGGGCTCTAGGCCCGCTGACTTCAGTAGTTGTGGCTCGCAGGCTCTAGAACACAGGCCCAGCAGCTGTGGCGCAGGGGCCCAGTCGCTCCGCGGCATGTGGGATCTTCCGGGACCAGGGCTTGAACCAGTGTCCCCTGCATTGGCAGGCGGACTCTCAACCACTGTGCCACCATGTAAGACCCACCCCCCAAGTTGTTATTTTTATGGGGTATTTTTAGCATTTGGTGAAAGAATTCTCATAATGTTTTCTTTAGAGAGTTCCATTCACCTGTTTTCCAACTGGGGTCTGTGGGCAAGACTGAGATATTCTGACTTTGAAAACAGAGTGGAAAGAGAAGGAACTCCTACCACAGGAAGTGTAAGTCCCATTGCTAATGATAGGTGTATGTCTTAGCTTTGGCTGTATAACAATCCACTCTAAAATGTAGTGGGTTAAAACATCAAATATTTATTTAGCCCATGAATCTACAGATTGGCTATTTGTACTGTGCTTGGCTCAGTACTTCTTCTGGTCGTGATCAGGCACATACACCTGTGGTCAGCCACAGTCAGCAGGACAACTCTGCTTCTGGAGGTTGGCCGGCTGTTAGCGGAGGCAATGGGGTAACTGGACTATGTGTGTCTTTCGCCATCCAGCAGGCTTATTCTCAGAGGAAGGATTGAGAGAAAGTTTGCAAGGGCTCCTGAAACCTAGGCCCGTGATGGGTCCAGTGTCACTTCCTCAGCATTTAAAACATTCAAAACAACTCATAAGACCAGCCTAAATTCAATGGCTGGTGAAATGGATTCCATTTTTGGTCACATTGGAAAGGATTTAGGGAGGGGTTAAGAAATGGCCATATTGGGGCTTCCCTGGTGGCGCAGTGGTTGAGAATCTGCCTGCCAATGCAGGGGACACGGGTTCGAGCCCTGGTCTGGGAAGATCCCACATGCCGCGGAGCAACTGGGCCCGTGAGTCACAACTACTGAGCCTGTGCGTCTGGAGCCTGTGCTCCGCAACAAGAGAGGTCGCGACAGTGAGAGGCCTGCGCACCGCGATGAAGAATAGCCCCCGCTTGCGTAACTAGAGAAAGCTCTCACACAGAAACGAAGACCAAACACAGCCAAAAATAAATAAATAAAAAAGAAATGGCCGTATTTTTTCAACCAATCTACCATAGCAGGCAAATGCTAACACTGCAGCCTAGAAATGTTTATATTTACAGGGGTTGGTAAACATTATTTGTAAAGGACAAGTAGACATTTTTGGCTTTTCAGGTCAGACAGTCTCTGTCACGACTACTCAACTTTGTTGTAGTGCCAAAGCAGCCCCAGACAATAAGTGAATAAATGGACATGGCTATGTTACAATAAAACTTTATTAACAAAACAAGCGGCAGGCTGGATATGGCCCATGGAGGTATAGTTTGCTGCTCCCTTATCGGTTATTGAGGTGAGATAATTTTGCTACAAAAGTCTTACCCTTCAAACAAATAGCCTGGACTATAGCATGGCTTCCATCAGACACTAACAAACTCAGAGAGGAACAAAGTTGACTCACACATCAGACCACAGGCCGTCATGTGGATGAGCTTTTATTCTAGTGGTCGGGGGAAGGGCATTTCTTCGGCTTTAAATACAGCATTTGTTTACGGAGCTACTTACATAAAGTAAGTAAGTAAGTTTATGTAAGTAAGCTACTTACATAAACTTACATAAACTATCTGTCATTGGTAGTGGTTGTTTGCTGCCTGGATGTAATAATTGTTTATTTCCTTTTGTTTGTTGTGGTTAGTTCACTTTCAAGGAAGAAAGACAAAAATTTCTAAGTAGAACAAAGGCTAAGAGAAAAGAGAAGGGAAACAGTAAAGCAATTAGAGCTCCTCAAGGGCAGGGATGGGGCTCTGTCCAGGAAGCCAGATTCTCCAGCTGGAAGTGGCCCCAGGGATCCACACATTTGTTCTCACCCTTGAGTGCACATTAGAGTCACCTGGGGAGCTTTGCACAATTCGCATATCCAGGCCACACTCCAGGGCAATTAAATCAGAATTACTGTGGGCAGAAGCCAAGCATCAGTACTTTTTAAACCTCCCTATGTAATCCAACATGCAGCCAAGTTTGAGAGTCAGGGTTCGACAGTCTTGGCACCTCTTAGTGACCCTGTCTGAGGTCTGGACCATCCCACAAATGCATGTCCCCCACTCACCTGAATGCCCCTTCTGAGAACTCATCAGCTCTGGGTGTATTCTTCTTGGGAGCTCAATAATACGTAATGACATGATAATCTCTCTGAATTCTGACGCAGCCCCAGGGCCCTGAGCTTCAGTATTTGTCGACTTGAAAGTTCATTTCTCTTTTCAAAATCTCATTTTTCTTTTCAGCATTCAGCTATAAGTTTATAGCAGAGTACTCTCTTTTGGAAAATCAATACTATTTCACCTGAAATATTCTTTCAGTTGAAGGAGAGAAAATGAATAGCTGGAATTATCTTAAGGCAGACTTCACAAAGAATATATTCAACTTTCTAATAGTTAAAGTCATCCTATACTTAAGTGTCCTCTGGACATGCCACTAACTGAAGTCAACATTTTATTAATCTTCCTGTAAATTGCTCAAAGCAGCATGGCAACCAGCAGCATGGCAACCAGACTAATGGATCAGTTATGGTCCCCTGTTACTTCACTCAAGCAATGCGTAGAAATTTAAGCTAAAAAGAAGTGTGGAGGTCATCTGGTTCCCTGCCTTCTTCCCCTTTCATTAATAAATGAACAATTCAAAAGTTAAGTGGCTTTCCCAACCTAGTAGGAAAACACTTTTCTGATACCTTGCAGGTTAGAGTATCAAGAGGTTTGTTTTCAGATGGAAGGCTCTACGATGCTTTCAGGAAACAGTCTGCAAGGAGCACAAATAATGTTCTCTCTCCTGTCCTCTCAGCCCCCCTTCCTTTTGCTGCACCCACTGTAGGGACTGTGGTCCTGAATGACAGTAGCTACTCTTCAGAAGTGCCTCACTCCAGTCATCCCCTCAAATCCATCCTCAGGGCATCCTAGTGTTCCAACTTAGTCCCCTAGCTGTCCTTTTTTGCCAAGCTCGTTCTTGCCCCTCATCTGCTTGTTTCGGGATCTGGCATCTCCAGACCCTCACCTTCTCCAGGGCTTCCTTACAGGGGTCACCTGGGACTAATCCATAGGATTAGTATATAACTGGGCGAGTTCTCATGGAGCAGGGAGCCCCACTGCTGGAAAAGGACAGCTCTTTCTTATTAACGTTTCTATGGTGGAGTCTTCTCTCTCCCATGATGTTTCTCTAAAGCCCTTTAAGTAAAGACATCAGTATCTGGGGAAGCAGCAGAGAGACTATCAGGTCAAACATCTGTCCCACAGCTGATCCTGCACCTGGGAAGGTATCCACACCCGGCTTTGACAGCCGCCTGAAGTGCAGAGCCAGCAAAGCCTGAGCTGGAACCTCCGCATTCTTGCTGCTGCCAAATTGTGATGGCCGAAGAGTCTTTCACAAAGGAACTTTGAGAGTTTGTTGTTGCTTTTCCCATTGTCATGCTGCAAATGGATTCTTCCCATCCTAGACTTGTAGAAAAATCGGCTGTAAGGCAAGTCCATCCAGATTCCAGTCAAAGGTATACACCACCTCCAAGAGATGGGGAACAGCCCAACTCTTAGGTCTGAACCAAAATCACATTAGTCAATAATCTTATAACCAATGATAAATAACTACTTTAATACATAGTTATTTTAATGAGTATTCCAGAAGATAGGATCAGATCACCAAATCCATGATTTCAGTAGACGATGGCTTTTCTTTTCTTGTTTACTATTTAATCCTCAAAGTTTTTAACTATACATAAAAGTAGAGAGGATAATGTAGTGAAAACTCATAACTTATCACCTTGATTTAATACTTTTAAACATTTTATCATATTTGGTTCATCTCTTTTTTCGCTATAGTAAGTTAGAGAAATTTACAGACATGTGACATTTCCCATGCAACCCTCAAATTCAATATAAATTTCTAAAAAATAAGTACATTTTTCTATATGACCACAAAATCATTAAATTAGTCAACAAAATTAATAATTTCTTAGCATCATCTCACAATCCAGTCCAATTTCTCCAGTTGTTACCATAGTATTTGGGGGGCCCATATTTAGTCAAGGAGAGCACATCTTGGATTGGGATGCTATGAAGGGGGAAGGATCCGGTCCTTTGTTGGTCTGTGAGGGGAAGAGATTGTGGGGCACCGTATTAGTCAGGGAAGACTATGTAGAAGACAGTGAGATTTGGGAGGGAAATAAAGGACAGGTAGTTTTCAGGAGAGGTAGTGAGACAGGCTGGGACCTGGGACCTGGGACCCTTTGCTGCAGTTCGTGCATCTAGACAAACATCTCCTTAAGAAACAAACTACAAAGAAGCTATAAGGGACTAAAAACAACTGTGTGCATGTGCAGTTGGGGCAAAGTATGAACAACAAGATACAAAAAGACGAAAAACCCAACTGCCACTTCTGTGGTGTCAGGAGCAAAAGCAGGGCACTGCGCATGATCCCTGCACTCAACACCATCAAGCGGGTGGGCTGACCACCCAAGTCACCCCTCCGGCCCAACCCCTGGACCCGCCTGCACCCTCACCCCATTTAAGGGACCAGCTCTCAGGGAGCGAGCAAGGGCATCAGTTACTTCTTTTCGTTCCCTTGTGCTGCAGCCGGAGCCCCAGGAAAGCCTTGCCTGAATTTCTCATCTGGCCTCTTAAGAAATTTCTATTGATTAAAGCATCTGAGAAACCCACCAGCTGGGGAGAGAATTCCAGGTAGAGATACCAAGAAGGATGATACATGGGCAAGGAGAAGCTGGTGCATCAGTGTCTGGAAACGTTGATATAAATGATTTACTCGTGCCTGCTGTGTAGATAAAGTCTTTGGTCAGAAAGCCAACTCCTGGATGCTTCCTAGTTTGAGAGGAAAAGGGCACAGGAAGAAAGGAATGGTGTTGGAAATGAAGCTGAAAAATTACAACATAATAATTCTAGAAAGCCAAGAGAAGACAGAGTCCCCGAGTGTCTCTGAGCTGAATGTGACAGAGAAGACGAAACATGCCGCCACAGAGCTGCTCGGGGGCCACCTGAATCAGCATCATTTATTAGAAATGCAGACGCTTGAGCCAGCCCTAGACGGGCTCCTTCAAAATCTCAGGAATGGGGGCCTGGGAATCTGTGTTTTAATTCGTTCTCCCAGAAAATCTTCTGCACACTCAAATTTAAGAAATCCTGGTCTACGATACATCTTCTCAGGTTCTCTCCTCAGTGTGTAAACTGCTTCAACAAGTAGCACCTTCAATCTTTCCTCTTGCATTCTGTCTGTAGCAGATTTTCCCCTATTCTTATAAACAAAAGAAAGCAAGCAAGGAAGAAAAACACGCCTATCAACCAAATCGGAAAAAAAAATCCTCCTGTTTTATACCTTACAGTTCTTCCTTTTATCTTTAATGTCTCAAGTTTTATATATGACCTACAACTATACTCTCCATAGTCTCACAAAATATCACTATTTAAGAACGTGAACTCCATCTTCTACAGAACCCTGCTTCACAGACTCACCAATATGACCAGACTCACCACTATGCTCTAAAATCACCAAATGACCCGCTAATTGGTGATTCCCCATCTTTGTTCTTGACCATCAGCAGCAGCCTTGAAATTGAACTCTTTGGGCTTCTTAATATAACAATGTAATACCATTTAACAATGTCATACCATTTAACTTCTCACTTCCTATTTCTCAGACCTTCCACTCCCCCCCACCCCCGCTGCCACTAAACAAGTGCATTTCCCCAGATTCAACCTTTAACATTTGCTCTTAATTTTTCCATTCTCCCTCTAATAGAGATAACATCCAGTGTTTCCAGATACCGGCTAGTGAACAGTCATGATATCTAGGTGCTATTGGGCTCAAGTAGTGCATATCAACTCACCAATTGGACGGTTGCAAGTTAGAGGTTCTCTTGTCACCTGACATCCAAGTATTTTCTCCAAATCCTCAATCCCTCCCAACCAGGTCCCTTCTATCAATAACTTCCTTTTATCTGTGAAAAGGCTTTCACAACTGAAGCCTTAAACTTCGGGTCACTTCAGCCACCTCTGTAATATGTCACGATCTACCAAACCCTAGGTCTATTATATATACACATGTCTTTTTCCTAGCTTGCTTCTATAGTTCTTGCCAGACTCCCATTACACCCATCACAATTTTTTTCCCCTTTTGGCCTCACCATGAGGCCTCTGGGATCTTAGTTCCCCAACCAGGGATTGGACCCGAGGCTTTGGCAGTGAAAGTGCAAGGTCCTAACCACTGGACTGCCAGGGAATTCCCCAAAATATTAAATATATAGAAGTGATAAAACTTTTTTAAGTGGACTTGAACGAAATGTATAAACAAAGTCTCAGGGTAGCATCTGGAGGCTTGATTAGTCTACCTCTCAGAGGCTCAGTTTCTTTGCCTATAAAATGATGGTTGGAGAACTGATTATTTTATAGTGCTGTTGGGGAGAATACAGACTTCATACAGCACTTTAAGGTTATGATTATTAAGAATAATTATATGTTATTATTATTGTTAAATGACTCTTGATTCTCCTTTAGATCAGGATATGACAGATCAGGGTTGAGGTCTAAGTAAAATTATGAAATAGATGAAGTCGTCTTCCCCATCTCATCAAGCCTTTTGAGTATTTTTCTTCTTGTCAAAGCTGTGGTTTCATGAAGGGCTTAATGTTGGCTGGCTGACAACAACCTGTATTATCAACATAGGATTTTAAGCATGGATTCCATGCATGTGTGTGTGTGTGCACGTATGCATGTGTGCGTGTGCATCTCTGCATGTGCGCAGGTGTGAGTATCACCATGGAGAACAGCTCTGGGGAGAAGCCAACTTTGAAATCTCCTCCAAGCTTCTCTCTTTCCTCCACTTTCTAATGAGGTAGCCCCAGAGGGTTTGCGAACAAGAACAGAGAAAGCTGGAGTCAGGATTTCCTACTGCCTCGTGCCATCCACAGGCACTGTTGCCCCTCTTCTGGAACAAACAGTGAGAAGCCAGGACAGGCTGTTTTTGCCTGATTCACCCATTTATGCCTCAGGATCATTTTAAAGCTTGAGGATGAAAGCCAAATGGCTCTAAGTCCTTCCACAGAATAGAGTAAGGTTTTGTACTTTTTACTCATTAAAGTAATAACTTTACTGCTATAAAATCCCTTGAGGAACACAACTTTCTAAATGCTGTTAATAATTTAGATATGCTGTAACAGCAAAACAATCTGCAAAACCAAAAGGGAAGAATAAGCACCATAAATGATGGTAGAATGACATATAAAGTTCTAGCCTATGTAAGATATAACACTCAGAATATTCATACTCATAATTAATGAAATGGGAAAAGTTCTTAAGTTCTCTCTCTCTCTCCTCTCTCT
The DNA here is from genome assembly GCF_949774975.1 of Lagenorhynchus albirostris. Classification (NCBI taxonomy): domain Eukaryota; kingdom Metazoa; phylum Chordata; class Mammalia; order Artiodactyla; family Delphinidae; genus Lagenorhynchus; species Lagenorhynchus albirostris. Next base: position 38,524,158 of record NC_083109.1, on the reverse strand, counting down.
CTCTCTCTTTCTCTTTTGGAAGCAAAATTGAGAACGTGATTTTGTGCGGTAGTATAATGAAAACATTGTATTTTGCAGGTCTCGGACAGTAAATGCAATGTTAGCCATTTTCCACAGTAAGCAGGGGGAGGAGCTAACATTTATTGGGCACAGAGATCTTTACACACATCTTAAAATTTAATCATCATTAAGGCCATTATAATATTAAATTATCACCATTTTGCAGTTGAAGAACTTGGGGCTTAGAGAAGTCAAGAATGTTGTTCAAATCCACATGGTAGAAGTGGGTTTGAACTCAGATTTCTCTCATTTCAGAACTCTTCTCTAAAACCTTCTTCTTGAAATATAATGTTCATACAAAAACGTGTCCTAGTCCTAAGTGGAAAGTGGTGAAATCTTTACTTAATAAACACTTCATGTAAGTAGTCCCTGGATTAAGAAAGCATTACCAGCACTCCCAAAGCCTCCATAGAAAACTAGTATACTCGATTCCAATACCATAGATTTGTTTTGCCTATTTTTGAAAGTAAATATGTGGACTTGTGTAACAAGTCTTCTTTTGACTTCTTCTGCCCAACCTTAGGTTTTGTGAAATTCATCATATCCTTATAAGCACTTATAAACCATTGATTCTTAGTGTTGTATAATATTCCATTGTAAGACTACACAGTAATAGATTTACCCATTCTATGGTGAATAAAAATGAGGTCTTTCCTCTTTGGTGGTATTACGAATAATCCTGCTATGAATATTCTTGGCTGACCTTATTTAACATTTCTGCAGGATCTGTCTCAAGGAGTAGAATCATTGGGTTGTGGAACAGGCATAGCATCAGCTTTATTGAATAATGCCAAACAGTTAACCAAAGTGTCTACCTTTCTATCCATGGAATATGAGAGTTCTAATTATTCTACACCCTTGCCAATATGTACAGTTGTCTGGTTGGTGTTTTTTTTTTTTTTTTCATTCAGCATATTTTAGGAGTGTATTGATATCTCACTGAGATTTTAATTTATATTAAAATTCTGTGCTCTTTTGACTTTCCACCTGTTTCCATTGTATATGATGGCCTGCATTCTTGAGGTGGCCAACCAGCACCTCTAAATGCACGCAGTGGTCTTCAAAAGCATCTAGCCAGTAGGAGCAATAAGCCCATAAACAACAAGTGGAAACTTTAGGCAAGAGCCAGTATACTAATAACGATTTCAAAAAAGGACAGATGAGAGGCAGTGAGTAGGAATATAACAGATTACAAAATAAGCCCCAGTTCTGCACCCTGCATCCACGCCCTTTCAAGAACGTGACCTTGCTGCTCTTCCTATCAAGAGTAGAGTGTGTTTCCCCAGTATTTAAATACAGACTGGCCTTTCAGTTTGCTTTAGTCAGTAGAATGCAGCAGAAGTAACAGAATGCCAGATTGGCTAGATGTCTTGAATGTTCCCACTCAGTTTTTTGGAAACCCACTGAGCCATCAGGTTAGGCTGTAGGAAGGTGAGAGACACATGAACCAGAGCAGAGTTGTCCCAGCTGGAACCATGAGAGAGTTTCACTATCAACTAAACCTGGATCAGGTCAGCAGAACACTGGTCAACTACAGATTTGTGAATTTATAAGTGGCTACTGTTTCAATGACCAAATACAAGGAGGTTGGCCAAGTGTCCTGTGTCCAAGTGCCAAGTGTCTCACATTTCCCCAAAAGTGAACCCCTGCTTTAGTCTGGTACTGAATTTCTCTGCCCGATATTATCTCCTCTTCCTAGGAAAGATATTGGGTTGGCCAAAATTTCGTTCGGGTTTTTCCATAACATTTTAGGGAAAAACCCAAATGACCATATTGGCCAACCCAGTATCACTCTTGAATCTGTGATGTTCCCCAAAAGCCAAATGGAATGTGATTCTTATTTTCTTAATCTAACTCTGTGCCCTCGAAGACCCTTGTACAGTTGGAGAGCACTCCCTTAGTACAAGCAGGTTCCACAAGGGAAAGCCCTGCTTTTAATATACTCCAACTTGCTTCTGGATGATAACTGCACATCAGTTCCCAAGTCCAGCCCAAAAAAGCTATAGGAGCTATTGTGTCAGCACATGCAGCTCTCCCCTGAGCTCTGACATTGTGCCAAACAGCTGTCCTCCCAAAGCAATCCCTTTGCCAGTGATGAAAACGACTGCCTTTGTTGTCTCACCAGCTCTGTGCTAGAGCATTTCCAATAAAGAAAATGACTCTGCAAAAATCCTTCCTTGGTAGAGAGGCAGTGTGGCTGGGTGGGCCCAAGCGTTTGCCCTAAAATGCACAGGAATCACCTGGCATTTTGTTCAAATGGAGAAGCTGGTCAAGTAGGTCAGGGGTGGGGCCTGATATCCAGCATTAAAAAAAAAATTATAAGTGGCGCTGCTGCCACTGATCCATGGGCCACACTTTCGGTGGCAAACATCTAAGGTCCAGGTTCTGGACAAATAGGCCTGTGACCCAGTGGCTCACAGTTTCAGCTTTCTCATCTGCTAGTTGGATTGGTATAAGATTTATGTGAGACTGTGCATGGAAGAAACTAATCACAACCCCTAGCACACAGGACAGGTGGAGGATATAGAGTTATTGTGTTATGCAGATATGTAGAGTTGCCCAGTAGTTACTGTACAGTCTCTCTCCCCAGAAATGGGTCTTTATTCTTATCAGGATTTCCATGGGCCCAGTGCCGGGCAGCTTTCGATGTTTTCTGAGTCCCATGTTCTTGTCCTGGCAGCCTTGGAAGCAGTCCTAAAACAGAGGTAAAACGCAAGTTGTAGAATTTAGGTATTGCTGAGGGAGTCTTATTTAGGAAGAGAAAGGTTAATAGTAGGGGGTCATAGAGAGGTTACAGTGAATCAGGGTCCCTTGATTTTAAATCTTTGCTGTTGAACCTTTTCCATGATTCCCATTCATGTCCCAAACCTATGCAGCTTTTAGTCCTATGCATTTACCCGTAGTTTATAAGGTTAAGTTGAAAGAAGAATGAATCAGCCTCATGCAAAAATACTCAGCTGTTTTCCAAACCCACTTTCCCAGACAAATCAAATAATAAGAGAGCAGAAAGAATCAGGTTTTATGAGACTTTTCCATTAGATATGTTCATTAAATCCTTGCTACTCATGGTATGGTCCAGGGACCAAAAGCATTGACATCATCTGGGAGTTTATTATAAATGCAGAATCTCAGGTGCCCCACCAGACCTGCTCAATCAACTCTCTGGTTGGGGCCCAGGGTTCTGTGTTTTAACAACCTCTCCAGGTGATTCTGAGGCATGTTACAGTTTGAGAAGCATGACTTTAGGGCCTCAGACCAACAGTATCAATTTGGTCCCTTCTCTTTAAAGAAATGTAGGATCCTAGGCTGTAACCAACAACTTACCAAACTAGAATCTGTATTTTAACAAGATCCTCAGGACATTAGTATGCTCATTGTAGTTTTAAAAATAATGCTCAAGGGTAGAACATACTTTGGGCCCAGTCTACCCTCCAGGGTACTGACTAGATGGATTATAGACCCAGGAAAAACACACAAATTATTGGAATAAGAGAAAAATTCAGACAGAGCTGCCCTTACATTGCACTGACGCAAATAAGAAGGAATAAAAGCTTTAAGCATTGCTATTCTGCCATTTACATGGCTGCTTAACCAAAGTTTGGGATGAGCTGGGCTTAAGTAGAATGAGTTACAGGTAGTGTTTCTGCTGGAAGACCATTAGAAACAATTTCCATCTTGACAGGCCAGTGGGGAAAAAAGAGTTATGGTTTCTTTGTTCCCTCCCTGTTCAATTTGGGTCAGAGACCAGCAGAAAGGGGGAGGAGTCTTTGTTCTCTGGGTGTGGGTGAGGCATTTTTTCCCAAATTTTTACTTAGGGCCCTGGATTTAAAACTGACTGCTTCTGCCAGTTCTGATTTCCTTGAGGCTCTAGGTATAGAAAGAGACTTCTGTGATTGGAAAAAACCCTTCTGGACAAGATGCTTCAGTGGACACATCAACCACTGCCTTATCTTGCCCACTACTTGGACTGCACGGGGCTGACCTGTCCATCCAGGCCAACAGCTGTGCTTTGGCTCATCTTGGATTTTTTTATGATCTGGGGATAAAAATGGGGAAAGTAGACCCTTGTTAGTATCTGACCAAAATCTGGTATTGGAACCATTATCAGAGAATGTAATCATTTTTAAATTTATTTTTAGTTTCAAAGTTATACACATACATGTACATATAGCAGCTGCTGACTTAAGCATATAAAACTCATCTGACTCCTTGTCCAGGTACTCCAAGGAGCAGATATCAAGATGTGATTAACCATGCAAGGGTATTATTAGGGGAAATGCCTTGTGAGAAAATAGGGGGGGAGCCAAGGAAGGCTGGGAGAGCTGTGAGACCATGGTGAGGTCTGACACCTGTGAAGGAGAGAATGCCGGAAGGAAGGCTTGGGGGTGTGGGCGGGGAGCATCTGAGATCACTGTGCAGCCTGAGGGAGGTTCAGCAGGGTTGTCAGAGAGTTCCTGATCCAAAGTGGGCTGCCAGAGTGTCCCCCAGAGATGGGCCTGCTTTAGTATGCCTACATTCTGAGTCACTGACTAGGCGTACCAAGTCAGTGGCGATGGATGTCTGTAGTAGTCGGGACCCTCTGTCAACATCTCTTCTTATAGTTGGAGGAGTGCAAGACACATTCTCAAAACCATAACTTTCCTCCTTCCCCTCCCCATCAAAAACATTCAGTGGTAGCTAGTATTTAAAGAGCCATGTATCAGTCTATTTGGCATCTCATGGAGGGTTTCATAAATATGAAATTCATCCGATCTGCATACTCACCTTAGACCTTCCACTGCTATCTGAGCCATTTGTCAACTGTGTATTTGCAGGAAGGCTCTACAAGTTCTGTTTGGAGAAATGGCAATAAGGACTTGGGTGTTGTCATGTAAAACTTGGAGAATGGAGTCTTGATTCTTAACTAAAGCATTGACTTTTGTTGATCACCTTTGAGAAAGAAGGAGACCAGTGTGATGTAGAGTATGAAGTGATATGTATCCTGCCTTGAAATACCAACAGACAGTTGGCAGTGAGGATTTTTTGAGCAGTTTTCTGAGGTTCTCTTTAAACTCTCCTCCAGCATATTCCCTCAGGAAATTGTTGTACACTTTTCAATAAGAAGGATTGCAACATAGACATATTGTTTGTTGCATACTAAAGACATTCAATATTAATTTAAGAAACCCAAAATATCCTAGGACTGGGAAGCAGGAGAACTGGGTTTAAATTCTGTGACCTTGCTGTATGACCTTGAGCAAGTCACTAACCTCCCTTCAAAGCTGTAGTTTTTTTCCCTTGTGAAGTGGAGATAATAGTACTTGATTGCAATTCACTCGATAGATTAGTTTCCCTTGTTGAATGACATCACATTGGAAATTTTGAAATGTCATACGAAAGAAAGGTGACTGTGTGAGTTGGACTCGTGTCCAGTTAAGCAAAATAAGGTTTATTATAAGGACACAAATGGATTAGAACTGGAAACAGAAGGCCCCAAGGAAACACAGTAGAGCCAGGGTTGGCTATTATCTCTCCTTTAGGTTTACCTCTCAGTTTCTTCAGACTGGAAGATTCCTTTCTCCCCCATATTTCAGAGTTTAAACCTTGGCCCATTGTGCAGCTAAAGAGAAGGGCCCTGAATCTGAGATCACCCCACAAGGAAGACCCCTCTGCCAAGAGGAGTCCAGGGCCATTTCCTCAGGAAGCAGCTTTGGACCAGGGTATTTCAGTAAGAACGGAGAAATTGGGCATGACTGGCACCTATATATACCCAACAGGTGCAGATTATAAATGGGCAAGGTGACATCATCCATAGAAATCAGACTGTTGAATAAAAATCTAGAAGTATGACCTAGCCATTCTCCTTCCAGCCCACATGACTTGGGACAAATCACATAACTGCTTTAAGCCTCAGTTTTCTTGCTGGGGATAAAAATGGGTTATTGGGAAATTCAAATCAGATAATTTGCATGAAAATATGTTGTAAATTCTGAGATGCAAAGAATGGCCACCAGAGCTTAAGAAAGAATGGAAGCAAGCGGGCTGAGTTACTAACTTGCCAGGGAAGTGAATACACACCAGTGAAGAAATTCACTCAATGGTGAGTAGAAAACATACTGCTACTTTTTTTTTAATTATAACATGCACAATTTTTGACAAATTACAAACGGACATAATGGTTGATTAAGTAAGCAGTGCCATGGTGATGGTAAAGGCTATCCGTTCATCTTTTCATAAAAAGTGAATGTCAAAGTTGGGATTTCTTTTAACAAAGAATTGAGAGGGCCTTTAGAAATCAAAGAATCAGATTGTAGAGTCGGAAGCACCATTCTCTCTAAATGTAATCTCCTTTTTAAAAGCTGTGTTTCCGAAGGCTTGCTGGTTGGCAGACAAGCAAAACTGAGAGCATATTCATGAAAGAATAGACTGAGGACTTGCAAAGGCCTTGGAGACAGGAGACCTGTGTCCTGTGCTTCTCCTAACTGGCTGTCTGATCCAAGGTTATTTATTTTCCTTCTCTAGGCCTCCATTTCCTGAGCTGTAAAACTTTGTCTGTAGGCGAGGACTAACGCTAATGTCCCTTCCAGCTCTGATAGATTCTGATTCCGAGGAACTTCATCTGATCATGACCTCAAAAACTATTTTTTCCATCAGAAATGTTAATTGCCATTTAAAATGTCAAATATGATAATGTTGGTATAGCCACAATATTATAACAAATTACCCCCCAAATTTTGTTGCTTAAAACAACCACCATTTATTATTTTTACAAGTATGAGTGGACGGTGCCACTTGGCTGACACACCCTGGGCTGGGTTGATCCTGACTGGGTTCACTCACATATCTGTAGTCAACTGGTGTATAGTTGTGGGTGGCTTGTCTGTGTTGGCCTCGGCTGGAACAGATGAAATGGCCCAGGGCCTCTCTCCAGTGGATGGGGTCTCTCATCTTCCAGCAGGCTAGTCCAGGCTTATTCACATGCCAGTGGAAGTTTCCGTGAAAGAGAATGGAAGGATGCAAGAACTGGCATGTTGTCACTTCCATTGTATTTTACTGACCAGAGTAAACCGTAAGGTCAGCCCAGATTTATAAGTGATGAAGTAGACTTCACCTCATGATAGGAGAAGCTACCAAATCATATTGCAGACGTGCATGGAAATAGGCAGGAAGGAAGAACTGGGAACATTCTGGCCACTAATCAACCAAGTGGTAGCTAGATAGATCTATATGATTCTTTCTGAAACACTTTACAATATCTTTTAAGTCAGACAGTTTAAATCTCCACTCCCTCATGGCAAGGAGAATCACAAGTAGTAGTGGACTGTTTATCTCTTTCTAGAAAAATCCTCAAAACAAACCCAAGAACAGGGACGTGGCACTTGCCTAAGGAACAGCAGGTTAATGGCTTGCTTATACCCTTTCAAAAGGATGGTTAGCTTCCCAGATGACCCTAAAGGCCCTTAGCTCTTTTTCCCAGTTCATAAATACAGTCTAGAGATTATTTTTTCCAGGGCAGACTTCCCGAAAACGGCAACAGATACAACTTACTTTATCAGAACATGAGCTGAGAAACTGCAGCTGTGCTAGCTATCCAAACAAAAGCCCTGAGGCTCCTCTTTCCTGTTGAAGTTGAGTGGTAAGTACGCCCTAGAGGTGGAGACCTCACTTTCCCCCAGTTGCCTTCCTCCACTCCCCAGTAGCAGCAAGCCCATTTCGAATGCTTGGTAGGCACACGTGGCCACTGGACAGTGTAGATACAGAGCACCTTTGCCATTGCAGAAAGTTCTGATGGAAGAGGTGATTTGGGAAATATCTAAGCTATCCGGAAAGGGCAGGTCCAGGTGGGGCCTTGGCCAACCCTGGGATATTCATGAAGGAATCAGATACCTGGAAGAAATGCAGGTGATTATCCAGATTGGACATCATGAATCATGTAGTTTGGCCCTAGGTCTTTTAACTACAGATTCACTCAGTGACCTTGGGCAATGCATCTTATTTCTTTGAGCGTTAGTTTATTCTTCAGGAAAATAAGAGATTAGGGTAAATCAGGGCTTCTCAAATTTGTGTGTACACATGAATTATCTGGAGATGTTGTAAAAATGTGAATTCAAATTCAGAGGCAGTAGGTGGTTGAGGCCTGACATGCTTTATTTGAAATCAGCTCTCAGGTGGTGCCAGTGATGCTGAGGCTCTTGGTCCATGGACCACTCTTTGAGTAGCAAAGGATTAGGTCATAGAGCCATTGAATATTGCCTCAGAAAGGCTCCTTATAGATTCCCTATTCCAATCCTGTCTCTAAGGTCCTGTCCAGCCCTAGAGTCCCTGAGGTCTGAGAATAGGCCCTTTCATATCCTGAAGGGGCCCTGGTACCCATGGCTCTGTAAGAATCTAATGGTCATTTGACTTGTTTAATAAAGCAACAAAAATGACTTTGGAGTAACTCCATAGTTTCCCTGTAACTATGTAAGTAAGGAAAGACTTGATTTGTGTCTAATGGCTTCTATGAAGTGAAGAGCTCTTATAGCTCATATATTCCACTTACTAGAGACTGGGTAATCTTTACATTTGCTTTAAATGACCTCCTCAAGGCCACTCTCCTCAAGTGTTAATTGTATACAGTAAAATACGGCCATTCCTAATAGCATACCTGTTCTTACTTAAAATTGGCAAGTGAAACAGCAGGGAAGAAGCGCAGAATCATGTAGCAAGTGAGATTGCCCCAGAGGCAGTGGTTGAAAACCTCCAGATTTCTCCATGTGGACAAGTATGGTGACTGGTAGAAAAATAAACTATACCCTACATATGCTGTATACATATACTATACTCTAATATACTACTATACAGGTCACTTCCATCAAACCCCACAGTGTGCTCTTGAGCTCCTAAGTCATTAGGCTTGAATTCAAGACGTGCTGTTTCCTCGTGAACTGAGCAATGGGTGCTTTTAGCAAGCAACACCACCAGATGATATGCTGTGGCCTCTTTAATGTAATCCATTCAGTTTGTCCTAAATGGATGGGCAAGTTTTCTGCATTTGCAGCTTGGATTCCAAGGCTGGGAGTAGTAATGCTGAGGAAGCCAGAGTACAAAAGGAAAGAATAAAAGGGCAAAGGACTAAAACCAACAGGGAAATGCAATTACAAGGTGTATTAATGTACACTGTGCAGAGGGAAGGATTTATTACACTTTCAGGGTTTTTTGGTTTTGTTTTCGGGATTTTTTTTTTTTTTTTTGCATGAATGGTAGGGGGAAAGAACTGATATTTGTCAGTCTGAATTGGATAAGTGCAGTTGCAAAGAATAAAGGGAGCTTTTAGAAAGTGGGCAGCTGCGGCAAAGCCTGAAGCCATGGTACTTGATACTGCAGTGTACGCTCTTAGTGATCCTGGGCAGCTTTTGAGAACAGCAAGCAAGGCATTCAGGGTGGAAAACAATGGCAAATGTCAAGAAGGAAAGAAAGAATCTCGAGTTTAAAAGACTGTTGATTGACAGGTAGGACAGATCAAAGAGAAAAATTCGTATCAAGTATTTATAATTATAATGCTAACAGGGATCAATAATCATAAAAAGAAACTATAGCAAAAAAAGGTTAAAAAATATCTTTCAATCTTAAAACAAACAAATAAAAACAAAAGAAGAAACTAGCCAAAGACTCAAATATTCACCATTTCATGCGTTCGGATTTTTTCGCTATGTATTTTGTTACTCAGCTAATCAATAAAAAGAAAGTATCATTAAGTGTGTTTAAGTTTCTCTGCCTTAAAAATTATCCAGTGGAAATATGTTTGGAGAAGCACAAGATGGGGTTCATGTATAACCCACTGCAAAGCAAGCCTCAGAGACCATATCTAAGCGTGAGTTTTTGTGATTCACAGGAAATGTTTTGAGAGAAGCAACATTCTACAAATACATCACCTGGGCCCAGTGGGCTTGTTTTCACTTCTTTCTCCCTGCCACTCTGTACCCCACACAGGTGTGGATGTGCAAAGCTTCCTCGTGGCAGATTGGGAGGTCAGGCTTGAAGGAAAAACCCTGTTTTGGAAACTTGCTCAGACTTGCTTGGGACTAGGGTGGTTTAGAAGCCCAGGGAGAAATGTTGAAATCAGTCATTGCAAAATCGCTTTTGCAATAAGTAGTGAATAAAAACCGAAGGAAAATATCTTTCCTCCCCAAAGTAAAAATCTACCACGGGACTTGTCTAAACAGCTCTTCAATAATAGAACTTTAAAGGCAACATAAATTAAAAATGCTTCTCATAGCCAAGGCCAGAACCTCTGGCCGTCATTGATTGATTTATTCATTCAGTAACTGTCTGCCAGGGCATGACAGGTAGCAAGCAGAGCCCAGGACAGCACTGAAGAAGAGGAGCCCGGTGACTCATCTCATGGCTCTGAGACACCAACGCACATGTCACCTCCTGAGACAGTCACTGTCTGACACTTTATCTCACCTGGTTCTACCTCAGTTGTTCTTTATCTAAACTTTGGCCCTTCCATCATAGCTCTTGGTACACCTGAATTCTGTTATTTTTAAAAATGGGGCTCTATGTCCACCCACTACAATATCACTGTGAAGATCCATCTGAATTTTTCAGTGTTGTGTGCCCAGCATGTACAACAGTGCCCATATATGGTAGGATCTCAAAAAATGTTTATTAAGGAAACAAATGAAGATGGTGCAAGCCATCAAACAACCTTCCTGTTCAGATGCAATATTATATACAAAGAGAAAACTATAAAGCAGTAACTGAAAGGTCCCTAAGAGAAATCAATTTCTATAGAAGTGAAACTTTAAAAAGTTCATTGCTGAAGAAGACTATCAGAGAAGACTATCCCCAGACCTTAATGAACTTTCATCTTTTGTGGATTCAAATCAGTGCAGAAAACAATTCAAATCATTGTGAAAGGAATAACTAACTGTTTTTGCAAAATGACATTCTGGCAATAATATGTTTCAATCAATGTTTTTCATAATTCTAGAAATTGTGCAAAATGCAGATGGACATTGAAAATGTATCAAAGGAGACATTTGAAATCAGTAAAAAAGTGTCATTACTTAATGAGAAGTTCTGGGAAAACTGGTTTGTCTTTCTTAAAATAAAGTTGGATCTGTCTTTCTCTTTATCCCAACACAAATTGCACCTTAAATTACTATTTAATGAAATTAAAACTAAATTCCAGAAGAGAACATTGGTAACAAGTAATATAATTTGTAGTAGGAAATTTATATAATTTTCAAATCAAGATTTCAGTATCTAAAGAACAAAGACAAAAGAGAGATAATAAGCAGGGGAAATATTTGCAATGCATATTACAGGATCTAATGCTCTCAATATGTAAGGAGGTATTATTAATCAACAAGAAAACTATCAGATGAATAGAAAAGGTGAAGCAAGGATGTAAGCAGGAAAAAAAATGAGGATTTACAATAAATGAAATGTTCAATTTTACACATAATTGAAAAATGTAAAATAAATTAACAACGAGATATGATTTCCTACCTTAAAAATGGCAAAACAACTTTTAAGGTTTTCATTATACAATGTTGGTGAGGCTATGGGAAAAATACACATTCAAACATTAAGTGTAAAAGTGAATTGCTATGATCTCTTCGGAAGGTAACTTAGCAATATACATGAGAATTAAAACAGATGTCCTTGGTCCCACCAAACTGCTCTAAATTTTTTCTTAGGTATACTTCCATATATACAAGAGCATGGTAATGATGAGAGACAGAGAGAGAGAGAAGAAAAAAGAGGAGGAGGAGATGGAGGAGAGGGAGGGGGAGGGGGGAGAGGGAGGGAGGAGGGGGAGCTGGGACTATGAAGCATGCTGGTCCTTTGCCATTTGACTCCCTGTTTAGTTCTGTTGATAGATCACTGATCATGGGTATCTTTGGGAAATAATACTGGAGCCTGGGGTGGAAGGGAAATGCTTCCTTCAAAACATAAGTCATATCAGTGGAAGTTCAGAAAGCTGGAAACCCAGTAATCCTCCAGTGGAAACTCCAAACGGGTGTGTGTGCAACACCAGTATTTCTACCTCCTGGACCTGGTAAATATCCATGACATTCTCTTTTTAGGGCTATTCTTCAACTTTCCCCAGATTTAATATCAGCACAGGCATACCAGCTAGACAAAGTGATAAATAGGCTGGACTAGTAGAAGAACAAACTTCCAATTTAATAAATGAATTAATTTGAGAAGGCCAATAAAACATTTTCTAGCCATTAGAAGACAAATAATAGGTAGCATGGCAATGTTTTTCAAATATTTCTGACCCACAAGGGAAAATGTGTACTTTACATTGTGAACTACTAACACACAGACACACACACAAAGTGAAACAAAAGTTTCATCCAATGATACCTTAACATAACTACATATAATTCATGTTGATATTTTCTATCCTTTTCTATTCCATTCCATTCTATGTCATTAGAAAGAAAAGCTAGTCTTGACCAATCAACTTTATTTCACAATCTAATAGTTGTATGAAACTACAATGTGAACAGACACTGGCATAAAAGAATCCATAAAGGCTTTCTAATTAGACTGACCTGGGTACTAAATCCAGGCTGATGACTTATAATTGTTATAGTAGTTACTTAATTTCTCTAAACTTTTCCTCACCTGTAAAATGGGCCTTTTAATACCTAACATAGAGATGGTTGGAGAATGAAATTGTGTATTGTGTGTAGAGTGTGTGATGTGGTTGTCCCCTATTGGCACCAGTGATCCATTTTTCCTTTCACTGAACAAAGAGTCCTTGAAGAAAACAGATGTGGTTCCTGTCCTCATGTAACTTGGCTTCTCACTGTGCAGTCAGTAAGCTGAAAGCTGCTGACATCAGCCCACAGTGAAAGGTAAGTTCATTATAGATTTTTTACAATTTTTTAAAGAAATTGAAGACTCAGCACGAAGCCAGTAGAGAGGAAGCTGTATAAACAGGAGAACCCATTTGTCATGAATGCTGATTCTCGTATGGCCGTGGTTCTCAAGCAGGGGTGATTTTGTCCTTTAGGGGATATTTTTGGTTGTCACAACAGAGGGACAACTACTGGCATCTAGGCCTAGAGGCTGAGGATGCTGCTAAACATCCTACTATACTCAGTACAGGCCCCCACAATCAAGAATTATCTGGCCCCAAGTGTCAATAGTACCCAGGTTGAGAAAACCTGTGTTACGGGAACTGAACCACTATGATTATCGTGATTGGAAATGCCTTTAGAGTCTTGGTGTGGAAGTCATTCTCACTGGCTTGGGCAAGTCTCCAAAGCTCTCAGTTTCAATTTCCTCATCTGCAAAATGGGTATAATAATATCTGTCCACCTCCGTCGTAGGTTGAGATGTGCAAATCAATCGAAAGATGAAAAGCTTTAAGAATGAGACTGGGTGGCCGATTTCAGATGGGTACCTTTTTATTATTATTATTGGCCGTTTCATAAAATAAGAAATTGCCAGAAAACTTCAAAGATTTTTTTAATTAAAAGAGATGTATCAAAAACACAACATTAGGTTAATTATGGCACCAGCACCCAATCTTCATCAATAGGAATATGGCTCGTTTGGGGGGTTTGCATTATAACAACATGGGTTCAAAAGGGAATCAAAATTAAATTAGTTTTTTAATAGTGCCAACATTCCAAACATCTGATGTAAAAATAAACAGAGAATATATTATGGTTACACATTATTCTTTCTGTTTATAGATACTTCCCTTCCCAATACCATCCCAGACCCAGGGAGCCAATAACACAAAATGTGCCAAGAATTACAAATCGCGTCTTGCTCGGTACCTGACTATCTTTCCAAAGTTATCAAGGTTCACTTAAAAACCAACTTGCCACTAGCCATTACGGAACATGAGAAGATGAGTCAGTAATTTCTTTTTCCCTTGCACTCTCATACCTCAGTATCGGTACCTCTCTTAGAGAACCATTTATTTTGCTGGTCTGTCCCTCTCCTTCATAATCCCGGAACACAATCTGATTGAGTCCAGAGATGGGAAGATCTTGCCTTATCCATGTTATAGTTTGTAAAGAGTAGGTGTGCAATGTAATCAAGTGAATTGAGTTTTGCAAATATTTCTCAAAAGAGTTCTTATTACTTTAAGTCTTTCTTTGCTCTCCTGCATCTCTGCAGAGATTCTTGGTGTAAACTTACAGAAGGAAGCAAATATGGACCCTGTTTTCATGTAGGTTATATTCTCACTTTGCCAGCAGTAAATTAAAAACTGATGCTGGATTATGCCATTGGGCCATAATCATAATCAAACTCACCAGAACTCTGTACAATTTTTTTCGATGAGGACCCCATTAGTGTTTTTGGTGGAATATCACAGGATCAGCACAAACCCCACAGTGCAGAATAAGTTGGAGTGATTTTCTAAATCCTTCTGCTGTGGGAGGAACAGGACTATGTGCTAGGGGTGCCTGGAGCTTGAACGATCACATGGGCTGGGATGGTGGTAGGGAGGAATTAAGATAAGAGCTGAAAGATTGGTGACTTTTAAGTTACTTAAGCCAAAGGACAGTATACTTAATAGAGTTAAGCCATTCTTTGAGACTCTTTCCAAAACTCTGATTAAAATAAAAAATGACTGTCTTGATTAATAGAACCAAGCTTTCCTTCAGTGCTTATTCAGTACTAAATGCTGCAATCTAGTGGATTCTAGTATTACAGAGATGAAGAACACTTGGATAGCTCTGTGGTATCTTCCAGCTCTCTCCACAGTGACCCTGGAGGGTAACATGTTTCAAGTGGCATTGCTACAAGGTGTAAACAAATGGTCTGAAACCCTGCATCACTGCTTGGAAAAGTGATTCCTGGGAATGCTGCTAGATTAGCAGTGAACTTTGTATGAGTAAGAGATCAACTTTCATGTTAAGCCTCTGAAATAAGGGGGTTTGTTTGTTACTGTACCTTAGCAAGACTCTCTGACTAATACACAATCATTTCATAAAAAATATACTTGCAAACTTTAAAACTGGAAAGAAAATAATCCCAGAATATGTATAGTTCTGAGAATTCAGTAAGTTTAATATAATAAAGACGTCCCTACAGCTCATATTTTCCTCATTTGACTATGGATTCAAAAAACTAATTTAAGACAATATTATTCACTAAAATTAAAATAGAATATAGATAATTTTGCTAAAAGGGGGGCACCGAAGGGCTTGAAGTGGGAGATGGTTGTACCATGATTAGATTTATATTGAGAAAGACCAATCTACTGCCCATTGGAGGTGAGCAGCAGATACCAATGAGAAAAGATGATGCCAAAGATGAGATGTCTCAGAAAAGCCATGGAGGAGATGAATGTTGTGTGTAGAAAGAGAAAATGCGGCTTACTGCCAGGAAGGATCTGCTCTAAGTCTGTCAGTGCTGGCATCTTGGGAATAATTTTAAAAAGTATTATTTCCAGAAGGTGCTGTATTTTTAAAAATTGCTAGTTGGTGTGCTACGTACCACATGCTCCGCTGGTCACCTTCCTGAGTCACTGCATTCATCAGGCCCTCTGTCATCATAAGCTCCAACCCTCTCAAAGAGCTACCTAATTTGCTATACATTATGAATCATTCTGAACCAAAAGCTTAATATGAAAGCTCTGTAAGCGGAATATACCCAGAGTCTATGTTTTATCAGTGGTTTATAAATTCTGGCTCTTTTATGTAGGCAGTCTAGTTTTTTAAAATATTTTGAAAATACACACATAAATATATAGAGTTCTAATTGCAGAGGTTTTTTTAGTAAATTAAAATTAGTATTCTCCAAGTAGAAAAGGGCTTAGTTTAATGTCTTAGGAGAGTAGCACTTTCTAATTGTTATCAAATAGCAAAGGGCTTATTGGATCTAGACCCTAGATTTTTAAACTCTAGATTTTGGAGCATACTGGGGCTTATGTGAAAAAAGGTGTGAGTACCAGAGGGCATTGGGATCCGTATTTAAGTGGACATAACCAGATTGCCTTCCTTACTGATAGTATTTTACCTTTCCAGAGGAATTCAGAGAAAAGCAAAATGCCTTCCAGTGAACTGGACATTTTCCCTTGCCATCTCGACAGCCAGAATTTCATACAGGAATGGAGGAATGGATGGGAAATCCTGACTGCCTTACCAGTTCTAGCTTCATTATTTCATTTTAAGCAGGAACAACCAGCATTTTGCCAGTACTGCGATGAGGAAATCTGTAATTCTTAATCTCATTGTGAAAGTTGTTAGAGCAATTTCACCAGTTGGAAATGTGGTTTTAATGCATTCTTGTCTCCTAATTTCTCTTACATACTTTTATGTATACTTTGCTCCTGCTAAACTGTTATTCTCTCAGCATGGATGGTCTTCTCCATCTGTACCTCTTTATTTGTGTGTGGGTGTGCCCCCCCACACAATCACACACACAAACACACACACTGTGTATGGCATTCCCCCTCATCACCTTTGCCATTTCATGCTCACTGGCTCATCTTCCAACTGTTAGTACTTGCCTCTCTTTGCCCGAGGGCTTTTCTCTGGCCATGAAGCCTGTCCCGACTTTGCACAGGCAGGCAGAAAGTGCCAGAGAATTAATACCTCCTCTTTCAAGAGCAACTTCAACCTATGGGTGTCAGGAATGGTGTACAAAACCACAGCTTCCTCATCCTTTGGAGAGAATTAGTCTTAGGTGCTTGTTCAACACTGCTTCCCAGGGCTTCCCATTGGGATGTAGGCTGCCCACTGTGCCAACTGTCTTATTATCTACCCTTTGTTGACTACCCTCCCTTCCTGCCTCACTTCTCTACCTCTCTACTGGTCTCCTCCACCTTCCAAATAAACTACTTGCACTTGACTCATATATATCAGGGGCTACTTTTGGGGAACCTCAAACTAACACACACATGCAGTCTAATTACAGCCTCTGCAAGGAAACTTCCTCTGATGGCTCAGGCAGAAAAAAACTCTTTTCACAATATTAATTCCCAAAGCCTAGGATTTGTACCGTTCTCTCTGATATTTCATGCACTTTTGCCCATACCAACTTCTCTGCAAGACTGCAAATTACTAAAGGGCATTATCTACATTACTTCCAATGTGTATGCTCTGTAACACCAGCCTCCATTGGCAAAGAAGAATTAGATAATAACTTGATTTTGAAATATAAATTCTACCCATGCTGCCATTGAAATGCAGTCGACAAAGAATGAGTCATTTCAAACGAATTTATTATTTTTAGAGGATTCTTTCTAAGACAGTGCATCTTGATTTCTTAAAACACATTTGACAAGATTACACAGGACACATTTATGGGAGATTTAGTTAAATCTGGGAAGGTGGGCTTTCAGTTGTTTGAACATAGAGTGAGTTGAAGAGTATACTGGTATACGGCTCAATGCCAACCCTGAATAAAATTCCTAAGATGTTTCTGATCTCTGACATTGACCTATCAGATTTTTTTGTGGGAAAAAATATTTATTTTTCCCACTAGCTAATCTATAGGTTGATTGGGATTTCCTGATATTGGCTGGGCTTGACTAAATGTGGCTCTAAGCTGAGGCTTCTTACCGTTTATATCAATAAATAATATAAAGATTTAGTAAGTGCATTTATCAGATTTGTAAATTATGAAGACTGGGAGAGAGAGTTAAGCTATTGGTAGAATTATGAGTCAAAATGTCTTCTATAGATTAGAATAAATAACTGAAACCAGCTAGATGTGTTTAAGAGGCCAGTGTAAAGGTCTATGTCTGGGATCAAATAATCAAATAATCATTTGTATTGGGGTAGAACAGCCATGCATGACTGACTGTTATTATTACAATAATTACCATTATTTATCCCAGGATTATGCTGCATATACACAGAAGACTCTGTGTTGACCTAAAAAAAATGTACACATCTAAGGATACTTACCTGTAAGGTGGTGCCTGTACCAGCTGCCCAGGAGTCTTTGCTGGCCGATGTTTAGACCATGTATGATATTTTACAGTAGTCAAAGCCAATACCACAGAAACAATGTGCAGTTCTACTTAAGCTGCTGGAACCTAAAGTTTATTATGCTTCCCAGAGCAATCTTTATTTACTGTGTGAGGACAAGATGGAAAAGAACTCCAGCTATCTTCACTAAGTAGAATTTAATTTATTCCTGAAGTTTAGTGACCAAAGTAACTGAAAAACTAGAATAGTAAATTTGTGAAGCAATATTAAGTATAAAAGTATTTTTGAATAAAGAATTTTAAAAACCTATAGTAATTTTATTAAAATTGTATTTCTTAGAGAAAATTACTCATATTATTATTATTATTATGGAGATGACCATCACTCTATTTTCTCTTTTGGTCCGTACAGACTCTACCACATTGTCTCTGGAGCCATTTAAGAAGCCATGATAAGGTAGTGAGGGTCCATAAGAGGGAAACCTGGCAATATGCGTCCAAGCTGAGGGATCTGGGCATTTTCTCAAATAGTCCTAATTAGATGGACTATTTTTATATAAGTAAGTGAACTTGGATGGACTCTTTGTAGCTGTAGATGGTAGATTCTGGATGGATGTGTAGAAATCACACAAAAAATTACTAACAATTTAATTTGTCTCAAAACACAGCAAACTACTTTACAAATTAAAGCCCTTTAGACTTAAAAGGGACCTTCCAGTTGATGCTTTTTTTTTTTTTGCAGATCAGGATACAAATCCAGGCAGGTTAAGAGATATCCAGTTCCTCTTAGGAAATATCAGAGGCAGAGCTAAGAACACAGTTCCTGATTCATTGTCTAATGCTTTTCTCCCCACAGTCTAAGCTGACTCCTTTGCCCAGTAGTGGTCCATCTGGCAAGGGTATGAAGTCACCTGTAGCAGGGCTTGTTAAGTTCTGTGGTGAAGGACCATTTTCTCCCTCATACCCCTCATGGACTTTGAAAATATTTTTGGTCTAATTATTTTTACTTTAAATATATTTGTTCCAATATTTTTGTTCTATATCCAGTTAATGAGTACAGTGATCATGCATTTGGATGTCAAGCAGTATCAAATTTCTTAAGGCTTGCTTTCAATTCCTGTACTTCTCTCATGCAGACCAGTAGCACTGGGGTGTGTGTGTGTGTGTGTGTGTGTGTGTGTGTGTGTGTTAAGTCTTTGAATGTTTGTAAGTTGGATATCATTCTGATACAAGCACAGTGTGTTCTACAGTGGTTTTCTTCTTTAAATTTCTGTAGGTATATCTGATGGATTGAGTTTGGGGATAGTCCAAAGAATTTCCCTTTGAAAATGTTTTTAATCCCCTATATGGTAGGTGGTACCTAATATAGTCCCCGATGACCCTCACATCCTGACATTCAAGCCCTGTTTAGATTCCCAATCCTAGAGTGTGAGCTGGACTTATTAACTCACTTCTAAGGAATAGAATACAACAGAAGTGATGGGATGTCATTTACAAGACTAGATTATAAAAAGGCTCTCTCTCTCTTTTTCTCTCCCTCCTCCTCCTTGTCTCCCTCAGATCTTTTATTTATTTATTTATTTATTTATTTATTTATTTATTTATTTTGTGGTATGCGGGCCTCTCACTGCTGTGGCCTCTCCTGTTGCGGAGCACAGGCTCCGGACACGCAGGCTCAGCGGCCATGGCTCACGGGCCCAGCCGCTCCACGGCATGTGGGATCTTCCCAGACCAGGGCACGAACCCGTGTCCCCTGCATCGGCAGGCAGACTCTCAACCACTGTACCACCAGGGAAGCCCAGTCCCTCAGATCTTTGCTCTTGGGACAGAAAAATGCCAAGTTGCCAGTAGTCCTAGATATAGACCCACATGAGAAGCAGCTGATGCGTCCAGCCAACAGTCAGTGAGGACCTTTTACCAGCACCTGTGTGAGTGAGCTTGGAAGCAGACCTGCATCGATCAAGCCTTGAGATGACAGCCTGCCCTGCCAACACCTCAACTGTAGCCTCATGAGAGACCCTGAGTCAGAGGCACCCAGATTAAGTCATGCTAGGATTTCTGACTCAGAGAAACTGTGAGATGATACATATTTGTTGTTTTACACCACTAGGTTTTCGGGTAATTCGTTGTACAGTGGTAGATAACTAATAGACCTTGCTATGAGTGTAGCCAGGTAAGCTGTAATCAACATCAACAATTAGCATAAATAAGTGTACTTTCTCTTTAGCTACACGGTGAAATGTAGTAGAGCAAATATAATGTCCCATCCACTCTGAATGGGCACAGTGGCTACTCTTCAGGAGCGATGTATCCATCCCCTAGGTGCTGGTAGCAATAGATACTGATAGTCATAGCTTTCCTCCTCATTGGAACTTCCTTCAGCTGTAGGAAATTGTGTCTCCCAAGATCATGCCTGATTAATGCAGGGACACAAGGGTCTGGCCTACTTGCCTCAACTGGGAAAACTTAGAAGACAATCCCAGCCCCAGAGCTACCCACAGGGTCAGCTGAGGCCTCTGTTATAACTGCACCATGGGTCAGATTTTCTCTGTGCCCAATCCCCCTTCCTCACAGATCTATCTCCCATCATGTTTCTGGTTGAATTTGTTGTCCAGGGCATTGTGTAATGAAATCTTCCTCAGTAAGTCGATATATTTCTCTCAAAAAGCTCTATGGGTTTATTATCTTTCTAGGATAAAACCCAGTTCCACCTTCCTTATCACTATCCGCATGACCCTCACCCCCACCCACGTGCTTGTCACTCAAGCTTGTCACGTGTACTGGTTAACTTCACAGAGCTGGGGAAATAAGGTGGACTGGTGGATTTGGGCTTCCTGGTTTGTAAGAATCTCTGAGCCACTGGCTGGCTGCAGTTTCATTCTCCAGAGCTGTTCTTATAGCTCTAGTCATATCTGGGCTAGGAGGTCAAGTCATAACTGAGTCCATGTTTGTACTGGCTGGGCCAAAGAATCCCCCACCAAATTGAACACCACAGGCAGGACTGTGTTGGGCTGAGAAAAAGAAAAGTTGTGGACAAGTTGTTCTTTACTCCCTGAGCCTCCTGCTGTTTCAGCCAGTTGGTCTCTGCCTGCAACTTAAGCAAAGAGCTTTGTTTTGTTTTCTCAAATAGACTTTGTGAGAGACAATGTGAGATCATGTCTCACTTTTTCGACTGAGAATGAGAATAAAATGGAGGTTGGAAGGAATAAATATCTGTTGAACAATAACCCACTGAATGCTTACAATAGCCTGAGGACTCCTGAAAATTGTCTCCATTCAACAAATGAGGAAATGAACGTTGAGAAAATGAGTAACTTGGCTAAGGTCCAATGAACTAGGCACTACTAAGAAAAATTACCCAAACCTTAGAGATAATACAAAAGATCACTGCATATTCTTTCAAAATCCTGCAGGAACATTGTCTGATAGGCCCACTCAGGATGATTTAATTCTCTAAGGCAGGGGTTGGCAAACTCTGCTCTACCAGCCAAACCTGACCCATAGCATGTTTGTGTAAATAAAGTTTTATTGGAACACAACCCTTTTCATTTGTTTATGTATTGTTTATGACTGTTTTCATGCTACAGTGGTGGAGTTGAGTAGTTGCCACAGATAGCCATTTGGCCCACAAGTCTCAAATATTTACTATCTGGCACTTTACAGAAAAAGTTTTTGACCTCTATTTGCATTACTATTCACTACTAATTAGGGACCAGACTTGAAGTTACATGTTAAACTCAGAGAGCTTTGTCTGATAGAGATGTAAATGCTTTGTGTGTTAAAAAAAACTCCAAAGTTTTTAGTCTTTTTACCTGTGGGACACTAGCCAGTTTTGCCTCTAACCTAACAATCTTATTTCAGCATTCTTTCAGTGTCTGTATATATACTCAATCTCTCAAATTCTCTCTGAACCAGCTTTACCACCTTGCTGGTTCCCTCATTAGTAAGTTAAATAAATTTTTGACTCATGCTCTCTCTATATTTTATCAAATTAGTGTTCTTAAGTTTGTGAAAGTTATACTTTGACATAGGCAGACCTGTGATTTGAAAAAAAAAAGTGTCTGATTTTAAAATCCGTTTTCATTTTGCTGCCTCCTCATCTACGGAAATTAAAAATTAGATGTGCTGATGAAAGCTTTCACTGTGATGGTTAAGATGGTAGAGCCACAGATCATAAAGATTGTTTCCCATTCACTCAAGTTTGATTCTTTGGCCAAGAGCTCTTATGTAAGTCTAATAAACACATCTTAACAAATAGCTTCATTCAATGGTGATGAAAAAAAAAGCAAGTTGCCTTTCAAGCCTCAGCAAGCAAAAATCGATTTGGAAGACAAATCGAATGGCTCAGCTCTTTTTGTTGTTGTTTAATTTTCCGTTCTCAGAACATTACCAGTATCTGCAGTCCTTCCAGTCTCCAGGGTTCACCTGGATGAGATTACATAAAGCCTTTGGGGAAAAACCTCTTGCCAGAAGGTGGCTCTTGTAGGAGTTGCTTGTCATTGAATGATGTAAAGAGTTTGGGGAGCAGCAGGTCAGGTGAGCTTTCTCATAGCCTAGTCTCTACCTTTGACTGGCATCAAGTGAGATTTAATTGTCTTCTTCTGTAAAGTCAGGCTTACAACCCTTATGTTGCAGACTTGTGAGAAATTGAACAATCTATTCAAATTGCCCAGTGTTTAGTAGATGCTCAGTAAGTGTAACTATCATAGATTCTTCCCTCCCCATCATGTGTATAAGCTTGCACCATCTTGGTTTAGTCCAGAAGACTGTGAGAGCAGATAGAAGTTTAGTAGAAGGTCTAAAGTATTCTTGAACAGAGGACTTGGGTGCAGTCAGTAGTTTCTCCTATTCTGCCAGGAATGTCTCTTAGGCTGTAGTATTCTCATTCTGTTGATTCTAAGATATTATCCTTGCCTTTGTGTATTGATGCCTAAAATGATCATTTCTGTATCTGTGTTCCTGGTGGAGTGAAGTATTATGACAGATCATGAAAACTCTCCCATTCTTGCCTTCCATCCATGGAGTGAATTCTTATGTTCTCTATTGGCAAACACACATCCATGAGATTTGTCATTCCTGACACACAGAATAAAAATGCTTCCAGATCGCCTGCAAATCTCAGCACATGCTCACTTGTGTTTTTTTCTGACATGGGAAAGTCTCTTAGAAAACCTCTTCTCTTCTTCCTGTGCCATTTTCTTGTATAGTTTATTGACTTTTCAGTTACTGCAAGGATTTCTTATGTCTACTTTCTGTGGCTCAGAAACCTGACAGCCGACATCATAGGCAGCTATTTATATATGTTTGCTGTCGTCCACTTCAACTTTTCTGTCAAATGTATCATCTAGTGTGTAGCCCACTCTGGGGCATGGTCTCTGCGCCACTCAGCAGGAGACCAACAGTGTCAGAGATTTCTTCCTAGGGTGTGCCTTGAACGCCCTATGAGAGGTGAAACTAGAATGCCCAAAATGCATATTTCTATTGGGTAGTTGGTTTTACCCTCCAAAGGCTCTCGACCTTTGTTTCCCAAAGGCTTGTAAAATCCATATTCCAAGAAGAATACTTGTGAGTTCCTTCTTGAAATTACTTCTCAATAGGGAAGGGAGTTACATTTTTTTTTGATTATGTGCCAGTTGTTTAACATGTTATCTAATTTTATCCCTATACAACCTTGTAAGTTCTTATTATTGTCACTTTGTAGGTGAATAAACAGAAATTCAGAGGGGTTAAGGAACTTACCCTGGATTCTGGATCATAGGAGGCAGAGCTGATGTTCAAATCTAGGCCAAAGTCCATAGCCCATGTTTTTACTTCATTGTAGAGCATTGCTTTGCAAATTTAAGTGAGCATAAAAAATCACTTGGAGAGCTTGTTTGAATATATATTCCTGCATCCCAACCCAAGAATTTCTGATTCGATATGGCTAGAGTGAACCTTGAGAATTTGCTCCCAGTATGTTGATGCTATTGGTCTGTGGACCACACTTTGAGAAGCACTGAGCTAAACCATGTTGTTTTAGCAATACTTTCAACAATCTGATAGCTGACCTCCAAGTCTCCTCAGAACTGAATCCTTAAACTTCCATAATGTTATTTACATTTGATTATAAACTCAGTAGGGTAAATACCTATTATACAACTGTTGTCCAGTCACTTGACATAATGTTGTTAACAGTATTTTAGAGCTTTAAAGGACCTTGGAGATTGTCTTATTCAACCTCTTCATGTTACAGAAGAGCAAGCATAGATTGCTTAAATTTATTGGA
Organism: Lagenorhynchus albirostris; assembly: GCF_949774975.1. Taxonomy (NCBI): domain Eukaryota; kingdom Metazoa; phylum Chordata; class Mammalia; order Artiodactyla; family Delphinidae; genus Lagenorhynchus; species Lagenorhynchus albirostris. The sequence goes on along the minus strand of NC_083109.1, from coordinate 38,499,946 downwards.
GAAATAAAATTTCTGGTTCACTAAAGTTGTCAGGAACACAGTTGATGGTTATTCAGCTCATGCATTTCTGGCCAACTGAATTATCTCAAAACCAAAGCAGTTTGGGCCAGTTTGTGATTACAGCCCACCTTCCTATAGTTTCAGCAAATGGACGTTTGTGAATCCAGCCTTTTCATTCATATACCAAGCAGAGAAGGTATGTGGCCTGGGATGGCAGTTCTTTCAGAAACTGGTCATGGAATCTCTTTGATTGGTGTATGTGGGAAGAGGTAGGTGCATCCATACAAGCTATGGAGAGTTTTATTGTGTTTTTCCTGAACCTGGTCCAGAGATCCTGACTTGGCCAGAATTTCCCATCACTGGTTGCTTTAAAGTAACCCTGCCCTAGTGTTTCACTTGCCCCTAGTTCGTCTGTACTTTCTCTTACCTAGAACTTCTAAATTATATACAAGCAGGTCAAGAAAGCCTTATTCATATTCCTTCATTTCTAAATACAGAATAAGAAACTTTTTTTCATGGATGAGCTCATTTTAATGGGGTTTGCTGTTGTTAGTTATGCATTCTAGCGTCAAAAGTTTTCTTCTAGGTGTTTGGGGTGTGGAGGCTATAGTAGGGCTGATCTGACATTAAACTGGGAGTAGAAGGAGATTGAGTCTAGTTAAAGGGTTAATGAGGCTCATTAACAAATGTCAAAACTGGGGAGATCCCTCGCAGGGGAATATGGATGAGATTTTGTTTTTTGATTGCAGTGATACTCATGGATGAGAAGGAGGTTGTACAGAGAAACGAAACATAATTTTACAGTGGAATGGAAGCTTTTTATCCACAGTCAAATTATGATTGTGAGATGATCACTAAGAAATTTTAACAGTGGAAGCCTTCAAACAGAACTAAGGGACAAGGGCTTTGGGGTGAGAAGGACATATTTTTACTGTATAATTTTTGAGAACTATTTGTATTTTTTATTATATAAATGCATTACTTTTCCCAATGAAAGAAAACCAAACGTTTATTTTCACAGTGCTGTAACCACAGTGGCAATAGTGTGTGACAAGGGACTGAACAGTTATCCCCAAAGAGAGATTGTTGGTCACAAATGGAAAGTACAGTGCCCAGTAGTGATATTCATAGCCCTAAAATCCTTCATAGCATCTTAAATTTTGCCTCATGGGAGCACATTGCTTCCAGGGATATCAGCTACTATGACTGAACTCCAAACATGCATGAGGCTCCAGTTTTAGAAAATATAACACATTCTCATACAAAAAGGTGGTTGAGATAATCTCCAGAAATACATGATACTTCCACAGGTCAGAGAAAATGGGGCTCAAATCTAAGAGGGAGCCTCATAATGATTGTGGAAGCAACATGAAGGAGGCAGAGTTTAACAATTTCCCAAAGACTCTGTGGGGTGTCAGAACACGTGGGTGGAGGGAAGTGAGCCCTTGAGGGCGTTGACCCCCACTCAGGATGTGCAAGAATAAGATGATGGTGTAGATTCCCCTTTGGCTACATTGGCAAACACCAATTGATAGATTTCTTGGGGCTAAATTTAGAGTTTGTGGGAGGGACTTGAATGTCAGTGAGGAAATTGGCAAGGAACTGTGCATATAGTTTGGGTCAGGGGAATGCCATGACCATGGTAATATTTTTTACATTGATTATATTTGCTCCTGTTCGCAGAAGAGTTTGGAGGAAAAGCAAGTGGCAACTGGGATGGGAATTCCTGTCTCCATAGTAGTGATTAGCACATTTATTTGGGGGGACATCTGGAGAAGATGAAAGGGAAGGGGGGGTGTTCCAGGCTCCTAGATCCTGACTCAGTAACAGCAGCAATGCTTCTACTTGCCTAGTGTAGTGGACTTCCATTTGACATGTCATTTGAGGAAAGCATTTTTCCCCTAAAGGAGGTTTTAAATTCATTGTCTGAGTGTGAGCCCACCAGGGTCTGACCTGGGCTGGAAATAGGGTGCTGGACAGAGAGATGGGTGTGGAGGGCATGGAGGAAACATGAGCACTTGGAAGGAATTTGTGAGTGACTGGACATGCCTACAGGAGAAAGAGCTATAAAATGACTCCAAGGATTTGTGCCATGGTCATTTGGTGACTGTTTTATCTGTGTAGAATTTCTTCAACATTAGAACATCCAGCATAAATGACTTCCAGGAATTTTAGAACCTGAAATGAAGCCTGGAAGAAGCAAGTGGGTGAAAGATGTAATTTGGAAATCTTGAGTAGGGAAGATTGTGAAGACATGGGAAATGGTTTTCAGATGTGTTTTTCAGAGACTGTGAATGAGAAGCTAACAATAATTACAGTAGTTGCAATACATTGAGCACATATGCTCTGCATTATAAATGGTTTATTTTATTTGATCATCAGCACTTTAGGATGTGCATATTACTATCTTGATTTTATAGCTAAGAAACTGTGACACAGAAACATACAAAATAATGTCCAGAACTACAGAGCCATTGAGTCAGAGTCCTAGGATTTGGACCCACTAGTCTGTCTCCAGAGCATGTATTCTCTCAGAGGGTGGGTGCAAGATTTTAATATGACATGATAAAATAGCCTAAAAAGATCAAGAACTTGGGCAATGAAGCAGAAGGCAATCAAGGCATTTGGAAAATTTCATAGCAGGGCCATTTGCTATAGTGAGAAATTGGACACAACCTAAGTGTTTATCAGTTAAAGACTGGCAAAATGAAATATGGCTCATACATTCAATGGAATACTATGCAGTAATAATAAAAAGATGAGGTATGTCTGTATTATTGAACTAGATAGATGTGCTTGGCATATTGATGAGTGAAATAGCAAGTGACAAAACATTTCTTTTGTATAATACCACTTATGTAAATTATATAGACATTGTCTGTTTAAGCCTAGAAAGGTATCTAGGAAGATGATCTTAAAATATTGAAAATGGTTAACTCGTTAATAGGGTGATGATGAGAGGAAGTTGGCTGCTTTTTACTTTCTTTTTATTTCTTCCTGTATTGCACGAATTTTCTAAAATCACTACAAATTAGCTGAGTAATAAAAGATAAACAATAGTCTATTTTCGCTTTAAAGCAGAAATAAGAATGGTCACATGCATAAATGTTTTAAGGAACATAAAGACTGAAGGGAAAAATGAAATTTGGTTTCACTTCAAATATTGTTTATTCTTCTCCAGTGAGATGGGACCAGTCAGCCACTCATATCCTCTATTCTCCACTTCTTTTTTCTATGAAAAATAGCAATAAAATTTAAAACACAATCTTTGGATAGGAAGACCAGGATACAAATGATCTTGGTACCTGTTAAAGGACACTTGTGATGGAATTCATGAGTCAGAGACTACAACCTCCCCCATTCAGAAAATTAAGTGTTCCCATTCAGATCATTCAACTTTCCACACTGAAACTTCTGTCTGTTTTATGTGTGTGTGTGTGTGTGTGTGTGTGTGTGTGTGAATTTGTTCCGCTTTTGGTCACAGTTCATATAAAGACAGGATCGCCCATCACCTTGTTATCATCAAATATGTCTTCCTGCCTCAAAATCGACTTTGGCAGCTCTGTTTATGAAAATAAACCTGTGTACACAGAGCTTTCACACATTTCACGTCTGAGCCAAATGCTATTTTGTGCTTGCATTCCTATTTAAGTTAGAGCTTAGATGTCTATAGAGCTCATAGATCAATACCATCAGAGAAAATCTTAAAAATCTCCTTCAACTGTGGTGTAAGTCAAAGGATTTATATAAAAATCATATGATATCATTTATATGTGGAATCTAAAAAAAAAGGGTACAAATCTGCTTATTTATGAAGCAGAAATAGAGTCACAGATGTAGAAAACAAACTTATGGTTACCGGGGGATAAGGGGGAGGGGGAGGGATAAACTGGGAGTTTGGAATTGGCATATATACAATAATATATATAAAATAGATAACTAATAAGGACCTACTGTATAGCACAGGGAACTCTATTCAATACTCTGTAATGGCCTTTATGGGAAAAGAACCTAAAAAAGAAAGGATATATGTACATATATAACTGATTCACTTTGCTGTACAGTGAAACTAACACAACATTGTAAACCAACTATACTCCAATAAAAATTTTTAAAAATTCCAATGTCAACAAAATTGAAAAAAAAAGTGTAAGCACCTTTTGCTACACATGCCTTCAAACCCATATACTACCACTGCAAAAAAAAAAATTATAGCAATTGCAGAACATTAGATGAAAGCCCTTAACATCTCAAGGAAGTGTCATCATTGCAAGGTAAGACCAAACAGCATATTAACAGCACAGATAAAAATCATTTTTAGACTAATGAATCCCCCTTGATTTTACTTTTCTTATTACTGTGTTTTAATCTTAAAAGCTATTATTATCAGATTGACTGGATTAAATTATTTCATAAGTAGCTTTCATGTAAACAGGTTCAAAGGAAACTAACTTAGTAACCAGCTTTCCAATTTTAGGAGAAGGGGAGGTCACACCATAGCTGAGGGAGGTAATTTGTCTCAGGAGGGAAAACATTTGAGTATTTGAGCCTGATGTTTTTTTAGGCCAAAAGAGTAGAAGGATTTTCAGCAGACCCTAGAGCCATCACTTGTTTTGAACTATGGGGAAGAAGTTCATTTATCAGGTCTGTTATCCTACTTGTCAACTTTCTATATATTTACTGCGTATTTCACATGGTATAACTTTACCACTGTTCATAAATAGACTGTGTTGTAGCTCCCTGGAGAGCACACTGTCTTTTTCTTTTACATAACCTCATTCCTGGTGTCTTTTCTCTTCTATTAGGCTTGATGAGCTTTTAGGACATATGAATAGAACTTGTAGGAATGGCAGGGAGGCTGACAAGCTTGACTAAGTCATTCAGTAATTTCGCTAATATCACTGACACTGTGAAGTAAGGTCCCTGTTTATACTCGCACAGTGACCTTTGCTTTCATATTTTTGGTACTCAATTTTATTTAAATTTGGCTATTCTTGAGCATATTTTGAATACCACTGAAAAAGAGCATGGTATACCTTATGTCTAACTCTTGGTTAATAAAGGACTTTCATGGAATTTGGCATTGGGATTGAACTTACAGAACCAAATGGCCATATTGAACATAATGTCTCCATGAGGTTCCCTGACTAACCTGTGGCCTGTGTTACTGGATGTGATGTTTCAGGGAACTGGCCTCATGTTCCAGGGCTCCTTAGTTTAACACTGGACCTTCTTGGCTTTGGTAATCACAGCTCTTTCTTGGATATGGTGATGGTGGTCAGAGACTACACACCTTCTCAGCCGTAGGCTGTGCCACTGTGTCCTCCATATTCTGCTCAACTGCTGGGTAGTGTTGAGCATTTCCATGCCTTTCCTGACACCCAGAATGAGTCAAGGAGCAATTTCCCATTTCTCTCATGTTATCTACCCTTTTTTTTCCATTCTACTCTGAATGGACAAACACACACTCGCATACGTACATTTATAGGCACATGTCCCTTTAATAGATGATGAATGTTTTTTATCACAGTCTGATGTTTGACATTTGCTAATTTTAGGGCCAACATTTTAAGCCACTTCAAATACTTTCTGAGCTATTGTCTAGCAGCAACATTAAGGAGAACATGATCATTTTTGGAGAGATACTGTGAGCCAGGCCTGGAGATATATACTTCATACACACTATCTTAATTATTTTTTTTTGATCTGTGACTTTATTTTTATTTATTTATTATTTATTTTTTGCTGTGCTGGGTCTTAGTTGTGGCACATGGGATCTTCGTTGTTTCATGCGGAATATTTAGTTGCAGCATGCGGACTCTTAGTTGCAGCATGCTAACTCTTAGTTGTGGCATGTGGGCTTCTTAGTTGCGGAATGCATGCAGGATCTAGTTCCCCAGCCAGAGATGGAACCCAGGCCCCCTGAATTGGGAGCACGGAGTCTTACCCACTGGACCACCAGGGAAGTCCCGTATCTTACTTAATTCTTACATAGGCATTGAACATTAGATGTCACCGGCTCTATTTTATACAGGTAGTTCAGAAAGGACTTTGTCCAGAGTACATAGCTAAAGACTGATAGAACCAGGACTGTCTGCCTCCAAAGCCTTGATCATTTGCACCTGACAACAATATAGCCTATCTCCACATTGTTTTTTAAACTTTGAAAATTGAATTCTTGAAAGGATTAGAAGTTGTCAAGAAGGAATGTAGAACTGGTAACCTCTACCATATTCTCTATCATTTGATCCATCACTCCCTCAGACCTTCCTCCATCAGCCTGTACTTTCCCATCTCCAAATCTTCCTGCTTTCTTTCCTCCCTCCCCGCAAAACATCTTTCCCTTCCTCCATCACCCACCTTCCTTCCATCACTCCCTTCTTTTCTCTTTCCCTCCCTTCCATCTCCTCTCCTTCCTAGCCTCCTCCACTTCTCCCTCCTCCCTCCAGTGCTCCAACTCGCCAATTCTTCATCTAACACACATTTAATTTACAGAGGACTTAAAATGTGCCAGGAAGTGTGCTTTTTTATTACATGGATAAACTTATTTAACTATCACAACAACTTTTGCTCTAATACATGTTTGGAAATTGACCCTCAAAGAGATTAGGTAACAAGCCCAAAGCCATACAGTGAGTGAGTGTTAAAGCCAGAATTTGAATCTCAGCAATTTGACTCTTGATCCCTCAATCTGAACACTATGCTCTACTTTAAAAAAGGTTTCATTTTACTAGGTAGAAGTAAAATAAATGCAAATTAAAACAATCAGGTATTGTTTAAACTATGATATTTGACACTGGCAATTGTGCGATGATTCAGAAATCCTTACATTATGGGGAATGCAGCTTGCACAGTATTTCTGGAAAAAATTTTATATCAAGAACATGTTAAAACTCCATATGGCTTGGCCCAGTCTTTCTTCTAGGAATTTATTCTGACAAACCAGTAAAAAACATATCCATAAAGATTTGTCTGTAGAAACACTGTTTTGAGCAGGAGAAACAAGAGAAGGCAATGTAAGTGTTTAACAATGAGGTAAATCATTAAATAAAATATTGTAAGTCCAAATCTTAAAATGCATTGTAGTCATTAAAATAATACAGTTTTTAACCTTTTGGCTGTGATATATATATAGCATACTTACCAAAAAGTCCACCAAAACATACAATTTAATAAATTATTGTAAAGAAAATACCTATGTATATTTCATTATGCAGATTATGAAATGGCCAACAATGTGGAAGTCTCCCACTTTCCTGATCACTGCTTCTTCTGACCTTTTTATCATCATCCCCTTGCTATCTAAGGGTGCAACCCTAAGCAAGGTAGCTTAATTGTTCTTGTTATTGAGCCCTAATAAATGGGATCCAGTCTGTAGGTATTCTATTGTGTCTGGCTTTTTTCAGTCACTCTGTTTATCCATTCTACCAATGATGCAATTTGGATTATTTCCAAGTTTCAGGCTATTAAAAACAAAACAAAGCTACTATGAATATTCATGAAGTTCTGTCCCTGTGTACATAAGTACACAATTTTGTATCTGTATTGCTCCCTATACCAATGGCATTACTTGGTCATAGGGCCTATATATCTTCAACTAGAACTCATGCCAACAATCTATTTTCCAAAGTGACTGCAACAATTTATTCTCTTACCAGCAGCGTTTGAAAGTTTCTATTGCTCCATTCTCTCACAAATCTGCATACTGTTATTGAGGATCGATTTAAATCTTTTGGCTCTTAGGTTGTCTTTCTTTTCCTTATTAGTTTATACATGCTCTTTATCTATCCTCAAGACAAGTCATTTTGGCTGTATGTGTTGAAACATCTCCCACACGTGATTTGCCTTTCTACTCTCTTAATGGTGACTTTGGATTAACCACAGTTGTTCATGTACAATTTATCAATCTTCTTTTTTCTTATCTTAAAAATTTTGCCCTTCCTCATTGTCAGGAAAATAATTTCTAATTTTCTAAAATCTCTATTTTGTTTTTGTTTCTGTTTTGTTTTTTCATTTAGGGCTACACTCCAATTTAATATGATTTTTAAGAATAATGTGAAGTAGGGGTTCCAAGTCATTTTTCCCTTATAGTACCCACTTGTCCCATGGCCGCCATTAAAAAGATACTTCCTTACTACTCTACAGTGCTACCTTTTATAAATCAAGTGTGTTTTCAGTTTTGCATCATTGGCCTATTTATCTATCCCAGTCTTAAACCAAATACTACCCTTAACTCTACTACAAACCCAACCCTAAGACAAACATTAAACCTAGTCCTAACTTTGACTCTAACTCAAATCCCAACACTAATCCTCACCATAAACCTAATACTAGTTCTGGTCCCAACCCTAACACTAAAACAAATGCTAACCCTAATCTTAAATCTAACACTAATCCAAATTAAACCTAATCCAAATAGTAACCCTTCATCTAAAAGCTAACCCTTAACTTAAAGATAAGCATAGAACTATTCCTAACTTCTGGCCTAAACCTAACACTTACCTTAACCCTAAATATAACCACAAACTTAACTCTAATATTTTGAAATTTTCTTTGTAGTCCTGTATAAGGTCAATTTTTATATATGCCCCATATAGATTGAAAGGAATATGTACTTGACAGTTGTTGGGTGCTGTGTTCCACTCATGGCTATTAGGTCAAGTTCATTAAACAAATTGTTCAAATCTTCCCTTTTAATTTTATTAATGTTTGCCTGCTTTTTCTATTGGAGAAAGATGTGTTAAAATTGCCTATGTATGACTTTTATCCCTGCAGTGTTCATTTATCCTATTTCTGGTAAAAATTTGCTTACTCAACTTTCTATAATTTTCAGCCAGTGTGTGTGGGTGTCTGTATGTGTGTGTGTGTATGTATGTTTGGAGGTAGGGAAGTGAAGCAGAAGAAGGAAGAGTTTCTCACTCTCTTGAAATCATCACCCACCATGTGAATAAGCTTGGGCTAGCCAAATGAATGATGAGATCACATGGAACAAAGCTGAGGTTATCCATCCTAAATGTCCATCAACAGACGAATGGATAAAGAAGGTGTGGTATATATATATACAATGGAATATTACTCAGCCACAAAAAAGAATGAGGTAATGCCATTTGCAGCAACATGGATGGACCCAGAGATTATCATACTAAGCGAAGTAAGTCAGAAAGAGAAAGACAAATACTATATGATATCACTTATATGTGGAATCTAAAATATGACACAAATGAACATATCTATGAAACACAAACAGACTCACAGACATAGAGAACAGACTTGTGGTTGCCAAGGGGGAGGGGGTGGGGGAATGAAAGATTGGGAGTTTGGGTTAGCAGATGCAAATTAGTATATATAGGATGGATAAACAACAAGGTCCTACTGTATAGCACAAGGAACTATACTCAATGTCCTGTGATAAACTGTAATGGAAAAGAATATGAAAAAGAATACATATATGTATAATTGAGTCACTTTGCTGTATAGCAGAACTTAACACAACACTGTAAATCAAATATACTTCAATAAAAAAAAAAAGAGCTGAGGTTATCCATGACTGCCCAGCCACAAAGCAATCACCAAACAGTAAGAGAGCCCCACCAATATCAGACAGATTGTTTTCTTGGCCCATAGCTAAGTGCACATGCATGAGGAAGGCCAGGTGAGGTCAGCCCAAACTGACAATCAACCCAGTCATGAGCAATGATAAATGCTTATTGTTTTTAGTCACAGAATTTTGGGATGGTTTGTGATGAAGCATTGCTAACTCCTGTATCGTTCATACCCCAACATAAAATACCACATTCCTGGTATTTTAAATAGAATTACACATTTCATGGATGGGTGGGTTCCTCACAAATGTATTTACATTTTCAAATCTTCCTGTCTAACAGTGTCCATCAAAGGGTGGGCTTTCTTCAATTTCACTGTGAAAATTTAAAGTTATTTGGTCACCCACTTCAGAAAACAACCACCCAATCTAAGTCACTGTTACCATACTTGAACTTCTATTCAAAGTCCTAACTTAGAAAAATTCTATCTCATGGTGGAGGGGTTGAAGGCTATTTCCTACAGATCTCAAAATTCTTGAAGAACACAATTTCACATCTCAGCTTTCACTCACGTCATATTCTGATATTACATATGTTTTCTGGAGATAAATCTCTCCCTTATAAGCTCACGCAATACCCCCACAAATCAGGAGCCATGTGCTTTATTGTGTGGTAGTAATATTTTAAAATATGTATTCATAAAAAATACTAAGAAAAAGAAGAAAAAGAAACTCAGTTAAATATTTAATGTCACTTCTAACAGTTGTTTCCATTTCTTGGAAAAACTCCTAGTATAATAAATGAAGCAAACATTTCCATCATAAGTACACTTATTATTTCCACATGGTGTATGTATAACTAGTATGTGCAATTAGGTTTGCTTTCAAATTAGAAATGCTCTAAATCTCACACAGAGTCATTTCTCTTTCATCAGGGGGCCGTGCCAGCCAGGATTTTCTCACGGAAACTGGGGAGACCCAAAGCAACTCTACAACTGTGCTCCATGGAGAATAAAGGTCATGTCTTTTGTACTTTAATAGCTTCTTTTATTTTTTTAAAACCATGAAGGAATGTGTGTGTGTCAGATTCACTGGGTTTCTATATCCTTGCCCGTCCATCTTTCTTTCTAAGTTGCCTTAATTCTTGATGGGTACTTCTCTTGTCCCTGTAATGTTTACCCACCTAGAACCTATTTGTGCAAGGTGCCATGGGTAGACTGTCACACGATACATGGCATTGTTTCATGTCCCTGCCCCGCAGTGAGCAAGCAGATCTAACGATCGTCACTCTGTAGCTACACTCTGGAGGTCAGGAATGCTAGCTTCAAATTACACAAGCAGTCGTTTGAACACTTGCTTTGTGACCATGGAGTTACTCAACTTAATTTGTTTTAATCTGCAAAGGAGGGAATAATGCCTGCGTAGCAAGATCATTCTGAAAATAAAAAATAATATTTTTAAACTAGTGGTAGAACCTGCTAAAAAGTCATTGCTTTTATTAGCCATGGTACTGTTAGTATAGGGAAGCCACTTTTTAAAGTAAAATATCAAAAAGATATAAATTGCCTAGGCCACCCTTTGAAATCTGTTACTTTACTAAGTTGGCTAACTCTGCAGCCAGGGAAAGAAAGTGCCATGTAGAGGTAACAATACACCTGAGGTTCTGGAATAAATTTACCATGGTAGAAACCCTCTCTTAACAACTTTGCCAAACTTCTCACTAGAGATGCCCATCCTCCTCATCATTTCTTTTCACCTTCTATTTATTCTGCAGACACATGCTTCTATTGCCCCACTTAACCTGCAGACATTATAAACGTCACCCAAATTGCCAAGCACAATAGATGTGTTCTATTTTTGTACCTAAACTCTCCTTATTTGACAGCTGACCACTACTAATTTTCAACCATTTTAACCATCTTTAAGTGTACAGTTTAGTGACATTAGTACATTTACATTGTTGTACAATCATCACCACTATTTATCTCTGGAACTTTTTTCATCTCACAAAACTGAAACTGTATCTATTAAACAATAACCCATCTTTTGCCCCTCTATCAAGTCACTGACAACTACCATTCTAATTTCTGTCTCTGTGAATTTGACTACTCTTGGTACCTCACATAACTAGAATCATGTAGTATCTGTCCTTTTGTGATTAGCTAATTTAACTTAGCCTAATGTCTTCAAGTTTCATTCATGTTGTAGCATGTGTCAGAATCTCATTCCTTTTTAAGGCTAAATAGTATTCCACTGTATGTATATACCACATTTGATTTATCCACTTATCTGTTGAGGATGCTTGAGTTCTTTCTACCTTTTGGCTATTACGAACAAGGCTAGTACGAACATGGGTCTACTAATGTCTGTTTAACTTCCTGCTTATAATTCTTTTGAGTACATACTTAGTAGTGGAAATGCAGGATCATACGATAATTCTATTTTCAGTTTTTTGAGAAACTGCTATACAGTTTTTAGTAGCAGCTGCAGCATCTTACACTCCCACTGGAAGTACACAAGTATTCAAATTTATCTACATCCTTGCCAACATTTATTATGTTTTTTAATGACAGTCATTCTAATGGGTGTGAAGTATTATCTCATTGTGGTTTTTATTTTCATTTCCTTAGTGATTAGTGATGTTAAGCATATTTTCATGCAACTGTCTGCCATTAGTATGTCTTCTTTGGAGAAATGTCTATTCAAGTTCTTCCCTTTTTAAATTATTTGGTTTATTTTGTTGTTATTGTTGAGCTGTAGGAATTTTTTATGTATTCTGAGTGTTAAACCCCTATAAGGTATATGATCTGTAAATATTTTCTCCCATTCTGTGGGTTGCCCTTTTACTCTGTTGATAGTTTCTTTTGATGCACAAAAATTTAATTTTGATACAGTCTAATTAATTAATTTATTTATTTTTGCTGCCTGTGCTTTTGGTGTCATATCCAAGAAATCATTGTCAAATCCAATGGCATCAAAATTTCCCCCATGTTTCCTTCAAAGAGTCTTACAGTTTTAGTTCTTACATTTAGATCTTTGATCCTTTTCAAGTTGTTTTCTGTATATGGTGTAAGATAAGGATCCAACTTCATTCTTTTGAATGTTTTGTTGAAAAGACTGTCCTGACTCATTGAATAGTCTTGACATTTTTGTTGAAGATCTTTTGACCATATATGTAAGGGTTTATTTCTGTCTTGCTATATCCAGTTTTGAAGGTGGGATATTGAAGCCTTCTGTTATTATTTTACAGCTGTCTATTTCTCCCTTCAATTCTATCAATGTTAGCTTCATGTATTTTGGAACAATGATGTTTGCTGCATATATATTTTTAATCTTCTTAAATTTGTTAAGACTTCTTTTGTACCCTAACATATTATCTACCGTGGAGAATGCACCATATGTATTTGAAAAGAATTTGTATTCTGCTACTGTTGAATGGAATGCTCTGTATATGTCTGTTAGGTCAATTTGTTCTAAAGTATAATTCAATTTCAATGTTTCTTTAATGATTTTCTGTCTGGATGACCTATCCATTGTTGAAACTGACATATTAAAGTCCCCTACTGTTATTGTATTATTGTCTATTTCTTCCTTCAGATATGTTAGTATTTGCTTAATATATTTAGGTGCTCTCACCCTGGGTACCGTTTTTACATACTCTTGATGAATTATCATTATATAATGACCTACTTTGTCTCTTGTTACAGTTTTTGACTTAAAGTCTATTTTGTCTGATATAACTATAATCCCCCCTGCTCCCTTTGGCTTGCATGAAATATCTTTTTCAATCCTTTCACTTTTTTTTTTTTTTTTTTTTTTTTGCGGTACGCGGGCCTCTCACTGTTGTGGCCTCTCCCATTGCAGAGCACAGGCTCTGGACACGCAGGCTCAGCGGCCATGGCTCATGGGCCCAGCCGCCCCACGGCCTGTGGGATCTTCCTGGACCGGGGCACGAACCCGTGTCCCCTGCATCGGCCCGCGGACTCTCAACCACTGCGCCACCAGGGAAGCCCCAATCCCTTTACTTTTAACCTATTGGAATTCTTAAAGCTGAGTGAATCTCTTGCAGGTAACTCATAATTGGACCTTGTTGTTTTACCTATTTAGCCATTTTATGCCTCTTGTTTGGAGAATTTAATCCCTTCACATTTAAAGTAATTATGGGAGGTAAGGACTTGCTAATGCCATCTTGTTTTCTGGCTATTTTGTAGTTCTTTTGTTACTTTCTTCTCTCACTGTCTTCCTTTGTGAACTGCTGATTTTCTGTAGTGGTATGCTTTGATTCACTTCTCTTTATCTTCTGTGTATATTTTGTAGGTTTTTGCTTTGTGGTTACCATGAGGCTTACATAAAACATATTCATAACAGTGTATTTTTAGCTGATAACAGCTTAACTTCAATCAAATACCAAAACTCTAACGTTGTACTGCCCCTCCCCACATTTTATGTTTTTGATGCCAAAATTTACACCTTTTTATATTATATATCTATTAATAAATTACTGTTACTATAGTTAGGCTTTATACTTCTGTCTTTTAGCCTTTATACTACAGTTAACTAACACACCACCATATCACAATATTAGAGTATTATGAATTTGACTATCTACTCATCTTTACCAGTGCATTTTATATGTTCATATGGTTTTATGTTACCAATTAGTATCCTTTTATTTCAGCTTGAATAACTCCTTTCAGCATTTCTTGTAAGGCAAGACAAATGGTAATGAACTTTTGTTCACCTGGGAAAGTTTTTATCTCACCTTCACTTCTAAAGGACAAATTTGCTGAATAAAGTATTCTTGGTTGGCTTTTTTATTCTATGAGTACTTTGAACATGTAATCCCACTCTCTCCTCGACTGGACTGCAAGATTTCTGCTGATAAATCCACTGATAGCCTATGGGAGTTTCCTTTTATGTGAGAAACTTTTTTTCTCTTGCTGTTCTTAAGATTTTCTCTTTGTCTCTGATTTTAGACAGTTTCATTATAATGTATGCTGTAGAAGATCCTTTTGGGTTGAATCTTTTGGGGGACTTATGAGCCTTATGAACTTGGATTTTCAAATCTTTCCCCAGATTTGGGAAGTTCTCAGCCATCATTTCTTGAAATAAGCTTTCTGCCCCTTTCTCCTTCTCTTCTGTTCCGAGACTCCAATAGTTGTAGACTGTTTCTCTTTATGATAGCTCATAATTCACAGAGGCTTTCTTCACTCTGTTTCATTATTTTTTTTTCCTGGAGTAGGAAATGACAGGTCAAATAAAAAAAGCTTAATATGACAAATATCAATCTATTCAATGATTAGCTTCATTATATTGATGGATATTGCTCAAGTCTGAAATCCTGGAGTCACTCTTGACCCCTGTCTTTCCCATACTTGAAACCTAATCCAGCAAGGACCCTTATTGGCTTTACATCAAAAATAGATTCAAAATGTAGTCAATTTTTTCCACTACCATGTCTACCACTCTGATCCAAGCCTCAGTCATCTCTCATCTAGATTACTCAAACAGTGTCTTAGGTGATTGATTTGCTTTCATTCTTGTCTATTCTCAACACAGTGGCCAGAGTGGATTTTTTAAAACATTAGTCAGATGATGTCACTCTCTGTTCAAAACCCTCCAATGGATTCATGTTTTACTTGGAGCAAAAGTGAAAGGCCTTAACTTGCTCTGACCACTCTCCTCCTATAATTATCCCTCTGAACACACCTCTTACCACCCTCCCTCTTACTCTTCCTACCCCTATCACATTGGCCTCCTTTTTGTTCTTGGAAAAAAACAGACATGTCCCCTGCCTTAGGGCCTTGGTACTGGCTGTTCATTCAGTTAAAAATGCTTTTCCGCAGATATCGTTACAACTAACTCTCTCCCTTTCTTCATGCTTCTGCCCAAAATTTGCTGCTCAATGAGACCTACTATTTAAAATTGCAATCTGTGCCTTCCCAGACCTCCTTCCCATCACACGCTTAGCCATGGTTTTTCTTTTATTCATAGCACCCTATTCTAACATCCTATGTCAAAACTACCCAATGTGTGGTCCTCTGACTAGCAATGTCAGCATCACCTGGGAACTTGTTAGAAATGCAAATTCTCAGGGTCCACTCTAGACCTGCTGAATCAGAATTACCAGGGTGGAGCACAGGGATCTATGTTTTCATAAGCCAACTAGATTCTTATGTATGGTAAAGTCTGAGAAGTATTATTTTATGTTCCTAGCTTATTCATCACATTTATTATTCACTGCCTCCCCTGATAGAATGTAGGCTCCATAAAGGCAGTGTTTCCTGGGTATTTCATCACTATGTTTTTGTGCATTTAGAACAGGTCTGACACATAAGAGGTACTCAATAAATAGTTGTCAAAGGAACAAATTCTGTAGTACTTAATCTGAGAGAAAATACTTTACTGTTAATATTTTTAAAGTCAGGTTTTGAGTGTAATTTACATAGAGTAAAATTCATTCATTTTAGGGAGCAATTCTGTGGGTTTGACAAATGCTTATATTTGTATAACCACCACCACAATTAAGACATGGAACTGTCTATCACCTCCAAATATTCCTTTGTGCCCCCTTGTAATCAAATACCACTCACCTCCCACACACAGCTCCTGGGAATTACTGATTTTTTTGGTTTCTACAATTTTCCCTTTTTCAAAATGTCATCTAGATAAAATCACATAGTACATAGCTTTGTGGCTGTAGCTTTTCTCACTTATCACCCAGCATCTGTGATTCTCCATGGTGTGTGTGTATTAATAATTTCTTCCTTTTTATTGTTGTGTAGTCTTCCATTACAGGGATATAATACAATTTGTTTAAATATTCACAAATTGAATAACATTTGAGTTGTTCCAGTTTTTAGTGATTATGAATAAAGGCACTATAAACATTTATATACAGGTGTTTGTGTGAACATAAAGTTATATTTCTCTTCAGTAAAGGCCTAGGGGTCGGATTGTTTGTCATGATAAATATATGTTTAACTTTGTAAAAAACCACCCAACTGCTTTCCACTTTGCATTCCCACCAGCAATGTGTGAGAATCTCAATTGCTGTGGATTCTTCCCAGCATCTGGCATTGTCAGTTTTATGACAAGGATGATGATAACATTAGCTATTCTAACAAGTATTTAGTAGTATCTTTTTGTGGCTTTAATTTGCATTTCTCTAGCGGCTAATGATGCTGAGCACTTTTTTGTGGTTTAAGAGACATCTATTTACTAAGATGTGTACTGAGATCTTTTGCCAATTTTAAAAAATTAGGCAGTTTTTGTTTTATAATTTTTAACTGGAGATTTTGCTGTTATTGTTTCTGGCTATAAGTATCTTATCAGGTATGTGCTATGCAGATATTTTATCCTAGTCTGTGGCCCATTTTTCCATTTCCTTAAGAGTATCTTTTTTTGTTGTTATTGGTTGCTCTGGGTCTTAGTTGCGGCAGGCGTGCTGCTTAGTTGTGGCACATGTGCTCCTTTGTTGTGGCTGGCGGGCTCCTTAGTTGCGGCTCGTTGTCTCCTTAGTTGCAGAACATGAGCTCCTTAGTTGAGGCTCACCAGCTGTTTAGTTGTGGCATTCAAACTCTTAGTTGTGGCATGCATGTGGGATCTAGTTCCATGACCAGGGATCGAACCTGGGCCCCCTGCATTGGGAGTGCAGAGTCTTAACCACTGTACCACCAGGGAAGTCCCCTTAAGAGTGTCTTTTGAAGAGCAGAAGTTTTTAATTTGAATTAAATCCAATTTATTATTTACTCTTTTCTGGATTGTGCTTTTGTGTAACATCTGAGAAATCTCCTAACTCAAAGTCAGAGAAAGATTTTTTCTATGCTTTCTTCTAGAATTTCATAGTTTTAGGTTCTAAACTTAGATCAAGATCTATTTTAGGTTAATTTCATAATATGATGTTTGTTTTGCACATAGATGGACACTCAATTATTCCATCATAATTTCCTGAAAATACTGTTAATATTTTGAAACTCAGATGCCATGTGTGATTTCTAAAGGTTTAAATAGACTTCTTTAACAGTCCTATAAAACAAAATTGTTTCTTTGATTGGCATACCAATAAAATATAGCATGACTCTATGTCCCAGTGTTAAATGGAGGACCTGATAAAACTTCGAGAGATGAGTAGGAGACTTTTAAGAAAAGATCAAATTCAGGGGAACAATTCATGAAGAATTACAAAATTAAAATTCTCAGAAGTTAAACCTGAGAATTTTAGAAATAAAGCATTTTATTAGTAAAGGCATTTGATGACAAGTAAAAGAATATGACTCTTTTTAACTCAAGTAGAAAAAATATATACTGTAATGTCTTCTCAGGAAAGACAGGAACCCCGGAAAGTAGACTTATTAAGGGGAGCAAGTCTAGCCAAGGCCCACCTCCAGGAAAGGCCACTTATACCATCACTTCTTTGTACCATCACCTCCGGATAGCACCCCTGCACTACTGCCCCACTGCCCCAGTCACCACTGCCCTATATACTTGCCCCTCTGCTGCTAAGCCCCCAACCTCAGATGCTTCCTGCAACATCACTAGACTTGTCACAGCACACCCTCTCTGCCATGCTGCCATAATGCCTTTCTGAGCCTGTACCTTTCCACCACATCCTCAAGATCCACAGTCTCCACTAGGAGTCAGTCTCCACTGACCACACTTCAGTCCCCAAACACAGTCTCCAGCAGACATAGGTGATGGAAAGGAATATCCATATACCATTGACATTCATAGACGTGGAATTCCTCCTGAACATAAAAGATGTGCAGGTGATGCAAAACCAAAGCCAGAAATGTCCACCATGATAATTTTGGCAAATGGCTTAATTTTACAAGTAGGGAAATTGTGTTAAAAAATCCCTTTGTGATGCTACAAAAAGAGAAATCTTACCTGAAATAACGTTAAATAGCTAAAGTGTAGCCATTGGGCCCGATTCCCATCAAGTATAACTTTGGCTAGAGGCTGGTCTGGTGCTTTAACTGAAGTATTTCCAGTTGATCAAACTGGCATCCAGACAGATCTGTTTTGCCTGGCAACCGGTGAGGAACTGGGAGGGACTAGAGACCCACTTTTTGAGAAGAGCTCTATGAAAACACCCCCTGAGATGTAATACTCTTGCTGTGTCTATAAAAAATTGTTCTGGGTTTGGTTAGCTAGAAGCATGCACACATGTCTACTGGTGAGCAAAACCACCCTACTTCCTGGGTAATTGTGGTCTTTGGCCAAAGTCTGAGGAAAAAATAAAATCCCCCAATAGAGCACTTTCTTGCCAATTGCATATAGCTATGAAAGGGGAATACAAAACTGTGTCTGGGGTTATAGCAGCTATTGTATGATTTAGTTTTTCCATAGGACTTTAGCTCTGGGCTGTGTGTCTCATTAATTCTAATTTTTTTTCCATTTTGGGATGTGGCAGTTGATGCTGAAAGCTCCTCTGTTTCTGCAGACAAGAGTAGGCATTGCAATGTCTTAGATACTGGCCTTGCTATGCTAAAGACTGGATATCTTTGCCTCGAGGTGATTTTTTTCTTGGGAGGGATCTTAAACTATAGAAGCATTCAGCTTCAAATATCAAGGAAGAAATGCATTTCAAGAGAGCCAGAATTCTACCTTCAGGAAAGCAGATTTTATTCACATTTTGCATATGAGGTAGCTGAGGTCCAGAAAAGTTAAATATCTTGGCCAATATCCCCAGTAAGGTAAGTGACGGAAGATGGTTCTTTAAACCTGGTACAATACATGTATACAATACAACATGGCTTATATCAGTCAGAATATGCTAGGTTATACTGCAGTAACAAATAGCCTCAAATCTCAGTGGTTTACATCAATGAAGATTTTCTATCTCTTGCCCATGCTGTCTTAGTCAGTAGACTATAGATTTGTTCTATGTACCTTTATTCCCAGACACATCTGTCTAGATCATTGCTAGTTGTATTGAAGAAGGAAAAGAAATCACAGAAAGACAAATATTGCCTCTTCATACCTCTACTAGGAAAAAACACACATCACTTCTGCCCATTTCATGGCTAAACTGACATACATAGTCAAGCTTGACATCAATGAGGTGGGAAGCATATAATCCATCCCAGAGATGAGCAACACATTTTGGAATCTGCCAACTTGGTTTTTGAAGTGTGGTCTATAGACAACCAATCAACATCACCCAGGACCTTATGTGAAATGCATTTTGTCATACCTTGACCCAAGCCTGCCTATCAGAATCTGCATTTTAACAAGATCCTCAAGTGATTCATATGCCATCAGAGAAGCACTGGTCTAAACCAATGCTCAGATGCTACTGTTATACATCCAAAAACATTTGTACTTCTTGTTTTGCTAATTTCTTACCCTACTTTCTTCTCTAATATTTTTCATGAATTGATAGGAAGACTGGGATGCAGAAGAGGATCCCCAGCTTCATCTATAAACTTACTTTAAGCACTTTATTTAAAGTTTGGGACAGACTATGCATGCTCCTTTTCTTAGGATAACCAAAAGATAAAAGATCCAAGGCATCTGGGTGGCTACACAGATCTATCACCTGAGTGGTAAACCCCAAGCTCTACAA
Organism: Lagenorhynchus albirostris; assembly: GCF_949774975.1. Taxonomy (NCBI): domain Eukaryota; kingdom Metazoa; phylum Chordata; class Mammalia; order Artiodactyla; family Delphinidae; genus Lagenorhynchus; species Lagenorhynchus albirostris. The sequence continues at coordinate 38,479,835 of NC_083109.1, read as the reverse complement.
ACTCTATGGAATATGCCCAGTGTGGGTTTTGCTAGAGAAATTTTTCTAGGTCTCTGTTTATTTAAGCAAAAATGTACCAACTTCAAAGTGACTGCTCTAACACCAATGATCTGCAAAGAAAAAATAAGAGGACATTCACAGATCTCCAAGCTTTGTGTTCTATTCTTTTGCTACACCTAAATCACTGGTAAAAGCAAAGGCCAGACTTACAGCTTTGGGGAATTCTCTGAAAATATACATATGGCTACTGGTAAGGATTGTTGAATGAACAACAGTTCTTGTTGGGCAAAATGTCCTGGAGAGCGGCAGGACTTATTGTAAACACTCGGTTCTAAAATTTAGTCTCTCACTAAGGAGCCCGCAGAAGACCAGTAGTAAACTGGTCACTTAGGAGGCCCATCACCCCTTCATTTTATTCTGTTGATGGTGGAGGGGCCCCAAGAAAAGACAAAAGAGTATGGTTTTGGTATCCAGAAAACAGGAATTCTGGCCTTGACCCTATCTTTGTTTAGCCACATAACCTTGAACAAATGACTCACTTTTTTGGGCCCAGGACTGCAAGAACCTACGTGTTCCAAAAGGCTCTGTTACTGGCACATACCTACTGAATTTCAAGAATTCTTCATTTTCTCTCGGTTTTATCAATTTGGCTTCTGTTTAAGATCTCTTTTGAACAAAATATTCTGCAGCTCGTCAAAAACAAGTTATCCGTGGTACCTTCTCATTTTAGCAGTGTAAAACTCCATGATTTCCCATCAGCATGAAGGATGTTGTGGTGATGGTTAAGATGAGGAAGTTTTCATCTGCTATACTTAATGGGAGACAATATAAGTCAGCTTAACAATCAATGGTATTGTTTAATTCCAAAGTGTGAAGACTTACTTTTTGCAGATATTTAGCTTCTATAGAAGGTGAGACCAGCATGAGAATCAAGAAATTATGTAAATAACATAAATGATACTTAAAGTGTGGGCTTTAGGCTGAGTCTTAGCTTTGATGTTCACAAAATAGTGACCCTGGCTAATCCCATTATATCTTTATTCCCAATTTTATATCGTATATGATGTAAATATAATAGTGCCTAAATTGTAAGGCATACTAACTGAACTGTATGTATTAATTATCAGATTTCTATGTAAAAGCACCTTGATATTTTCAGTCCAAAGATCTCAGTTTTGTACATGATTGCTCAAACTCACTGGTTGTGAGAACTTGGCCAAGTATGTTAACTCTAGTAAGCTCTATTGTTATACACACACACACATACACTCACACACACATACACACACACACACACACACATATATAATGTACATATATATATATATATATATATGAAGGATGATAATGACATTTTCAAACAAAAGAAGGTATATAAAAGTGCTTTGAAAAACACAAAATTCGGGTTTCCCTGGTGGCGCAGTGGTTGAGAGTCCGCCTGCCGATGCAGGGAACACAGGTTCGTGCCCCAGTCTGGGAAGATCCCACATGCCGCGGAGCGGCTGGGCCCGTGAGCCATGGCTGCTGAGCCTGCGCATCCGGAGCCTGTGCTCCGCAACAGGAGAAACACAAAATTCTATAAAGATGAAAGTATTTATATAATTATCAATATCTAGTTTGCATTAGTCACCCATGGATAACTTGTATAGAAGAAGAAGGAAGAAGAAATAGATAAAATTAGATTCTGCAACAATCCAACTAAGCCTTGAAATGATTATGGATTTCATGCCTCTGGTAGATTGTTACAGTAATAACCCCGATGAATCATGCCTGTCTGGGTCCATGCCCTTGTGTAGTCCCTTCTCATTTTGACTCTGGGATTGACTGTGTGACTTGTTTTGACCAATGGGACTGCAGTGAACATGATGAAGGGGTAACTTTGCATTTGAGGCTTGCAGTCTTAGGATTCTACCGCCATGTAAACAAGCCCAGATTGGCTACTAGACACATATAGCCCAGCCAGCGGCCAGCATCAACCACTCACCAGACCTGTGAGTCGGGCCAACTTAGACTGCTGCCCAGTTGACCTGCCAGGCAACTGCAGCTGCAAGACTGACTCCAGATGAGATCAGCAGAAGAACTGCCCAGCAGAGCTTAGCCCTAATTGCCAACCTACAAAATCCTGAATAAAATGGTGGTTGTTTTAAGTCACTAAGTTTTGGTATGATCTATTATGCAGCAATTGATAAATGATACACAGGCAGAAAAAAAATAAAAGATTGAAAAAATTTTGCCTACATAGTCTTCAACCTTCTGAGCATGGTTAAGTTTATGACTGAGTGCCTAGGGGTTTTCACCTGTTTTCAATGGATAAGAACCTAAACCAAGTTGAAGCAGCTCTAAATCTAGAGTAGCACAAAGTGGGCATCAATACAAAATTCAATGATTCTCATTCCTCTTTCCTTTTTCTTGTAATGGGTTTCATGTTTGTAAAATATTTACATGCACTGTTCTATTTGATACCCACAATATCTCTATAAAGTCAACTCTCTAATTTCCTCCCTTACAATGGAAACAAAATGAAGCCATGGAGAACTCTTGTGGCTTGCACAAGACAGCAGGGTTGATAAAGTTGAGAAAAATTTAAAATTATGTTCCCCAATACATTATTCATTTCATGCCTACTCAGTTAACCTATTTGGTGAGTCTTTACTGAGGTTGAAAAAGGAAGAAAATAGAAATAAATTGATCTACTGATCTATTGCACAGTGGGCAAGCACATGGCCTTTAGACTGGGCTTCCAATCTTCTTCCTCTCACCAGATATCTGAATTTGAAAAAATGAATTAATCCTCAAGCCTTGATTTCCTCATATTTAAAAAGGGGTCACAGGTATGAAGACCAACCCCAAAACCATAACAAGAAGACCATGAGTCATATAATATACTTTATTCAACTTTTAATCATATGAAGCCATATTTCCTGAGGGGTATCTACAAATATTCCTTTATTTTTTCCACATTTTAAAGCCACAGCATGTGGATAATTTGTTGAAAATGGGAATTCATATTATTTACATTACTACATCGTCTGTTACATGAAGATCTCAGCTTTGAAATCCACTTTTCTAGGCAAGAGAGAACGGTTGGAAAATAAGTTGAGGTCTTTGCTTTCAGAGAGTCTGGAAGTCCTTTGCAGGGGCTCTAAAATATGAGCAGCTTTAAACACTGAGTGAACAAACTGGTGTTTAAGTATCTCTGAAACATGTGTATACCAAATGCTTTCACCATTTGCAGCATAAAAAATATTAAAGTGGGTGTCAGAAGACTTGGAGTAACCCTGATTGTGACCCTTACTCATCACTTACCCTCTTTGAGCCTCAGTTACTCCATGTATAAAGTGAATATTAACTACCATGTGTCATGGAGTAATGTATGTGTAATGTATCCAGCAGAGGACCTGTCTCATAAAAGGCTCCCAATAGGGGCTTCCCTGGTGGCGCAGTGGTTGAGAATCCACCTGCCGATGCAGGGGACACGTGTTCGTGCCCCGGTCCGGGAAGATCCCACGTGCCGCGGAGCCGCTGGGCCAGTGAGCCATGGCCGCCGAGCCTGCGCGTCCGGAGCCTGTGCTCCGCAACGGGAGAGGCCACAACAGTGAGAAGCCTGCGTACCACAAAAAAAAAAAAAAAAAAAAAAAAAGGCTCCCAATAGACAGCAACTACTTGTATTATTACTACCCACCTTGTAAGGTAGGTGCAACAGATATTAAATTTCTCACCTGTCCAGAATGGGCAATAATTTTGAACAGAGTTAAGGGTTCTATTTATTTTTGCACAGGAAATTAGTGTCCTAAGTCAAGGCTGGAGTCCTATTCTCTTGTCATCTATCTCCAACCATACTCTTGCCAAATCACTTGGTAGCAGTCATGTCATGGTAAAAGGCAGAAATAAGACACAATTAATACAATATTTACATATTTAATATTCGTGGAGCACTTACTCTGTGCAAAGCATTGTGCTGGGAGGTGTGGAGGCTATACAGATAACTTAGACAGTATTGCACAGTGGGCAAGCACATGGCCTTTAGACTGGGCTTCCAATCTTCTTCCTCTCACCAGATATCTGAATTTGAAAAAATGAATTAATCCTCAAGCCTTGATTTCCTCATATTTAAAAAGGGGTAATTGTATATGTTCTCATCACGACTCTCTGAGGTAGACTATGACAAAGTGTGTAAAATCATAGCAAGACTCACAAATCACACTGGTTAATATTATCTTTTATGCTTCCTATTTATTCTGATCTCAAAGAGCCTATAGTCTGGTAGGGGATATAAGACATTAACGTTAAATATATAAAGAAAAAAGAAATGAATGTCTATGGACAAAACAGATGAAATATTATGGAGCTTGAGTGGGAGGACTTCTAGCTATGGGTATCTAACAGGATTGTCTGGAGGGAATGTCATTTGAGCTGGGCCCTATAATACAGATGGATTTGATGGATTAAGCACATATGGAGACTTTAACAGACTTTTTTTGGTGAAGAATTATGTTTCATATTGGGCATCAGTTAGGTCTTCAAGAGTTCTATACAGTAATATTTGCAAATAAGGAGATGATTTGTAATTGAGTGAATGGATATATTAGGAAGCCAATAAATTGTTCACGGTTTTGTAAAAAAAAAAAAGTATAAAAATTGGAAAACAAATCTCAGTTGTCCTCTTGTGTTCTGTTTTCCGACCCAACTTTTTCACCGAGTGTTGACTCCAAAGAAGTATCTGTTGGCACAAAGAGTAATAGGTTCTATTTTTGCCTATTAGAATATTGCAGGATCTTAAGAGATCATAAAATCTTCATGAAGACACATGCTTGGAATTAGGCTCTGCCTTCTATCACTGTGGAACCAAACATGCTATAAGTAAAGGGTGAGATTTTCCTGACTTTGCCCAATATAATTCCTTTGGTTCCAGGAACCAGCAGGGTAGGGCTTGGATTGCCGTTCACTCTCCAGCAAAGCCTCTGCTAACAAGTGAAACGAAATTGCTTTTCTCCTCTCCATGCATCTGGGTCCATCTGTGCAGGCCAAATAGATTAGCTTCTAATATCGCAAAACAGATGTTTGCTGTTGGAATTGTTGTGCATGTGCAACATGTTCCACAAGTTGGTGGGAATATTCTGGGCTCCAGGGTGTGCAGAGACATCATTCTGGGTGGGGTGTTCCAAACAGTCAGTGTGGGTGAGAGAGGGATGCTGGCAAGGATTTGCTCTCCATAGCGCTTCCCTCAGTAGGAGAGCTCCATGGAGGAAAGTGTGCCAGGTGGCTCCGTGAGTCGAGATCTGGTCAGGAAAAACCAAAGCCACGCCAGCTATTTTAACACAAAGTATTTAACGTAGGAAATTGAGTGGGTGGGAAAAGCCAAAACAGGAAAACACGCGTGACAGAGTAACTGCAGGGAGAATTTTTACCCTAGGGCTGGGGGAAGGAAGACAAGAAACTGGCCCTATTAAAATGTAGAAAGCTTGCAAAAAAAATGTCCACCAAAGCTGCAACCCAGACCCCTGAGACGGGAATGCTTCCTGACTGAAGCTGAAATATCAGAAAGACAAACAAGTGACCCAGTAGAGCTGGTTCAGAACAGCAGCTGGCTGATGTGAGCTGGTACTCTGAGTGCATGGAAAATGGAAACTGGAACCAACTGACTGTCTTGAATTTGCATACCTGGCCCTACTCCAGACCCACTGACTCGAAATCTTAGAGTGGGAAGCCCACACATGTGTGTGTGTATATATATATATATATATATATATATATATATATATATATATTTAACATGTTTATTGGAGTATAATTGCTTTACGATGGTGTGTTACTTTCTGCTTTATAACAAAGTGAATCATCTATACATATACACATGTTCCCATATCTCCTCCCTCTTGCCTTTCCCTCCCACCTTCCCTATCCCACCCCTCTAGGTGGTCACAAAGAACCGAGCTGATCTCCCTGTGCTATGTGGCTGCTTCTAACTAGCTATCTATTTTACATTGGGTAGTATATATAAGTCCATGCCACTCTCTCACTTCATCCCAGCTTACCCCTCCCCGTCCCCGTGTCCTCAAGTCCATTCTTTACGTCTGCGTCTTTACTCCCGTCCTGCCCCTAGGTTCTTCAGAACCATTTTTTTTTTAAGATTCCATATATATGTGTTAGCATATGGTATTTATTTTTCTCTTTCTGACTTACTTCACTCTGTATGACAGTATTTAGCTGTCCTGACCTTTCCAGTAATGGGTGGTGTAGATATTTGAGCTGTCACTAGCCATAACTTTTCTCAGTGGATATCAGTCAATTGCTAGTTCTGTCTGGATGACCTTGCCAACATGTTATTTCCAGTGCCTGCATCAACCTGGTGAATTAGCCAGGGGGTAACTAATTATTCATCCATGCAATGCCTATTATATGCCAAAAAATATACCAGGAGCAAACATCCAACTTAGATAAAAACCAACATAGTCTTGGCCCCTATGTAGTTTTCATCTATTAGGAATTAGCTATTTACAAACAAACACATTCATCAATATGTAAATCTAGGTACATCTCATGAAGAAGAATAGTATGTTATACAAGAGTATTATGTGGATTGGCTGCAGAAATAGCTCTAATTATTCTACTCATTGTAAGCACACAACTTGCAATGTGACTCTGGAGCTCCTGTCAATAAAAATGAAGTCAGCTCAGTCCTCCAGGTGTTGGTGCTCTCTGGGGTTGGAACCTTGTTGCTTATTGGCCTGTGTGCAGATATGGCCTCAAACAGCTATACCCAACAAGCAACACAGAGCTATGGGGCCTACCCTACCTGGCCAGGGCAGGGCTATTCCCAGCAGAGCCACCAGCCCTGTGGTCAGCAGAGTTACAGTGGTTATGGCCAGTCAACAGACACTGCAGGCTATGGCCAGAGCAGCTATGGTGGGTCTTATGGACAGACTCAGAACACAGGCCGTTCCCCAGGGATATGGCTCCACTGGTGGCTGAGGCAGTAGCCAAAGTTCTCAATCATCTTACGGGCAAGAGTTCTCATACCCTGGTTATCTCCAGCAGCTGGCTCCTAGCAGCACCTTAGAAAGTTATGGTAGCAGTTCTTGGAGCAGTGGTTATGGGCGGTCCCAGAGCAGGGGCTGTGGCCAGCCATCTGGCTATGGTGGACAGCAGCAAAGCTGTAATCCCCCTCAGGGCTATGGACAGCAGAACCAGTGCAACAGTGGCAGTGCAGGGGGTGGTGGAGGCAACTATAGCCAAGACCGGTCCTCTGTGAGTGGTAGTACTGGTAGCAGTGGTTATGGCAATCAGGACCAGAGTGTTGGCGGCAGCTACAAAATTTTAAAAAAAAAAAACAAAAAACAGATGAAGCCAATTTCCTGACCCGTTTGAATCTGAGCTAACGTCTATGACTTGCTTTAGCCCACAGAATGCTGTAGAAGTGGCACTGCATAGATTCTAAGTATAGGTCTCACTCCTGGAAATACCTGCTATTACCACGTGAACAGCTCAGGCTGTTGTGCTGGAAGAGAAGTGAGCACGTGAGCTGGGATGGTTTGTCTCTTGTGGGTGAGAGATTTCATGGGACAGAGATGGATTGTCTTGGCTGAAGCCATTCCAAGTCAGACCCCTGAGCAGCAGAACGCAAAATGTACCCAACCATCCATAGAACTGCCAATGGAATCCAAATGCCAATCTGATGCATTGTGAGCTAGAAAAGTGTATTGCTTTTAAGTCATTGGGTTTTAGAGTGGTTTGTTACATGATAAAAGGAATTGATAAAAGTAATATATGTAGGGAAAGATCTGCGCTTCAAAATTAAGTATCCTTCTGAATTATCTGATTCTGATTCTATGTGGAAGGGGTGCCTCTGGGCCTTTCATTGCTTTGAACTATTTCATAACTCTATATACTGTACAGAACTGACAGCAATGAAAATTATTTTTATCTATAAACTTACAAATTGTATATGTGTAGAATTCATATATAGGGAATCACGCAGTATATGCTTCCTTCATTTATCATAATATTTTTGAGATTCATCCATGTTGTAGCATGTATCAATACTTCAGTACTTTTTTATGGCTAAATAACATTCTATTGTATTGATAGTATCACATTTTGTTTATCCATTTATCAATTAATAGACATTTGAGTTTTTTCCACTTTTTGGCTATTGTGAATAATGCTGTTATCAACACGAGCATATAAAATTTTGTGTGGACATATGTTTTAATTTATCTTGGGCATATACTTAGGAGTGGAAATGCTAGATCAGAGAGTAAATGTATGTCTGGCATTTAAAGGAACTGCCAAACTATTTTCCTGTGTACCTTCACCATTTGACATTCACACAGCAATATATGGGCGTTCCAATTTTCCACATCCATGTCAACACTTGCAATTGTCTATTTTTTTATTATAGCCAATTTGATGGGTATGAGGAAGTATCTTGCTGTGGTTTTGATTTGCTTCTTACTAACGACTACAGACAGCTCTCTGTATCTGTGGGCACTGTCTGCTCCCATGGATTCACTCAACGTTGGATTGAAAAAAATTTTTTTAATGCAAAACTTGAATTTGTCTCATGCCAGCAACTATTTATATAGTGTTTACCTTGATATTTACAGCTATTTACACAGCATTTGTCAGTACATTGTATTGAGTTTTATAAGTAATTTGGAGATGACTTGAAGTTTATGGAAGGATGTGCATAGATTATATGTAAATAATATAAGGGACTTGAGCATCCTCAGATTTTGGTATCTGAAGGGGGTCCTGGAACCAATCACCTCTGGATACCTAGGGACAACTGTAATGATACTGAGCATCCTTTGATGTACTTATTTGTATAGCTTTATAGATGAAGTGTCTATTCAAATCCTTTGCCCATTTTATAATTGGATTGTCTTTTTATTATTTAGTTGTAAGTATTTATATATTCTGGATACAAGTCCCAAATCAGTTACATGATTTCAAATATGTTCTTTCAGACTGTGGATCATCTTTTCATTTTCTTGATTGTGTAGTTGGAAGGAAAAAGGCTTTTAATTTTGATGAAATCAAATTTATCTTATTTTTGTCAATTGTGCTTTTGGTGTCATATATAAGAAGCCATTGCCTAACCTGAGCTTACCAAGATGTGTTATTCTAACAGTTTTATAGTTTTAGCTCAGTTAACTGTATGACCCACTTGAGATATTTTTGTGTATGATGTGAGCTAAGGGTTCAAATGCCTTCTTTTATATGTAGATATCCAGTTACCCAACATCATTTGTTGAGAAGACTATTATTAATTGACTACAAATGTTAGAGTTTATCTCAGGATTCTCAATTCTACTTCATTGATCCATATGTCTACCCTTATGCTAGTACCACAATGTTTTGATTACTGTAAGTCTGTAGTAAGATTTGAAGTTGGAACGTGTGTGTCTTCCAACTTTCTTTTTTCTTTTTCAAGACTGTTTTGACTATTCTGGGTCCCTTGCATTTTCGTATGAATTTTAGGATTGGTTTGTTTAGCAAAAAAAGCCAACTGAAATATTGATAGTGATTGTGTTAAATCTGTCAATCAATATGAGGATTGAACCAAGTTCTGAGTTCTACCTGTTTTTATCATCAAAAATGAGTTAAGTAAGGTCTTTAACATGTACTCATTTAAAATGTTTATACAAGTTATAATCTTGTGTCTTCTTGAAAATAATTTTTAACAACAGACATGAAATTTGGACCGTTACAGGGCTCAGTCCTATCCTCTCAGCATTCCTTACTCTGCACTTTTTCCTAAGCAATGTCATTCATACCTACAACTTCAATTAGCCTCAATCTATACATCAGTACCTTCCAGATTTTTTTTTCTCTGTCTAAAACCTCATTGTCTAAGCTCCAGACAAAGTCCTAATTTTACCTGCCTACTCATCTTCTCTACTTACGTGTCTGAAAGGCACTTCTAGCTCAACAGGATTGAGCTTGAATCCATTCCTTCAGCTCCCTGGCCTAGGTCCTGTTCTACCATTGATCTCTATGCCATTAAAAGAGAACATCTTTTATTAGGTTGCACAAGCCAGATACCTAGAAATCACAGTTTACCTCCCCTCCTCTCTCCTTCCTCTCCTACCAAATTCACCTTAGAAATCAGTCTAGCTACTGATATGCCTTCCCAATATAAGCTACCATTATGTCTTCCCTAAAGCATGCGATAGTCTTCTAACTGGTTTTCTTATGTCCACTGTGGCCACTTTTGTTCTGTTCTCCTCATTATAGGCAGATTTCAAAAATCAAGTCTGATCATGTCAGATGTGTCAAAGTGCAGTAGCACAGCTTAAGTACCATGTGCTTATTAGTTTCAGCTTTAACTCTAGTGATAGTCAATCAGCTTCATTAAAAATGCACAATCCAAGGATAATCAGTTGGCATTAATCAGATAGTGCTACACTGCAGGGGCAGCTGCCATAAGCCCATTTCTCACCACTATCTTGATCATAGCTTTTCTAATTAGTATCCTGAATGTATACTGAATTAGTATACTGAATGTGAGAAATATTGGTGAAAATGAGCAGTTTGTTGACAAGCATCAGGAATTCTGGAAATAGGCAGAATTAAAGGCTACACGTATTTTAGAGACATTCTCAATCCTGCATAAATAAGGTATTAGAATCCAGTAAGTGAAAATGCCTTGCAGCCATAGAGGGTTCAGTTCCTAGGTGATGCTATGACCAGCTATTGGTTTTGGAGGATAATTGGTTACCTGAGCCCAACAACAAAAGGACAGAATCTCTGGAATATAGTGCTGACCTTAAGTGAACTGCCAAGCAAAGATTGGCCAGGGCACCCAGAAAGATGGAGCTGTAACATTGTCAAATTTATAGAAAGGCTATATGAAGTGTTTTTGCTAAATTAATGTCCATATGTGTGGTGGACTTTGGTTTGAGATTTGATTTTATTATAACTTGGCAGTGAAGTTGTGGGTAAGTATCTCTCACTTAACTCAAACTCTTTTTAGTGGCTGCCATGATCTACCCAAAGTACCTAAAGTAGGGCATATTTAATTTAGTTTGGTTAATAACCTTTGGTTTCTTTTAAAGAAATTCACAGTTATCTTTACCAGATTGCATTAGACATTCCTGTCTTAGAATATTAATTCAATAGTGTAGGGGGCCCAGACATGATAATTATTAGGATGATAATTATAATTTGGTAAGCAATTGACATTTGTACAAAGCTATGTACATCACAAAGCACTTAGTTCCCATGTTATCCCACACAAGAAAGAGAGCTGAAACCATTAATAATGGACATGTTTATTCTCCCCACAGTACACAGGGTTCTAGTGTTGAAAAGGCAAGACATGGATGTCAGGTAGCAGAGGTGCAAGGATGAGCAAGGCCAAGTGTACAGTGCTTTTCAAACCTCTGCTGGTGTCATATTTGCTAATATCTCATTGGCCAAAGCAAGTCTCATGGTTGAGTCAAGAGTCAGAGTGAGAGGGAACTAGAAAGTCCTATCTGCTGGCTGGGGGATGCCAGGGTAACCTCACAGCCTTAGGAAAGTATGGTCCCAAGATGAAAACCAGGGGGAGGAGAAATACCGGGAGTGGTGCCCAAACCAGATCATGAAGTGGGCAAGAAGTAACCTCTTACTATACTAAGTCTCTGAGATTTTATTATTGTGGTTGTTTGTGGTTTATTTGTTTGTAAACCCAGCCTAGCCAGGCCTATTTTGACGTGTACAGAAATCATAGCATTCCGCTCTTGTATTTTTCTTCTAGGTTGCTTCATGGTATATTTTCTGGTCTCTAATTGTGTGTGTTTGTTTAGAGTTATACTTTTGTGCAGTAAATCCATATCTTGCAGTAAAAAAATCTTAAGATTCACAACCAGAAAACGTGTGCTTGAATTTTAGGCCTACTACTTAATAAGCTATGTGATGTAAGTTATTGAGTTTTTCTAAGAAATTTCTTCTGGAAAGTTGAGGCAACAACACAGATTTTGTGTCGTTATTATGAGGCCTTGAAAAGCATATGTGGTAACAGCTATGAATTTTTCTCTTAGATTATAAGGTATGCAGATACTAATTGTTATTAGTATTCATTTGGAGCTTGTAAAATCAAATGAGAGATAAACACTGAGTTGTTGTAATTCTGGCGACACATCCCTTGTATTTTCCCAGTTCAAGCTTACTGGACTTGAACAGCAATTTGTATGCAGGATTGTGGGTTCTTTGGGTTCGCAGACAGAGGGAAAATTCCTGCATTAAGTGCTTATCCCCTACAAGCACAGTCCAAAGGTCTCCTTCATGAAGTTTACAGGTTCTTTCATACTGAGGCTCCTTTTCTACATTAACCCAGCCACCCCATCACCAGCTTGTCTGTATCTCCACCACATGGAAGCTCCAGGCCTGTGTCTCTGCACAGCTTCCCCAAGGACTGGAATCTTCCCACTTCTTTGCCAGGCCACCTGCACCTCCTTATGCCAGGAAGGCCAACTTCTACTCAACATCAAAGTCTGGCTTCCAACCTTGCTTTGTTGAGGAAGCCTCTGCTGTCTCTTCTCCCACAGGGTTAGTCATTCTCTTCCTGGGCTGGAATAGGGCCTTATACATTCTTCTTACAATACTTCATTTATTTTGTTTACATGTCTGTTTCCCCAGCAAGATGCTGAGCTCTTGGGAACATGTCTGTGTTATTCATCTCCACCCTTAGCACCTAGCCTGGTGCCTGGAATGTTAACAAAGGCATTTGGGTCCACAGAGAAATTTTCTGAGCTTTCTATCCTGTATTTGGAAAACTGGTAGATTAGGTTTACTGAAAATAAACTCTCTCTTCTTTGAGGGTTTTTGATGAACATTTGAAATTATAGGTTAACTATAATATTAAAAATTACATTTCCCCCAGTATATCTTCCCCCTCTGGATTGGTGGAGAGTCTGAGCAGTAAGCCAGTGGTTCTATTCGGGCATCTAAACAAGCTGGGAGAACTTGATAAAAACACAGAGCTGAAATCCCCACCTTAGACCTTAAGAATTACAATCTTTGCGGGAGAAGCCCAGGTATCTGTATTTCCAGAAATTTCCCCCAGTGATTCTGATGCATGTCAATTTTGAGAACAATTGCGTTAGGCCAATCTGACTTATAAATTGCTGGTTCCCGTTGCTTCAAATGTTTCTTGTTGTCAAAAGGAGCAGAAACAAAAGTGCCCATTCAGAGCCGGGCGTCCTCTCCCCACCTGGCCACAGGTGCCCCGGCTCTCCCTGGAGAGTTACTGTCGCCTTTCTTATCGTTCGGAGGCCTTTGATCAGGAGCGTCTTCATTGTGGCTCATTCTCCACTTCAAAGCTGGGAAACCTGATCAGTTCCTCTCTCCTCCCTGCACCCAGAGCCCAGCCGTCCCCAAAGGTGGGCTGGTCACTCAGAAAGTCTGGGCAGACAGCCTAAGCGTTCGACTGCAGGCCAGAGGCCAGGCTTTTGTGTGGCACTCCTGTCTGATTCTCCCCCTACACAATTGGTGCCAAAGAGAAACCAGCAGAGGAAATGCGAACTCGTTCTAAGCCCCCCGTGGGTGTGAAATAACCACATTTAGGGTGCAGTTTTAGGAACAGTTTTGCAGCATTCCATCTTCTAATCCCTGAGGCAAGTCTACCTGAGTTAAACAGCAAAGGTTCTTGGAGCTTCCAGAATAAATTGCCTTTTACCTGAGCCACTAAAATTAGCTCCCAAGTGAAACTTTACATAAGGGAAGATTATAGATGATCTAGCCCTGGGAATACAGGAGCAGTGTTCAGTATCCTTAGTAAATTACTTAATATCAGAAATGTGGCAGGTGCTAGTGTAAGATGCTGCTTTAAACGCAGATATCAAGTCACTACCCCCAACCCCCCTCCCAAAATAGTCAAGGGATGAACCAAACCTTACTTTTAAATGAATACAAATAAATCATAAGGCTATTAGAGAAACAGCTTTATTAAGATATAACTCACATTTCATAAAATTTACCCATTTAAAGCATACACACCAATGGTTTTTAGTATAATCACAGAGTTATGCAATGATTACCACAATCTAAGTTTAGAATATTCTCATCACCCAAAAGGAAATCCTGTACCCATCGGTAGTCATTCTTCATCTTCCTCCCCCTGTAGAGGAGGAAGCTGTGGGCAACTCTAAGATACTTACTGTCTCTAGAGATTTGCCTATTTTGGACAATATAAGTGGAATATTTTATATAAGTGGAATTATACAATATGTGGTCTTTTGTGAATGACATTTTTCACTTAGGATGTTTTCAAGGTTCATCTTTGTTGTAGCATTTATCAATACTTACATTTCTTTGAGTAATAGCTGAGTAATATTCCATTGTATGGATATGCCACATTCGTTTACCCATTCATTCATTGATGGACATTTACATTGTTTCTATTTTTTGGCTATCGTGAATAATGGTACTCTGAATATTCATATACAAATTTTTGTGTGTACATATGTTTGAATTTCATTCCTAGGAATGGAATTTCTGGGTCATATAGTAACTCTATAATTAATGTTTTAAGGAACTGGCCAACTGTTTTCCAAATTGGCTGCACCATTTTATATTTTCATCAGCAATATGTGATTTCCCTCTATCTACACTCGACCTCGTAATTATGTGGTAGTTTTGGTTTGTATTTCTCTAATAACTAATGTTGTTGATCATCTTTTCATTTTCTTATTGTCCATTTATATATGGCCATTTTTAAACTGGATTCTTTGTCTTATTATCAAGTTGTAGGAGTTCTTTATACATTTTGTATACAAGTCTCTTATCAAATGTATCATTTGCAAATATTTTCTCCAAGACTAAAGATTGTTGTTTCACTTTCCTGATGAAAGAATTTGAAGCACAAAATTTTTCATTTTGATAGAGTTCATAAAATAGAGTTATCTATTTTTTCTGTTGTACTTTTGGTGTTGTATTTAAGAAAACATTGCCTAATCCAAGGTCACAAAGGTTTACTTCTATGTTTTCTCCTAGAAGTTTACAAATTTTAAACTCTTACACTTAAATCTGTGACCTACTTTGATTTTTTTTAGTATTATATAAGGTAGAGGTCCAAATTCATTCTCTTTCATGTTGTCCCAACTGGATTTATTTGAAAACCTGTTCTTTCCTTACTGAATTTCCTAGACACTCTTTTCAAAAATAAATTGACCGTACATTTTAGAGTTCATTTTTGGACTCTTAATTCTATTTATTTATCTATATATCTATACTTATGTTAGTACTATTTGATCTTTATTACTGCAGCTGTGTAATAAGATTTGAAATTGGGATGTTTGAGTCTTCCAACCTTGTTCTTTTACTTTCACGATTGTTTTTCCTATTCCAGATACTTTGCATTTTCATATGAATTTTAGGTTCAGCTTGTCAAAACCTTTTTCTTTAAAAAAACCCAGCTGGGATTCTTATAGATTTGCATAGGATCTATATAGATCAATTTGGGGAGCATTGCCATCTTAACAATATTAAATCTTCCAATCCTTGACTGTGGAATATCTTTCATTTTATTTAGAAATTATTTAATGTCTTTTAACAATATTTTGTAATTTTCAGTGCTGGATCTTTCACTTCTTTTGTTAGATTAATTCCTAAGTAATTTTATGCCATTTTAAATGGAGTTGCTTATTTTTATAATTTAATTTTTGAATTGTTCATTGATTACATAGAGTTATAATTAACTTTTTTGTACTAATCTTATATCATGCAGCCTTGCTTAACTTATTTATTAGTTATAATAATTTGTTGGTGGATTCCTTAGGATTTTCCACATATAAGATCATATTTTATGAAAATGAGATGATTTTACTTGCTTTCCTATCTGGTTGTCTTTTATTTCTTTTTCTTGCCTAATTACCCTAGCTAGATATTCAGCAAATTTCCTCCCTTGAATCAACACCTTCAGATTTAAAATTTTTCCCATTGTCTGGGACCTCTGTTGACCTAAACTGACTCATAATAATGTATCTTCTTAGATTTTGTCACTTACCAAAACCGATCGCATTACACCACGGCTCTCTGTTCATAGCCCTTCACACTCTCTATTTAGGTCTCTACTTAGCAGCTGCTCTCCACATCTGCATCCGTATCCTCCAGCAGTGCCCCTGTGTGATCTTGGGGCTCTCTCTCCTCACTGTGACTCAACAAGTGAAGTCAGGTTTCACTCTAATATTTTCGAACTGGATCTAGATTACTGGGTTCAGTTCTGAGTGCCACCTTTTACAAGAGGCATTCGGTGGAGTAAGGGGATTGGGTTATCCTAGAACTAGAAACTATGTAATTTGAGAAGTTGGTTTCATGAGAAAACATCATCTCTTTCAAGGAATTCATACAGTAGATACTGTAGGTTCCCTGCACCAATCTCTTTACCGGAAATCTTTATTTGTCTTCATTCATCTCTGTACTGCTGTGTTGGTTGTTAATGATTGGCCACTGCTCCCTATACAGGGAATTGCCTTCTTCTGAGAGGAGCCAGCCACTTCTCCCAGAAAGATTTATTGCCCCTGAGGACAGCCTACAGCAAATGACTACCAGCTCCTTTACCTCAAGGTGAGAAAGTTCTGGTTGCTATTCATGGTACAGACCTCCCAACAGGATCAGGCTGAAGCTCAACCACAGCAGAGGCCACATTCTTGCACAGCTCCTTCCTCTATTCCATCCTGCTTCCTTCACTCTCTTTCTCCTGAGAGCCTTCTCTCAATAAACCACCTGCACCAGAATCTCTGTCTCAGGCTCTGCTTCTAGAGAACCCAACATAGGACAACCTAAGACTTCCTACTCAAAGAAATCAGAATGGAATTATCTGTGATCACTGTTTTCTAGAAAGCAATGCTAGAGTCTTTGGGCCCCTTCATGTTAATAATCCACATATGTAAAACATCTGTTAATTAGCTGCTAAAATTTCCTCTTTGTTTAGAAATCAATTTTGTTGGCTTGTAAAATTTCCATGATAGAAAAAAGGAAAACTATCCCTCCGTGCCCCAAATTAAATAATGAAGTTTTGACTGGATATCTCCATGAGTCCACAAAGTAGCAGAGTTTAATCAGATGTCACCATGAGCCTATAATTTATTCATGAGAAAAGTAATAAAGGGGATTAGAAGAGCTCATCCACTTTTCATTTGGTGCCGAGTTGTTCTCAGTGGCTCAGGGCTACCTCTCATGGATGAGGGTTTTGTTGGGGAGCCCCACTGCTGTGTGAGCCTCACCAACCTGAATCCAGATCTGCTCAGATAATTGTGAAATGCCACTTTTAGGCAGAAGGCAGGGTCAGTGAGGGTCATACCTGAACATTGTCCAGCATTGTATTTTCTACGGATAGCTCTGTCTTTGAAGTCTTGTAATTTTCATCTTACTGAGATGAGAAAGAATCGAAGTATGGTCTTGACCAAGAAGGGGAAGCATTCCTAATTCTGGGAGTCCTTAGATAGCTGGGATCCTGGAGAAGAAATGAGCAAGGGCAGTCAGGGAACTACTTACAAATATCTGAAGGTTAACTGTATCAAAGATGTAAATAATTTCAGTGCTGTTTTGGGGATGATAGAATTAAAAATAATGGTTGGAAGAAGTAGAGTTAAGCCTTGGTTACCCTGGGAGAACTACACAAAATGGGAGTATTTAAATCAACAGGAGAATCAGAAGTAGAAGAGGAAGTGGCACAGGCTGAGTGTTGACGGATGAGTAGGACTTCACAAAGGGAAGAAGAGGATGATGGCATGCCAGGCAGAGACCTGTGTGAAGGCACCAAGGCTGGACAGCACATGTCACACGATGGAAACTTCTATCCAGTGAGAAGTTCGGTCAGTGTGGCTGCACACAGGTTACATGGTGGGATGGAGTAGGGGACGAAGCCTGGAAAGGAGGCAGAGGCAGAGCGTTCAGGGCCACGTATGTTGAACTAGAATTTGAATTTCACCCAGAAAGTATGTGAGAATCCATTGAAGGATGTTAATAAAAGGGAATAAAATAATTTGGTGTTTATTTTCACTCGCTCAAGTACCAGTAAAGAGGGTAGACACCGGGCTTCCCTGGTGGCGCAGTGGTTGAGAGTCCGCCTGCCGATGCAGGGGACACGGTCACGGGTTCGTGCCCCAGTCCGGGAAGATCCCACATGCCGCGGAGCGGCTGGGCCTGTGAGCCATGGCCACTGAGCCTGGGCATCCAGAGCCTGTGCTCCGCAATGGGAGAGGCCACAACAGTGAGACGCCCGTGTACCGCAAAAAAAAAAGAGGGTAGACAGATGAAGTGACAAGTGGGTAAGGGGGTCAGGTGTGAGAAGGCAGCCCAGTGAGGAAACCGGTAAAAAAAATCCAGGTGAGAGATGAGGAGGACCTGAATGAAGGTACTGGAGGTGAGTGTGGGGCAAGAGACATGAGATGAAATCTCTGAGATTTGAGCACTGATTGGGTGAAAGAATGAATGAGAAAAGGGAGCCTGGAGTGATACACAGTTATTGAGAAATGAATATAACTGAATATAATATGTATGTGTGTGTGTGTGTGTGTGTATATATATATGTGTATATATATATGGGGGGAGAGAGAGAAAGGGAGGCAAGAGAATACAGGCAAAGATGGACAGAAAGAAGGAAAGAGGTATGGGGAGAAAAGGAAAAGAGTAAAGAGCAAGAAAAGAGATACATTTTTTGAGGACTGTTTCTGCAGTATTTAGAGACCTCACTCTACGGATAATCCAGCTGTGGTGGAATTAAGGGCTGCAAGGCCATACCTTAGACCTGTATTGTCCAGTAGCTATATGAGACATATATATGTATATGTAAATTTTAAAGTTTTCAGTAGCTGCATTTTTAAAGTGTAAAAAGAAAGAGATAAAATGAATTTTAGTAGTATTTTATACTTAACTCTATATCCAAAATATTACTTTAATAAATAATCAAGGTAAAATATTAACCACATAGTTCATTCTGGTTTTGTACTGCCTTCCAAATCTGGTATATTTTTTACAATAACACCATATCTCAATTTGGACATTAAAGTTTTATCAGAACTACTTGATCTGTGTTTAGATTTCATAAAATATATGGCTGAAAAGATAGATTCATATATCCAAATTGTTTTATATGTCAAAGTTTTTCAATAACTGGATTGAGTATTATTTTTTAACTTGAATTAAAATGGAACAGAATTAAAAATGTAATTCCTCCAACTCACTAGCTACATTTCAAGTCATATGTGGAGTAGTGGCTGCCATATGGAACAGCGTAGTTCTAAAATCTAGTTACTTTAACTGTGACCTGAGTGCCACAGTATTAGCATCTCCTGGTAGCATGTTAATAAATTCAGACTCTCAGACCCAGCCCCATACTTACTGAATCAGAATCTGCATTTTAACAAGACCCCTGGGTGATTCATGTGCATGTGAAATTTCAAGAAAAACCGTCCTAGAAGGCAGTAAAGTTCATATGGCTTATGGATTACTTCATTCTTTTTCTATGGTTGAGTAATATTCCATTGTGTGTGTGTGTGTTTGTGTCTGTGTATCACATCTTCTTTATTCATTCATCTGTCGATGGACATTTAGGTTGTTTCCATGTCTTGGCTACTGTAAATAGTGCTGCTATGAAATAATGCCATTTACAGCAACATGGATGGACCTAGAGATTATCATACTGAATGAAGTAAGTCAGGAAGAGAATGACAAATACCATATGATATCACTTATATGTGGAATGTAAAAAAGGTACAAATAAACTTATTTATGAAACAGAAATAGACTCACAGACATAGAAAACAAAGTTATGGTTACCAAAGGGGAAGGTGGGGAGGGATAAATTAGGAGTTTGGGATTAACAGATATACACTACTATATATAAAACAGATAATCAAAAAGACCTGTAAAGCACAGGGAACTATATTTGATATCTTGTAATAACCTATAATGGAAAAGAATCTAAAAAAGAACATATATATATATGCACACACATATATACATACACATATATATACATATGTGTGTGTATGTATAACTGAATCACTTTGCTGTACACCTGAAACATTGTAAATCAACTATACTTCAATAGAAAAAAATAAATAAAAATTTTAAAAATATCACATGGACCCTCGGGACATCGAGGCATGATGCAATCAGGCAACTTAGCCAATACCTCAGAGTGAGGGAACTGGAGGAATATATGTAGAATCTAGAAATTTAGAGTTTGTTTCTTATCTGGCCAGTTATATGGTATTGGTTCATGTAGTCCAACTTATTTTTTCATCTTGGCCTTCCCATTCATAAATCCACCATCACACAGGAGAACTTATTAGCATATGGATATACAACATTCATACAGGCATTCTAGGGAAGATATAGTAAAGGATCCCTCATTAGATTATTTCAGAACCCCATTTAATGAAAACCACAATTGGTTCTGTGGGACAAGACCAGAGTTTACAATGGAGCCTCTAACACACAGAGGATTTCATTACTCCTATGATGACCCTGGTTTAATTTACCTTGTTCTCTAAATCCTCTGTCTTCCAATTGCTGGTCAGGACAAAGAAGCATCTTTTCCACCATAAGGAGAAATAAAACGAGCTGGACAATAATGCAAAGTGGCTTTTGTGTTGAGCTTGCTTGTGCCTGTGAAACACAATGAGTGACAGATGCAATTTCATGCTGAAAACTGGGTTGAACATGCCAAGCTCAGTTATCTGTCTGAATACCTATAATTATAAAACTTCAGGTACTTAATGTTATCAAGGGAGGTGATAGGTTTACAAAAATTAATATGAGCACATTTTAAAGATAGTTTAATAATTTCAAGAAATGGTTTCAAAATTACTCAAAAGAATTCACAATTTCATAATAGAGTCCTAATTTTTCAATTTAAATAACAAAATATCTTGAAATTTGGAATTCCCAGAGATCCAAAAAGGCTAGGAGGCAGTGCTCTTCGCATCAGGCTAAGTTTTTGCCACCCCCAATATCCAAGTTATAGCTGCTCAGTAAATTCAAACATTACAAAATTTTCTAACACATCATTTTTATTTTAACATAACCAGAAACTTCCAAAGTTTAATTAAATTTGATTCCAAGACTGTTTTCTGGCAGTTTGGCTGTTATAATAAACAAATTGATTTGTATAACCATTATAGTCACAAAATTGCAGAAATATCGTGAGATTGAAAGATGCGATGTACATAGTTTTGAAGCTCTAGGGAGTAGTCAAGGTAGAATTATAGAGTGAGTCACTGGAAGGTTAAATTGGGTATTACTCCATATAACCTCTGACATTCAGTAACCTAATTCCAAGTTCTGAGCCCAGAGACTCCCAGCACCGTCTGATGAAATTTAACTAAGCTACATTTCAGCTAAAGATGCTTTGGTGAAGGCATCTCTGCCACTCTCTCCTTTCTGAAATCAAAATAATAATAATAGCAATAATAATAATAGTGATGATAATGATAGAACACTGTATTTACAAAGAATTTAGAAGGCAGCAAAATCCTAGACCACAGTCTATGACAGAAGGGTTGAAAATGCAATGAAAAGGAAACCTAGTTGAGGGAAAAGCCAAGAATTGACAAATAGCTCTGACAAACATGGTTCCCCAAAAGTAGTACCTACAAACCAAAAGTTCACACCAGAGACCCCACTATTGTAAGGAACAGCAAGGTTTTGGGACATCCAAGCTACATCTATGAGTGTGAAGTGGCAGAGAAGGTACATAGGAGTGAAGAGACACACCATACAAAACAGCCAACCACCATCAACAATAAAAGCCATTTGCAGGGCTTCCCTGGTGGAGCAGTGGTTGAGAGTACGCCTGCCGATGCAGGGGACACGGGTTCGTGCCCCGGTCCGGGAAGATCCCACATGCTGCGGAGCAGCTGGGCCCGTGCGCCATGGCCGCTGAGCCTGCGCGTCCGCAGCCTGTGTTCCACAACGGGAGAGGCCACAACGGTGAGAGGCCCACGTACCGCAAAAACAAAAATCAAACAAACAAACAAAAAAAGTCATTTGCATGGCAAGATGGAAGAGGAAAAGTAGGTGACCAAGAGCTCTGAAAATGACACTGAAAAAATATTTTCTAAGGCACATGACGACACACACACACACACACACACACACACACACACACACACACACAGAACTGTAATTTAAAATGTTTATGAGTACTCAATGCCCCCCACACTGGACACTGAAGGAGTAAATACAAATATTTCCTCAGAGAAATTCCCAATACTTATTAACTCACTTGTGCTCTCTCTCTTTCTGTCTGTCTCTCACTCACACACACAACACACATCATAAAGCACCCACAGAAACAAGACCTGTGAGAAAGAGATATCAAACACAAATGCCGAATTAGACCCACAAAGAAGGCAGATATCAGATTTACCAAAGGTAAAATACAGAACACACAATCTTTGTATTTAAAGAAATAAAAAAGCAAATTTAAAACATGCGTAAAGAATAAGAGCCTGTTTAAAATAATCTGATAAATTTGGAAATAAAGCAAATAGAACATCAAGAACTGTCTCGAGTCTTCAAAGTACACCTGTAGAATAACAATAAAAAAGATATTTTAGAATTCTGCTTAAATCCCAGGCCTCAAACAGAGGGCATCTTTCTCTGCTTATAGCCTGGCTTTTATGACTCTCTTTGTCTCATGGACTTTTCATAGTCATATAATTACTAAGATAACCACTTGGAGAATGAAAAATAAATTAACAAACCAAAATGAGGAGGTCAAGAGGAGAAAAATAAATTGAGAGGAAGTATAAGTATATAAAATTTCCATCTTTCACAGTGGAAAACTGTAAAAGAATGTAGGAACAAATACAGCAATCCTAAAAATACATATTCATAAATTTAATGCAGCAGGATATAATAATAGATTGCAGAAACAAATAGGAATGCAAAGAGGTTTTAATGTTAGGAATCTACTGATGTAATTTAACATGTTATTAATGAGTGCAGAAAAGAAGTCTTCTCAGTAACTGCTAAAAAAGAGATTTAGTAAGTTTTAGTATCCGTTTTTTAATAAAAACAGTAAACTAGGAACTAGAATGGTTCTACAGCTTAATTTAAAAATGTAAATCTAAATTATAGAGCCCGCTCAATGTATAATGGTGAAATACCAGAGGCCTTCTCATTAAAATTGGGAACATCAGCAGGGGTGTCAGGTTGTAAGGGGTGGCTGCTCTTGGCATGATTGTTATTTTTAACAATCTTTTTTCTAGCTATTACTCTTCTTGGTCAAAGTCTCCTCCATAGGCCCTGAAACTCCTTGAAGCTCAACATATATTTATGTTGGATAACATAATATATATGTTATATTCACCCTCTATTTTGGATACTTATGGGAGTAGAACATTTCTTCTGTTAAATGTTATTTGCAAGTAAGTTACGCCAAGAAGCTTGTGCACCTTTGTTAGAAAGATACAATTCGCATTAGGAATGAAATGTAGAATGTTTAGAAGCTCTTATGAGAAATGTTGGTCCAAGAATTGTGCTATCCTGCAGTTACTGTTTTTGCAAAGAGAGAGGAAGGGAGGTAAGGGGGGCGAGAGACAGAGGGAGACAGAGGGAACTTGTCCAGCAAGGCTAAGATAAAAATCAGATTTTGCCCTGTGTGTAGGCAAATCCATTAGCCTGCCACAGTTTCACAGATCTGACAGAGGATTGTAGGTAACTGGGTCAGAGATGAAGGACGATTTTTCTGCTCATAGCAATAGCAGTAGCCATAGTATTACTGTTTTTGCACTGTTTTCCTGAACACCGAGTCCCACAGAGAGATGCAAAGAGAGTCAGATGATGTCTGCACCCACAATGCATTGCATTATGGAAGAGGAATCCTGTGTTTAGAGAACTTGAATCTTTTATAATGGACAATGACCTGCTTGCCTTTATATTCAATTACTGTACTGAACAGTAGGTATGACTGCACTATGCTCTGGAGGGAGACATTATCTCTATCCTCCAAAGCTGTTCTCTATACAAATGACCTTGGAGAAATAGTTCAGAAAAAAGGGCATCAGTGCCTTTGCTCACAAGACACGTAGAAACATCAGAAACATCCCCACAATAATTATCTCCCATTGTAATTATATAGTTATAAGCATGGCATTTTATTTATTCTCAAGCTCCTACATTAGACACTTATTTCCACAAGAGTATGGACCCTGTTTATTTTCCCATTACTGCATGCATGATGCATGATTCAGCAACGAGCAGATAAAATGTAACTGCGAGTCAAAGTTTTCACAAAATGAAAGTATCGGTCATTTAAATTATGTCTGTACTTCCCGTATATGCCTTTATGTGTGTGTGTAAGCATGTGGGTGTGGGTATTTTGTATAAGCCCAACTAAAATACTCTGTACATTTGATTCAAACCCAGGAAGTGAGAAGTGCAACATGAATTTTGGTTGTTGGTTGTGAATTGGTCGTTTGTTTGGTTATGCATATACATAAACTCGATCCAGTTTCATCTAAAGGCATGAGTCTAGTAAATGCAAAGACAGTCTTCACAGTCTAATATCAAACATAGTTGTGGAACCAATCTTCTGTGTCTAATTCTGTTCAACCTTTATAATATAAAGCTAGAGCGACTCTTCCTTACACAGTCCATGTGTCCAGAAATGCTGCCAAGTTGTCCTTGACTCTTGACCATGGCAATGGTAATTATATAACATTCATTCTGCTCCCTATTTGCCAGGGACACAATGAATCAATAGCATTAATCTTTCCTGCCATTTCTATATCTAGCTTCAGAATCCTTCTGAACATTGTGTTCCAGATAGCCACTGCCAATTGATTGGAAGTAAAGTGAAAATTGAACATACTTGCTATCTTGGTCAAAGTGTCACTTGGAACTCACACTAATTGAGTTTCTAGAGATGTCTTCGGTTCTAATGTCACTCCCAAAGTAGATGAGTCTGCAATATTAGTTCACTGGTTACTAGCAATACTAGGTAAAATGTGTTGACCTTTTATTGTTTACCAAGGTGTTCAAAATGTCAATACCCCCATAACATTGTGAATAGGTACTTTACCATTCCCGTTTCACCGATGAAGAAACCAAGATGCCATGATGTTAATTTGTCTGCCAAAGACCTCACTGCTACAAAATGAATGAAGAAAAATTCTGACACTGAAGCCTGGATCCAAAGTTATACTCTTAACTATTATGAAATGTAGAAATTACTGAAATGCTCCTAAAGTTGTTTGCGGATGAATTAACGTAGCTTCCACATTTTCCATAGAAATATTTCATCTGGCAGCCAAGCTCTATAATGACATTTTACAAAGGTAATATCATAGTATCAGAGAAGGAGCAGGAGACTCCAGGAGCCCTGGT